>NC_056729.1:1994808835-1995408835 GCF_019279795.1 Protopterus annectens | reverse complement strand
AGTCATTTAGACACGGAAACATTCACAATCCCTGCAGTCTCAAGTGAGCTGCTACTACTGCCATGCATTTGGTGAACACTCTGGGGGCTGTGGTGAGGCCAAAGGACAGTGGATTGAACTGATAATGACCGGCTCTCAGCCAGAAGCATAAATACCTTCTGGATTGCTTTTTTTCCTGTTCATTTTTATATGATAGTATGCATCCTGAAGGTCTATTGAGCACATCCAGTCATCCTTGCCTGGGAAGGGTCGAATGACTGAACCATGGCCATCAGAAACTTCATATGTTGAACCCACTTGTTCAAAGTGCTGAGATCCAAAATTGGTCTCCAGTCCCAAGTTTTCTTTGGCACTAAAAGGAATTCTGAGTAAGTTCCATATTCTATCTGGTCTGGTGGGAACTCTTGGATGATTTTTTTTCTAGCAGTTTTTACATTCTGAGTGCTGCTGTTTTCCTCTGACTGGGTGGAACACTGGGAATTTTGCATATAGAAGGAGATGGAAGGGAAAAGGGAATTACATAGTCTCTGGAAATAATCCTCTGCACCCAAGTATATTTTGTTATATCTAGCCAGGCTCTCTGCTGCAGGAATAGTCGACCCCCAATTGCCTCCGGAGGAAGACAATCAGGCCTCCTTTCAGGACTGCTGATAGGGTCTATCAGAGAAGGAATCTCTGGACTCTTGGTTTTGTAGGCCTCCTCTACTGCATGGATGGGGTTGTCCATTAGAGTCCCCCCTGTCCCTAGGGGAACTTTCTCCATGTGCATCCCAGAAAGGACCCAGGGACTTCCTGGACCACATTTCCTGACCACCTCATTGATTCACAGAAAAGGATCTTTGATGATCAAAACACATTCACCTACTGCAGAGAGGGTCTTTCCATTCTTCTCACACCTGAATAATGTGTCCTTCACTTTGGAGCCAAACAGCAAACTACCATCAAAGGATGCATTGATGAATGAGGATTTGAAAGGCTCCACAAAATCACACAGGCAAACCCAGGCATGTCTCCTAATGGATATATCTGAAATGACTTCCCCTGAATCACCTTTGGCTGCATGAGAGATAAGCCTCATGGATGAATTTGAAATGGATTGGAGGGTAGCCAACTGAGAGGCTGCAGACAACTGAGCTTCAGCAGTACTGGTCCCCTGAAAGGGAATTTAAAATGTCCTTGATCAAGTCCCTTTGTAACCTAGTAAAATGTGCCAAATAGTTAAGTGACCTAAGAGCAAAGGTTGCTGACACCGAGACATGCTTCCCAAACCTGTTTATCACCCTAGACTCCCTGTTAGAGGGACGAACAGAGGAACTTTGTTCAGCAAGTTCTTTCTTGGTAGCCACCACCATGACCATGACATCCATGGGTGCTCTCTTACTCCAAAATACCTAACTGACAGGTGGAGCCAGAATCTGATTTGGCTTCTTAAGGTTTGTGTCAACTGAGTCAGGATCCTTCCACACCTGCCAAGAGACCAAATTAATGAGCTTGTCAGCAGACGGAGTAACCCAGGAGGTAGACGGGCCAGCTCCATAGGCCTCCAGAAATACTGATTCCTCCAGTGAAGAGTTGTTGGAGGTCCAATCACCTCTCTTATTCAGGATCTCAAGGATGTCTCCAAATGAGATGTCTTCCAGAGGTGATCGAGGGGACACTTCTCCCTCATCAAAATCAGTATCCTCAGTGACGGACTCTTGCAAAGAGTCTAAGTGCCTCCTTTTGCACTTTCTCCTCCTAGGGACTTCCTTGGTGGGATGTTCCAGTGAAGAGTCGGAAGAGATTGGGAAACCCTGCTGGGTAGTCTGAGGCTCTTCAGTTGGCTGTCCCTGCAGTGTAGAATGATGTGGCTCCAATCACAGAGAGATCTGGGAAATAGACTGAAGATCCAAGGTGGTTGGATCCGTCCATCCTGTTGGAGCAGAAAATACTCTCTTCGCAACCTCGAAGACAGCTCCAGACAGAAGGAAGACCTCAGCCCTGAAAAGGCAGGCTTCTGGTCCACTTTCTTCCTCCACCCTAAAAGCAATCCCCCTCATGAGGAAGTTGGAGCTGAGCTATCCAGTGCCAAAGCACTGAGGCGCAGATACGGCTCTGAAACCCTTGTAGTCAACTCCAAAGCCTTGGACCCAACAAGGAAGCTTCGGCTCCGAGAGTCATCCAGATATGAAGATGTCAGAGCGGGTGCACTCAGAGTAAGCTTCAAATCTGAAGAGAAGGTTATCTTTGGATCCAAGCCAGGTGGACTCAGAAGGTTTGGATCCAGGGACTCTGAAGCAAAGGGAGGGATAAGAGAAGGAGCAAGTAGTGGTGGAGTGGTAGGTGGATGGGCTTCCTGATCCGAGGGGGTAGGAGTCAGTAGAACACCCATCTGAATCTGCACTGAGAGAAACTTCCTCATCATTCTGTCCGTATCTACCTCAGTCAAACTCCTGGACAAATGAGACAAGGCAAGGGAAGGATTGGTGCCTTTCCAAAAAAGGGGAAGGGAACCCGGATCATATGTATGGGAATATCTGGTCCTAGGAAAGATTATCAGATGCAAAGCAGTCAAATGCGTAGGTTTCTTCATCAGATCTGAGGACATAGGATCCACTAATTTCTTCCTCTTCAGATCCAAAGGTGAGTGGCTCCGAGATGTTTTCGGGTCTGATCTTGGTCTCTTCCTTAATGGCTCTGAAAATGGAGTCCAGGAAGTAGAAGGTTTAGCAGACTTGGCTAAGAACTGCTTAGTTTTGATTTTGGAGGACTGAGCCCCAGAAATAGCTTTACCAAAAGAAGATGGCAGTAAACCTTTGAGAATAAGCTTATTCTTTCTATCTGCAGTAACCCTGGATTTGAAATTCTTACAAACTAAACAATCCTACTGTAGATGTTGAGGGCCCAAACAGTAAATGCAGAGTATGAGCATCTGAAAGAGAATTTGTGCCCACATTTCAGACACTTTTAAAACAGGAAGGTCCTTTCTCAGACTTGCCGGCCACAAAAGAAAAACAGTAAGGAAAGAAGAAAAGCTCTTTTTTTTTAATAGAAAAGCGAAAGGAAAGAAAAAGAGAGAATACCAACAATGGTAATGAAAAATACACTAGCATGTATGACAGATAGAAAAAAAGAGAAATGGATACCAACAATGGTAAAAAAGAAGTTATGTACTTACCATAACGTTCCATGTGAGGTGTTAATTTCGCCTTCATTCTTACAGATGGGTTCGGAGCCGATCCTCGGCTCCGAGTCGGCCTACCACAAAGCTCAAGGTTTTCAGATAGCTCAAAGCCAAGTCCCTATCACATGATGCATCTAGAGTTACCTCAGATTTTGTTTGCTGCGTATAATAATACCATATGTCATTCTACCACTCTATAAGAGAAAGCTGTAGAAGGGTTGAGCAACCAGGAAGAATCCAGCATCTCAGTCTTCGAAAAACCCTGGAGGGGGTAGGAGGGTGGGAAGTAAGAATGAAGGCGAGATGAACAACTCACATGGAACGTTATAGTAAGTACATAACTTCTTTATATGAAGTTGTTCTATCTCGCCGTTCATTCTTACAGATGGGTAGCATCCCAAACACCATCTATCTCGGGTGGCTCACGGGAGTATGTTTTTCAGGACAGTAGACTCAAATTTGTAATGACTGATAAAGGTATGAGGTCTTGACCGAGTGGCTGCTGCGCAAATGTTATCTACAGGAAGTCTAGCAGAAAAAGCAGATATGTAGACACTGCTCTGGTAGAATGAGCCTTATTTTTTTTGTTCTAAGGGCATATTAACAGCTGAATAAGCAAATGTGATACAATCAGATAACCACTTAGACAGAGTTGTTTTTGCCACTGGCATACCATTTCTGGAGTCTGAAAAGGAAATGAAAAGCTGTTCTGCTTTTCTAAAGTCTTTTGTCCTATCCAAGTAAAATCTGAGCTGTCTATGAGCATCAAGCTTGTGCAGCATATACTCTAAGTTGTTGGAGTGATTGGGGAAGAACACTGGCAAATCAATAAGTTGGTTAAGGTTAGCTTCAGTACAAGCTTTAAGCAAAAAGGAGGGATTAGTTCAAAGTGAGACTGTCAGCATGGAAAATCAAATAAGGAAGCTTAATGGACAAGGCTTGAAGCTCTGACACTCTGCAGGCAGAAATGATAGCTACTAAAAAGATAGTCTTCCATGACAAATATTTCAATTCACATGAGGAAGCTGGTTCGAATAGAGGGAGAATAATGCGAGAAAGCATAAAATTTAGATTCCATGGGGTATACGGAGATTTCACAGGTGGTCTGAGATGAAAAGTCCCTTTAAGAAAGGCTTTGGCTAATTCGTGTGACATTATGTTCAATCCTTCAAATCCAAGGTGAAAATTAGAGACAGCAGCAAGTTGAACCCAAACTGTTGCTGCTGCAGCTCCTTTGTTGAAAATCATGGTCAAGAACTCTAGTATAGAAGCCATAGGGGCTAGGTAGGGATCATTGTTGTTTTGAGAGGCTCATATAGAACATTTTTTCCATTTGCTAAGGTATAGCTTCCTCGTAGAGGATTTATGAGTGGATATAAGAATTTGCTGCGTCTCATAAGAAAGGTTATGGAACCTGGCTATGATGGGAATTGGAGCAGCCAAGCTGTCAGCTTCAGGGACTGAAGAGAGGGATAAAGTTCCCCCAACGAGTGCGTCAGAAGATCTGGAACTGGGTTCAGAATCCAAGGGTCCTCCAACTGATGAAGTTGAAGGAAGGGGAACCAAATCTGATGAGGTCAATGAGGGATTATTAGAATGATGGTCCTTCCCAGGGCTTTTGCTTTCTGTAGAACTTTGGGTATCAAGAGAATTGGTGGGAATGCATAGAGGAGACCCGGAGGCCAATCATGTAAAAGTGCGTCCCTTAGGGCTTCTCCCGGAGGGGCAATCAGGGCAAAGTAGCTTCTGCATTTCGTGTTCATGTGGTTGGCGAAAAGGTCGCAGCAAGGCTGGCCCAACTGCAGAATATTCTGTCCGCTATTTCTTTCTTGAGGGACCACTTGTGATGCAACAAAATTGTTCTGCTCAGCTTGTCTGCTATCAAGTTGGATTTCCCCGGGATGTGCATTGCTAACAGAAAGTGCTGGGTGGATGTAGCCCATTGCCATACTCTTAGGGCCTCGCGACAAAGGGGGTAGGACCTGGTTCCTCCTTGTTTGTTCAAGTACCAGACAACTGACATGTTGTCTGTCTGACTCGCAACTATACCCAGAGGAAGAGAGTCCTGGAAGTACTGCAATGTAAAACGTACTGCTCTCATCTCTAGGACATTGATATGCAGATGTGTCTCTTGACTGGTCCATGTGCCTTGGACTGTTCATCCCTGAAAATACCCCCCCCCCACCCTATCAGGGAAGCGTCCGTGGTCACTGTGGCTGCTGGTGGGGGTAGAACAAAAGGACGACCTATCGGGACATGAAGAGAGGTCAACCACCACTGAAGATCCTTTTTGCATGTGTTGGTGATCATTATAAGATGAGACATTGGGAGCTCTTGGTAAGACCATTGAGTGAACAACAGCCATTGCAGAATCCGCATGTGCATGTGACCTAATGGTATGGCTAATATTGCAGCTGCCATCGTGCCTAACAATTTTAGTACTTCTGATGCTGGAGCCTTGTTTTTGGATATGATATTGTGGACCTGCTGATGAAGTAGTAAGACTCTTTCTGCTGGAAGTCTCAGAGTGGTGATGGTGGTGTCCAATTCTGCTCCGATAAAAACGGTATGTTGAGATGGCGACAAGGCAGATTTTCCTGAGTTTATTGCAATGCCCAGCTGACTGCAGAGTGAAAGAATGGTGTCCCTGGCTTGTATGAATTGATGCCTGGTGGTGGCAGTGAGGAGCCAATCATCTAGGTACACAAACACCTGGAATCTCAAATGTCTCAGGTGAGCCGTGACCACTGCCATGCATTTGGTGAACACTCTGGGGGCTGTAGTGAGACCAAAGGGCAGGGCTCGAAACTGGTAATGATTGGCTCCCAGCCAGAACTGCAGATGATCCCTGGATGGTCTGGTAATTTTTATGTGGTAATACGCATGCTGAAGATCTATCGAGCACATCCAATTGTCTTTCCCTAAAAAGGGAAGAATCGACTGAAGCATGACCATCCGGAACTTCTCTTTGACAGATCTGTTTAGTTTGCTGAGGTCCAGTATAGGTCTCCAGTCCCCTGTCTTTTTTGGAACTAAAAAGAATCTTGATTAAGTTCCAGATCCTATCTGGTCTGCAGGGACTGGTTGGATGACTCTTTTTGTTAGCAACGATCGGACCTCTAGTGTTCCCTGTAACTGGGTGGAACATCCGAGATTTTTCTTGTCAATGGAGGGGGTGTGGCAAAAGGATGAAATATCCCCTGGAAATGATACTTTGTACCCAGTTGTCATTTGTTATTTTGAGCCAGGCGTCTGGATACAAAGATAAGCAATCCCCGACTACCTCCAGAGTAGGACAGTCGGGCCTCCTTTAAGGAGTGCTGATAGGGCTTCCCAAAAAACTGATCTCTGTCGCCCTGGTTTTGCAGACCCCCTCTGCTGTGAGGGTGATGTCTTCCATTATTGCCCCCTCCTCTGCCCCTGGAGGGGGGTCACCACATGTGTCCTGAAAGGCTCCATGGGCTTTGCGGAACCACATTTTTCCTCCCCTTTGACCCTTGGTGTAGGGTCTGGTAGGGGTGGACAAATGGACTCCGACGGCAGACACAGTCTTTCCTTCCTCCTCACACCCGGTCAAAGTTTCCTTAACTCTGGGCCCAAAAAGGGACAAGCCATCAAAAGGGGTATTTACAAAGGATGACTTAAAGGGCTCTGTAAAGGAACACAAGCGCATCCAGGAGTGTCTCCTAAGAGCAATTCCTGCACCTGCTGCCCTGCTCGCTCCATCAGCTGCATATGAAATGAGGCGCATGGACGGGTTTACTATGGAGTTGAAGGTGGCAAGCTGGGAGGCAAGTTTATCTGAAGCTCCTGCAGCTACTGTACCCTGAAGAGTATCACTGAGCTCTTTTAGGAGATCTCTTTGTAGTCTAGTAAACTGAACTGTAAGTGCGCTTCCCATATCTATCCACGATCCTAGAATCTCTGTTAGGAGGATGGATACAGGAGGAAGTTAATGAAATTTCCTTTTGGTGGCTGCAGCCACCACCATGGCATCAACTGGAACACCCTTAATAAAAAAAGATTTGTCCTGGAGGGCAGAAATAAATTTATTAGGCCTCCTGGGGACAGACTCCATGGTGCCCGGAGACTCCCACACCCTTCGTGAGACCAGCTGCATAAGCTCAATGGAGAACGGAAGCACCCAATAGGCGGAGGGCTGAGACCCGAAAGCCTTCAGGAGAACCGACTCATCTTCAGTAGGGTTGGTGGATTGCCAGTCACCCCTCTGCCTAAGGATTTCTAATATTTCAGCAAATGAGATATCCTCAGAGGGGGACTGTGGGGACCCTTCTGATTCATCCAAGTTGGTATCGGATGTGAGGGACTCCTGTGGGAAGTCTAAATGCTTCCTCTTAGATTGTCTTCCTGGGAGCCTCATCAGTGGGGGCTTCTGGTGAGGTCTCAGAAGAGCAGGGACCACCCAATGGGGCTTCCTGAGGCTCTGGGTCTCTACGCTTGGCAAGGATCTGTGAAGCAGAAGCAGACACAGGTACTTTTGGGGAGGAGGTAGCCGGACCTGAAGCTGAAGATGTCTTAGGAGACATAACTCTCCTCATGGCTTCGGAGGGAGCTCTGTTCCGATGAGAAGGGACAGACGGATCAGAGGAAATCATCAATACCCTCGGCACCGGGACAGTGGACTCCAAGCCAGAGGTAGGAGCCAAGCTCATCCGAGCCGAAGCCCCGAGAGGCAGAGTCGAAACCAACAAGTCAGTCTGACTATCCTCCCCAGACCCGACCAGAGAGTGTCGGCTCCTAGATGCCTCGATCGGCACTGAGGACGTCAAAGTACACGGGGCCGAGGACACTGGAGCAGGCGTCGGCTCCAAAGGCTCAATGATGATCAAGTTCGACTCCTCCGGCTCCAAAGGACCGGTATGGCTCGAAGGAGGAACAGTAGTAGATGGTAAAAGGGTATTTGGTTCCGAAGCCATTTGGGTCGGAGACGATAAAAATTTTGCAAAGGCCGGTGCCTGTAAAAGCTTCTGCACCACATGATCCACATCCAAATTGGAAAGGCTTATCGAAGACTGAGATGAGTGGATATAAAAAGGTACAGATTGCATGAGTGGAGAATTAGGCACTTCGGATATCGGTTTCAGAACAGGGGACTGGCACCGAAAGGACAAGACGGTCAGCTCCGAGGTCTGTGGAACTGACATTGAAGATTTTTTAGATTTCTTTACCTCAGAAGAAGTAAAAGCCTTAGAAGACTTTGAGGATTTGCTGAACCCATCCTGGTCGCTCAAAGCTTCTTGAAAGGATGGTTTAACTAAACCTCTGTCAATTAACTTTCTCTTTGTCTCCTGAAGAACCCTAGAAGAGAAAGAATGACAAATGGAGCAGCTTTCCTGGAGATGCAATGCTCCCAAACAGTAAACACAATTCACATGACTGTCAGTGACAGACATTTTTTGCCCACATTTAGGAAATTTCTTAAACCCTGATTTAGGGTGTTTATCTTTATCATGGTCAGCCATACTGAAACAAACACAATGTCAATAGGGTGCTGTAAAAAATTTGACACACCCAAACAAGAAATATCAAACAACCCCTTTTAAAACTATGGGCTAAAATAGTAATCAGCAAACACACACAATACTATTTATGTAAACTCTAAAGAGTAAATATATCAAAGTTGTGACAGAAAAGTCACTATTCAAAACTCTAAAGACTAAATATAACAAAGCTGTGACAGAAAGGTCACTATTCTAAGCACACAACTACCACCTAAAGTACTATTAAAGATTTAACAAAGGCCTAAAATAAAACGAGGCCAAGAGACTTAATTACTAGTTAAGAAAAAAGCCACACCAAGGTAAGGGAAAACTAAACAATAAGCTATAAGAGCTAATCTAAGTATCTAAAGATAAATATCAGAACATTTTTATCAGAATTATAATATATTTTCAAAAAAAAAAGGTTTTTACTGGCCCGAGCTAGTGAGAACCTCTGATCTATTGCAGTGGCAAACGAGATCTGGGGTAACTCTAGGTGCATAATGGGATAGGGACTTGGCCTCGAGCTATATGAAGACCTAGAGCTTTGTAGTAGGCCGACTCGGAGCCGAACATCGGCTCTGAACCCATCTGTAAGAATGAATGGCAAGATAGAACAACTTCACATCAAGAATTACAACAATGTAAAGAGGGCTAGGGAGAAATATATATAAATATATAAGAAGTATGAGATAAAAAATATACTTATCTTGAAGGAAACTCGAGAGCTAAGGCTGAACACGTCTTTTCGTGAAAAGTGGCAAATGAGATCTGAGGTATGTTAGGGTTTGGTGCATTATGGGTAAGGGAGAAGCTGCATGAGCTTTAGTAGTGGCCGAGTCAGATCGAAGGTTCGAATCCGAGCCCAACAGTTGAGGACAGAATGAAAACTGACAACGTCAGATCAAATGGTTTACTTTTCATAGGTTCATAGGTAGGTACTAGGCTATCGGCCCTGGGGCCTATACAAGCCCAGCCAAAAAGGTACCCTGGCTTTTGCCACCAAGAAAATTATTTTCCTGTGCCACTGTCGAGCAGAGCCACAGAGGTGATCCCCGGGGTGAATTTCCTATTTCCCATCCAGTCATCAAGATTTTTCTTGAAGAGTGCTAATGAGGAGCTTTGTTTGATATAGATAGGTAGTTTATTCCAGAGTATGGGAAGTCTCTGGGACAGGAATCTATCCCTCCTGCATGTTCTGTTTAATGTGGTGACAAGGTTTAGGTCCCTAGAGCGTGTAGCTCGGAGGGATTGGGATTTCTTTAAGTGGAGCATGTCCAACAGCTCTGGGTTTGACATAGCTTTGTATGTTAGGCAGAGATCACCTCTGAGTAGGCGATATGCGACAGAGTAAAGCTGGAGTTTTTTGAGACAGTCTGCATAGGGCATCTGTTTGAGGCCAGTAATCTTCTTTGTGAGGTATTTCTGCGGCCTTTCCAGTTGTTGTAGATGTCTTGTGAGGTACATACCAAAAGGGGCATTGTACTCTATAATGGGTCTAATGAGTGATGAGTAGAGGGGAACAATGACCTCTTTTTTCTGGATGAGAAACCTTTTGTGATGAGGTGTGCCACGTAGAAGGATTTCCTGACTACTGTGGTGATGTGATTATCAAAGGAGAGACTACTGTCCACCTGTGTCCCAAGGTCTCATCACACTTTCAGTGTTAAGTATACTACCGCCTATGTTGTAGTTCATGGGTACAGAGTTTTTACCAAAGGGGATGACAATGCACTTTTTGGCATTGAGCTTGAGGCCATGGCTTTGACACCAGGCATCTGTCTCAGTAAGGCCCTTTTGTAGGATGTCCACATTATTAGGAGTTTCGATTATGGCTCCTAGTTTGCAGTCATCTGCGAACTTCGTTAGCCAAAGACCTTCTGTGTTAGCCTGTACTTCAGAGAAGTAGATACCAAACAGGAGAGGACCCAGGACTGAACCCTGTGGTACTCCACTTGTCACTGGTCTGAAGTCGGATTTGGAGTCTGCTACTTTCACAATGTGGGTTCTGTCAGTGAGCCAGTTGGCAACCCATCTTGTGACATAGGGATTTATATCTAGTTTAGTGAGTTTATCTATAATTCCAGAGTGGGGGATGGTGTCAAAAGCCTTGGCAAGATCTAGATAGGCTGTGTGAACCACCTTACCCTTGTCTACGGCTTTGGTGACTGCTTCAAAGAAGTCTATCAGGTTTAGGAGACATGATCTGCCTTTTACAAACCCGAACTGGGTGGGATCCAGAGTTTGGAGATTACCAATATCTTTGTTTATAAGTTCCATGATGATACGTTCCATGGCCTTGCAGACCAGGCTCGTCAGGATAATGGGGCGGTAGTTCCCGGGGTCTGTGGTGGCTCCCCCCTTGTGGAGTGGGATAACCGTTGCTGTGCGCCATTCAGCAGGCACAAAGCCTGAGGTGAGGCTATGATTGAACATGGTCCTTAGGTGGGGTGCCAGTTCATTCTGTAGTTCGTGTAGAACGCAGCCTGGGATGTTGTCTGGTCCCATGGATGCTGTGTTCTTGGCTTTGGAGAGTGTGGTTTTTACCTGTGCAGCCGTGATTACAGGAACTTTGCATTCTTCCGGTATAGAGATGAGCTCTTTAGGGGGTGAGAGAGGGGGTAAAGTTTGCACTGAACCTATCTGCCAGGATGTTGGCAATATCATATGGTTCTGTATATTTAGTGCCATTGTGCTGTAACTCAAAGCAGATCTGAGTGTTGCCATTGAGATTCTTGACATAGCTATAGAATGCTTTGTGGTTGTCTTTAGAATCAGTGGCGATTTTGTTTTCGTAACTAGCTTTCGAGGATTTTATCAGGGATCGCAGCTTCTTACTGAGGCTGACCAGGGAGCTCCTCCACTCGTGGGATTTTACTCTCTTTTGCAAGAGTTTCTTCCTTCTGTTGTACAGTTTGTTTATGGCAGGGGGACCACCAGATTGGCTTCCTTTTTTTGGAGGATAGCGTCTTGGTTGTTTTTGAGATAGCACGATCCATGCACTCATGTAAGTGCTTATAAAGTGCAATTGTGTAGGATTCAGTAGTCGTAACTGTACTGTCCATCTGCATGGGTGTCATGAAGTTCACCACTTCTGTCTTAAGAAGCATGCAGTTGGCTTTGGAGAAATTTTTTACCATGGTTTCCTTAATGGGGGGTGGAGGCAGGATGTGGATATCTAGGGTAATTAGCTTATGATCGGAGCGGACCAATGAGGCATTGACTTCAGGTGTGGAACACCGGTCACTCATATTGGTAATGACTAGATCCAGGATATTGTTGCCCCTGGTGGGGGTGTGGATAAGTTGATCCAGGGCATTGGAGCTTATGAATTCCAGAAAGCGTTGAGCGAAGGAGTTGGTACATGAGTAGTTTTCCCAGTTAATGGTGGGGTAGTTGAAATCGCCCATTATTAGGGTGTTTGGTTGAACCCTAATATTTTCCAGTACATCAAGAAAAGAGGAGTGGGAATCCTGGGGCATGGTGGGTGATCTGTAGCAAGCTACAATTTGGATTGCAGTTTTGCTCAGAGTTAGTTGCACTTGGATAACCTCGGCTGCATTATGCTGAGCAACTAGTTGAGTGAAAGTTGGAATAATGAGTCTGGATGAAGATTAATGTTTTAATTTATCGTTTGGTTTGCACTTGCTTAAATAGTTAAGTAATAAAAATTTGGTGAGTTGCATAATGTTGAAAGGCAGTATAATGTCTACACAAATAGTCTTTGATAACTGCACTTATAAAACATTTGTAGCATTGATACTTTCAGTACCCAGTCCTCAATGGACTTGTTTTAAGTGTGTACCTTGCTTTTTACTGTTTATTCTTACTTTGTAATGTCTGTCTTTTCTTGAGGAGTCTGAAAACAGATACTATATTACTTCTACATATATGAATTTAAAATTACTTGACAATATTTATCTTTTCAAGCTTTTAAGAGCAAGATAGTGATGACAATTGTAGGAATGATCACCAGCGAATCTAGCATCTTTATTGTAGGTGGATTCTAGTTTTATTAGGAGAGTAGTTTGAAGGTTAGCAAGGATTTGTGAGCCATAGAGTAAGCTAGGGAGAAGGTAGACATAGGATAGTGAGATTTTGGCTTTATTAGATAGGATTTTTTTGTTCCTGTAGAGCAGTCCGAGTTTTTGGTGGGTTTTCTTTATGTTGCTGAGAACGTGCAGATCAAATTTGAGATGGTCATCAATAATGACCCCTAGTAGTTTAGTGTGAGATTTCACAGTGACAGGAGTGTTATTAAGAGAAGAGATGAGATTGAGAAGGAAGATTTGAGATGATTCATAGTCTTGGGAATGAAAAGCAGTTTAGTCTTTTTTGGATTTAGAATTAGTTGGTTCTTGGTGAGACAGTTTTTGATGGATAAGAAGGATTTCTGTGTAATTGTATTTAAGTCAGAGACGGTGTCAGCTATGGTAATAACTGTGGAGATGACTGTGGGCAAGATGTGGACAATAGGTTGGTAAATATATTAAACAGTAATGGGCCAAGAATTGATCCTTGAGGTACTCCTGTTTTGACAGGTAGAGCAAGGGAAGTGTCAGAAAGCCATTTCACTGATTGAGATTGGTCAATGAGGTAACTAGAGAACCAGTAAATAGTGGTGGAGGATAAGTTTAGTTCACAGAGCTTGTTCAGGAGGAAGGGTGGGAGATGGTGTTGAATGCCTTTGAGAAATCAAGAAACAGGCATGAAACAAGTTTATTTTGGTCTCTTGCTTGTGAAATGGAGTTGACGAAGGAAATGAGGCAGTAGAGGTTGCTATGTTTGGGCGAAAGCCATGTTGTGTGGGGGCAGGTAGTTTTTTTGCAGGAGGAAGTGTAGGATTTATTTGTTTGTGATGATTTTTTCTCTGTTATCTTGATTTCCTTTGTTTGTTGACCAGGTAAGCCCCACAGACACAAAATTCTCTTTTCATAGATAACCTGGGAGCACTGTCTTGATAAGTGATTTGCTTAGAATTACTCAGTTAGCAAATGAAGGTGGAAAGTCTCAAACATGAAAGAAACAAACAACATATTTGTGTCCAAATGTACTATATTCTGTTCCATTAAATATGAAGTCCGACAGAAACATCCAGATAACACTGCAGACACTGACTACAAAATAATCAGAGCTGTTTTCAGAAAGGAGTAGAAATATAACTTCTTGATTTATAACAGAATAATTTCTGAAACTCAATAAAGCTGATTATTTTCTCTTCCATGCAGAGCTATATAGCAGTAGAAGTAGTAGTGTGTTACACAAGAAATAGATGGGAGTAGACTACAAATTTTCTTCTTAATGATGCATTTCAAAATCCATTCTCATGAAAAAGCACTACAGTTTTCAAGCAGGGAATCCAAGACTATTTATCTCCTGCTATACTATTTCTGATTGATCTTTTGGGTCTATATTATAACAGTGAATGCTTAAAATAGCGAACGCTGTATAACTGACCCTAAAATGTCGAAACTGCAAAATGCCGAACACATGGAACAGCGATTTTTTTCCCAGGCAAAAAAAATCTCTGCTCCATTAGAAAAAAAAAAAAAAAAAACCCACAAATATACACTCTCCTACTAGGAAGCAAGCAGTATTATCACGAAAATCTGGTTGCAATAATACGTAAGTACTATATATATATATATATATATATATATATATATATATATATATTTTTTTTTTTTTTTTTTAATATGGATTCACTTCAGAAGCCTGAAAGCCCAAAATCCTAAATTTCAAAAGACTGAGACCAGAATCTTGAAAGTTCAAAAGACTGAAAACTCAAAATACTGAATCTCAGAATACTGAAAACACACAGGATACCAACCCTTGCTATATTCCAGCAGAAGCAGATACAGAAACAAATACAAGACAAACCATATTACTTTTCTCCAAGTATAAGAAGGGGGTTAAGCCCCCCTGCATCCCCCATGTGGGGGGGCTGTGTCCCCTACTACTTAAATATATCAACTCCAAGATCGCACTTCACTACATTAACAAGAGTTATGTTGTAGTATAACAAGTTAGAAGGGAACATGACTAAGGTTACAACAGGCAGTCATGAAACATGTAATGGTATGTTTGCCATTTTGTTTTCTGGAGTATGCTCTTGGAGTTGATATATTTAAGCATCAGGGGGTGTGGGGGGTGCAGCCCCCCACATATGGGATGCAGGGGGGCTTGCCCCCCTGCTTATACTTGGAGAAATGGTAACTTGTTTATCTTTTGTTTCTATATGTAGTGGTGCTGGAATATAGTAACTGTTGGAATCCTATGTGTTTTCAGTATTCTGAGATTCAGTATTTTGAGTTTTCAGTCTTTTGAACATTTAAGATTTTGGTCTCAGTCTTTTGAAATTCAAGAGTTTGGACTTTCAGGCTTCTGAAGTGAATCCATCTACATAAATATAGGTGTGTGTGTGCATTTGTCTCCCTACTCTAACAGTGCCCCACTCCTGACAAAGCCAAAATGCTGTCTTTTTAAATATTTCTTTAATATCATATTACTTAATGTACAATTATTTGTTTTTGTAATACATTTTATTTATTTTAACTTCCAATCATTTTACAATATTTACACAATTTCCATACAAAATCATATCTAAGCTTACATTCTTAAAACATTCCTGCCCAAGTATTAATGATTCGTTATGTTAAAACATTTATTTTCATACATGCTTTAAATTCCTGTATTGCAGTTTTTTCCACCATAAACATGTATTTTGTATACAACTTTTCTTCTTTTTGCTTATACTTTTTCTCAACTTTAATAAGGAGTATACTGAAAGAAATCCTCTGAATACAATCTGACTGCTCAAATGCATACTTATAGCTCACTCTTATATAACCCCTTCTCTGTTTTTCTTCTAATCCCTCACCCGCATCCAAAAAGAACAATGTTCCCAGTATTGAGTTGCACCATTTTTCTGTTTTCAAATTCTGTAACATCGGTATCATTTTACAAAACATTTTCTTCTTATTATTGTTATTATTATGATGCCCATATAATTGCCAGTGTTCCATTTTCTCTGTCTTTCCCCTCCTAATACTTTTTCATAAACTGGTGTTATTTTTCCACTGTTATTCCCCCCAATATGTTTTCATGTTCTATCTTTTTTGCATAGCATAATAAAAGAGCAGGTCAAATAGTTGCTGCTTATTTGTTCAGCTTGTGATATGGAGATTACTTTTCATTGACCCTTCATCCATCGACACAGGGCAGAGGGATAAAAGGGCTTACACTCTTGTATGCCCCATGCTGGCTTCCCTACACATGCTCAAGAAAATTGCTCAAGAATTAGTAGCATGCAGAAAAAAAAGATGAACAGCATAAAGTGGAATGCCATTTCCCATAGAATATAATTGCTGGTGCTGTTTCTAGGTGTGATACCAATGATTCACTTGTTTTGGTAGATTTCATCCTTTTTCGAGTTAGGGAAACCATAAAGTTGGTATATGTAAGTCTGGGGTTGTTGAAGGCTTGTCCCCATATTGGGGATGCAGGGGGTGCTTGTTCCCCAGCAAGAATGCAACCAAAAATGATTTTCCATTTAAAATTTCAGGCATTATCGTGTTCTTTCGCCATGCGACTTTCAAGAAGTTGGAGTTTCACAACATAACCCCCCCCCCATGTTAAATAATCCTGTTTCAGTGAACCAAGAGGTTATGAAATAACCAAAAACCACTGGAAGTGCTAAGAGGACACAAGTTGGAGACTCCTTTAGCATAGTAAAATTTTAATAGTCGCTTTCATCCAAAGACTTCATCAGAAAATGAAAAACACATCTTATCTACATATTTTATAGAGATCTAAAATTTAAAAGGTCCAATCACATAATTCTAATAAAATAATAAAACAACAAAACAATTAAATAATAATTTAATCAAGCCATTATGGGTACTAATCAAAACTAAATCAATTGGTTTAACCCTTTCTTAAATAGTCACTTTTCTGTCAACTAAAAAACATTTTATATTTATAATGTCATTCAAACCAGTTGAATGATTTGCAGCAAGTCTATTTTGCCACTCAGTCTTTCTGCTTTCTACCTGTTTTTTAAAATTGCCCCATCTCATATCTTCTTTAACCAAATCTAAAATAGTAAAAGTGAATTTTTGTAGGTCTGACATCTAACCGAATGCCTGTACAAGGCATTTTTCTCATCTTTGACCTTTATTGCATAAAGATAAGATGTTCCTTAACTCTCTTCCCCAAACTTCTTGTGGTCATACCCACATAAAAGGCTGGACATCCGGAGCACACAGCAATATACACTACACCTTTAGTGTTACAAGTACATTTTCTAGGGATCTTAATAGTGTTAGACAAATGTTCAAGTATGATATAAGGCCTTTCTTAGATGAACCTACAAATACTACAACTATTACATTTAAAAGTCCCATTTCCTTTAGAAGTGAGAGGTGGAAGAATTTTGGTATTCTCATGTTCTAATAGCTGTCTAATGCTACTGCTCTTTTTATAAACAAAGTATGAGGCTTTGCCCAAGACAATGGCAATGTCATTGTTACCAATAATCACCTTCCAATTACTGCTACTAATATTTTAATAATACTACTGTCCATGTTCATATCCAAGAAACATCTAGGTATCATATTCTGACTGTTAGAATTAGAATTTGTTTTTCTTGCCTTCTTATTAGTAAAGCCATACAAAAGTATAGGTACAAACTCCATGGACCTTTATGCATGAATTTCTTCAGCTGTTTTTTTTTTCAATAGTCTACATGATAACCTCTTTCAAGAAACAATTTATAATAAAACCTAATTCTGATTCGAAATCACTATCCTGACTAATTATATTCTGACCTCATGGAACATTTGTCTTAATATAGTAGGGATGATTGCTCTTGTAATGAATGAAACTGTTCGAAAAAGTATTCTTCCGATGGATACGACTTACAAAATTACATTGAGTAGAATCCCATCTAAGGTTCACATCAAGAAAACAAACTTTTTGTCCTTAATCTCCTGGTACAAATTTAAAACCCTCACTATTAATGATGAAAAATAGATCAGCAACAAAAAATTATTTTATCATGGGTAAAATCTCTCCCACAATCCAAGTACTAAACTTGCGAAAGCTGGGACTACCATTGCCCTATCTCAACCTCCTTCTGCTGCTTATAGTACTTTTTATTGAAGAGGAAATAATTATTTTCTAAAAGTATGTTTAAAACAGCAATATAAAAATTAATCAATCCTTTCTCTATGTCTGTGTATTCATTCAAAAAAATCCTAGCAAATTCAACCCCTTCAACTTGGGGTATACTGGTGAATAAGGATACAACATCCATCGTAAATATATAACTCAGACTTTCCTGATAGTTATTATCCAAATGAAATGTTCTAATGTTGTTTAAAAAATCCCATGAGCCACAAATATATGAAGGAACTTGCCAAACCAAAGGATTTAATATAAAATCCAAAACAAGATCTCCTCAGTGCTTCCACCTAAAGCAGATACTATTGGTGTAAAAGGGGGGCTGGTGACATTTTTATGTATTTTTGGGTATGCCAAAAAGCACCCCTATTCTCGAATTGTCAACTAGTAAAAAATGACATAAATCAACATTCATATCACTGTTCATGAGAAATTCATACAATTACGAATGTAACTGTGACATTTTTAACGTCTCCTAAAGAGACTTTTAAGTATTCATCACTGTTACTTAACATTCCTTCTGTCACAAAATTATACTTGTGAGTTTCCATGGCAAACACCTCATCACTTTTCTGCTTTCATGAATCTCAAACCCTTTTGATTTTTAAGTTCAGAAAGTGCTTTCATTTCATCATTATGTAAATTATAAAATGGTTTGCTAGCTTTTCTGTCCAAACACAACCTGATATCCCTCTCATAGAAATCTTCAAAAATGTTTATGGTATGCTGTAAACCACTTGCTAAGACATTTCTTTACATGCGTATCTTTCATGATATATTTTAAGTTCAGCTTTCTTGTATATAACTTTAAATTAAGCAAAGTTCTTGTTTTATCAGCTCTCCGACTCAGTAAAAAATTTAAACCCAGCTGTAACACCTTACAGTGTGAGTCAATTAATATAAAATCATCTAAATTAAAGATCTTAATAGTAGAACTGTCACTTTAAAAAAGTTTAGTGTTTCCGTCCTCGACTTCTTCCCCTGCTCCGAGTGGAATAATTCTTGCCCCTTGCTCCACTGAAGTTTATTGGTGAAATTAATTTGTTAGAATTATCATATTTTGAACCATATTGGTTAAAAGCAAAGGGAGCTCTAGAAAATCAGTACAGTTACCTCACCAGCACTCTTGATGTACTTTCCCATATAATGTATGAATGTGATGTCATTTCCTGGCTGATTTCCAATTGGTTTTAAACAGACAGCTTCTAAAAGGTGATTAGAATTATTATGCGATGGAAAGGCAGTCATGTTATCCTTATTACACCTTACAGAATTAACAGAATAACCTTTGTGGGAATTTGATGTTTGTTCCCTACATCCAGTACATAAGATGTACTAGATTCATAAGCAGCTATATCTCAAATCACTTTTTTTGTTTTTTCATTGCACCACTGTCTTTTCAAATCTGTCAACAGCCACAAAAATACTGCAATGTCTGAGCAAGAAGAACATAGCCACATCATCGTAAAATGGGGATTAAGGCATAGTAATGGATCAGACCCCCACTTGCCATAACAGTATCGCAGTACGTTGTTGACTTTCCCCAGTTATCATAAAACAGTGTTGAAACCTTTCAGTGAGTATACTATTTTCTTTTTCACTTTTGCAGTCATCACAGAGATTTGGACTTAATTTAAAGCATACCAGCACTTTCAGAGGTGTGTAAGGCACTGTTACGGTCAGGTAACATTGAATGGACACTCCTTCACTCTCAACAGTCCATGAATAGCTATTCTCATATATCTGCAGATGTTTACAGATGTCAGTCTGTAAGTAATTTATTTAAATTAGGTTAGTATTTAAAAACTTTTCCTCACTTTTTCCTGCAATTATATTTACTTGTTGTCTACGAGACAGCACTTTCTAAGTGCTTTACTGGTTTTCACAGCTGGTAAAACACTTCAGCTTTTTTTTTGTAACTGATTGTACATGGAATATTTAAAACTCCATGCACTACAAAGAGTTATGGTTGGGTTTCACCAATCATAACTAGTTATTATGAGTTCTTGGCATGGATGATTCACTCTCAAGGTGAATTTATTGGCACTCATGTCTCAAACACATAGTTATGTGGTTGCAATTGAAAAACCGATCATAACCCCCTAACTTCACAGTCATGCATAATGTGTGTGTGTGTGTGTGTGTGTGTATGTGAATATATATATATATATATATATATATATATATATATATATATATATATATATACATACACACACACATAAAATATATATATACATATATATATATATATATATATATATATATATATATATATATATATATACATATATATATATATATATATATATATATATATATATATACACACATATACAGACATACATATATATATATGAAACAGATATCAAAAAGGGATTATATGAATCAAGCGCTCAAACCTATGAACTTAATGAAGGAAATACAACATGTACATATGTGTGGTAGCCTATAAATCATAGCTAGAAATGCTAGTAATCATAGCTGGAGAGAGGTTTAAAGGTGGAGAGAGAAATATAGGACTAGGTGTGGAGAACGCAGTTGCATTTTCTGTTAGAGTAACTTACTATTCATATTTTCATAATTGAGACCTATATGCTTTTAAGGGGTATGGTATGAAATGCCATGGTGGGAGACAGAAAAATTGTCAATATACACCATACTATACCGAAGATATTCCTAGTTGTTTGTTAGTAATTGTGAAAATGATCAATATATGTTCACCATTCCCACCACTTCAGTGGGATTTTGGGATTATCTGCCGAGGTAACTTGGTACTGGCTAGCTTTCAAAAGCTCAGATATCCCTCCTTCTCTTCCTGTGACAGCTAAGGAAGCCTTCAGCTGTCAAAAAAGTGGGTACCCAAATATTTTTTCCACCCAAAGAAACAAGTCCTCTGACTCTTCAAAGGATATAGTGCTGATTTTTCCAGCTTACTATTTATATAAACCCCATTTGTGGACCCCTTTTCTCACATTTTACTATTAAATGTATTATTATTTTGCTATTGTTATGGTTATATATCTATCTATCTATATATCTTAGTTTCTGGTGCCATTCTGAGGGAATCCAGTATCTGTCAGCCTGGGAAGACATGATCGATAGACCTCGATGCTTTGCCAGAGATGGTCTTCATCTGTCACCCCTGGGATTTCGGCTACTGGGTAAGGTTCTTGGCACCATCATAGTGCTTTTTTAGGCAGTGTCTCAAGGGAAAAATGCCGATGTAAAAACTCCATCTAAAAACAACCTCAAGGTTATGCTGCTAAATGCTAGGAGTCTTAACATAAAACTGCACTCACTGGAAGCAGTCTTCACCTTGGAATATGCAGATATTTGTGCAGTCACAGACCCCTGGTTCAAGGCTATGGAGAGCACCCCAGCCATATCAGGTTACATCTCCTGCCACACATTCAGACCACAAACTGAAGACATGAAAAATAAAGGAGGTGGTGTACCAATATTCATTAAACATAAAGACACCTCCAGATTGGTTAAACATTATGATTCCCTGGAGATACTTCAGGTGAAATTAACTGTTGGTAGGACACCTATTCAAGTCATTGCCAGCAACAGGACCCCCTCCATAAATCAGGATTCCTACTCTGCCTACTTGGATCTACTTGAATCCATCAAAGCACATCTGAACACCTTGGCTTTGGGTGCCTTTAACTACCCCTCCATTGACTGGGTAAATTACTCGTGCTAAAACTCACTTGCCCAAAGGTTCCTCGACCTTGTTAACTCCAATGCCCTGGACCAGCTGGTTGATACCCCTACAAGGGGTGCCAACATCCTGAATGTGGTGCTTACCAATATAGGAGACCACTGTAGCACCCCCACTGTGAGGTCTTCCCTGGTCAGTTCTGACCACAAATTAATCTCACTCATATGTTCACAGGTTCATAGGTAGGTGCTAGGCTATTGGCCCAAGGGCCTAAGTAAGCCTAGCCAACAAGGTTCCCTGTCTTACACCACCCAAGAAAGTTAATTTCCTGTGCCCCTGTCGAGCAGAGCCACAGAAGTGATCCCCGGGGTGTATTTCCTATTTCCCATCCACTCATCAAGATTTTTCTTGAAGAGTGCTAATGAGGAACTTTGCTTGACACAGATGGGTAGCTTGTTCCAGAGTATAGAAAGTCTCTGGGGCAGGAATTTATCCTTCCGGCATGTTCTGTTTATTGTGGTGACAAGGTTTAGGTCCCTAGAGTGTGTGGCTCGCAGGGATTGGTATTTCTTAAGGTGTAGCATGTCCAACAGCTTTGGGTTTAACATAGCTTTATATGTTAGGCAGAGATGCCTTGGAGTAGGCGATATGCTACAGAGTAAAGCTGGAGTTTTTTGAGACGGTCAGTGTAAGGCATCTGTTTGAGGCCAGTAATCCTCTTTGTGAGGTACTTCTGTGGCCTTTCCAGCTGCTGCAGATGTCTTGTGAGGTACATTACAAAAGGAACGTTGTACTATATAATAGGTCTAATGAGTGCCGAGTAGAGGGGAACAATGACCTCTTTTTTTCTGGATGAGAACCCTTTTGTGATGAGGTGTGCCACATAGAAGGATTTCCTGACTACTGTGATGATGTGGTTATCAAAGGAGAAACTACTGTCCACCTAGGTCCCAAGGTGTCTTATCACACATTCGGCATTAAGTAGACTGCCACCTATGTGGTAGCTCATGGGTATGGAGTTTTTACCAAAGGGGATAACAATGCATTTTTTGGCATTGAGCTTGAGGTCATGCCTCTAACACCAGGCATCTGCCTCAGTGAGGCCGTTCTGTAGGATGTCCACATCATTTGCGGACTCAACTATGGCTCCTAGTTTGCAGTCATCTGCGAACTTCATTAGCCAGAGGCCTTCTGTGTTAGCCTGTACTTCAGAGAAGTAGATACCAAACAGGTGAGGTCCCAGGACTGAACCCTGTGGTACTCCACTTGTCACTGGTTTGAAGTCAGATTTGGAGTCTGCAACTTTTACATTGTGGGTTCTGTCAGTGAGCCAGTTGACAACCCATCTTGTGACGTAGGTATTTATACCTAGTTTAGTAAGTTTAGCTATAATTCCAGAATGGGGGATGGTGTTGAAAGCCTTGGCGAGGTCAAGATAGGCTGTGTGAATCACCTTACCCTCATCTACGGCTTTGGTGACTGCCTCATAGAAGTCGATCAGGTTCAGAAGGCATGATCTGCTTTTCACAAACCTGAACTGGGTGGGGTCCAGAGTTTGGAGGTTACCAATGTCTTTTTTATGAGTTCCATGGTCTTGCAGACCAGAGTCGTCAGGCTAATAGGGCAATAGTTACCAGGATCAGTGGTGGCTCCCCCTTTGTGAAGTGGGATAACTGTTGCTGTGCGCAATTCAGTGGGCACAAACCTGACGTGAGACTATGATTGAACATGGTGCTTAGGTGGGGAGCCAGTCCGTTCTGAAGTTCGTGTAAAACGCAGCCTGGGATGTTGTCCGATTCCATGGATGCTGTGTTTTTTGGTTTTAGACAGTGCAGCTTTTACCTGCATAGATGTGATTATAGGGACTCTGCATTCTTCCTGTATAGATATGGGCCCTTTATTGGGTGAGAGTGGGGTAAAGGTAGCACTGAACATATCTGCCAGGATGTTGGCAATATCACTTGGTTCTGTAATTTTCGTGCCATTGTGCTGTAACTCAGAGCAGATCTGGGTGTTGCCAGTGAGATTCGTGACATAGCTATAGAATACTTTGTGGCTGCCCTTAGAATCAGTGGTGATTTTGTTTTCGTAGCTAGCTTTGGAGGATCTTATAAGGTATCTCAGCTTCTTACTGAGGCTGAACAGGCAGCTCCTCCACTCATAGGATTTTACTCTCTTTTGCAACAGTTTCTTCCTTCTGTTGTAGAGTTTGTTTATGGCAGGGAACCACCAGATTGGCTTCCTTTTTTTGAAGGATAGGATCTTGGTTCTGTTTAGGATAGCATGATCCATGCACTCATGTAAGTGCTTATAGAGTGCATTTGTGTAGGATTCAGCAGTTGTAACTGTATTGTCCATCTGCATGGGTGTCATGAAGTTCACCACTTCTGTCTTAAAAAGCATGGAGTTGGCTTTGGAGAAAGTTTTTACCATGATTTCCTTAATGGTGGGTGGGGGCGGGATGCGGATATCTAGGGTGATTAGCTTATGGTCGGATCTGACCAACGAGGAGTTGATTTCAGGTGTGGAACACTGGTCACTTATGTTGGTAATGACTAGGTCTAGGATATTGTTGCCCCTGGTGGGGGTGTGGATAAGTTGATCCAGGGCACTGGAATTTATAAATTCCAGAAAGTGCTGAGCGAAGGAGTTGGTACATGAGTAGTTTTCCCAGTTAATGGTGGGGTAGTTGAAATTGCCCATTATTAGGGTGTTTGGTTGAACCCTAATATTTTCCAGTATACCAAGAAAAGAGGACTGGGAATCCTGGGGCATGCTGGGGATCTGTAGCAAGCTACAATTTGGATTGCAGTTTTGCCCAGAGATAATTGCACTTGGATAACCTTGGATGCATTATGCTGCACAACTAGCTTGGAGGTGTGAATATCCTTAATAAATATGGACACACCTCCGCCTTTGGTGTTCTGGTCCAAGTTAGATGGCCGAAAAGTGTGGTACGAGTTGTAGCCTGGTAATGCAGGGGTGCTCTTTAGAGCCTTGAACCAGGTCTCAGTCACTGCACAGATATCGATGTTCTCCATTTTAAGGAGTGCCTCGAGTGAGTGCATTTTGAGATTTAGACTTCTAGCATTGAGTAGCATTACCCTCAGTTTTTGCTTGCCTGTTCCTGTTACAGTGGTGAAGTTGTCATTTGAACCTTGCCTAAAAAAGGCACTATAGCGGCAGCAAGAGCCTTAGCCAGTATCCGGAATCCCAGGGGCGACAGTTGCAGGCCATCTCTGGCAAAGCATCGTGGTCTGTCGACCATGTCGTCCCAGGCAGAGAGATACTGGATCCCCTTAGAATGACACCAGAAGCTTAGCCAAATGTTGAAGTCAATCATTTTGTCCTTGTACTGCGGTATCATTCTGGGCGATGGCAGGATGCTACTCAGGGCTAGGGTCATACCTGCCTGGGCTACAAGATCGGACAGCTCTTCCATGTCTCTTTTCATGTAGTCCAGGGAAGTACGTCTCAGGTCGTTCACATCAACATGGACAATGACAGCATCATATCTGTGCTTGTTGTGGAGTGACCTGAGTGTGTGGGTTATGTGGCGGATCCTGGGACCCAACAGGCAGCTGACAGTAACCTTCTCCTTGTTTAGCCTGGTGAGTGGGACATCAGTGTGCCTGACTATAGAGTCACCTATGACTAGTGTGTTGGATATGTTGTTTTGCCTTATGGGCTGTGGTTTATTAGCACACTGAGTCTGTGGGCTATGTGTCATTTGGGTTGTGTTGGGGAGTGGAGGTTGCTTGCGTTTCTGCTTTGGAGGTCTCTGTTGCTTGAGCAGATTATTAGTGAGAGCCTCTACGAATGTTTTTGTGTTTCTATGTGTGGATTTTGGTGGTGTATGTTTAGTGGGACTGTGATGAGTTTGGTGTGGTGCAAGTGTTTACCTTCTCCTCTTGACTGTCAAGTGCAGTCTTGGTTGGAAAGAGCTTTACCTCCAATTTGGCTAGATAAGTGCATCTCTCACAGGTTGCCGTGTTGGGTGGTAGGAGGAGAGGGTTGTCTGTGTACATGAGGCAATTGCTACATTGCCTCAAGATGCCCAGATTCATCAGATAGACAGGAGAGAACACTGGGAGCTGACCCTTGGACATGCCTGAATAAGAAACTATTTTCCTCTAGATAAGTGAGGAAAGTGAGTACAAGAGCTGTTTTTCTCTAAGCAAGTGAGAAAAGTAAGTACAAAAACTGTTTTCCTCTAGGTAATGAGGAAGGTTGAGTGCTACAGTAATTTGTAGCTTATTTCGTGCTAACAACAAGTTCTGAACAAGTGCTGAGCACGAATAAACAAATCCAAGTGGTAAAACTAAGAATCTGTACCTGGAACTTGTGGTAGATAGGCTACCTGGTGCTTACCACTCCCACTGATAGCTAGAATGCTTCCTTCCAGCACAGAAAGGCTTGGGGGCTCAGCAGCTTACAAACAGTCCTGGATACAGCAAATCTGTATCTGGACTAGACTAGTTACAGGAAAGGTGGAAAACAAGCGCAAACACGGGCTTTTAAACCAGAAAGTTGAAAGAGATGTAAAAACTGCCCATAGGCCAATAAACTACAATTTCTGGGCCAGAAACCATTCTTGTGGTAGATAGGCTGCCTAGTGCTTACCACTCCCACTGATAAGCTAGAAGGCTTCCCTTCAATACAGAAAGGCTTGGGGGGCTCAGAAGCTTACAAGCAGTGCTGGATACAGCAAATCTGAATCTGGACTAGACTAGTTACAAAGTAATTTTATTTATTTATTATTTATTTACTTTTGTTTACCGGGTTAGTCCAACTGGATACATATCCATTTTCAGTGGAGGCCCGGGGAGAAAAGCTCCAGTTATACAACATAATAAAATATAGAAAAACATGACATAGCATTTGAACATTACATTTTAAGCACTTAACATTTAAAAAACAACATATTACGATATAGAAAGTAAAGCATCATTAGACAGTGACATAATATAGAGTACAAGTTCTTGAGTTAACAGAAGTAGTAGTAAGACAGAAGGAAAAGGTTAATAGGATTGATGATTACAGGAGAAGGGAGTGTAGAGACTAAAGGAAGGGACTAGTAATAATCAATGAAAGTAGTAAAGATATAAGGTAGGGAGTAGAAAAATGTTAGCATCAGGTATTTTGTAAAAGAAAAGAAAAGTAAGGATAGTTAGTCTGGGTTATTACAAGAGCATAACCAGTGATTAGAGAGAAAGAGTTTAAGTTTGGTTTTAAATAATGGGAGAGAGGAGAGGGTGGTCAGATCGTTTGGTAGTTGATTCCATATTTTACCCACTGTGTTTGAAAATAGAGATTTGCCTGCTAAGTTATTTGAGAAGGAAATGTGTATCAACATTTTGTTGGCTGAGCGCAGATTCTTCAGGTTATTATAAGGTCTTATAAGGGTCGAGAGAATTTGGGTGTTACTAGGTTGGTAAAGGGCTTTGTGGGCAATTGTGAGTTGATTAAATTGTAATAGTAGTGGTAATTCAAGCCAGCCTAGCTGTTTTAGAATCTGACAGTGATGGGTCCTAAAAGGAGAGCTGGTGGCAAATCTTGCAATATTATTGTATGATCTAGTCAGATTGTTAAGATTATGTTTGGAAAGATTTGTGTATATGGGGGAAGCATATAACAGGGTAGAGATTAAGTGAGTTCTGGCTATAGTGATTCTAGTTGTTGGTGTCAGGAAGGGTTTAATGCGATAGAGGGAACCAAGTTTTTTATTAGTAGATTTAATTGTAACATTTATGTGATAATCAAACTTAAGTTGATTGTCAATAGTAATTCCTAGCAGTTTGGTAGTGGGGTCTGGAGAGATAACGGTACCATCTTCAGATGTAAGTGTGAAATGGAGAGGGGGTGATAGGTGAGATGGGTTAATTTGAAGCAACTATCACACCTGACTCCCCAGTCAGCAGCAACTACAATAAAAAAAACTCTCCAAAGTAAATTTTAACCTCTTAAAGGATGGTGTAAATAGCTTCACTGCACTTCTCCCCTCAGATGGAACTGGAAGCTATACAGAGTTCTACACTAATGCTTTATGCAAACACCTGTATAACTGCATTAACTTGGCCATACCTGATAGAACCCAAACAAGCTCCTCATGAAGAGTAAACTTGCCTGATGGACAACTGCCATTAACAGGCTTTACAATAAGCTGAAGAAATTGCTGTCTATGAGTAAAAAGGAGTGAGCCCTAAACTGGAAACACTCCCTCCTTAGCTTAAACAAGCAAATAAGACTTGCTGTGAAGTTCTCCAAAGCAAACTATGAATACAAATTAGCTTCCTCAACTAAGGACAACCATAAGGCGTTTTTAGTTACATCTGTAACCTAAAAGGAAAGGCCCAGATTTGTGCCAAACTGGTAGTTAATGATACCACATATACTGAGCCTGTTGACATAGCTAACCTGTTGGCCAACAGGTTCTGTGAAAACTTCACTCCCCTGTCCAAGCCACATGTACCCCATGACATCCCTATCACCTGTCTGCTACTTGTATCTCTAAAGAGCAGGTCATAAACGCCCTCTCTAAGGCCAAAAACACAGCATCTATGGGACCTGATAACATCTCAGGATGCACATGGGCTCCAACAAGAATTAGCAACACCACTGGGTACTCTTTTCAATCATAGTCTAAGCACCGGCTTCATCCCAGCTGAATGAAAAATGGCCATTGTTATTCCCTTGCACAAAGGTGGTGCGTCTACTGACCCTGGGAACTACAGACCTATTAGCCTGACTAGCCTTATCTGCAAGGCCATGGAGTGAATCAACATGGACCTTATCAATGAAGATATAGGTAATCTCCAACACTTGATCCTACTCAGTTTGAATTTGTCAAAGAGAGATCATGCCAGTTAAACCTGGTGGACTTCTTCGAGACAGTCACCAAGGCCCTGGATGAGGGGAAATCTGTGCATACAGCCTACCTAGACTTAGCCAAGGTTTTTGACACTATCCCCCCTCAGGCATCGTTGACAAACTTACCCAGCTAGGTATCAACCCTTATATCATTAGATGGGTCACTAAATGGCTCACTGATAGAACCCCTATAGTCAAAATAGGGGAATCCACCTCCAACAGTAGACCTGTAACTAGTGGTGTTCCACAGGGATCAGTCCTGGGAGCTCTATTGTTTGGAATCTATTTCTCCGAAGTACAAGCAAAAACTAAACGTCTCTGGTTGACAAAGTTTGCTGATGACTGCAAACTGGGAGCAGTCGCAGAATCTCCAAATTATGTCAATATCCTACAAGAGAGTCTTAAACAAACAAATGAGTGGTGCCAAAGTCATGGCCTTAAACTCAATGCAAAAAAATGTATTATCATCCCTTTCAGTAAGAGCAATGTTCCTGCTAACTACCACATCAATAGCAACACCCTAAGTATGCACTCAGTGGTGAGACACATGGGCATGCAGGTTGCAGCAACCTTACCCTTGATCACCAGGGCTCCACAGTGGTAAGAAGGGCATTCTATATTGCTCATCTCATAAGTAAGGGCATTGCCTCCAGGAAAAAAAAAAAAGTTATAACCTCCCTATAATCTTCCCTCACCAGGCCAATAATTGATTACAGCACCCCTTTTGGTATGTACCTTTCCAAGCACCTGCAGCAACTGGAGAGACCACAAAGGTTCTTCACAAGGAAAATTCAAGGTGTTTAGCATCGTCCTGTGTGGATCATCTTAAATCACTGTCACTTTATTCTGTTTCATAAAGTCAACTCAGAGGCAATCTCTGCCTTGCATATAAGGCAATCTCTGACCCTGCTTTATTGGAAATGCTGCACATCTGCAAGTCAAATAGTACACGAGTTAATCGCTCTAAAGACCTTAACCTGGTATGTGACATTAACAGAACCTGCTGGAGGAACAGATTTGTCTCCCAGAGTTTACCACATGTTTGGAACAGACTCTCACATCATGTCAAACACAGCACCTCATTGGTCCTCTTCAAAAGCAATCTGGATGACTGGATGGGTAACAGTAAATTCACCCAGGGGGTTCCACCTGTGTCCCTCTTGGACAGGGGTAATGGGTACTGATCATGGAAATAAGGGTAGAACTTGTGTAGGCTTGTAAGACCCCTTGAGTTATTAGCCTAGTGACTTCCTATAATCCTGTGATCAATATTATTGTCAAGAACCCAACTGGTAAACCTCTTCCATTTACTACCATGGAGTTTATGGGAAGCTGGCTTATGAGAGGCCAACAGAATATGATGTACTGGGAAAGAAAGTGAAGTTATCCTGGCTATTAATGGAACTGAAGAAACCAAGCTGTCAGCTTGAAGTTCATAATGTTCAGATGCAGTAATCCCTCTGGATTGGACAAAAGGTCTGGAGCCAGGACCAGAATCCAAGGCTGTTGAATCAGATAAGGCCAAAGAAAGGGGAACCATATCTGTCAAGGTCAATAAGGTGCAATGAGGATTACTTTGCTCTTCAGCCTGATTGCTTTCTGTAGAAATTTCAGAATTACAGAAATCGGGGGAAAGGCATACAGCAGTCAGGATGGCCAAGTGTGTAGAAGAGTAGCTCTCAGTGACTCCCCCGAGAAGATCAAGGCCAAGTAGTAGCTGCACTTTTTGTTTCGAGGCAAGGTAAAATGGTGGCAGCAAGGCTGGCCGCACTGACGGAAAATACTTTCCATCAAATTTGGATTGACAGACCACTCATGAGGCAGGAGAATATTTCTGCTCAGTTTGTCTGCTATCACATTAGAACTCCTCAGAATATGTGTTCTAACAGAAGGCAGTTGGAAGTGATCGTCCAATGCTACACTCTGAGTAGTTCTCGACATAAGGGCTCAGACTTAGTTCCTTCCGGTTTGTTGATGTACCAAACTACTGACATACTGTCTATCTGGATTGCAATTGTTCCCAATGAAGAGGAGTTTGAAGGCACTGATACGCAAGTTGGCCTCTGTGGGGGACCAAGTGCCTTGGACAGTCTTGCCCAGATAATGCCCGCCAACCTAATCTGGGAGGCATCCATGGTCACTATGGCTTTGGGTTGTAATGGCATAAAGGGACGGCCTAGAAGAATGTCTATGGAATGTATCCACCAAGCTAAGTCTTTTACGCAAAGTTTGGTGATCAAAATCAGGTCTGAAATGGGTTGGTGCAACACTGACAATTGAGATGCTAGCAGCCATTGCAGTATTCTGATGTGATATCTTGCTAAGGAAACTAGAGTCATCATTGCTGCCATGGAGCTTAATGCTTGTAGAACTAGACAAGCAGTTACTTTCCTGTTGCTGATTACTTTCCAGACCTGAACTCTGATTTTCTGTAAACTCACAGGGAGAAGAGAGGCTATGGAAGTTTGAGTATTTAAAAGCACTCCTATGAACTCTAAATTCTGAGTTGGGGTCAATTTTGATTTTTCATAATTTATAGTTATTCCCAGATAAGGCCAAATGTGAAGTACATGGTCTCTTGCTTCTATCAATCGATGCCTGGTCAGAGCGGTAATGAGCCAGTCATCTAAATACAGAAATACTCAGAATCCCTGCAGTCTCAAGTCAGGTGCTACTACTGCCATACATTTGGTGAACACCCTGAGGGTTGTGGTGAGACAAAGGGCAGAAATCTGAACTGATAGTGACTGGCTCTCAGCTAGAAGCAGAGGAAACCTCTGGATCATCTGTCCATTTATATATGGTAATATGCATCCAGAAGATCTATTGAGCATATCAAGTTATTCTTTTCCAAAAACGGAAGAATGGACTGTATCATGACCAGCCAAAATTTGGTTTGGCGAACTGATTTGTTCAGTACATTTAGATCCAAAATTGGTCTCTAGTCCCCTGTCTTTTTTTGGCACTAAAAAGAATATTGAGTAAATTCTATCTGGTCTGGTGGGGCTTCTTGGATGACTCTTTTTTCTATCAGTTTTGAACCGATAAAATTGCTTGTTCCCTCTGACTGGGTGGAACATTGGGGATTTTCCTGCATAAGGGAGGAGGAAGAGAAAAGGGAATTGCATAGCCTCTGGATATGATCCTCTGCACCCAAGCATCCAATGTTATTTGCAGCCTGGCATTTTGGTGCAGGGATATGCATCCCCCAACTGCCTCCAGAGGAAGTCAATCAGGCCTCCTTTCAGGAACTCTGGAAGGGTTTACCTGAGAAAGAATCATTAAAACCCTGGCTCTGCGGGCCACCTCTGCTGCGCAGATGGCATCTGCCATTATGTTCCCCCTCTGCCCCTGGGGAAACTACCTCCATGTGTGTCCTGAAAAGGCCCTTGGGACTTTTTGAGCCATATTTTCCCACTACCTTTCTCATTCCTGGAAAAGGATCATTGGAGAGTGGAAAAACATATGCCTTAGCAGAAAGGGTCTTTCCATCTTTCTCAGACCTGGATAATGTTTTTTTTTAACTTTTGGGCCAAACAGGGATAATCTGTCAAAGGGTGCATCAATAAAAGAAGACTTAAATGGCTCTACAAAGTCACATAGATGCATCCAAGTGTGTCTCCTAATGGTAACACCTGAACCTGCTGCACTGGTGGTCCTCTCAGCTGCATGAGCAATGAGCCTCATGGATGAATTAGACACAGACTCCAGGGTAGCCAACTGGGAAGTAACCTTTTCCTGGACCTCCTCAGAAATGGCTCCTGCCAGGGTATCCAATAACTCTTTGATCAGATCCCTTTGTAGTCTGGTAAAATGTGCCAAAAAATTCAGAGACCTTAAGGCAAAAGTTGATGATGCATAGAACCACTTTCCAAATCTATCCATTGCCTGAGACTCTCAGTTGGGTGGATGAACAGAGGAACTCTCGTCAGCCAGTTCCTTCTTTGTGGCTGCTGCCATGACCACGGCATCAACAGCTAACCCTTTTGCCCAGAACTGTTTGTCTTCAAGTGCAGACAGAATTTTGTCAGGTGACCTGGCGATAGGTTCAACAGTATCAGGGGCCTTGCATGCCCACTGAAAGATCAACTGAATTAGCTCATCAGTGGGTGGAGTCACCCAAGAGGTAGATGATCGAGTGCCAAAAGCCTACAAGTACAATGACTCCTCAGAAGAGGGACTTTGGGACTTCCAGTCAGCCCTCTGTTTTAATATTTCCAAGATATCTCCAAATGAGACATCAGCAGGGGGTGACCTTGGGGATCCCTCTCCTTCATCAAAGTCGGTGTCTTCGATGACTGATTCTTCTGGGGAATACAAGTGTTTCCTCTTACACTTTCTCTTTTTAGGGACCTCCTCAGTGGGGTGGTGTGGGGAGGTATCAGAAGAGGAAAAAATTATCTGGGATTCCTGCAGTCTCGACACCTGCTAACCTTGTGGGAGTGCGGGTTGAATATCTGGGCACGAGAATTAAAGGGATATTTGCTCCGAAGTGGAAGGGGCTGACTGACTGAAGCAGTCAGGGCTCTCTCTATTGCCTCAATAGCTGGCCCCCCTGAAGAAGGAAGGGAGTCTGGAACTGAGAAAGACTGCATCGGAACCATGGTTGCTCCCCACTCTGATGAGACAGCTCTGGAGAATGAAGCCAGACCCAAACTGAGCCATGCCGATGCTCTAAGGTGCAGAGAAGGCTCTAAAAAATAGGAGTCAACTCTCACCTCTCAGAGCCAGCAGAAAAGCTATGGCTCTGAGAGGTCTCTGGATCTGACTGGACCAAAGACCTCAAAGTAAGAACTGATTAAATGAGTATTAGATATAGGAATTTTGTGTCTGCATTTATGGTATCTTTTGAAGCGGAAGGAACTTTAGGTTTGTCAGACATAATTTTGATTAACAGTGGCACAAAAGGCCAGCTATATGCTCTACACACACATGCACACACAGGTAGAAAGTCCTTGCAAACAGAAACACTCACTACTAACAACAATTAACATATTGTTTTTTTAAACAGTTAGGGAAAGTAGAAGAATGAAACTATCAACAATGATAGTTAGGATTACACTGAGGCGTACAGAAAGTAAGGAAATAAAGAAGGACGATACAAGTTCAAAGACTTAGAAATGAAGTGGGCAGAGTTATAAAGTTAACAGTTAGTAGATTAGCTATAACAAAATAGGAAAGTATTTGGAATAATATATATCAAAAAACACTTAAATTGAAAGCAGTGGTGAATGCGTCTGTCACAGAAAGCGGCAAACGAGATCTGAGGAAATTGGGAGATGAGCACGGTGGGCAAGGGTTCGGCTCAAGAGTTTTTGGCTACCAAGAGTTGTAGTAATGGCCAAGTCTGTTATGATGCGTGGAAATGAGCCCATATATTGAGGTTAAACAACATCAGATAGAATCCAGATCCCCAAAATTCCTGGGTGCTATAAGGAGCTATGGGTATCAACTGGTAGAACACAAACAGGTGCTACAGGCTTGAATGAGTTAACTCTTACAAAAGACGGTGTCTTCCCCGTCTGTTTATACATCTTCTCTTTAATGTATGGAACAAACAAGTAAGATCACATATGAGCCACATGTAAAGGATGCTTTAAAGTTGTCAGTGAAGTTGTAAAACCGAACCTGGGCATGACAACCCATCACAATGCCTGGGCATCCAAGGGTCCCAGAGTTGAGCGATCTGGATGTAATAGCAGGTGCCAAGGATGCAGGTTCTGGGTGAGCTGTTGCTTACAAACCATCAGATCAAAAACTGGACTAGAAGTTGGAGCAAATATAGGACATAACAGACCAACTCACTCCACCCTTGAGACAGAGGGTGATAGTGAGGCAGACATTTCAATCTGGGCCTTGAAAAAGGTCCTCATCATGTGATCCCAATCTAGTTTCAAAGCTTTCCTGAAGGATCGCATGGAAGACTATGCAGGAAACCAAGAATAGTTTTGATGTACACATATTTATGTATGTGCGTATGCATACATGTATGTATTTTACCTGGGATACTCTGATTGGGCTATGCCCCTTTTCACTAAGAGCCCAGAGGGAAAATCTCCAGCATAATTACATAAATCTTGGTACAAAATACCCTTAAAGGCAATTTCTTAATGCATATTACAACGTATGTTTTCGGAAAATTACTTAATTTGAGATACAGCATAATGACAAGATTTGTAACTTATCATAGTTAAACATACTGACAATATCAGTTTTATGAGCATGTTTTACACATTATTTTTACTAATGTTATAAAGAAAAAATGTTTTTCTTCTTAGTAGCAGATCATGGCTGCAGATGAACACAGATGTGCAGAAAATGATCAGAAGGCCAAGAAGAAGGAGGTTTTAGGATAAAAAGATAACTGTGGCAAATACATGTCAATTTGTTACCGAAAGCTGTTTTGGGACAAGACTGAAAGACTTCTATTAATCTATGACAGATTGAAGGCTGAAAGGTAGATTATTTCAGGTTCCACGAAGATTATTTGTCATGGGTCATTATGTTAGGAGGTTTCTTAAAGATAAGGGAATGGTTAGGCATGTCTCATTAGGTATTTATCTGGATGGTGAGGTATGGGCTGGGCTATTTTTAGATTTAACATGGTAAGCCAGTTTTTTGGGCCCTAATCAGTTACTGTTATTAGGAGGATGCAGTACAGTGTCCTTTACAAATGCTCTGAAGCAATAGATTTGGTATTAAGTAGTCTTTTCTGTAGCTAGGTGTACATTTAGCTCATACTGAAATGTTGGTTCTTTGACATGCTGAGTGCCAACATGTTGAAGAAAAAAAAGATTTAAAATACAGAAGAGTGACTCTCAAACATTGCTCTTCTCCTTTAAAGTTTGTTTTTTCAGGGGGGCAAGCCCCTCACATCCCCAAAGTTATATATACTAACATAGAGATCACCATACCTTGGAGAAAAGATAATATTTTGAGAAATGGACATCTTGGACATAGTACACGCAAGTCTGTTTTTTTCTGGCCATTTAGTCTCCATGTATTGGGACTCACTGTAGCGGGTCCCGACATTTCAAATGGTTACTGTGTAAAGCTGAGCCATGATCTGGTGGCCATGGGAAAACATGCCTAGTTAATTGTTGCAGTTTTAAACTGTTTTCTTAATATTTTCATTGAGTCTTAGTGCAGGGTCGAGGGTTACACGTACCAGTTTCAAGATGCAAAATTTGACTAGAGGAATGCTACCTTTAAGCAGTATTTGGTGTAGTGGAGCATAAATTTAAATAATATTATATTGAATAGAAGACCTAGGTTTTCTGGTTGTATTTAAATATTGTCAAAACTATAAAATAAAAACAGTAAAAACTGCTTAAAAAAGACTATTAAAAAAACTGATAAAAATAAAAACTAGTAACAACTGGCAAGCACTTTCATTCTATAATAACAACTTCATTAGACCACATTGCACTAAATCAATCAAAGCCTAAATAAGCACATAAAATCACATGACCCATGCAATTTAATAAATTAACCCTCTCCGTCTCAGTACTACTTTATAATTTTCCCTGTCATTCATTCCAGGGCTGTTTGATGCATTTAATTTTATCTGCCAGCAATATTCCAACCAATTCAACTCTTCAGCATCCCACTTCATAATAAAATGATTCACTTGATCAATAATAGAAAACTTAACATCAACTTTATTTACAATATATAAATGCTTTTGATTACTATGCCTAGCCAGAGCATTACTTAAGTCCATTTTTTTAACTGCCCTTAAATGTTCATACACTCTAGTATGAAACTAACTGTTCTGCCAATATAAAAGGGAGGACACTGGCTGCATAAAGCTAAGTACACTACATATTTGGATATACAATTATAATTACTACATAATCTAATTCCATAAGTTCTTGCTACCACATTTATTTTCTATCCCACTAAAACATGTATACAATAATTACAACTATAACATTTAAACATACCTTTATTTAGTTCTATGCTCTTATAATTTTGACTTCTGTAAAAATATTCTTTTAAGCTCTTCCCCTGTTTAGATACAAAAACTGGAGCTTCACCTATAATATCTTTTAAATCCTTAAAATTCATCAGGAATCTCTAATTACTCCTAACAATGCATTTTATACTTTCTTCATCGGGTCTGTATTGGAACCGCGAAAGTCCTATTCACCGAATACATAAACACCGACACATATTACGTGAACCGCGAATACACCGATTGCCCTAAATTGCGAAATTCAAAAACTGGAACTGTCATAGTTGTCCCACCTCACCGCCCGCTACATACTACCTACCCAAATAAAATAAATAAACCACATACATACACCAACCAAAACCCTACTTCTATCCCTAAACTAAACCCTACTTCTAACCCTAAACTAAATCTTGCATATACCACCATGTATGCACTTACCTTAACCCGCACCCTAACCCTAAGGTTCGTAACTATCTCACACTTACCTTAAGAAGCTATACCAAAACAAAATAAATAATCCACACACATACACTTAACAAAACCCTACTTCTAACCCTACACTAAATCTCACATACATTACCATCTATGCACTTACCATAACCCGTACCCTAACCCTAAGGTCCGTAACTATCGCACATTTACCTTACGGAGCTATACCACAGAAGGGCCAACCATGACGATTTGACATTTCGGATTTCGCGCTTCAGGATGATCGGTGTTTTTGTGGTTCAATGAAGACGTGTCAGCGTTTACGTATTCGGGTAAGTGGACCTTAGCGGTTCTAATAGGGAACCTCTTCATCTACTGAATTATCCAGCACACAAGCTAAGGAGAAATTTTTAGTATTAGTAGATGTTTGCTCACAAACCCCAGCTGATTCATAATACAACCCTTATTGCACTGATTCCTTTTATTAATAACTTCATTCATAGCACTACTTACTATTATTATATGGGGGTAACCTCTCTCATGAAACTTAGCTTTTAAGCCTTTACATTTCTTCCCAAAAAAATGGGTATCATCTGTTAAATTACTCACTCTAGTGAACTGACTTTTCACTGTGTTCCTCTTCAAGCTCAAACTATGCATATTGTTAAAGTGCAAATAACTACTGCTTTGCTCTTCCTTATTATGTATCTTAACCTTTAATTTGCTGGCAGACTTAGTAAGATCTAAATAATTAATACTTTCTTTATTCAATTTATATGTAAAACTCAAGTAACTGGTCACATTATTTAAATAATTCATAAAATCCAAAAGCATACTCTCAGTACCCTTCCATGCTATAAACAAATCAATAAAACATTTATATGCTACAACGTATTTAAAAAAAATCTGACTTATAAAAATACTCTTTTTTTTCCCCCAGCCCATCATAAACAAGTTAGCATAGCTGGGGTCCATCACAGCCCTCACCGCCACACCATTAACTTGCCTGTAAATAGTTATCAAATTCAAAAAATATATATATTCCAAAATCATGTCTAAAATTTCAGTAAACAACCTTACTTGTTCTTTAGACTAAAGTCCAGAAGCTCCAAGCTCTCCAAGCTTTCTACTAATTAATTCAAGGCCCTTAACATTAGGAATAACAGTATACAGTGAAACAACATCAGTAGTTACAAATATCACATAATCATCTATTACCAAACTATTTACAAACTTCTTAAAATCAAAACAATCTTTCACATATTAAGCACTGCAGCTTACCAAAACTTGCAAAAACTTGTCAACATAAATAGCCAATGACTCAGTTTTACTGCCTTGTCCAGCCACAACAGGCCTGAAATTTGGTGCATCCAAAATGTTATGTACCTTGGGCAGGCCAAAAAACCTCCCCAATTTGTGCTTTCAAATTCTAAAAACTTCCACTAAATTTGCATCTATGAGCCCTCCAAGAACACTCCTCTGTACATGAATCTATCATGCTGTAAGCACTTTTACCTTCAGCAAAACCAGCTTTCTTGTAAAATTTGTCATCAACCAACATCTCATTCAGTTTTTCACAATAATAAATATACAAAGCACTATTACTTTTTAAATCCAAAAGTGCATCTCTTTCATTCTTAGACAAATTATAAAAAGTAAATTTTGTTTTCTTAACTAACAAATTTCTAACATCATTCTCACAAGTGACTAAAAAGCTTCTAATTCAGGTTTTAAAACAGGGTTAAACACATTTGGTTTATGAAAAAGCTCATACTCACACTCTTTTTTTATCATTAAAGAAACACTTTAAATTCAGTTTCCTCACAAAATCTCTGAGGGCATTAGTAAAAGAAACTAAATATGCCCTTACCGACATCACAAAAGTTAATCCTTTTCTCAATAATTGCAAATGATTAAAATTTAAAGTTACTCTGAATAAATTTATAATCTTACATGAATTAATTACAGTACCTTTTGAAGTCACAGTTACACTTAACTCCTTCGATATCTGCTGCTCACTGCATTCTAGTTCCTTGTATATTGATTGTTTTGATTGAAATTCATGAAAAAGGATTTCTTCCTTTTCCAACTGAAATTTTGATGATGGGGCACCTGGATAGCAACTTGCACCCAAGTTCTCTTTCCTCTACGACCATCTTGATAAATTTCCACCTTCAAAAAAACCTTCTGAAAATTCCCCTTATTTTCAAAATTCGAGTTTCTAGACTGATAGTTCTGTACTTTGGAAAAAAAATGACCTGGTATATTTCCTCCTCCTGTCACCTCCTCAACCTCTTCTGAATTCCTTCTCCTCCTTTTAACCACCCTGTTGGTGTTCTCATCAACTGGAACAACAGGCTCCTGCCTCAGATCCTCCTTCTCAGGTGGCTCATCAACATCACTTTCCTTCAAATCAGACACCCGAACAAACACAAAAGTTGTCCCTCATCAGAATCCCATTTTTCTCTAATAAACTTCTTCAACTTCTTCTTTAAATTCTCATCATCAACTGCTACTTTTTCAAGTATTTTTTCTAATCTGACTTTAAAGTTCTCTTTAGAAGTCAGCCCTTTTAATTTCTCATATGAGGCAACCCCCAAGCTATTCAATCCTTCCAATTTCTGCTTTTGTTCCTCTAAAAAGAGATGAACATACTGCAAAGCCGTACTCCCATTAAGCGCTTTCCATGCTTCCACTAAGTCACTAGAAACACTTTCACCTGCCGGCACTCGCAACACTCTAAGTCCTCTCAGGACCCTTTTGACAGCTAGGCATGCCTCAAAAAATAAAATGTCCCACTGGATCGTTTTAATTTTAAGCATATTCTTATTCCACAGCCAAATCATAACAATCGTCCTCCGGTAATCCCCCATCATCAAAAAACGGGTTCTAGGGCTCTTTAAAAAACATAGAAAAGAAACTATCCATTTCATACTGAATTGGAGCACTATTCCTCACTGTCTGCTTAGGCACTGCTCTCAAGGAAACACGAACAGGTTCAGTCGAAGCACTTCCTCCTGTCATTACTCAATTGTCTGGGGATAAAACTCTCTCCACAAGTCCATTGCCATTATCCAATAACGAGTCTCCTGGTGTGTCATGCAACATAAGACCTGAAGGGACTACTAGAAAACTGGAGCTGGGCTGGGATAAACTGGAGTTCAAAAAAGCCATTAATAAATACTAAAAAAAAAACAAAAGACCACCAACGAACTCAGCCACAAACCATTACTAAGAAAAAAGCTATAAAATAAAAACGGTAAAAATGGCTTAAAAAAGACTTTATTAAACAAAAAAAACAACTGATAAAAATAAAACAACTAGCAACAACTGGTAAGTGCTTTCATTCTATAATAAGAACTTGATCAGGCCAAGTTGCACTAAATCAATCAAAGGTTAAATAAGCACATAAAATTATATGATCCATCCAATTTAATGAATTAACCCTCTCCTTCTCAGTACTACTTTATAATTTTCCCTGTCATTCATTCTAGGGCTGTTACATGCATTTAGTTTTAAGTGCCATCAATATTCCAACCAATCCAACTCATCTTGAGCAACCCATTTCATAACAAAATTACTCACTTGATCAATAATAGAAAACTTAAAATCAACTTTGTGCATTGACTGTATATAAAACCACCTTTGGAGCTTTTCTCCCCGGGCCTCCTCTGAAAATGGACATGTATCCAGTCGAACTGTCCCAGTCAACAAATGTAAAATAAAATAAATAAATAAATAAATGTTATTTACATTATTTAAATGCTTTTAATTAACATGCCTAGCCAGAGCATTATTTAAATTCATTTTTTAATCGCCCTTAAATGTTCATACACTCTTTTTTATTATAAAAACTATGGTGGACATTATTGGTAAGTTTATGCTTATGTTCTGATGAGTAAAACAGTGTAATATCATATGTGCATTGTATAAAAGAGGTGAAGTAGCAAGCTGTTCATGTGATATGCATTTATTTTGAAAAATAGTAGTTCCAGATTGAATCCTTGTGTGCAACTACTGATGTGAGAAGGCTGGGGGAACCAGTCCTGACTGCAAATTAATAAGGTCCTTTTGGCTGTTTAGTTGGAAAACTGTGTTTTGGTAGTGCTTGAGAAACTGAAACTGGGGTATATCTAGAGCAATACTTGGTGCTTCACCATGTACAGAGAGCTTCTGATACTTCTAAGAAAATGGCACCTGCATATTTCCCCTTATCTTGCTATATTCTTATATTATTAATAAATGTGAGGATGGCAGTTACTGTTCAACAGGATGCATGGAACCCATGTATGTGAGGGACAGAGAAGGCCACGACTAATTAGATATTTTTGGGGACACAATTTTATAAAATAAAGAGTATAAGAAGCACAGCAAGGAGATGATACTGACTAAAGTCTTATAATGAGCCACTTATATGCAGAGGGACTATTATAGATCATTTCTGATAACACGGCATCTCATAGAAATATAGTCATGTTAAAACATCAGTGAAAAACACTTACTTCTTACTACATCCATGCACACTTGCCGGATAAATTCTTCTGAAAATCCATTATCCTACAATAAAAATTAAATGTAGTTTCATGTCACAATTAGTTAATATAAATGGAACAAAAATAGAGGTAATAATATATAAAATGCATACTGAAATCCCTTGTGGCCCTGGAGGACCAGGAAAGCCCCTTTCTCCTTGTATTCCTCTTGGTCCTAAAAGTCCAGTTGGGCCGGGATCACCATGCTCTCCCCTTAAGCCATCAAGGCCATTTACTCCTGCTGGTCCCCTTTCACCTTTCTGCATTTAAAAAAGACACAGCTGAGTAAGAATGGGTCATAGTGTTGAACTAAATAATTTTGTATCAGCCCTGTAAATGTCATTTCAGCATGAGCTGATGAAACTATAACACATTTCATTCCCTAATTATGCTTTTGCTGACACCAGCCTTGAGTGCTGGTATTTTACTTAAGCCTTAGAAGTCATACATGATATTTTATTTATATTATTGTACTGTGTGTGTGTGTGTGTGTGTGTGTGTGTGTGTGTGTGTGTGTGTGTGTGTGTGTGTGTGTGTGTGTGTGTGTGTATATATATATATATATATATATATATATATATATATACACTACACACACACACACACATATATATAAAAATATATATAAGTCTCTATAGATATCTATCTATAGTTATATAAATAGATAAAGAAAAATCTATATAGTTATAGATACTTAGATATATCTACAGTTAATCTATTGATAAAGAAATGGTAATCTGAGAAAAAAGGAAAAAAGAGACAGTGTATTAACATGCTGCCTGAAGCAGAACTCATATATACAACTACATCAATTGCAGTTTTTTAGAGGAAAAGGCCCTGGTCAAAACCCAGAAGAAAAGCACTAAGGAAGTATGTGATTCAGCTAGGAATTGAATCTAGGCCTTCTAGATCAACATTCTATTTGCTCTATTAATAATCTATTGAAACAACTAAGACCTGGACAAGGTCTATGGCTCCAGTACCTGCTGACCACTGAGTCCACACCATTATCCCTTCATTTGTATCTCTGGGCAAAAGCAATCAGAGGTACAGCCATCACACCTGCTACCATGATAAGAGTTACATATTTTGGTCATAAATCTGCCCACTGGCAGTTGAAAACAGCATCTGCATCACTACAGCATATCTTAGGTTTATATATAGTTCACAGATAGTTACTATGCATGTGGTCTATGAGGACAATGAGGAAACCAATCCAATTTCCTAATTGCCCCAGAGTATTATCTGGTTAAGTGACTTGCTGAGAGTCACATAACATGTAAATGAAAGCTGAGGGAATCAAAATATGGAGTAAAAGAAGCAGCTCATAAACAGATCCTATATTTAACCTTCTGCACAAATGCCGTCTCCCTGATGTGTGTGTGTGTTTTGCCATGCACAAGGCCAAAGAAAGCTACTACCATCAACTTAGGATCGCTAGGTTTTTAGGTACTAGGCAATCAATCTGCTGACTATTACACACCTAGCCAATATCCAGTGACCAGGACCAGTGGTGAAGATCAAACCCTGTACTTTGTATCTGTGAGGTAAACAGCTTAACCAATATGCCAAATCCCAAGGCCATGTGCCCCAGTCTTGCAATCCCTGGCATCATGAAAACCTCAACTTACACAAGAAAAACTGGTTGATATGGACAACAACCTCCTTCACTCAGGATGGGTGAGATCACACAAGCCACTCTCCCATCCTGCCCTCCAAGCTCTTCCAGCATCTGAGCCAATAAATAAACTCAGGACATCTGTGGTTTAGTGATAGATAACTTTATCCCTCCATGCAACAGAGGACAATGGCTGGCCAAAGTTTTAAAGCATTACCGCTACCTTATAGATATGTAATAAATTCAGTCAGTAAGAACCAGGAAATGGAACTACACAATGACTGACATTTACTTATTGAATCTTATTTTACATATGTAAACTGCTATATCATTTTGAGACCTTGTAAGCAAATGTCAAATTCCAGCAGTGCAGCAGAAAAGAATTGCATGCTTCTGCTAGGAATGAAATTTAAACCTTCCATATTACTGTTGCAGGTGCACTGCCACTAAACTATTGAATCTGCTGAGTAACAATCAAGGTTTCAAAGCATCATCTCTACCGTACACATAATGAGATACAGGCAAATAAACCAATGAGAACTGAGGGAATGCAATTGCACATTTGTAGCTATATATGTATTGGGCCAGCTCCATTTTGGCACCTTATCTTTCTGAAGTGGAAGCAAATGCTGAAGGTTTATGGCTGACTAAGTTTGTAGATGATTGCAAACTGGGGGGTTATCATCGACTCCCCTGCAGACAGTAGCATTCTTCAAGAAGGTCTATCTCTGACTAACAAATGGTGCCAAAGCCATGGTCTTAAACTCAATGCTACGAAATGCATAACTGAACCCACTGGGCAGTCAACCACCCTGGTTAATTACCATGTGATAATATGTCCCTAAGAGTCAACCTAGTGGTCAGAGAACTGGGTACATATGTTGACAGTAGCCTTACCTTCAACCACTACATGGCCACAGTGGTGAGGAAATCCTTTTATGTTGTGCAACTTATAAGTAAGGGCATGGACACTAGGTCCAAAGAGGTCATTATCTCACTGTACTCTGCCCTTATCAGACCAATCATAGAGTTCAATGCTCCCTTCAGTATGTACCTGACTAGGTATATGCAGCACTAGAGCAACTTCAGGGGGTTCCTTACAAAAAGAATACAAGGCATAACAAACCTGCTTTATACAGAGTGCCTTAAAGCACTTTCCCTCAACTCAGTCTCCAACAGACTGCTGAGGGGCGATTTATTCCTGGCTTAAAAGCCATCTGCAAACCCCACACTTATGAGTCTCCTGCATATTTGTAAGTCAAAGAGTACCAGAAATACAAGGTCTAGGGACCTGACTTTTTCTGTGATTTAAACAGAGCATGCTGGAGAGGCAGATATGTGTCCCGGAGACTGCCTCTACTATGGAACAACCTTTCCATCCATGTGAAGCTGCGTTTGTCTATTACCCAGTTTAAGCACAACCTAGACGACTGGATGAGAATAGGAAATTTACACCGGGCCTGGCACCCATGTCCTTTATGGACAGAGGTAGCTTACAAATGCCTGTCCCTCAATGTCCTGTTTAGATACAGGACATCATTCTTCTTTCTGGATAACTTGGCTAGGCTTAGAAAGCCTCCCCTGGGTTGTTAACCTAGTAACAATCTATGAATTTATGAATTCCTTTTCACTCAGAGAAATGGAAAAGGAATGTGTTCTAACTACCCTCTGACAAGATCATTTAAGAGACCAAGGGGAAAAAAAACTGCTGTAAAACAGAATTTAAAATAAAACAAGCTGTAATACAATAAGAACACCAATAAAAATAATGTAGTATCCAAACTTTAAAAAGATAAATCAAATATAAAATCCAGTTCAGACATAAAAGCTTAATTACCTCCAGGTTTACACAATTTGTTGGCATCTCAATTTATCACCTACATTGTGTCACAGCTACAGTGTGTGGCTCTTTTATGGAGGATTCATAAAATCTATGCCCATAATTCTTTAAAAGAGAATGCCAAGATGGTGGCTGTAGTGAGTGATTCTTAACCAGATAAAATGACCATTTAAAAACTGAACTACCCGGTGGTGTTATTACAGGCAGTACTATAGGACATGAAAGAGATTACGGTCACTAGCTTTTCACCTGAGAAGATAATCTAGTTAGAGTACATACTATACGTACTACAGTCAAACAAGCTCAAGATGGCATTGACCAGAAAGTACTGATATAGGATATACGGTTTACTATTAGATTTTTGAAGCGAACTCCATCGACCATACTGTTGTCGAACACGGAAGGTCGAAAACGGTAATATCGAACACCAAAAGCCAACCTAGGAACGGTTTTAACACGGGTCGAGATAGGTGTTCAGTGTTATTGCCGAACTACAAATCTCTCCCCTATCTCAACCCATGTTAAAACCCGTTCCTAGGTTGGTTTTTGGTGTTAGATATTACCGTTTTCGAACTTACGTGTTCGACAACAGTACAGTCGATGGAGTTCACTTTGAAAATCTAATAGTAAACTGAATATACATATATATCAGATACATATATCAAAGAGAAAACCAGCAAATTTGGTCAAACCAACAATGTCTCCCTTCATACAATCCAGGAAAGTACATCTGGGTCATTAAAACCTACGTGGACTATAAAGAATCATACTGGCATCTGTGGTGTAGTGACTTAAGTGTCAACATAACTTGATGGATCCTGGCTCCAGATAAGCAGCTAACCATTATCTTCTTCTTGTTCAGTCTGGTGAGTAGGGCATCTGTGTGTCGTACAATGGAGTCCTCTATGACAACAGTCCTGGGTAATGTGTTGGATTGCCTTTGCTCTTGGGGGCTCCACTGCGTGTAGACATATGTGTGGTGTTTGTTATTGCTTTTTGTGAGTGCTTTTTAGACTGATTATGATAAGCATTGCCTTTTATAGGCTTAGGAGTTCTTTGAGGTTTGGGAAGATTGCTTTCTTAGTGCCTCGGTATAGGCTGGTCTATGTGTGTGGTGGACACTATGCATGGTAGATGTATTGTGTGTGTTCTTAACAGCCTTGTTTCTATGCAAGATTTTTGACACCAGTGAAATTGTGTATGTGCTTCTCTTGCATACTGTGTTTGTTTATTTAAGAATTAAATGGTTGTCTGTGAACATGAGACTACTGTTACATTGTCTCAGTATGCCCATATCTACCAAGCTGGTTATGGAGATATATGGAAATTGTACATCTACGTTGGCTGGACCTGTACTTAGGCGGGCTACTCTAAGTCATGGACTGGGTTAGAGAGGCCTCCTTGAGTGGTCTCTGGGATTTGGCACTGGACTAGTTTAGACTGTATGAAGATTTGACAGTAGTTTTGTTTAATGTGCAAACTAGCTGCTCTAAGCTTGTCTCTGTGCAATGGCTTTATTTTAGCCAAACTAAGTTTCATGTTTCAGTTCTAAGGGGAGTTTTATAGCTAAAATGTACTTTCTGAGTGTCTGTATCTCTACAGGGAACTGCTAACTTCTTCGTGTTTTCTTCTTCTCTTTCGGATGTTCCCGTTAGGGGTCGCCACAGCGGATCATCAGTTTCCATTTCTTCCTGTCCTCTGCATATTGCTCTGTCACACCAACCACCTGCATGTCCTCTCTCACCACATCCATAAACCTTATTTTAGGCCTTCCTCTTTTCCTCTTACCTGGCAGCTCCATCCTTAGCATCCTTTTCTCAATTTACCCAGCATCCCTCCTCAGCACATGTCCAAACCAACGCAATCTCACCTCTCTGACTTTGTCTCTGAACCGTCCAACCTGAGCTGACCTCTAATATACTGATTCGTAATCCTATACATCCTTGTCACAGACCACGATCGAGAGACCACGATGCTTTGCCAGATATGGTATGCACCTGTCGCCCCCAGATTCAGGTTACTGGCAAAGGCTCTTACCACCTCTATAGTGCCTTTTTTAGGCAAAGTTCAAAGGACAAAACCACCACCGTAACAGGTACAAGCCTGCAAAATCTGAAGGTAATGCTACTCAATGCTAGAAGTCTAAACCTCAAAATGCACTCTCTCGAGGCACTACTAAAAATGCAGAACATCGATATCTGTGCAGTAACTGAGACCTGATTCAAGGCTCCAAAGAGCACCCCTGCAATACCAGGCTACAACTCTTACCACACTTTTCAGCCACCAAACCAGGATCAAAACACTAAAGGTGGAGGAGTGTCCATATTCACCAAGGATATTCACACCACCAGGTTAGTTGCCCAGCACAATGCGTCTGAAATTCTCCAGGTGCAACTAACACTAGGTAAGACTGCAATCCAAATTGTAGCTTGCAAAAGATCCCCCACCATGCCCCAAGATTCTCACTACACGTTTCTAAACATACTGGAAAATATTAATATATAACCAAACACCCTAATACTGGGTGATATCAACTACCCTGCCATTAACTAGGAAAACTACTCATGTACCAACACCTTTGCCCAACAGTTCTTGGAATTCATAAATTCCAATGCCCTGGATCAACTAATCCATAGTCCCACCAGGGGCTCCAATATCCTAGACCTGGTCATTACCAACATGAGAAATCAATGCTCCACACCTATGGTCACCCCCTCGTTGGTCAGATCAGACCATAAGCTAATCACCCTTAACATCCACATCCCACCCCCACCCCCCAATAAGGAAACCTCCATAAAAAAACTTCTCCAAAGCCAACTTCATGCTACTCAAGTCAGAAGTTACAAACTTCATGACACCCATGCAGACGGTAACTGAAAGTTTTTCTGCTGAGTCCTACACTAAGGCACTGTACGAGCACATCCACTCATGCATGAATCGTGCCATCCCAAAATAGAACCAAGATGCTCTCCTCCAAAAAAAGGAAGCCAATCTGGTGGTCCCCTGCCATAAACAAACTTTACAACAAAAGGAAGAAACTGTTGCAGAAAAGAGGAAAATCCCAGGATGCAAAAAACTCCCTTACCAGCCTCAGTAAAAAGCTGAGATCCCTCATAAAATCCTCCAAAGCTAGTTACGAAAATAAAATTGCCAAATATTCCAAAGACAACCACATGGCATTCTATAACTATGTCAAGAATCTAAATGGCAATGCTCAGATCTGCTCTGAGCTACAACAGAATGGCATAAAATATACTGATGCCAAGGATATTGCCAATATCCTGGCAGATCGATTCAGTACCAACTTCACCCTCCTCTCACCCCCTAAATGGCCCATCTCAATGCTGGAAGATTCCGGTAATAATGGCCACACAGGTAAAAAATGCACTCTCCAAAGCTAAGAATACAGCATCCATGGGAGCAGATGACATCCCGGGCTGTGTACTACACGAACTACAAAATGAACTGGCACCTCACCTAAGTGTCATGTTTAATCATACCCTCACCTCAGGCTTCATGCCCACTGAGTGGCGCACAGCTACAGTTATCCCACTCCACAAGGGGGGATCCACCTTGGATCCCGGGAACTACCGCCACATCAGTCTGATGAGCCTGATCTGCAAGGCCATGGAACGTATTATCATGAAACTTATAAACGAAGACATTGGCAACCTTAAAACACTGGACCCCACCCAGTTTAGGTTCGTGAAGGGCCAATCTTGTCTCCTGAACCTGACTTACTTCTTCAAATCAGTCTCCAGAGCCGTGGACGAGGGTAAGGCAGTCCACACAGCCTATCTGGACCTCGCCAAGGCCTTTGACACCATCCACCACTCTGGAATCATAGATAAACTTACTAAGCTGGGCATTAATCCCTACGTCACTCGATGGGTTGCCAACTGACTTACTGACAGAACCCAAACTGTAAAAGTAGCTGACTCCAAATCCAGCTCCAGACAAGTGACAAGTGGAGTACCTCAGGGTTCAGTCCTGGGACCTCCCTTGTTTGGCATCTACTTCTCTGAAGTACAGGCCAACACTAAGGGACTCTGGCTAACAAAGTTTGCAGATGACTGCAAACTGGGAGCCATTACTGAATCCCCAAATGATGTGGATACTCTACAAAAGGGCCTTACAGAAACATATGCTTGGTGCCAGAGCCATGGGCTCAAGCTCAATGCCAAGAAATGTATAGTTATCCCCTTTGGGAAAAAACATGTACCCGTGAATTACCACATAGGTGGCAGTATACTAAACACCGAAAGTGTGATAAGAGACTTAGGGAGGCAGGTGGACAGTGGTCTCACCTTCAATAACCACATCGCCACAACAGTCAGGAAATCCTTCTATGTGGCACACCTCATTACTAAGGGCTTTTCATCCAGAAAAATGGAGGTTATTGTCCCACTGTACTCATCTCTCATTAGACCCATTATAGAATAAACCCCTCATTTTGTATGTACCTCTCAAGACATCTGCAACACCTGGAAAGGCCGCAGAAATACCTCACTAAAAGAGTCACAGGCCTAAAGCAGATTCCCTATGCTGACCACCTTAAAAAACTCCAACTATACACTGTTGCATATCGTCTACTCCAAGGTGATCTCTGCTTAACATACAAGGCCATGTCAAACCCAGAGCTGTTGGACATGCTACGCTTAAAGAAATCCCAATCCCTCAGAGCCACACGCTCCAGGGATCTAAACCTTGTCATCACAATAAACAAAACATGCTTGAGGGATAGGTTCCTGACCCAGAGACTCCCCAGACTCTGGAATAGACTGCCCATACATTTCAAGCAGAGCACATCTTTAGCCCTCTTCAAAAGGAACCTTGATGATTGGACGAGAGAAAGAAAATTCACCCCAGGATCATGTCAGTCGCCCTGCTAGACAGGGGTCCAGGGAAGTAAATAGTGTGGGAAGAAATAGCCAGGGAATTGTTATGGCTAGGCTTGTATAGGCCCTAGGGCCGATAGCCTAGTACCAACCTATGAACACCCAGTGCAAATCTTAACATCTTTAACTCTGCCACTTCCAGCTCTGACTCCTGCCTTTTTGTCATTGCCACCGTTTCCAACCCATACAACAATAGCTGGTCTCACTACCCTCTTGTAGACCTTCCCTTTAACTCTTACTGGCACCCGTCTGTCACAAATCACTCCTGACACTCTTCTCTACCCATTCCACCCTGCCTGTACTCTCTTCCACACTCACCATTACTCTGAACTGTTGATTCCAAGTACTTAAATTCATCCACCTTCGCCAACTCTACTCCCTGCATCCTCACCATTCCTCGATCCTCCCACTCATTCACACACACACACATATTCTGTCTTAGTCCTGCTGAACTTCATTCCTCTTCTCTCTAGAGCATATCTTCACCTCTCCAGGGTCTCCTCAACCTCGTCCTTACTCTCACTACAGATCACAATGTCATCTACAAACATCACAGTCCATGGGGCCTCCTGTCCGATCTCATCTGTCAACCTGTCCATCACCACTGCAAATAAGAAAGGGCTCAGAGCTGATCCTGGATGTAATCTCACCTCCACTTTAAACGCATCTGTCACTCCCACTGCAGACCTCACCACTGTCACACTACCCTCGTACATATCCTGTACCACTCTTAGATACTTCTCTGCCACTCCTGACTTACTCATACAATACCACAACTCCTCTCTAGGCACCCTATCATATGCTTTCTCCAAGTCCACAAAGACACAATGCAACTCCTTCTGACCTTCTCTATATTTCTCCATCAACACTCTCAGAGTAAACATCGCATCTGTAGTGCTGTTTCCAGGCATGAAGCCATACTGCTGATCACTAATCATCACCTCCCTTCTTAACTCATTAACCCCGAGTACCTTCGCATGGCGCTTCTGTGCTTAACACCGAGCAAGCCATGAGAAGATAGGAATTCCATTATGTTAACTCTGAGTGCCTTCTCCCAGCGCAGTTAAGTTTGCAGTCAGATAGAAACTCCACTGTTGAAAATTAAGTTGAAAAAGTAACTGAACTTTGTCAGGTACCTTGTCAGCTTAATTTTCAGCATGGAGTTACATTGTGTTAGTATTTCAGTTTTTGGAGAAAATCAGCTTGCAAATCACTTTGTACTTTACTCTCCATAGCAAGCCAATTATCTGTGTGTTTAATCAAGTAAGCCGTTGCGTCCAATCCAAGCTACCACTAGCTTAACACCTCCACCCCTGACGTAGAAATCCTTTGTTGTTGGCTAATAAATAGGGGGACCAACAGTAGAAATTCCCTTTCCTTTTCTTGCTTGTGCAAAATTTAGTGCTGGATCCCTCCATTTATTTTCACTGGACACTTCACTGAACGAGAGTCCTTCTATAGCAGAAAGACCTGCACCGGAGAACTGTCTGTGCAAGTCCCTTCTCCAGACCATTTCCCCCAATCCAGAATAAGGTAGGATGGTGTCAGCTTTGCTTTTCTCAATGTGAAATTATTGCTTTAGGCAGACAAAGTATAACTAATTGAGCTTGAGTGTGTTGTATGATGAGATTGGGTAAATAAAAACATGATGCTGTGCTGAAACCATGCATAAAGTTTTTTTTTGCATCAGGTTTACTATTTTTCTTTTTTTGAAATCTAAATGTCACATTGAGCTTCATATAGGTTGTGATACAAGTGGGCTGCCCATAAAATATAGTGTTTCCAACAAGTTGTTTGCTGTTACGTTGTATAGAGGTCTCTGCTATGCTGGATTTGTATGCATCCATTAACATTTGCTAACCGTTTTTCATGCATTGCACATCGCAAAGCAAGTTACACTACATACAAGTAATATTAGAGCCAATTCCTATCCTTGACTCCATAAAACATTTGCATGTAGAGTCCTTGGTAGCTTACATAATTTTTAGGTACTAACGTATTATTGCAACCAGATTTTGCGATACAATGTACTTTATTGAAGTTAAGTAAGCAAGTGAAAAAGATGTGTATTACGGAAGGGTAAAGTGTTCAAAAGTGTTCTGGGATATTGGTAGTGCTTTTTTAGGCAATTATCATGTACAATTTTAGGATTTGTGGCTTGCGTGCTGTAAAAACATCTAGGGCAGGATTCACGATGGCTTGCACGGAGTCTAAGAGTCGTGTAAGACTCCATGCAGCCATCGCGATCCAGGAACAGCCCGAAATACCGTGTAAGGGACCAGCTAAAACGTCTCTTACACGGGCAGAGCGTGGATATGCTAATTACCCCACTTGCAGCCGAAAGGCATGCAACTGAGGTAGATTATTGATCCACGAAGCTGAAACCAGCCCGTGTAAGAGTCGTGTTAGGTGCAGAAATGTACTCAGTTGACAACTGAGTACGTTTCTGCAAATAACACAATGGAGCCATGACAGCTACAAATAAAGTGTGCATATGTATCAGGCAGCATGCCAATGGCCAAATATGTGTCCATTGGCATGGTAACCCAGTGCAAACATGAAATAAAATATTTTTTTTTTTCGGCGATCGGCGAGGTTTAAACGCAGCGCAGCCCCGCGCAAACGGGCTGCGCTACATAAGACATAAAAATAAAGGTTTGAAACCCACAAATGTGGGTTTTATGCAATGCATGGATTTACAATGCAGGGACTAGCAGACCGAAAACAACATGGCCACTGTTTAGTGGTTGCTAAGGGGGGAAGCTGAGTGTAAGACACGTAACTAAGCATTAGTAAGCAATCCTATGTAAATGAGTGGTAGGATAGTGAATCGCATTGTCACATAGCAAATTAGCACATCCCGTGTAGTGTAAGAGTTAGATAAGGGGAGTAACAGAGTAGGAGATAGGTGACATCACAGGGGGGAATGTTAGAAAGAAATCAAGCTCATTGGAGCAAAGTGGTATGTGAAAGATGTCAGTCACACAGCATAGAAAGAGGAGTGTCAACAGATAAGCATGGGAAAGTCAAGAAATGGAAGGTGTACACTGTGGCTAACACTAAAGTTTCTTGCTGTGCGTGCATGTGCGCGTGTGCACGCTGGGAGGCGCGAGTAAGACAGAGTGCGCGCGTGTAAGGCAGAGTAAGCATGTAGGAGCCTGTTTAAAGATCTGTAAACCTGTTTGCGCTGGTGTGCGCGCATTTTAACCCAAATAAGCAGATTCTAGTCCGTGTAAGCATGTGTGCGTGTGTGGTAGCCACTGTGAGAGTGTTTTCGCTGGTATGCGCGCTGCTCCCCCCTGAGGAAAATGAGAGGGAAAAGTAAGCAGAAGAAATAGTAGGAAGCTAGCAGGGAATACTGGTAGAGTTAGCAGGTGAAAACAATTAGAAGCAGGAAATTACACAGGCAGAATACTAGCCCAGCCCAGCACTTAAAACACTGCAAACAGCATTGCAGTATGTTTCTCTCAAGAGACACTGCAAGACAGGAGTAAGCTATTAGAAGTGAAAACTGAAAAAGCTGCACTCAGACCAAACATGCTAGGGGCTGCCATAGCTGTTATAAGGAGGCATAGGAGACTTGCTGAGGGTGGTGACAATGCAAATGCTGCCAGACAACCCACAGTGAGGAGACGGAGAAGAGTGTATAGGCCCAGGGTCACCTACCAGGGGTTACATGAGCTGGAGATAGTGGAGCACTATAGAGTGGACACAGACCTCCTGCGGCAAATTGTTGAGCTGTGCAGGCCACGCCTCACACACAGAACCAACAGAGGGGAACCCATCCCAGTGGAAATGAAGGTATGTGTTGGCCTAAGAATACTAGCAACAGGTACCTTCCAGAGACCAACTGGTGATATGATGGGGATATCACAGGCATCAGCTTCCAGGGTACTGCACCAGCTCCTGGATGCCATGTCAGCACATGTCGGTGAGCATGTATATTTCCCCAATTCCCGTGAGGTATTGGCCAGCAATATGCGTCTCTTCCAGCAAATAGCGGAATACCCTGAAGTAGTGGGTGCAATAGGCTGCACGCATATACGCATCAAAGCACCAGCCGGTGAGCGGGGTAGGGCCTACACTAACCGCAAGGGCTTCCCCTCCATCAACTGCCAGGTCGTGTGTGATGCCCAAGGCATAATAATGAATGTGTGCGCTGGCTGCCCTGGAAGCTACCATGATTCCCATATCTGGCATTTGACGCAGCTGTACCAGACATTTGCCAATGGGGACATCCCACATGGTCACTTAGTGGGGGATGCTGGATATGCACTGGAGCCATGGCTGATGACACCCATCAGAAACGCACACACACCTGAACAAGAACGCCATAATGAGGCACACGCACAAACACGAAATGTAATAGAGCATGTGTTTGGGATGCTCAAGTCACGGTTCCGGTGCCTGGACACATCTGGTGGAGCCTTGCAGTACTCACCAACTACATGTACCCAAATTGTCATGGTATGTGCTATGCTACATAGTATGATTCTGCGAAAACAGCTGCAGCAGGACCAGTATAGGGACGGGACAAACTGCCCCCCACCATTGCCAAGGCCATCACAGGCAGAGCGTGACTCGGAGGAGGAACAACCTGAGCCTGCCCCAGTAGGCAGAAGGAGGCGTGCCCAGTATGCCCTGGCCTTGGCAAAGAGGCAACGCATAGCACATACACTGGCTCAGTAGGAACCCTGGGAATGATACCCCTCTCTGACTCACTCATATAGTAACAGGGACGCCTAACATGACACAACCTGCTTTCAAACATGTACAGGGAGTGTAATATGTGCATCCAACATAGGCAGCCCTGCAGCACCACCTGAGGCATGATTGCCATGTGTTAAGCAATGTAACACCATCTAGTATATGCAAACATGAAGACCCTGCCTAACATCTCACCCTCACCAAGCATGATGCCACACTATGAAGACAACAAGATCAAGTACAATAATTGGCTGAAGTATTGCTGTTAGCAAAGGGGAACAAATGGCTGACAGCCTGGGATGACATGCTGAGCAAGACATGATGCTCCACCTGCTAGGGATGGCACGCACCCAGCACACCTGGCTATGTGGATACTGGCAAAGGCTGTTGTCACCCCCACTGTGCCTTGAATAGGTAAGGCTGGAAACACAAACCCACCACCATAGGTAGCACAAGGGATAACAACCTGGACGTAATGCTACCCAATGCCAGAAGTCTAACCTGCAAGGTGCATGCAGATCAAACCCACCACAGCATGGAGAATGGTAATATCTGTTCTGTAACAGAAACCTGGGTCAAGGCCCAGAAGAGCACCCTAATACTACCAGGTTATGCCTTATACCATGCTCTACAGCTCCAAAACATGGAGCACACTACAATAGGAGTGTGGATATCAGTAATTGTCAAGGATAACCACACCCCCAGGTTGGTATCACAGCAAGAAGCAGCATGGACTATCCACGGGCAAGTAACAGTGGCTCAAACTGCGTCCCTGTTTGCAGCCTGCTACAGACCACCCTAACAAACCCAGGAACCCCAGCCAGCCTTCCTGAAGACACTGCAGAGTATGAATGTCTCAACAAATACCAAACAAGGCACACACAAAGTATGACATAGGTGGCAATCCATTATGTACGGAAGAAGTAATCAGGGACCTAGGGACACAAGTGGACGGTAACCCGTCATGTGACACTCACATTGCCAAGGTGGCCAGGAAGACCTGCTTTATTGCCCACCTTAATATGAAAGGATGCACATGTAGATCAAGAGAGGTCACTGTGCCCCCATACACTTCCCTTATCAGGCCCATACTTGAGAACAATGCCCCAGTTCGGATGTACCTTACCCGACACCTGCAGCAGTTAGAAAGACCCCAAATGTACCTCACCAAGAGGATAAAGGGTCCAAACATTTGTCATCTGCTGCGTGGCTGAAGAAACCACAGCCCAATTCACATGCATACTGCCCAGACAGAGGCGATGTATGCCTGATGTACAAGGCCATGTCCAATCCAGAATTAATGGACATGCTCCACTGCAGAAACTCCAAATCCAGCAGAGACACCACAGTGAGATATCTGAACCTCCACACATAGATAGATGGGATGTGCTGGAGGGACAGGTCCATAACCCAGAGGCTCCTTACACTCTGGAACAGAATCCCAGTCCATGATAGGCTGAGCTCCACACTCATACACAACAAGAGAAATCCGGTCATGTGCATGGGAGATAGTAGGTGTACACTGGGGGCCATCCCTGTGTCACATCTAGTAAAGTAAACCCCAAATGGGCATAATATGCACATTGCAAGCGGTGTTAAAAGACACACACAGTCTGTCTATGCTCCAACATGGCCAGGGCAGATAGCTTAGTATGAACCTACGAACCTATGACGATACAAATTGTGCAGGACACAAAGGATAATCACACAGCTGTCCTAACTGATGGTAGGAACCATGGTGATAATCCACACATATGCTCTGCAGCACTCAAATATCACAAACAATACACCAAACCCACACACATTGCCAACATCCAAACTAACAGATTCTTTGCAAACTCCCCACCAGCACCAAACTGCCAAATATCTATCCCAGCAGAGTGCTGGCCCCCTGACATTGCAGATGCTGAGGTAACAGCCAGCATCTACAAAGCAAACCACACAGCATCAATGGTACCAGATGGTGTCCTGGGTTGTGTCCAACATGTACTGTAAGAAGAATGGAACACCAAATAGCACTACTGTGCACTCACAGTCTTACCACAGGATATGTACCCAAAGAGCAGTGTACAGCAACAGTGGTCCCTCACCACAAAGGTGGTGCCTGAATGGATACTGCAAACTATCACCCCTCAACCCTGACTATCTTGGTTGGCAAAGTAATGGAGAGGATGATCATGGATCCCAGGAATAACGAGAATGGGTACCTACAGACATTGGACCCTACCCAGTGTGGCTTTCATAGGGTAGATCCTGCCCCTTAAACATGTCTGACTCATGTGAAACACGCACCAAGGCCATTGATGAGGGGAATGTGGTTCACACAGCCTATCTGGACCTTGCTAAACCCTTCCATACAATACCCCAGTTGTTCAGTACAGATAAGCTTACCAGCCTAACTATAAACCCCTATCCAAGTAGATGGGTTGCAAACCAGCGCAAGTACAGAACTGACCTGGTCAGACATGCTGCAGCCATGTCACACTACAAAACAGGTACAACTGGCATCCCACAAGGCACGGTCCTGGGACCTCTCTTGTATGCTATATATGTCACATAGGTACAGGCCAACATGGAAGGACTCTGTCTGAACAGGTTCGCAGATGACTACAAACTGCCCACCATATCGGACCCTCCAGCTGACACAAGCATCCTACAAAAGGCACACATAGAAACAGACAAGTGGTGCCACAGCCATGTCAACAAGCTAAATGCAGAATAGTGTATAGTCAACCCCTGTGGAAACACAGTACATGGCCAGAAATTACCACATAGGTGTTAACCCAGTAAGTACCTCAGGAGCAATAAGAGACCTGGGGACACAAGGTGATAGATATCCTGCATGTGACAACCATGTGTCTGTAGTGGTTACAGAAACATACCATATACCCACCTAATCATGAAGGTAAGCACAGCTAGGTCAGGGTAGGTCATCGTGCCTCTCCAGTCATCCATCAGCAGCCTCACAATTGTGTACAATGGCCCTTGTGGGATGTACCTTAGCAGACACCTGCATCAACTGGAAAGACCCCACAAATACCCCACCAGGAGGATCTCAGAACTGTAACAGATGCCATGTGTTGCCTGATTAAACAAACTGCAGCTCCACACAGTGCCATACCGTCTGGCTGGAGGTGATCTGTGCCTGATGTATAAAGCCATGACCAAGCTGGAATCAATGGACATCTGGCAACATGTAAAATCTGAATGCTGGTGACCTATGCAGATGACAGGCCTGAACCCCAGCACAGACATAAACAGGACATGCTGTACCGATTGGTCCATAACCCAGAAGCTCACTCCACTCATGACTAAACCCCCAGTACAGGTTATCCAGGGAGTCCCTCATTGACTGTCATCCAGAGGAATCATGATGACTGGATGGGAGATGGTAGATGTACCCTGGATATCACCTGTATGTCACGGGTAGAGGCACAGCACACTAACCTTGACATATGTCATGTCAAACACCAGTAAATATGTGTGTTGAAGGACAAACACTCTCTGACTAGCATTACAAATGGCCTAGGGCACATGGCCATTGTTTGTCACTGTCCACACAAGTTGTGGAATACATTAACAATGTCGGACAATCCTGTTCTATGTTGTCCATATCTGAACAAATTGCAACATGGTCATATCTGCACAACTGGCCCTCAACCAGTCTGGTGTGCTCACTATAAATATTACAAGAAGTGACAGGACTGAAACCGATGATACTGTCCACCACAGTGAAAGTACTGAACCAGTACACTATACAACAATACACTGTTTGGTCAGTATAAAAGGATGTTGACAACTGTATGCAAACTATCCCATGGCAACCCTGCAGGCACAGCATAATGCCTGTTAGGTTCAGACACAAAGCAGTTAGGCAGTAAGAACACAACCTGACGTCCAACACTCAACTGTACATGTGAAATATAGATGAAGTCCACACACAAACACAAATGTGGTGGACCACAATTCCCAACATATGGAAAGTTCACACTGGGCATGCTCGCACACTTAGATAAATGAGATGTGTCAGTCAAGAAGCCACAGAAACTGTGAACTGGGCATGCTCACACACTTAGGCCATGTCACAGTTCAGCAGTTGCACACACATATCTGGCATTTGTATGTGTTAACACAGGAACCTCCCACAATACAGAAATCTGCCCAGTGCACACAGTGAAATTACAACAGAGACATAAGTAAAGTACTGGATCCCACTCATATGCAATCATCTGCCACAGTACACAAGTTGTTCATAGAGATAGGAAAAGCTATGGCAATAAAGACCCACAAACAGTATATGAGCAACAGATACTTGCATCTGACAGGTAAACATATGTCCGTAGAGTGCAATACTAGGCTGTTGTCCCTAGGGAATACAGAAGGCTATCCACAGTGTATTTGGCGTCTGCCTCCGCAGTACAGTAGGCCACTGTGCCTCAGCAAAGTTAATGTATATATATGCTCTCCCCCTTACTGATGGATAGTGACAGATGTACATACCTCTTCATAAATAATGATGTCAGCACACTATACATATGTCAGGAGTACAAATGATACCCAGTAATTTGAATAGCGTGCTCAGCTACTGTGTCTCTCACAAGTGTCATAACATAGTTAGGTAGGGGTTTGAATCCTGCAAGTGCTCAGTGTATGTGTGTATATGTGGGGGGGGAGTAGTGTGTGCGTGCAATTCTATGTGTAAGAGAAATGTCCCTTTTGGCAACTAGTACAACACACCACATGCTGCATATTCCACTGTCTAAACACTGATGATGTCAGCACCCTATAAGTACAGCAGGAGAAAGCAAACCTCCTAGTAATGCAAATAGCGCGCTCTGCTACTGCGTCTCTCACAAGTGTCATAACATAGTTAGGTAGGGGTTGGAATCCTGCAAGTGCTCAGTGTGTGTGTGTGTATGTGGGGGGGAGTAGTATGTGTGCAATTCTATGTGTAAGAGAAATGTCCATTTTGGCAACTAGTACAACACACCACATGCTGCATATTCCACTGTCTAAACACTGATGATGTCAGCACCCTATAAGTACAGCAGGAGAAAACAAGCCTCCCAGTAATGCAAATAGCGCGCTCTGCTACTGCGTCTCTCACAAGTGTCATAACATAGTTTGGTAGGGGTTTGAATCCTGCAAGTGCTCAGTGTGTGTGTGTGTGTGTGTGTGTGTATGTGGGGGCAGAGTAGTGTGTGTGCAATTCTATGTGTAAGAGAAATGTCCCTTTTGGCAACTAGTACAACACACCACATGCTGCATATTCCACTGTCTAAACACTGATGATGTCAGCACCCTATAAGTACAGCAGGAGAAAGCAAGCCTCCCAGTAATCCAAATAGCATGCTCTGCTACTGCGTCTCTCACAAGTGTCATAACACAGTTAGGTAGGGGTTTGTATCCTACAAATGCCATGTGTGTTTTTGTCACACAGTTTGTCCATGTGTGTGGGGTGTTGTTCCCAATATTGCACGACATAGATCATATCAGTAATGTCAATGCACACATGATGTATGTGTGTGCCACATACACATATGTACCTGTGACCTTCAATAGTTCCCATGTCTGAAGCCTGCCTCATCTGAATACATGGAATCTGCATTAGACAACTGTATGACTGTGGTGTTCTGCGCAGGGGCTGCATGTGGTATGTGCATATACAGTGTGAGTCGTATATGGTGTCATCCTACCAGCGAGGGAAACACGACTGGTCTGGAGCATATAATCCACATGTTGTTGATGAACAGGTGCAGCATGTGTCCACCTCTTGGGGGAGTGGTAACAAGTTGTTCCATAGCAATTCAGTGAATGAATGCTAGGAACCTTTCAGCTAGGGTCTTGGAGCTAGAGTAATGCTCACACTCTATGTTTGGGTAGTTGCAGTCCACCCATATAATGGTGTTTGTAGAGACTGTCATATTCCCAGTGTTGTCAGGAAGGCCAAGTGGGTTTCCTGGGTATGGGAGGGTGGTTTGTGCCAGGCTATGAACCTGAAGGCAGTCTAACCCACTGTTAGTTGCACATGGATAGGCTCTGATGCTTTGTGCTGTGCCACCAACATGGAGGTGTGTGTATCTGTGGTGCCTTTGGATACATCCCCCCTGTTCTGGTTTGGTGCATGTTTAGGGGACGACAAGCATGGTATGAGGTATGACCTGGCAGTGCTGGGGTGCACCTGGGAGCCTTGTACCAGGAGTCTGTTACTGCATGGATATTGCTGTTCTCCATGCTAAGGACAGTGTCCACTGCATGCATCCTGAGGTTTACACTGCTGGTGTTGAGTAGCATTACTATTAGTGTCCTATCCCGTGTGATACCTGTGTAGGTGGCTTTGTAATTTGAGCCTTGCATAAAAAGGCACTATGTGGGTAGCAAGAGCCTCTGCCAATATACAACGGCCCATGGGTGACAGGTGCAAGCTGTCCCTAGCAAAGCAACGTGGCTTGTCTAGCATGTAATCCCACGCTGACAGGCACTGGATCCCCTTTGAATGTCACCGAAACATACGGCAATTGTAGAAATTGATCATCCTGTCTACATATTGTGGCAGCATTCTTGGTGAGGGTAAGATGCTACTCAAGATCAGGGTCATACCAGCCTGTGCCACATGCTCAGAGAGCCCCTCTATGTCCCCTATCATGTAGTCCAGGGAGGTACGTCACAGGTCATTCACACTGGCACGGACAATGACTGAGTCATATTTGTACATGCCTTGGAGTGACCTGTATGCTTGTGTTATGTGGTGGATCACACTGCCGGATGGGCATCTCACCGTGACCTTCTCCTTGTTCAGCCTGGTGAGCGGGGCTGCAGTGTACCTGATGATAGAGGTACCTATTACAACTGTAGCAGGTGTGTTGTTAAGCCGTATGGGCTGTGACTGTTTGGCACACAGGCTTTGTGAGCTATGTGTTGCATATGCTCTGTTCTGGCGTAACGTTTGCTTGTGTGTCTGCTTCGCAGGTGTCTGCTGCTCAGGCAGGATGCTATTCTGAGACTCCAAGAATGTTCCTGTGTGTTTCTGTGTTTGGATTGCTGTTGTGGCAGGTCTATGTGAGACTGGTATTGTATTCACTGTAGTATCCCACTCCACCTGACAGGGTATGCCAGTACTGAGTAAAGAGAGCTTAGCCCCCAGTTTGGCTATGTGGTTGCATCTCTCACATGTGTTGTACGTTTATGGGAAGGGGAGAGGGTTGTCTGTGAACAGTGAAAAACTTTTCAAAAGCTGACTTTGCGCTCCTTAAGTCAGAAATGATATCCTTTAAGCCTACTGGGTTAATGGAAACCACATCCCAAAATGCTGAATCCTTCACAAAAGCCTTCTACGGACATCTCCAAGAATGCATGGATCAAGCAATCCCAACTAAAACCAAGACCCTCTCCACCAAGGGAAAACGCCCGGTTTGGTGGACCCCGGCTATAAACAAACTGTACAACAAAAGAAGGAAGCTACCGCAGGACAAGGCCAAATCCCAAAAAGGAAAGGCTTCCCTGATCAGCACAAGTAAAAAACTACGTTCTCTCATAAAAACATCTAAAGCAAACTTTGAGAAAAAGATTGCCAAGGATACCAAAGACAATCACAAGGCCTTCTTCAATTATGTCAGAACCTTGGGAGGAAATTCTCAGATATGCTCTGAGTTAGTACACAACGACAAAAAATTCACTGACCCTACCGACATTGCCAATATTCTGGCAGATAGGTTCAGTGCAAATTTCTCCCCTCCCTCACCCCCTAAAGATGAAGTAATTATCCCTGCTGAATGTAACCTACCTGTCATCACAAACATACAGGTGAAATCAGCACTCAACAAAGCAAAAAACATAGCATCTATGGGACCAGATGGTATCCCCGGTTGCGTGTTACGTGAACTTCAAGATGAACTAAACCCGCACCTAAGAACGCTATTCAATCTTAGCCTCACTACAGGATATGTACCTGAACACTGGCGCACAGCAACAGTGGTCCCACTCCACAAAGGGGGAAATTCTACTGACCCTGGTAACTACCGCCCCATAAGTCTGACCAGCCTGGTCTGCAAGGCTATGGAAAGAATCATCATGGAACTCATAAATGGCGACATTGGGGATCTGCAGACCCTTGATCCCACCCAGTTCGGTTTTGTAAAGGCAGATCCTGCCTCCTAAACCTGGTTGACTTCTTCGAGACAGTCACTAGTGCCATCGACGCAGGGCAAGGCTGTCCACACTGCCTACTTGGACTTGGCTAAAGCCTTTGACACGATACCACACTCTGGCATCATAGACAAGCTCAGCAGCCTAAATGTAAATCCATATGTCACAAGATGGGTAGCAAACTGGCTAAAAAACAGAACCCATAAGGTCAAAATTGCTGGAGCCATGTCAGACTCAAAACCAGTCACGAGTGGTGTCCCACAGGGCTCAGTCTTGGGACCACTCTTATTCGGCATTTACTTCTCAGATGTGAAAGCAAATATGGGAGGATTATGGCTGACAAAGTTTGCAGATGACTGCAAACTGGGTGCCATAGTTGATTCACCTGCTGACACACATTATACAGAAAGGTCTCACTGAAACGGACAACTGGTGCCGGAATCATGGCCTCAAACTTAACGCCAAAAAATGTATAGTCATCCCCTTTGGGAAAACAAAGTACCCACAAATTATCACGTAGACAATAACCCACTGAGTATGAAGAAGTAATCAGAGACCTGGGGACTCAAGTCGATAGTGACCTCTCCTTTGACAACCATGTTGCCAAAGTGGTCAGAAAGACATTCTACCTTGCCCATCTCATCATGAAGGGATTCTCATCCAGATCAAAGGAGGTCATTGTACCTCTATATTCCTCCCTTGTCAGGCCCATGATTGAATATAATGCTCCATTTGGGATGTATCTCACCCGGCACATGCAACAACTGGAAAGACCCCAGAAGTACCTCACCAAGAGGATCATAGGTCTCAAACATGTGCCTTATCCAGCTAGATTAAAGAAACTCCAGCTCTATTCAGTAGCATACCGCCTGCTCAGAGGTGATTTGTGCCTAACATATAGGGCCATGTCCAACCAAGAACTAATATAGACTGGGAACACTACTCAAGCCCGAACACTCTAACCCAAAGATTCCTGGAGTTCATAAACTCAAATGCCATGGAACAACTAGTCACCATCCCCACAAGAGGTGAAAACATACTTGATCTCATCATCACGAACATGGGATCAAAATGTTCAACACCGGAAGTATACCCCTCACTGGTGAGATCAGATCATAAACTAATCTCGCTGGAGGTCCTCATCCCCCACCTGAAACAAAAAGACCACAGTGAAAAACTTCTCAAAAGCCGATTTCACACTTCTAAAAACTAGTGTGGTCTCCTTTAAGGCCCCTGAGCCAGTGGTAAACATTACTCAAACCGCTGAATCTTACAAATGCCTTCTACCAGCACCTACAGGAATGCATGGATCAGGCAATCCCAAACAAAACTAAGACTCTCTGTACCAAAGGCAAGCGTCCAGTCTGGTGGACCCCAGCCATAAACAAGCTCTACAACAAAAGGAGGAAGCTACTACAAGATAGAGCAAAATCCTTGAAAGGTAAGACACCTTTGATCATTATAAGTAAAAACTAAGAGCTCTCATAAAATCATCCAAGGCAAATTTTGAGAGAAAAATCGCCAAGGACTCTAAAGACAATCATAAGGCCTTCTTTAGCTATGTTAGAAACCTAGGAGGAAACTCCCAGATATGCTCAGAATTAGTTCAAAATGATGTGAAAATTACTGAACCTACACACATTGCTAACATACTGGCTGACAGGTTCAGTGCAAACTTCTCCCCCCCAAAGGAGAGATATCTATTCCAGAGGATTGTAGCCCCCCAAACATCTCCAACGCCCAGGTGAGAACTGCCCTCACTAAGGCAAAACACAGCATCCATGGGACGGATGGTGTCCCCGGCTGTGTGCTTCATGAACTCAACGAGGAATTAAACCCACAGTTAGGACAGCTGTTTAATCTTAGCCTCACCTCAGGATACGCATCCAAGGAGTGGCGCGCACTGTGGTCCCACTTCATAAGGCGGTGCATCCACAGACCCTGAAAGTTACAGACCCATTAGCTTGACAAGCCTTATCTGCAAAGCCATGGAGAGGATCATAATGGAACTCATAAATAAAGACATAGGGAACTTGCAGACTTTGGATCCAACCCAGTTTGGCTTTGTCAAAGGCAGATCCTGCCTCTTAAACTTGGTTGACTTTTTGAGACAGTCACCAAGGCCATTGATGAGGAAAGGCAGTCCATACAGCCTACCTCGACCTGGCAAAGGCCTTCACACAATACCCCACTCAGGTATCATCGAAAAACTCATCAGCTTGAATGTAAACCCATACATCACAAGATGGGTTGTAAACTGGCTAGCGACAGAACCCACAGGGTCAGAGTTGCTGGAGCCATGTCAGACTCAAAGCCTGTCACAAGTGGTGTCCCACAGGGCTCAGTCCTGGGTCCACTCTTGTTCGGCATCTACTTTTCTGAAGTACAAGCAAACACAGGAGGGTTATGGCTGACAAAGTTTGCAGATGACTGCAAACTGGGCCATAGTCGAAAACACATCTGACACAGATATCCTCCAGAAGGGCCTCACAGAAACGGATAACTGGTGCTAGAGCCATGGCCTGAAGTTAAACGCCAAAAAATGCATAGTCATACCCTTCGAAAACAAGGTTACCCCTAGCTACCATATAGGTGACAATCCACTGAGCACAGAAAAGTCATCAGGGATCTGGGGACCCAAGTTGACAGTAGTCTTTCGCTTGACACTCATGTTGCTAAAGTAGTTAGGAAAACCTTCTATATCGCCCACCTGATCATGAAGGGATTCACATCTAGATCAAGGGAGGTCATCGTCCCCTGTACTCATCACTCATTAGACCTATGATTGAGTACAATGCCCGCTCGGAATGTATCTGACCAGACACCTGATGCAGCTTGAAATGCCCCAAAAGTTCCTCACCAAAAGGATAAAGGGTCTCAAAATATGTCTTATGCTGCCCGACTGAAAGAACTCCAGCTTTATTCAGTCTCATACCGCTTGCTCAGAGGTGACCTGTGCCTGACATATAAGGCCATGTCAAACCCAGATTTGATGAATATGCTTCACCTCAAAAATCTAGATCCCTCAGAACCACAAGGGCGGAGACTTAAACCTTGACACGGTTATAAATAGAACGTGCTGGAGGGACAGATTCATCACCCAGAGACTCCCTATGCTGTGGAACAAAATCCCGGTACATGTGAGGCAGAGCACCTCGCTGGCCTTGTTCAAGAGGAATCTTGACCAATGGATGGGAGATCGCAGATATACCCCAGGGATTACTTCAGTGTCACTGCTGACAGAGGCACAGAAAAATGATAGGCATAGTTTTTATTCAAACTAAAGGGGTGGCGAAAGCCACATAACTATGGGCTAGGCTTATAAATGCCCTTGGGCAGATAGCCTAGTATGAACCTATGAACCTATGAACCTATGGACATGCTCCATCTCAAAAAATCCAAATCCACCAGAACCACGCGAGCTAAAGATTTCAACCTCTGCACAAATATGAATAGGACATGCTGGAGGGATAGATTCATAACACAGAGGTTACCCATACTCTGGAACAAAATCCCAGTTCATGTGAGACAGAGCCCTTCATTGGCACTGTTCAAGAAAAATCTCGATGCATGGATGGGAGATCGCACGTTTACCCCGGGAGTCACCTCAGTGTCACTACTAGACAGAGGTATAGTTTACTAAATAATGGGGTCCAACATGTGTCACTACTAGAGAGGCGCAACTATATAATACGGGGTGGCGGAAGCCACATCACTGTTGGCTAGGCTTATAAATGCCCCTGGGCAGATAGCCTAGTACACTACTATGAAACTATGAAACATGAGGCAGCTGTAACATTGCCACATCACTCACAGATTCACAAACTGGACCAGAGAGGAGATTGACAAGTGACCTTTGCACATGCTACCATAGTATTGTGAATCCCATAATAAGTAACAACACATAGGGCCAATGGAGAACAAGGTACTCAAGGTGAGTATGTGAGGGTGTAGTGCTCTTGATTTGTTAGTGCTGACATATATAAATGCTTTCGTGAGCAAATGCCAGGTAAGTCATATGCATTGTGTTACAGGCAACTTACATGCAAACAGGACAAACAGTGACGTTCTGTCAAGTGAGACATGGACATCAGTACAGTAAGCAATACAGATGTCACGAGGGATCCACAGAGGCACTGTAAATCTGTATTGCAGGTGGAATCAGTGTTTCAGAGACATATCAAGCAAACATGCATACCAACAAAGCTACAGTCAGCAGGCCTGGATCTAGACTATGCTACAACAAACAAGGTGTACGACTTCCAGTAGGTAACAGTGCATATATGCAGGCACTATAAGCCTGTACCCAGAAAGTCACAGGTCAGACAGGCTGTGTCCAGCCCCACCTCCCACAAGTGTACAGACCATGTACCTTCGTAATGTAGAATAACTGTCCTGAAACCCAAATGCTCATACCTGAACTAATACACATTTCGAATAACAGACACTGAGCCTTCACTCAGCAGTTCCAAACTTTGTAGGATGTATGCTACCTGTCCTGGCACCACAGTATCCTTGACATGTATGGAGACTCTCCCTCCAGTCATAGTTAGTTCTGTGTTTTGGGGCTGTCATGCATGGTACAAGGTGTGACCTTGTAGTGCTAGGGTGCTCTTGTGAGTCTTGAACCTGTTGTGTATTACTGCACAGATATCAACATCCTCAGTCGAGTGTGGACAGCATGCAACTTGCAGTTGACATGTCCATCACTGAGTATCAATACTTACATTTTCTTATCCCCTGTGCTACCTATGTAGGTGGCCTTCTGTTGACAGCCTCACCACCAGTATGCAAAGATGTGCAGACATTACACTATGGTAATTATTATGGGTGTACAAAACAATACAATGACATTCATACTGTAACTGCATCAGGCATGCTGGGATATACCCACAATGATATCATTACACTGTACTGTTGACAACATGATACTATTACTACACTTCTATGTAGTCACCCTGTGCAAAAGCACCATGTTAACCTGTTCCTGCACCGATGTTACAGAATGCAGGAGGTGGCACAGTTTCATCATATGCACAGGGTGTGTACTTGGTATGCCTGAGTCTGCCACTGATACAACCAATTGACATGTCTGTGTGTGTGTGTTGGTGAGGGACAGCAGTACAAGATGGGGCAATGTTGATGCAGTGTGTGCGTGTATGCGGTAGCCCTAGGTGTTATCAATTTGCATGTGTGTATGCATGCACACAGTTCCACCTCATGGCTGCCATATACAGGTGTTTGTGGACAGCCACAGACTGTACTGCCAGGTCATACAGATCACTGTCTCTGGCCACGGACACAGTACCTGTGCCTGGCAGGGGTGCTACGGACCGTATCAGGTACTAAGCCAAACTGGGTACTGTCATCAGAAGCAGGTGGTTGGTGACTGGAGACAGGTCCCTGTTGGGACTGTCCAGAGCCACGTGCACGTGGTCTCCTGGGGCGGTCTGATGACAGCACAGACCCAGCATTGCTGGGGCTGCTGCTGGCACTATGGGAGCGGCTGCGGGCCTGTTGTCATCCGTGACGGCTGGAGCTGCTGCTGTTGCTGGCATACGCCCACGTCGACGCCTCAACTGTCCACTATTGCCCTGGCTCATGGACATGTAGTTGTGGAACAGATCTAATGTGTCCCTCCAACGTCTGTCAATGACCTCGGTGAAATTACGGATGGCAGCCGCAACATCACGCATACTGTCACTCATAGCTGTGCGGCATTCTCTCAGCTCCCTCAGACCCTGTCTGGTGTACCGTTCCATACGTGACTGTGCCTGCATTACAGCCCGAAATATAGCTGAGGTTGAAAGACCTCTGTGGGAACGTCTGACAGGGGCAGTACGCCCACGGATGCTCCCACGAGAACCCCTGGACATCTGCCTGTGTGGTACCATGTCAGGACCCTGGCCATGGCTGCTGTGTGGGGATGCATGTGCCACCGATACCACATTACCCTGGTCAATGCCCACTGTATCCTGTCCATCACCTAGGGACATTGGTGACAAAGGATGTATTGGCAGGATGACTGTGCGCATTGATGGGATCGACAGCTGTGTACTGTCAATTGGCTGACCAACGACAGACCCCAGGCACACCTCCCTGTGCCATTACACAGGTATCATCATTATCACTATCCACGGCAGCTGATTCAGGTTCCCTGCTGCACAACACCAGAGCAGCACCAGAACCTGTGGAAGTAAGACAGGAAACACAGTTTACATTGTGTACACAATGTCACCACTGATACACACATGCACACAGGACACATGCACACGCACACATGGGCACATGCACACATGCACACTGGGCACATGCACACATGCACACAGGGCACATGCACACATGCCCACTGGGCACATGCACACATGCACACAGGGCACATGCACACATGCACACTCCTCAGTATATGAGATATCAACACACAGACACAAACACACCTGCAATCAAACACATAGCACTACTGCTTAAGCCTATTATTACTATTAGTATCAAGAGTATTGAAGGTATTGTTATTACTCACTCACCAGCATGGATAGGCTGCCTTGCTGTTACACCAGAGGGACCTGCAGAAATGAGACATTTACTGTCAGTGGGCACAACTGTGCCATTGATACTGTGAGTATGATACAGTTCAGTAGTGCAACAGCTGGCTTCCACAGGTCTACTGCTGATATTGAGAATATCACTCTTGCACAATAATTACCAAGATAACAGCTACAAACCGAGGACACACCTCACGCATGCATAAACTAACAGTGTACAGAACAGTCAACTATACACATGGCATGTTACCTGCACGCTCCGTGTCCTGCTGCTGGGTGGCTCCAGCCTCCATCATTACGCACGTATGCTGCTGCTGCTGTTGCTGTTGGGCTGGAGCCACAACATTTAGGAGTAGTCCCTCCAGTCTGGTGAGGGGGGGATGTCTAGCCACCCCACCACCTGTGGCAAGCTGTTGCCTGTGGATATCCAACGCACGCTGACGGACATTTCTAATTAAATCAATGCAGTGATGGCGTACCTGCTCATGTGTCCGGTTATGTGTGCCTATGTCATTTACCCGACGGACCAGGTCTTGCCACAGTGCAGCCCTCTCCTGCTGGTTCTGGCTGGTGCGGGAAAAGAGTATTGCGAAATCCCGCACCAGGCTCTGGTGTATCTCTTCCTCCTCCGCAGCGGAGTACACAGGGTTTCGCTGGTGAACCATAGCCCTGAAAAGGAGAAGAAAAATATGTCAGCAATATATGTCAGCAAAATATGGCACACATAATACACATAATACTCGACTGTAGTGATATAACTTAACCCCCATATGTAGCATCTGTCTGTCTATTGGGGGATACACATGTAAATGACCATATACCAATGCTCAGCCGACAACTGTGCAACAGTACCTGGCACAGTCCATACGACAGACTAGTATACTCCAGCAGTCAGCACACTGGTTCAGGTCCAATGCACAACCTCACACTGGGCATTTGTATCAAGGTACTGTACGGGGAACATTATCAACCCATGCACTGCATGCAATGCACGTTACATATTTCACTGGTAATGCACACTACTCTTACTTGCCATAACCCTACCTACACCACAGTCACATACAGGGTAACAGAGCACAACATATGGCAATGTAGTATGTTTTAATCGCAATACCTCACACATCTGTCTCTGGCCTCACACCAAGAACACACACTACCATGACAGACAGACAGTCATGGTGAGCAATCACACCAGTACATAACATGCACCCAGTCACTGGCACACTCATTCCACCTCACATATTTGGTTTGCAATGGGTTCGTGGGTGTGCATTGTGTCTTAAGTAGGTAGTATGCTATTGGCCCTGGGCCTACAGCAGCATACTGTTATGCTACCCTGCCCCTTGTGACACATGTGATGTGATCATACCTGCTCCTGTCAAACAGTTACACAGGGTGACTCATATGGCATATTACCTATCTGCATAGCATTCAGCAGGGGTAAGTCTGACATCTACTCATGGGGAGCCTTGCTTCTTAATGCTGTGTGGTTTACTCCAGGGTATGTCTTATCTGTGGGTAGGGACCTGTACCTCCACCATGTGCTCTTTACTGCGGTGACAAGGACGACAGACATAGGTAATTTGGGTTGTGGATGTTGGAGGTGTTACCATGGTTGTTGGACAACTGTCATGGGTGTGACCTAACTATGTATATCCAGCAGTGGTAACCTCTATGTAGGTAGTCTGGGTGCTCTGTGGTCTTGTCAGTCACTCTGCATAGGTAATGTGTTGGAGTGCATTGACACAGTTACTTACGTATGTCTGTGTCCTTCTCCATATCTGTAGCTGTCATGGCAGGTACATACCAGGTAGGACATTGTGGGGTGTAGAGGGGTACAGTGACCTACATGTCCATAGCTGACACACCATGTCTGCTGACACATTCCATGTACAGGTATTACAGGACTAGTGTGCCACTGTGTATATCAATGGGGAGCCTATTGTACACTTGTTGCCCCTGTTCCCCTGACACATGCAGTGGTGGGCAGGCATGCACATATGTGGTGGTTACTGGTGTCAGTGTTTTGGAATGGGGTATGGTACTCCAGTATCCACACTGGTGTTCACTCCATGCCTTTGTCACCAGGCACCTGTTGCAATACATCTGCACACGTGCCTCACTCAGTATATATATATATATATATATATATATATATATATATATATATATATATATGTATATATATATATATATATATATATATATATATATATATATATATATATATATATATATTTATATATATATATATATATATATATATATATATATATATATATATATATATATATATATATATATATATATATATATATATATATATATATATATAGATATAGATATAGATATGGGGAGAGAGAGAGAGACAGAGGGAGAGAGAGAGTGAGAGGGGTGGGACAGAGAGAGAGAGATAGTCATATACAGACATATCTGTTGACAGTCAGATCTGTCTGTATATGTATATGTATATGTATCTACATATATCTATATATGTATGTGTGTATTACATATATCTGTACGTACATATTCTATCAATCTCGATGTCTGTGCAGTAACTGAAACCTGGTTCAAGGCTACTGAGAGCACCCCAGCGCTACCAGGCTATACCTCGTATCATGCTTTTTGGCCCCAAAACTCGGGCCAAAACAAAAAGGGAGGGGGAGTGTCCATATTCATCAAGGACACCTACACCTCCAGGTTAGTGGCAACACATGAAGCATCAGAGACCATCCAGGTGCAACTAACCGTAGGCAAAACTGCTATACAACTGGTAGCATGTTACAGACCACACTCCCAATCTCAGGAACCCCATTCAGCCTTCCTGAAGACATTGGAGGATATGAATGTCTCACCAAACACCATCATATTGGGAGACTTCAACTACCCTAACATAGACTGGGTGCATTATTCTAGCCCAAACACCCTAGCCCAAAGGTTCCTGGAATTCATAAACTGAAATGCAATGGAACAGCTAGTCACCTCTCCCACAAGGGGAGATAATATACTAGACCTGATCATCACAAACATGGGGACAATGTGCTACACACCGGAAGTTTACCCCTCACTAGTGACATCTGACCACAAACTAATCACCCTGGATATACATATCCCACCTCCACCCCCAACACAAAAGACTACAGTGAAAAACTTCTCAAAAGCCGACTTTACACTTCTTAAAACTGAGATGGTATCCTTTAAGCCCACTGGGCCAGTGGAAACCACATCCCACAATGCAGAATCCTTCACAAATGCTTTCTACGGACATCTCCAAGAATGCATGGATCATGCAATCCCAAATAAAACCAAGACCCTCTCCACCAAGGGCAGGCGTCCTGTCTGGTGGACCCCAGCCATGAACAAATTGTATAACAAATGAAGGAAGCTACTGCACGACAGAGCAAAATCCCATAAAGAGAAGGCATCTCTGATCAGCACTAGTAGAAAGCTACGTTCTCTCATAAAAACATCCAAGGCCAACTTTGAGAGAAAAATCGCTATGGACACTAAAGATAACCACAAGGCCTTCTTCTGCTATGTTAGAAACCTGGGCGGAAACCCTCAGATATGTTCAGAGTTAGTTCACAATGACAAAAAATACACTGCACACACAGATATTGCCAACATTCTGGCAGACAGGTTCAGTGCAAATTTCTCCCCTCCCTCACCCCCAAAGGAAGAAATACTTATCCCAGCTGAATGTAACCTCCCTGTCATCTCAGATGTCCAGCTGAGAACCGCCCTCAGCAAAGCTATAAACACAGCATCAATGGGACCTGACGGTATCCCGGGTTGCGTGCTACGTGAACTCCGAGACTAAACCCGCACATAAAATGCTATTTAACCGTAGCCTTACTACAGGATATGTACCTGAACACTGGCATACAACAACAGTAATCCCACTCCACAAAGGTGGCACCTCTACAGACCCTGGTAACTACCACCCCATAAGCTTAACCAGCCTGGTCTGCAAAGCTATGGAAAGACTCATTATGGAACTCATAAACAGAGACATTGGGGACTTACAGACACTTGATCCCACCCAGTTCGGCTTTGGAAAGGACAGATCCTGCCTTTTGAACCTGGTTGACTTTTTCAAAACAGTCACTAGAGCCATTGATGAGGGCAAAGCTGTCCATACAGCCTACCTGGACTTGGCTAAAGCTTTCGACACAATACCCCACTCTGGCATCATAGACAAGCTCAACAGCTGAAATGTAAATCCAGATGACTGCATACTAGGCGCCATAGTCGATACACCAGCTGACACATACATCCTACAGAAAGGCCTCACTGCAACGGACAACTGGTGCCGGAGTCATGGCCTTAAACTGAATGCCAAATAATGTATAGTCATCCCCTTTGGGAAAAACAAAGTACCCACATATTATCACATAGACAGTAACCCACTGAGTACGGAAAAGGTAATCAGAGACCTGGGGACACAAGTCGGTAGTGACCTCTCATTTGACACCCATGTTGCCAATGTGGTTAGCAAGACTTCCAACCTTGCCCACCTTATCATGTAGGGATTCACATCCAGATCAAAGGAGGTCATTGTACCCCTATACTCCTCCCTTATCAGGCCCATGAATGAGTACTATGCCCCATTTGGTATGTACCTCACCCGGCACTTGCAACAGCTAGGGAGACCCCAAAAGTACCTCACAAAGAGGATCAAGGATCTCCAACATATGTCATATGCTGACAGACTGAAGAAACTCCAGCTCTATTCAGTAGCATACCGCCTACTTAGAGGTGATCTGTGCCTGACGTACAAGGCCATGTCCAATCAGGAACTGATGGACATGCTCCACCTCTTAAATCCAAATCCATCAGAACCACAAGAGCTAAAGATTTAAACCTCAGCACAAATATGAATAGGACATGCTGGAGGGACAGATTCATAACTCAGAGGCTTCCCGTACTCTGGAACAGAATCCCAGTTGATGTTAGGCAGAGCCCCTCACTGACTCTCTTCATGTGAAATCTTGACGAGTGGATGGGAGATCATAGGTTTACCCCAGGGGTCATCTCTGTGTCACTACTAGACAGAGGCACAGTAAACTAATTCTATTATGTAAGGGGTCTTCACTGTGTCACTACTAGACAGAGGCACAGTATTCTAAATCTATTCTGTACACTTTTGTACCATTACATGGGGTGGCGAAAGCCACATCACTATGGCTAGGCTTATAAATGCCCCAGGGCAGATAGCCTAGTACTAAACTATGACACTGTGAAACTATATATGTCTATGTATTTCTACATCCCTCTCTATCTATGTATACATATATGCATATTATATATATATATATATATATATATATATATATATATATATATATATATATATATATATATATATATATATATATATATATATATATATATACATACATATCTTGATATACATACGTATACACATGATAGATATATATATATATAATCCTTTTTAGTTCCACATATGTATACACACAGTAACGTACTGATGAACATCCATTACTGTACAACCTACATTGTACATTGCACTACAACCTACATTGCTATGTGCACATAGCTACCTTCACATACATATGTATGTACAGCCTACAGTGACAGTTGCAGTATGCCCCCGGCCCTATGCACATCTTCATATACATAGATACAGACCAATAACACATATGGAGGGTTCACAGTATGTAGACTATTATATTAGTACTTTACATTACCTGTGTTTGTTGCAGCTGTTTGCGTAGGCTTTCAGATACTTGGCCTGCTGTCAACTTGTTTGTTTTGTTGTTACTTTTTATTTTTATTTCTTTCTTTCTCTCTCTCTCTCTCTCTCTCTGTCTCTACCTCCAGAGGGTGCAATGAAAGTATTGCATGTGTGGACTGGGAGTACAGGATGCTTTTGTAGGTATCTGCACATGTCCATTTGATGGCCTCTGCACCAATTGTTAGCCAGCATTTACTAATTGCATGCAGCCTGTTGTGTAGTGATTGCAGTTCTCACTGTGATTTCAGGACAGTGCTATAAAAAGGTTTGTTAGGTAGGCGTAGCCCTTTCAGATTATCAGGGTGGGGACCATGCTGGTTTGCTGTGGACACTGTCCTGTGAGTGTAAGGGTTGGTATGTCTCTCATATTTCAGGCTGTGTTGTAGACACTGCAATGCATGTTGTACTGTAACCTGAGTATTCCTTCCTCCAGTTTCCTCTTCTCCGTGTGTATGTAAACTGACACCTACGACTAGTAAATACTGTGTATATGGGTGTGTGTGCTTTACTGTGGGAAATGTGGTGTAACTTGTATATAGCAGTGGCTCTTGCAATCTGTTGCTATGGCTTCAATATTTGCCCTTTACATTCACTCCTTGTATGCCTGCTAGGTGTCTTTCCTGCAATATGTTGCTATGGCTTTCCTATTTTCCATTTACATTCACAGCTTGTAATGCTTGCTATATCTGTTTGGGCAGCAATTCCATATGTGTTTGTTGTGGTAGGGTGGTACTGCATGCAGTGTGGTCTGGCCATGGTGTGGGCCTTGACACTTACAAGGGTATTTGATCATGCTGCTGAGCAGGCCTCAGATACTCTCAGGTGCATCTTTTATCAGCCTCATGGAATGGTACATATCACTGGGATACTCCCATGAAATGTTCTGATATTCTGCAGTTGTGACTGTGGGTTATTTTGAGCATATGTATTACTACACCATTTGTGACGTGCAAGTGGTGCATACTTTCAGTATTTCATAGTTACCATTGCATGTGTTGTAACACCTTTCTGCCTACTGTTAGTACATTTCACAGGGAGTCATTGGGGCACAGTTGACATTTGTTTTCACATCAGGGACATCCCTGTAACTCAGTCACAGTTGCTATGTCTGGGCTCTTAACTATTCAACTATGGCAGTGTTTATCCTGCTCTGAGTATGTGTGTGGCTTGCCAGGTGCTACTGTGACATTATTACCTACTAGCTACCAACTAGCATGGCTGTTTCTCTTCACACAGTACTATTTTACAAATCCACTAGATTTGACAGTAAATATACATGACATGCTTTGTGTACTAGACTTGCTATATTCCCTTTACATTAATTCCTACTATTTCATGATATATTTATTTCAGCACAATGTTCTTGTATAGCAGTCATGGCTAAGTGGTAAGTCATGCAGACTAGTGTTTCCAAGGTCCTGGGTTCGAGACTGACAGAGGTATTTTATTTTGCTGCTGAGCAAACTACAGGCCTTGTCATTCAGAGTGACTAAGGCACTTTTAAGCAGTTGTAAGCGGGTTAGCGCTGGTTTGCGTGGAGCTCACTCATGTGCACTGCTGCTTAGCTTCACGCACACACGCTTAGCTAAGTGCACAGAAGCGCACACCCGCTTACCACTGCTGAAAAGTGCTTACTCTCGCACACACCTGCGCTAATTTCTTTTAAAGAAAAGAAAATGGGGAGATAGGAAAGTGGTGAAAAAGGGGGCACAAAGAGGGTAGGACAGTAGGAAAACAAGCTCGGGTTTTGCAGGAGGGATGTAGGAAAGGCCCATAGCTGCCCATTTCTTCATCAGCAACAGCTGTGCATATGTTTGTAATTTGGTGTGAAATTTGAAACCTTCCACCCCTGAAAGAGGTGTGAGGACAACAATATTTGTTGTACAGCCAATTGTAATTGCCAGTTTACATGTCCAGCAGACATGTGTGCAAAATGGGCAGCTATGTATGGGGCGTAATTTTTTTGTGGGTACAGAGTGCCCCTTTTTTTTTTTTTTTTTCGGGTGAGAGTGGTATGTCAGGTACAGGAAGTCGGTATAGCTGGGGAGGTAGGTTGGGGAGGTTAACAGACAAGACAAACAAGATGCATACAGGGGTGGTGTATGACACGTGGGGGGGATACACAATTGACGGGGACGGATGTTTGGATATCTCAAGCCCATGAGCCCACAGATGGCAACAGTGGAACTGAGATCCCCACCCATGGGCAGTTGCCACTGTGCCTTCACTGCCCAGGACGGGGCTGTGCTGGGGGCTGTGTAGGACGGGCAGCAGGCACGCCCGTGAGTTGTGCCACCCATGCTTCAAGCTGGCGTAAGGGCCCAAGCACAGCATGCCTGATCTACCTACGCACCACAGTCCGGACACTACGGAGGGTGAGTGGATGTTCTCCTCTGGCCACGCTTGCAGAGAGGGGACGAGCCCCACCCCCTGCAGCGCTTCCACCCGCAGGTGGCACAGGGCCACTGGAGGAGGGTCCGGCCTGGGCACTACTGCCAGGTGCATTCGCCAGCTGAGGTGGGAGAGGTGGGTCCGCTGGAACCCGCCTTCCCTGTCGTCCTATGTTTTGCATTATTTTATGACAGTTTGGGTTAGTAACGTACAATACCATTCACAATTAGTTGTAACAGCATGCATTAGTATTCCCATTAACCAAACACCCATAAATTCAAGCCATTGAATAGCAAGCATAACACATGCATAATTTGAACAACAATACACAATCCAACAACATGCAGGGTTGATTGATGGCAACAGGCCATCAGGTTTGGATGTATGAACAGGGCACATGCATCAACATACATGCAAATATGTATGAACCAACAGGACAAATGTCCAGGGGAGTTAATTGTGAAGACACATACCCATTTCATGTGGAATGGATTATTTGTGGTTATAGGGTAGGGTGAAGAAATATTTCATTAACAACTTCAAATACCTATAGATATGCTGTACATTTCTACTAGCTGCAGATATATACACACTACAGGTCTGACTACAGTTTCCTATGTGTAAACTTATGTATGTTGGTGATGGGAATGTTACTGCTACATTAATATACATTGCATTTTTATTCATACAGATTCATATCTGGTTCTGTTCAGCTACAGCATCCTGCTACATTTGCTTTATATGGCTCTAGACAACTGTGGATGTTTGGTATTTCATGCAACCATACTATCTGCATATTGCAAACGTACAGCAGCATATCCAAATTGTGGGACACACATTCCAGCTTCAGTACTTTATTCCACACATTTCACTGTTTGGTTGTGCCTGTCACATTCATTTCATTCTGTACTGACTGCAGTATACTTTATTCAGGAGTTATTACAACTTTATTGGTGGATTCATACCTCTTTCTCACACTCTCACTTGTTTTATTTTTACAATTCAGGATGGTACTTAATTATAGGCTTTATTGACATGTTTTACTTGGTTACAACAATCCTTTCCAACAGTCTCACTTGTGTCATGTTTCAGATTTTAAATGGGGATATATTTCACACATGCGTTTTACTCAGCTTGTGTAGCTGTAATTTACAGCCTGCTGCAGGTTATGTACTATTATATTACAGGTGGAACATCTTTATTTCAGACTTGTTTCATTTTTATTTTTAGATTACAGGCTGCATCACACTTATGTAATCACACAGTACTAGCAGAATCTCTCTTACACTGTTACTTGCACTTTTTATTAATAAGTGACTACACTGCACTCTTTTGCAAGCTGTCATACTTATATTTTTTAACAGTTACAGGGAGAGAATTACTAACCTGCCTGGTGGCGCAACCGCACAAGCCTATTAGCATGGGCTCGACGGTTCAAGGAACGGAAACCTGCAGCTGTAATATAAATGAAGTAATATTGGAATACACATCTCCATAATATCAGCTAGGTTAACTTCTTACATAAATAATTACATGTAACTTAAATAGTGGGGCGTTGGGCATTTGCCGGGCCTCCTGGATCCAACGGTTCAGTTGGTCCTGCTTCCATCTCTTCAGGTCCGCATGGTGGTGACGGACCTGTTCACCAGTCCTTGGTATTCCTGTGGCACTGGTGAGATCATGTGCCAACCGGTCCCACGCCTCACCTTGTATGCTCCCCACAGGACCTGGCCCTGCATGAGTTGGGCCTCATGATCATGGACGAGGAGCCAAACCATATATTTGGACTCCTCAATGCCCCACCTCTGTGCTCGGAAGCAACTACCCTCTCCTTCACCTGCCATCCTGACTGCAAATTGATTCCACAATCAGTTATGCTGTGTATTCCCGCCTATGGGGCTTATATATGCCGTTTTTCCCGCACTTATCTGTGATTGGCCATTTTGGAAATGTATCAGCTTCACAAAACCTGCTTTGTCATGCTTCTCTTTCCATTCATTCCTATATATATGCTATTACTGCATTTCTAAGAGCAACTGTCATGGCTTAGTGGTTCAGTACTTTGACTATGGTGCTTGGTATCCTGAGTTCGAGCCTGGCCATTGCTTTTTTTATTTTATGACTGTCTACACAGGCTAGGAGGTGTGTCTGTGTAAAGGCAGTTTTGATACAGCTTGCTCAACGTTGCCCGCCGGTTAGCTTGTTGGCGCGGTGCGCAGCTCCGCGCAAACGGGTTACGCTGGTTTACACGTCATTTGGCTGTCAGCACGCATATTACGCTCAGCTCAGCTACGGGCACACAGTTTCAGCATGTTAAAACGCTGCTCAACCCCGGGCACTCATTTTACACCTGTTAAACCACTGCTCACCTACGGGCAGATATACTCAGCTTGTTAGAGTGTAGCTCAGATATAGGAACTTCTGACATTTTTTTTTTTTAATTATCACACATTTCTTCAAAATACATGGCCCATTTCATTACATTTTACATAAAATATAATTTTATATATGTACATATATGTCAGGAAATTGTTTCGTGCTTATTTCACTAAAAATAAAAATTGATATTGTGGGGGCTCGAACTATGACTGCCTCCTCTTCAGCCGACGTCTCTACCGCTACGCTATTGCTTCTTGGCTTACTTTGCATATTTAGATCTTATATGCTTTTCCACTGACTGCTAACTGTGGCTAAGCGACGGGCACGCCCGCGCAAACGAGTGCAATCACGGGCAAACATCTTTAAAACTTATAAAAAAAATATAACATGTTCATTTTTACATTTTATGTTTATAGTCTGTGGGGGCATGTGTTGTGTTGTGTTTGTTGACATTTACGCGGACTCTGTCATGGGGGTTTACTTTCGGGACTGTTACTCTTCTGGGGGCGTGTCCGTTTGCAGGACTCGCCCTGCGGACATGCCCCCTACTTTCTTACACAGACCGTGTTAGCCTTGGGTGTGAGTCAGCATGCCCTCATGAATATGCATGGCATGCTGACGTCACACCGTTTAACTGCAGCCTCTGTGTAAGACTTGTAACTCTTACACGGAGGCTTCGTGAATCCTGCCCCTAGTATTGAGTTCAGTGCTAAGAGTGGTTGCGTGTGTACGTATATCGGCCTGAAAGCACTGTGGGACTTAGCGTACAATGTGTAAGGTGTTTTCCAGATTTATTTTTCTGCTTTAGTTTGTTATTTTTGGACTTGCTACTTAAATTAAAAAACGGGACACCAGTCGGAAGGATTATTCTTCAAGTTTACCATATGTAAACTGAATGTTTTTGAAGAAAAGAAGAAAGTGGACACATGAACATAATATAGGTAAAGTATTTATTGGTCATTTCCATACAGTATACAGTAAATCGGAGACATGCGATTTCATTTATGTGAAGTACCAAGTAAGTTTCAAACAAAATAATGAAAGGTTGTTTAATAAACATTGTTAGAAGTACAAAGTTCTGCTTTGATTTTATGTACTGATGGTTGTAGTTTTACTGCAATGCCCGTTTTCATTTCTTTTTTTGTAAGTATGTGATGCGACTCTAGAGACAGGGATTGTTTAGTTGATCTTGTACTGTTTTTCTGCATACAAAGCTTGAGAAGATGTGGATTGCTCAGTTGCCATTGTACTGATTTCAGTGTAGAAAAGTTGAACTAAAGCTTTGACAACTTTTGATGGCACGAGAAAAGGAACGCATATAAAGCAGTATGGGGCAAGCATAGCTGACATGCCATGCTGGCGGTAACATGGGAAACCTATTTTCAAGACTCATTTTGTCAGTGAATTTAATAGTAAATATTGTTAAACCTTACAAACATTACAGAAAATATGTTGTTGAAGTTTATAAGACTGTGTTAGTGTTTATCTACATAAACCAAAGCAACTAGCATTACCACGAAAATATGGTTGCGATATTACGTAAGTACCAATTTTTATTTATTTATAATTCTTTACTTAGGTGTTGCACTGATTTCAGTGGAGCACAGGCACCAGTTCATGTAATTAGTATTGTTTCGATCTTTGCTGTCAGCCACAAGTGCTCTTTGTAGCACTGCAATGTGCACAGTAATAATGACCTCTGCAATTTGTATGGAGTTAACATGTATCAGTGAGATATCTAAATGCGATTGTAGATTAAGTTGTTATAAGACCCCCTTGCTCCTACTATTATTGGAACGGTCTTTCTTTACACATTGCTGTCATTCTGCCTGCAAATCCTCATATTTTATGAAATGAGTGCTCCAAATGATTTGGAGTGCCAGTGCTCAACCCGATGCTATGCTGAAACCGAGCATAAAGTTTTATTTTGCATCAGGTTTACTATTTTTTTTTTAAATGTAAATGTCACATTGAGCTTCATATAGGTTGTGATACAAGTGTATCACACTTATGGAATTCCTTTTTTTCTACATGGCTGTGTAGCCACGGACTTAGTATACTTAAATGTGGTGAAGATTCTCAACATGGGGGTTACAGTGGATTTCCTCCCGCAAAATGATTTGTTTGCATTTGTTTCATCTGGATGAAGCCTTGACAGAGTTATAACTGATTAGATTTAGTGGAGCCCTTTTGTTTTACGTCTGGCAATAGCGAGTTGGTGTTTAATAACATAACACTTGAGCGCAAGCAGGATTTTTCCTATGGCTGTTGTTTTTTCTAGTGTCAGCATAGTACATTATAGAGTACTTAACTGGGTAAACAAATCAGATTAAACTGCATTTATATTCATCTTTTTGTTGCATGTCCAGTTCTGTTATTCCAGTCCAGGGGAGTCTCAACAATATTTGCCTATATAATGTGATTGACACGCCTAAAAGAATTGAGTTTGGTAATAAAATATACGATAACTGAAACTGAAATATATAAAAATCCCTTCCTGTTCTATAGGCAGCATAGAACCTGCTCCTAGCATTCTTTTCCAATGACTGCTAGGGGGGGGTCCTTATGTATCATGTAACTGTTACTGAAGAACAGACAACAAAAACAATCTCATGATTTTTATCTTCAGCTTTCCTTTTGCTCCCTTCTGTACTTTTAAAATAATTCTACCAAGCATTGCCATTATGTAGTCCTGTGACTGAAATGTAGCCTCCACCAGTTCTGTTCTTTAAAATAAATAAAAATGAAATTACCTCTGCCTTTGAAGCACACTTCAACATTCCCTAAAGTAAAACTCACAGCCAGTGACTTGCATAAGTGCTGCACAGCCTTTGTAAATGTACACATAGTTAGAATTCTCATAATTCACCTTCTCTTTTTTCTTTACTCATGGAACATTTGATGTAAATTAACTTACTGAATACCTCAAGGGAACTAGGTAGAATTCTCAAAATATAAATAGTGTAATGTCTTCCTTCTCCAAAATACCAGTACCATAAGCATTTCACTTTTGCCCAGCATGTAAAATGATATAAATTTAGATATGTTCATATTAGTACATGTTTGTTGTAAGTACTCAGTATAATGCTGATACAAAGAATATCACTTCTAGCAACTGCATGCACTTTCTAAGGCTGGCATTATTCACCATGCTGTGCTCTGCTGTTTAAAGTATATATATATATATATATATATATATGTAGATAGACAGATATGTATATATTACTAAAAAAGACAGAGAAAAAATGACAACTACATTTGATAAATTTTAAACAAGTAGAACCAATGCTAAAGCAGGTGTGCTAGTAATCCTGTCCGTTGACAGTTTCCATATACACAGTATATGCAAATGTTTAAATATTGTGCTCTCTCTGTATTCATATTATGCTTGTCAAATGCTGCAAAATGTTTTTTTTTTTCCTCTGCTGAGAATGAAAATAGTCAGTTGTGATTGGTGGTCTAACCTGGTTAATAAAATGAAATAAATAAATCTAGCAGCTGTGGCTCACTGTCACAGCTCTATTTTCTTGTAATACAGTACTAGATCACAAGATAGCTTCATTGTGAGAAATTTGCTTACATAGTTCTTTAGCTTTAATGATAAAAGTCTGCCTTAGTGAGTTTACAATATGTTCCAGCTACTAACCATTACTTGAACACCTCATACTGAATAAGACCACGTGTCTTCTTTATTCCATGCTTATCTATGTCATCCCAGTTTAAGACACCATCTGCTCTCTGAAAAATCATCTTTCTTTTGCCTCTTCTCAAGACAGATCAGGTATGAGATATAGTTGATTTCTTGGTGAAGAAAAATGCCAGCCCATTACAACTGCAACCTTATTTAATAGTTTAAGAGAATTTGTTTTTGAATAGGTCATTCTTTAAAATCTTTTTTTCATACACAACAGAATAATGGACCATACAGTACAGAAAGCAGTCCTTTATGTATCACAAAGGAGGTCACTGAAGCACAGTGTATCTGGACTACACACAGCACACCAGGTTACAACTCTCTGTGACCAGAAGGGTACCTTAGAACCACTCCCAGATTACATCTGTGTATGAAACTAATCTTCCATAATTTTTCTTTGTCTTATTATATGTAAACCATCTCTCCCTCTCTTTAGTGTCTTTAGTCTTTAGTGTCTATTTAGTGAGTAGTGTTCATCTGATTTTATTACATTTGCAGTTTGCAAGGAATTGCTGATCTGTTATTTAGGCTTAAGATGGTCACTTCCTTGAAAACAGGCCACAAATCCAACAATATATGCTAAGCACAAATAAATCTTTTCTTTACATCATTACTAAGCAGGAATGTTTTTAAAAGGTGATACAGGTATACATACAGTAAAAAAAAGAAAGCAAATCCAAATAACATCTCCAATGTTATATCCATACAGCATACATACATATTCCCTTTTTTACAATTTTCATTCACTCTAATATTGCAGAAATTGTTCAGTTCCTGGCTTACTTTAAAATTTCCTCCTCCTCCTCAGCATTATTCTGTATGCTACAAAAAACAGATACAGGCACCAGATGGAGTCTGCAAATCACGTACAAGACAGTATTTGGAAGGAACAGCTGTTTTATTCAAAACATAAACGCAACACTCCCCGCAGCGTTTTCATCCACAAGACTTCTTCAGATGTCTGACTAAATCCCTATTACATCCTCTTTTATACCCCATAATCCCTTAATTGCATAATTGTTTAATTAATTAAAACTAGTGCAGTAATATAATGATACTAAAACCTATTTAAAAACATTCCTAAATACATTCTATAACATAAGAAGTGCATATACAAATATATAAATGCAAAAATATGTATAGAAGTATATATAGAAGTACATAATAAATTACTTTAATCAAATTTAATGAAAATAAATAAATTGACCTATGTACTAGTATAAATAAAGTGTATGTATAAATATGACTGTGTATTTAAAAATCCATAATAAAGTTCTCTGATGCTAATATGTGAATTAAGACAATATAAATAACCCTATTATGTTAAAATACATAAAATGACATTCATATAAGTAAAACATGTATAGACCAAATGAGTATGAATATAATGAAAATTACAGTGTCATTGAACAGAAGTATTGCAAGTTACAATTTAGCAGCTCTCATTTTCAATACAGGGGCAATAGTTAGATGTTCATTAAGCCCCGGAGACCTACTTGCTTCTAAAAGCAGTTGCCAGTATAACCCCCTTACCTCAATTCTGGTCTCCCAGGGACCCCCCCCCCCCATATCTTGATCCACCTTTTCAAGTACAAAAAAAAACATCTGGCCTTGGTGCATACTAAGGTGTATTTGTACAGGGCATTATTGTTATCTTGTGTTCTAATAGCATTAAGGTGCTCGTAGATCATTCTTTTCAGTTTTCGTGTGGTTTTTCCAGTGTAAAATGCTGCACACTGTTTATATGTAGCTAAATTAATCAAACCTTCACTACTACAATTGGAAAAACTATCACTTTTGACCGTATAACCCCTCTCTGAAATGCACACTGAATCCTGATTTAAAATAAATGAGCATTGGGCACAAGACCCACACTTATATGTACCTAGTCTTTTTCATGGACCAACTTATGATCTTTTTCTAATAGTTCCTTTAAGTTTCTTCCTTTTTTGTATGTGAACTTTAATAGAGTTTTGAACAATAATTCCAGTTCTGAGTAACAGCCAAACCTACCCCAATGTTGGGAAATGATATTTCTGATACTGGGGGTATCCTGATTGTAAAACATGACATAGCTACCCCCAAAGGCACCGACCCCTGGTTGATCTACTTGGTTCAAGTTACCATTCAAAGTGGCGTTACAGTCCATAGGGGAGACCTGCCCGGTGTCCACCCACTCAACCCCCACAATAGGGCTGAACCTAGTACTATTTAGGCTTAAGATGGTCACTTCCTTGAAAACAGGCCACAAATCCAACAATATATGCTAAGCACAAATAAAATTATTATTTTTTTTACATCATTATTAAACAGGACTGTTTTTAAAAGGTGATACAGGTATACATCCAGTAAAAAAAAAAAGATAACAAATCCAAATAACATCTCCAATGTTATATCCACACAGCATACATACATATTCCCTTTTTAACAATTTTCATTTACTCCAATATTGCAGAAATTGATTAGTTCCTGGCTTACCTTAAATTTTCCTCCTCCTTCTCAACATTATTCTGTGTGCATTATTCCCATAAATTCCATTCACTTAATTTATTTGTAATTTGTTCCTTCCCTTTTCTAAGGATCTCACCTACAATTATTTTATCTTCTACCTACCACTAAGTGCCACTACATATTCATGTGTGTGTGTATATATATATATATATATATATATATATATATATATATATATATATAAAATATTTTTTCCCACTGAAACATCAAGTGAGCAGGTACACAGCAGTGGCAGTGAAGACATATACCTATTCGATATCTGCATTCTGCATGTATGTTCTGATTAGAACATATGAAATTGCTTTACCACCAGGTAGTGTCACGTCATTATTTTACAAACTGACACCCTGTATTTGGTGACTTAATAGCCTATAACCTTTGCCACATGGAATTTATTGAACATAATAAAATTTAGAAGTGACAGAACTATAGATTACAATATTTTGTTAATGTGGGAATTTTAATGTATGCTTCATCATTTAAGACTGGGGTTGAAAAGAATACCTCTGCTGCAGTAAATGTAAAAAATGCACTTAGGTAGGTAGGTAGGTAGGTAGATATAGATAGATAGATAGATAGATAGATAGATAGATAGATAGATAGATACAGACATGTGGGCGTGTGTGTGTGTGTGTGTGTGTGTGTGTGTGTGTGTGTGTGTGTGTGTGTGTGTGTGTGCGCGTGTGTGTATACCTTTATATATGTGTCTGTGTAGGGGTGGGTTGAAGTTCTTTTGTTCATGTTGTTGAATCATCATAATTGGAATTTGTAGATCTGCTGATCAAATTTATTGATCACTGAGTAAATGTTTCAGGTGTAGCTACATTTTCAGTCTTTGAGTAGTGTGGAGATGAAAATGTACCTTATGGTACCAGTGCAAAACTGAATGGATAGGTTTGTTATACTGCTGAATGTCTATTAGCTGGATTTGTTATTACTTACAGAAATAATATATATTATAAGTTCAGATCATAAGGGACTACTTTTTCTTGTGATGTGGAAAATCATATTCATAGGTTCATAGGTTGGTACTAGGCTATTGTTCCTAGGGCTTATACAAGCCTAGCCATAACAATTCCCTGGCTATTTCTTCCCACACTATTTACTTCCCTGGACCCCTGTCTAGCGACTGATGAGATTCCCGGGTTGAATTTCCTTTCTCCCATCCAGTCATCAAGGTTCCTTTTGAAGAGGGTCAAAGAGGTGCTCTGCTTGACATGTATGGGCAGTCTATTCCAGAGTTTGGGGAGTCTCTGGGTCAGGAACCTATCCATCCAGACCCTTTTGTAGAGTATCCACATCATTTAGGGATTCAATAATGGCTCCCAGTTTGCAGTCATCTGTGAACTTTGTTAGCCACAGTCCTTTAGTGTTGGCCTGTACTTCAGAGAAGTAGATGCCAAACAAGAGAGGTCCCAGGACTGAACCGTGAGGTACTCCACTTGTCACTTGTCTGGAGCTGGATTTGGAGTCAGCTACTTTTACAGTGTGGGTTCTGTCAGTAAGCCAGTTGGCAACCCATCGAGTGATGTAGGGATTAATGCCCAGCTTAGTAAGTTTATCTATGATTCCAGAGTGGTGGATGGTGTCAAAGGCCTTGGCGAGGTCCAGATAGACTGTGTGGACTGCCTTACCCTCGTCCACGGCTCTGGAGACTGATTCAAAGAAGTCAATAAGGTTCAGGAGACAAGATCGGCCCTTCACAAACCCAAACTGGGTGGGGTCCAGTGTTTTAAGGTTGCCAATGTCTTTGTTTATAAGTTCCATGATAATACGTTCCATGGCCTTGCAGATCAGGCTCATCAGACTGATGGGGCGGTGGATCCCCCCTTGTGGAGTGGGATAACTGTAGCTGTGCGCCACTCAGTGGGCACGAAGCCTGAGGTGAGGGTATGATTAAACATGACACTTAGGTGAGGTGCCAGTTCATTTTGTAGTTCATGTAGTACACAGCCCGGGATGTCATCTGATCCCATGGATGCTGTATTCTTAGCTTTGGAGAGTGCGTTTTTTACCTGTGTGGCCATTATTACCGGATTTTGGCAATCTTCCAGTATCGAGACGGGCCATTTAGGGGGTGAGAGGGGGGTGAAGTTGGCACTGAATCGATCTGCCAGGATATTGGCAATATCCTTGGGATCAGTATATTTAATGCCATTCTGTTGTAGCTCAGAGCAGATCTGAGCATTGCCATTTAGATTCTTGACATAGTTATAGAATGACTTGTGGTTGTCTTTGGAATCTTTGGCAATTTTATTTTCATAATTAGCTTTAGAGGATTTTATGAGGGATGTCAGCTTCTTACTGAGGCTGGTAAGGGAGTTTTATGTATCCTGGTATTTTCCTCTTTTCTGCAACAGTTTATTCCTTTTGTTGTAAAATTTGTTTATGGCAGGGGACCACCAGATTGGCTTCCTTTTTTTGGAGAAGAGCATCTTGGTTCTATTTGGCATGGCCCGATTCATGCATGAGTGGATGTGCTCATACAGTGCCTTAGTGTAGGACTCAGCAGTCGAACTTTCAGTTCCCTTCTGCATGGGTGTCATGAAAATTGTAACTTCTGACTTGAGTAGCATGAAGTTGGCCTTGGAGAAGTTTTTTTATGGAGGTTTCCTTTCTGGGGGGTGGGGGTGGGATGTGGATGTTAAGGGTGATTAGCTTATGGTCTGACCTGACCAACGAGGGGGTGACCATAGGTGTGGAGCATCAATTTCCCATGTTGGTAATGACCAGGTCTAGGATATTGGAGCCCCTGGTGGGACTATGGATTAGTTGATCCAGGGCATTGGAATTTATGAATTCCAAGAACCGTTGGGCAAAGCTGTTGGTGCATGAGTAGTTTTCCCAGTTAATGGCAGGGTAGTTGAAATCACCAAGTATTAGGGTGTTTGGTTGTATATTAATATTTTCCAGTATGTTTAGAAAGGTGTAGTGAGAATCTTGGGGCATGGTGGGGGATCTATAGCAAGCTACAGTTTGGACTGCAGTCTTACCTAGTGTTAGTTGCACCTGGAGAATTTCAGATGCATTGTGTTGGGCAATTAACCTGGTGATGTGAATATCCTTGGTGAATATGGACACTCCTCTACCTTTAGTGTTTCGAACCTGGTTTGGTAGCCGAAACGTGTGGTAAGAGTTGTAGCCTGGTATTGCAGGGGTGCTCTCTGGAGCCTTGAACCAGGTCTCAGTTACTGCACAGATATCGATGTTCTCCACTTTTAGGAGTGCCTCGAGTGAGTGCATTTTGAGGTTTAGACTTCTAGCATTGAGTAGCATTACCTTCAGAATTTGCATGCTTGTACCTGTTACGGTGGTGGTTTTGTCCTTTGAACTGTGCCTAAAAAAGGCACTATAGGGGTGGCAAGAGCCTTAGCCAGTAACCTGAATCCCAGGGGCGACAGGTGCAGACCATCTCTGGCAAAGCATCGTGGTCTGCCGATCACATCGTCCCAGGCAGACAGATACTGGATCTGCTTTGAATGACACCAGAAGCTTAGCCAATTGTTGAAGTCAATCATTTCGTCCTTATATTGTGGTATCATTCTGGACGAAGGCAGGATGCTACTTAGAGCTAGGGTCATACCTGCCTGGGCCACATGATCTGGGAGCTCTTCCATGTCTCTTTTCATGTAGTCCAGGGAGGTACTTCTCAAATCATTCATTCCAACATGGACAATGACAGAGTCATATTTGTACTTGTTGTAGAGTGACTTGAGTGCATGAGTTATGTGACGTTTCCTGGCACCTGACAAGCAGCTCACTATAATTTTCTCCTTGTTCAGCCTGGTGAGTGGGACATCAGTGTGCCTATTGTTCTGTCTCCATTCCTTGGATACTGCCTTATGCAGATATTCTGTTCTAATATGGTTTATTATGTGGTTGTTCTCTATTATGTATTTCAATAAAAGACCCCAATCCATGACTTGGTGACACAACACAAACGTCCATGGTTTTCATGCAAAATTTAGGTCTGACTTTTGTTTGTTTTCTGAATGTTAGCATTGCTGAACCAGATATTTTGGACAATATTTCTGCTTTTTGTACTTCTGTATTATTGTAACCAGAAGGATGGTTAGGTGAGAACATGAATTACTACTTTTTGGATTAATTTGTAGATGGATCAGCCAGATAAGTTTGACATTTTTGGCTTGGCTTATTGCATTTCTGATTATACTCAGTAGTTGTTGGAGTGAGATAAAGGTAATTTGCTTGTGAAGGGAGTGTATGTGTAATGTACAATACCTGTAAGTACTGATGGCTTTGGTACACTGGCTGGAAATTGGGCTATCTTTGGGAGGAGATTCCTTAGGTTATGAATACTACAATACTGAAGAGACAGACATCTACTGTTATGGTAAAATCTAACACAACTGTACTTTCTGTGGTGCCATTGCCTAATTCCCTTAGTATGAATACCTCTTCGTGTCTCCCTTGGGAAGTGTCCACTGACATACTGAGTCTAACCAATTGCTTGGGAAGTGAAATGCATACAAAAGTACTTGACCACAGGATTTTGTGATGTACACAAACAATTGTAATATGACTCATTCCTCATTGCTTGGTATCTTGCTAACATATAGGTGGAAGGAAGGGCTCAGTATTAACTGTTATACTATTTTTACTGAGTAAGTCAATCACTATGTCCTTCTCCTTGTTGTGTTATGTCTTTCGGCTTATCCCGGTTAGGGGTCGCCACAGCGGAACTCCGGTCCGCTAATGTTTGGTAGTGGATTTTTACATGCCGAGTTACCAGACCTGACGCACAACCTTCAACAAAGGCACGCTCATTCACGCATGCCTCCACACAGAAGACGCTCTAGCTGAGAATCGAATGGGACAACGTCTTGCTGTGAGGCGACAACTCTACCGCAGCACCACTATCGCGGGCAATCATTATGTCCTTCTCCTAACAGATTATAATGAATCTGTGTAACATAACAGCTGCAGAAGGTAATATAATGAATGCCTACTCAACAGGCAATTATCACCTGTGTCTCAGCATGCATAACTCTGCAAGTCATTAGCACAGTGCAGTTACAATATAGCAATGAGTCATTATCACTTTTCAGGAAAAACTGTCATCAGCTGTCACTGTTATTCACATAACTAGAAGTCGTTATCACATTGATGAATGCACAACTCAGACTTGGCTTTTTCTCCACTTGGAGTCATTGCAATACACCCCCCCTCCACACCACTTTCATTTCTCTCATTTATACAATTTGAAGAAATGTAAGAAATCTGAGAGGAAAAATGTGAGCATCCTGCGAAAATCAGGACACTTGAGTGTTATGACAGGGATACCATTTCAATTGCTGTTTTTTCATGAGAAAGTTGCTGGAATAAGAGGATTTGTGGTATACTGTATGAAGGATATGAATATATATTATAATTTACTGCCTTGCATAATCTGATTTGCCAGAAAATCACAAATTGTTTTTACCTATAAGGTAAAATTTGGTAAAATAAAAAAAAAATTGCACTTTATTCATCTGCTTTTACTGTACTTGTGTTTCCTCCTACTTTATTTTGCTTTTGCCTCTTCTTAAAGGTACTCAATTTTATTTATTCTACTGCATTTATTACTGCTTGGTAGTAGCCTGATTAAATTGCAACTGTTATTCTAAGTCTTTTGGTTTAAGCACTTGGGCTTCATACCATTGTTTTACATTAAGAAGGTTTGTGGTCTGCACTGTTGTGGCAGGAATGGTAGCTTACACCCTTCTAAGCTGGGAATTGCTAATTGAAGGCTCAGTGTCTGCTATTCTAAAAGTGTATTAGTTCTGGTTTAAGCACTTGGGCTTCAGACCAGTTATTCTACATTGAGAAGATTTGTGGTCTGCACTCTTGTGGGAGGAGAGGCTGGATTCTGCCCTTCTGAGCTGGGAATTTCTGGTCACAGGCTTATTGTGCCTGCTTATTTGAACTGTTTCTTTCTGAAATTGGTGCACCTTGTTGCTGTAGCATAAACCAGATTCAGGCCTGCTGAATCTGGCTTTGTTTGCATAACTTGAGCACTGATCCAGGCCATCTTTTTTTGGAGAAGGTTCCCCTGCACCCTAGTAGCAGGAGTGTGCAGTTAGAACTTGTCTGATTGAAGACTGCTGGAACAGGGCTCAGTTTTGAGCTTTCTTCTGGTTAACTTGGTAACCTGTTTAAATCAGTTTGTTCATTTTCTATTGTTTTATGTATACATATATATATATATATATATATATATATATATATATATATATATATATATATTGCACTTTATTCATCTGCTTTTACTGTATTTGTGTTTCTTCCTACTTTATTACTAGGGGCATTGACTACATCTCTGATCTGAGATATATAACAATAAGTATCCTCTTCTGTGCATTTAACGTGTTTTTTTTAATTGTATCTGCTTTATTTTCAGAAAAAAAAACCCAAAAAATATACTTGTTTCCTGCCTTTCTAAGCTAGTATAGTCCAGTTTTCAGGTTAGTGCTGAATTCAGGGCTGTGTTATAAATCTCTGTGTTTGCCCATACCTTACTTGGATAGAAGGACCTGTGAGAGAGCAGAGCTTTGAGCAGCCTATCTGTCCCTGGAGGAGTGGTTTCAGCCCAGAAATTAGTAGTGTATTGGCCATTTTGGGCTAATTTCTATCTCTTTCATTTCCCTGCTATAAAAATGCATTTGCCCGGTTTTGCACGCCGGGCAGCACCGGTTAGCTAGGGTATAACTATTCCTGGCTCCACAAAGTCTCCTCTTCAATTTTACCCTTGGAACTAGACAAACTTTCAACTTAAGAACTCAAGCCATTCATTTCTCAGCCCAGCACTTGCTCAAAACTCATAGCAAGCACTTATAAACACTAGCACTAGACCCCCCCCCTATACTGTTAGAAGGACAAGGCTCTCTATTCGACCTTACCAGCCATTCAGTAAAACAGTTCACTGTACCTATCCAGGCATGTCCAAAGGGCAGTTTCAGGTGTACTCTCCAGTCCAACTGGTGAATCTGGGAATTTTGAGGCAATGTTATAACTGCCTCATGTACACAGACAACCCTCTCCTCCTACCACCAAACACTAATACATGTGAGAGATGCAATTATACAGCCAAACTGGAGGCTAAGCTCTCTCAACCCAAGAATGGATCAGACAGTCAAGAGGAGAAGGGAAATACTCGCATCACACCACCAGTCTCACATAGACCCATTAAACCAGCACCAGCAAAAAACACACATAAATATACGAAAACATACTCAGAGGCTCTAAATAAAAATCAGCAAAAGCAACAGAGACCTCCAAAGCAGATATCGAAGCAACCTCCACCCCCCCAACACAAACCATGAAACACATACTTCACAAAACCAGTGTGCTATGCAATCACAGCCCTTAATGCAAAATAACATACCCAACATACTAGTAATAGGTGACTCTATAGTCAGGCACACTGATGTCCCACTCACTAGGCTGAATAAGGAGAAGGTTACTGTTAGCTGCCTGTTGGGTGCCAGGATCCGCCACATAACACAAGCACTCAGGTCACTCCAGAACAAGTACAAATACGACTCTGTCATTATCCATGTTGGTGTGAATGACTTGAGCCGTACCTCCCTGGACTACATGAAAAGAGACATGGAAGAGCTCTCTGATCACGTAGCCCAGGTCGGTATGACCCTGACCCTGATTAGCATCCTGCCCTCACCAAGAATGATACCACGGTATAAAGAAAAAATTATCTATTTCAACAACTGGCTAAGTTTCTGGTGTCATTCAAAGGGGATCCAGTGTCTGTCCGCCTGGGATTACATGCTCGACAAGCCATGCTGCTTCGCTAGAGACAGCTTGCACCTGTCACCCTTAGGCTTTCGAATACTGGCCAAGGCTCTTACCACCCCCATAGTGCCTTTTTTAGGCAAGGCTCAAAAGAAAAACCCACTGCCGTAAATAGCACAAGTAACAAAACACTGAGGGTAATGCTACTCAATGGCAGAAGTCTAAACCTCAAAATGCATGCACTCGAGGCACTCCTCAGTATGGAGAAAATCAATATATGTGCAGTAACAGAAACCTGGTTTAAGGCTCCAGAGAGCACCCCAGCACTACCAGGCTACAACTCATACCATATATTTTGGCCACAGAACCCGGACCGAAAAACAAAAGGGGGGGCGTATCTATATACATCAAGGATACCCACACCTCCAGGTTAGTGGCACAGCACGATGCTTCAGAGATCATCCACGTGCAACTAACAATGGGAAAAACTGCAATTCAAATTGTAGCTTGCTACAGATCACCCATCATGTCCCAGGACCCCCATTCTGCATTTCTGGAAACACTGGGAAACATAAAGGTCCTACCAAACACCCTAATATTGGGTAATTTCAATTACCCAAACATTAACTGGGAGAACTACTCAAGTACTAACTCCCTTGCCCAACATTTCCTAGAATTTATAAACTCAAACACCCTGGATCAACTGGTCAACACTCCCACCAGAGGTGACAACATATTGGACCTGGTCATTACCAACATGGGCGACCGGTGTTCCACACTGGAGGTCAACCCCTTGCTGGTTAGATCTGACCATAATCAAAGCACTTTGGATATCCACATTCCGCCCCCACCCCCGGACAAGGAAACCACAGTGAAAAACATTTCAAAAGCAAACTTCACGTTACTTAAGACCAAGGTGGAAAGTTTCAAAGCCCCCATGCTAAAGGATAATGCTGTCCAAGCTGCAAAATCCTTTCCTAATGCATTCTACAGGCACCTACAAGAATGTGTGGATCGTGCTATCCCAAGCAAAACCAAAACTCACTCCTTCAAGAAAAGGAAACCAGTCTGGTGGACCCCTGCCATAAGCAAGCTATACAATAGAAGGAGGAAATTAGTACAGAAGAGTAAAATCCCAAGAAGGGAAGACATCCCTGATCAGTATCAGCAAGAAACTACGATCCCTCATAAAATCATCCAAAGTGAGCTTCGAAAGAAAAATTGTCAAGGACTCCAAAGATAACACAAGGCATTCTTTAGCTATGTCAAGAATCTAAGTGGCCATGCTCAGATCTGCTCGGAGTTAGTGCAAAATGGCACAAAATACACTGAACCGACCGATATTGCCAACATACTGGCAGACAGGTTTAGTGCAAACTTCACCCCCCCTCTCACCCCCAAAAGGGCCGATAACCATACCAGAAGAATGTAGAGCCCATGAAATCACAGACACTCAGGTTAAAACAGCCCTCTCCAAAGCCAGAAACACAGGATCAATGGAACCAGACGGTGTCCCAGGCTGCATCCTACATGAGCTCAAAGATGAACTAACCCCTCACCTAAACACACTGTTCAAACTCAGCCTCTCCACAGGCTACATACCCATAGAGTGGCACACAGCAACTGTTATTCCACTCCACAAAGGTGGAGCCACAAAAGACCACGGGAACTATCGCCCTATAAGCCTGACTACCTTGGTCTGCAAGGCTATGGAGCACATCATCATGGAACTCATTAACAGAGACATTGGGAACCTCCAAACACTGGACCCTACCCAGTTCGGCTTTGTTAAGGGCAGATCCTGCCTCCTAAACCTGGTGGACTTCTTTGAGACAGTTACCAAGGCTATAGATGAGGGGAAAGGTGGTACACACAGCCTACCTAGACCTTGCAAAGGCCTTCGACACCATTCCCCATTCTGATATTATAGACAAGCTCACCAGCCTGAACATAAACCCCTACGTCATAAGATGGGTTGCCAACTGGCTCACGGACAGAACCCACATGGTGAGAGTTGCAAGAGCTAGGTATGAACTCTAAACTGGTTACAAGTGGAGTCCCCCAGGGCTCAGTCCTAGGACCCCTCCTGTTCTGCATATACTTCTCAGAGGTACAGGCAAGCACAGGAAGACTATGGCTGACCAAGTTCGCAGACGACTGCAAACTAGGGGCTATAATTGACTCTCCAGCTGACACAGACATCCTCAAAAAGGGTCTCACTGAGATAGATACCTGGTGTCAAATTCATGGCCTCAAGCTAAATGCCAAAAAGTGCATAGTCATCCCCTTTGGAAAAAACAAAGTATCCACAAACTACCACATAGGTGGTAGTGCCCTAAATACGAAAAATGTAATAAGGGATCTGGGGACCTAAGTAGATAGTAATCTCTCCATTGATAATCACATTGCCAAAGTGGTTAGAAAATCCTTCTATGTGGCCAACCTAATCACAAAAGGGTTTGCATCCAGATCAAAAGAGGTCATTGTGCCCCTCTACTCATCAGAACCATCATAGAGTACAATACCCCATTTGGGATGTACCTTACAAGACACCTGCAACAGCTGGAAAGACCACAGAAGTACCTCACCAAGAGGATAACTGACCTCAAACAGATGCCCTATGCAGCTCGACTGAAGAAACTCCAGCTGTACTTGGTTGCATATCGCCTACTCAGAGGTGATCTCTGCCTGACATGCAAGGCCATGTCCAACCCAGAATTGATGGACATGTTCCACCTAAAGAAAACTTCATCCCCTCAAGCCACATGCTCTAGGGATTTAAACCTCACCACAACAATAAATAGGACGTGCTGGAGGGATAGATTCCTGTCCCAGGGACTTCCCATGCTTTGGAACAAGATTCCAATCTACATTAGGCAGAGCACCTCGCTAACACTCTTCAAGAGAAACCTTGACGAGTGGATGGAAAACAGAAAGTTTACCCCGGGGATCACTTCAGTGGCTTTGCTGGGCAGGGGCACAGGGAACTAATCTAAGGGGGCAGCGAAAGCCAAAACATTCTGGCTAGGCTTATAAATGCCTTAGAGCAGATAGCCTAGTACCTACCTATGAACCTAGGCAGTGACAATTTCCAAACTCATAGGTTGTCTTTATTTATTTGAGACTACCCTGCACTGTTGTGGTAAAATTTTCCTGTGCTTTTGAACTGTGAAGTCATTTTGTTGAGTTACTGATTATATTCTTGCTCTTATTTATCATTAAATATATTTAAAGCTCCCTTTGTGGGTGAGATTTGAGAGGCATATTAGAGTATTTGCATATCTATTTGGTGAGCTATCCAAAGTGTAAGGTAGCTGGGGACACACACACACATATAGGTAGCTGGACACACACACACACACACACACACACACACACACACATTTATATATGTGTGTGTGTTTGTATGTATGAGATATATATATATATATATATATATATATATCTATATAGATAATGTGTGTGTGTGCGTGTGGCTCAATACCAACCCCCCCTTTTTTTTTTGTGAATACGAGCTAATGTTCTTGCTCTTTTCTTAGGACTGTTTAGCCCTGTTTATTCCTTTTACCGTAACAAACAATGCATCTGACTGGCCATCACTGATTATGGATATTTATGCTTCATATCTTTGAGAACTACTTCATTTGAACATTGTATCATGTAGTAATTTCCTGTATCTCACAGTCAATACATAGTTTTCTGGTGCATGGCTTTTCACGTGCCTCTGTGCAGGTATATTACATCAGAATGTTGTATATCACTGTGGGTGGTTTCAAGTGTAAAGCAACACAGCCACCACCGAAGATGCCATCTGCTGAGGAGAAAGCAAGCAGCATTTACCTGTTGGGTGAGGAAACTGATTCTGATGGTTGTAGCAGTGGTTCAGACATGGGTATATACCTTGAGCCACCACATGATGCCAACCAGAGTGAGGATGAAAATTATGACACAGAGGTTAAGATTCCACTCGCACGTCTGCGTGAAAAGGCCTTTGCCTGTGATATAGTTAATGTCCCTGTGCCCGCCATTCCTGAAAGGCCACTACGAGTTGCCAAAGCAGACCTGACCAGTAATTATGACACTGACCATGACAGTGAGAATGAGGTGCCACTTGCACACCTAAGGAAGGTGGCCACACACAATGGCCACCCAGTGCAGTCAAGAGTATGATGCAGACCATGACTTTTCTTTATCTGTGTTCAAGAAAGCACATGGTATGACTGATACAGCTATGCAGTTCTCCACAGTGCATGATACTGCAAGTGCTGACAAGGGTGTGGATGTGTCTTTGACTGTGCATAAAGTGGAAAGTAGTCCAGAGTGATTGGGATGGAGAAATCCACTAGATATGAGTCCAAGTAGCTCCTTGTCAGGCAATGATATGGTTGTGCCTCAGCAGGGAACATCTGTTAGTAGTTCACTAACAACTGCATGCAGTACAGTTGCTACCGGCATTGAGAGAGCACCATCTTTCAACCCTTCAGCACTTTCCATTCCCAACTGTTCCACATGACCCAGTCGGGTATGCCGAGCATGCCCACCACGTAAGACCACGTGGGAAAAACACCTCCAAACTTTACACATTGAGGTATTTGTGGAGCCAGTAGGACCAGTAAACCACTTGGGCTCAGATAGCACAAAGATGGACTTCCTGAATTTGATATTCCCAGAGGAGCTGTACACCCTTATTGCTAATGAAACCAATTGCTATGCTGCACAGTGGCAGGCCACAGCAGGCAAGGTTGATACACGGTGGAGTCCTGTTTGCCCAGGAGACATACGCACATTTCTAGGTGTCAGAATATACATGTCTATTTTACCTGTTTCTGAATACAGGCAGTACTGGGAAATGCACCATGTATATGGTCACTTCCCAATAGCGGAGTACATGACCAAAGATAGGTTTGAAAAAATTCAGCAGTACTTCCACTGCAACGATAACAGCCTGAGGCTACCACAGGGCTCTATGGGTCATGACAAGCTACATCATGTATGGCCAATACTGGATGCAGTACTTCATGCATGCAGGACCCGTTATAATGTGCATCATGAGGTGGCTGTAGACGAAGCCATGGTTGGCTTCCATGGTTGCTTGACATTTAAACAGTTTATGCCTGGTACGCCCGAGAGGTATGGCATTAAGGTGTGGGTGTTGGCAGAGTCTGCCAATGGGTATGTACGTGAATTCCAGGTATACACTGGAAAAGTGGAGCAGAATACAGAGGTCAGACTGGCACACAGAGTTGTGGTTGACTTAACTAGGGGATTGATAACTTCTTTACCTCTGTTCCGCTGGCACAGTGATTGCTAAAAGATAGTCTGTACTGTTGTGGTACCGTGGGCACCAATAGGTCAGGATAGCCTCTAACATTCAACAGGCCATCAGAAAAGCAGCTTGAGGCAACTACAAGCAATTGCAGAGTTGACCACTGATAGTTACTGAATGGAAGGATAGCAATCCAGTATTCCTCCTGTCAACTAACTGCAACCCAACCTTGCCAGTCTGCAGCACACACAGGAGAAAGTGTGATGGAAGCAAGGCATCAGTGCCATGTCCCACTGCTAGAAAGGCCTACACATGGTGGCTGTACTTGTTCTGGTTCTTATGGGATGTGGCCATTGTCAATGCTTTCATTTTATTCCGTGAAAGTAACAGCTGCCAGCAACTGTCATGCTCTGGACGTGCTATTCCAGCAATACAGTTACAGTTCAGAAGGAACCTAGGCTTGCATCTACTTACCAGTTACACGAAGAGGAAAAGATGCACTGAGATTACTGTTCCAGAGGCTGTGAGCCAATCTGAGCATGGCTCTCACTTTCTGGTGAAATGGCATAAATCAAGATGCAAAATCTGTGCCAGCAAGGGTAAACGTGCTAAGCCATCATGGGGGTGCCCGACTTGCAAGGTCAACCTGTGTGTCGAATGCTTTGGCGAGTACCATGGCCATAAATTTCTAGTGGGTTACTGACGTCAGGAATGGCACATGTTACGATGCACAAGACAAATCAAGATGTGTATGCTCTTGTGTTGGTGGCTGCATCGCGGGGGCATACCCAGCCACTATGGATGTTACGATCCACATGGATCGCAGTTGGGAACTTGGAGACTCTTCAGCTCAGTCCCATAGTGCTGCTGTCCTAGGTAATGATGGCCTCGGGGGTGCCACTGTGATGCACCATTTCCCACCGGGAAAGGACACATGCGAAACAACAATGTCTGGGTCAGTCATGGTCTTTTCCCATGTTGTCTTGGTGTAGCTCTCCAGTCAGTCTCCCTCCCTTCAGGTGTATTCAATGTATGCAGGCCAGGGCAACAGGGTTTACATTAGCTTCTCCCTTCCACTCCTTATGGCCGTTGCCGAAAGGACACATGTAAATGGAAAAGGCAGAGGTAAAGCAGAGTGCCTTACCCTGCTTCTTCCATGTACATGTGCCCTTTCTGTGCTCCCTTGTCAGTTACCGGCCAGCTCTTCAGCACCAAGGCCATGAAGGTCCCCCTTCAGTATTTTTTGCCAACTGCTCCCATGTTGGTGGATGCATCGTGGGGGGCATACCCAGCCACCATGGCTGTTATGATCCACATGGATCGCAGTTGAGAACTTGGAGACTCTTCAGCTCAGTCCCATACTGCTGCTGTCCTAGGTAATGATGGCCTCAGGGGTGCCACTATGATGCACTATTTCCTGCCTGGAAAGGACACATGTGAAACGACAAAGCCTGGGTCAGTCTTGGTCTTTTCCCATGTTGTCTTGGTGTAGCTCTCCACTCAGTCTCCCTGCCTTCAGGTGTAGTCAATGTATGCAGGTCAGGGTAACAGGGTTTACACTAGCTCCTCCCTTCCACTCCTTATGGCCATTACCAAAAGGACACATGTAAATGGAAAAAGCAGAGGTAAAGCAGAGTGCCTTACCCTGCTTTTTCCGTGTACATGTGCCCTTTCTGTGTCTCATTGTCAGTTACCAGCCAAACCCTTCAGCACCAAGGCCAGGAAGGTCCCTCTTCAGTCTTTTTTGCCAAGTGCTCTTGTGTTGGTGGATGCATCGCGGGGGACATACCCAGCCACCATGGATCTTATGATCCACCTGGATCGCAGTTGGGAACTTAGAGACTCTTCAGATCGGTCCCATGGTGCTGCTGTCCTAGGTAAGCATGGCCTTGGGGGTGCCACTGTGATGCAATGTTTCCCTCTGGGAAAGGACACATGCAGAAAGACAAAGCCTGGGTCAGTCTTGGTCTTTTCACATGTTGCCTTGGTGTAGCTCTCCACTCAGTCTCCCTCCCTTCAGCTGTAGTAAATGTATGGTTATGGTAGTAAATGTATGAAGGTCAGGGCAGCAATTAGTAAGTTACTTCCGTCCTCATCCCTTAGGTCCATTGCTGAATGGGCCATGTAAAGAGAAAAGGCTGAGGTAAGGCAGACTGCTGACACTGAAGGAGGTCGTGAGACAGTAGTGGCATCATCAGTCTGAGTGGGCAGTCAGCACAGGCATGGGACACTTCAGAGAAACACCAGCTGGAGCCCCATGCCTGTCCTTGGCATATTAGTGGAGCGGCGGTCCTTACCCTGCTTTTTCTCTTTACATGTGCCCTTTCTGTGCCCCATTGTCAGTGTCCACCCATGCAGTATTTCAGGTAAGGTAAGACTGTATCTTCTGCTGTTCTGGGAATCACTGGAAAGGAAGTAGTCAAAACCCTAAGCTGTCCATCGCAGAATCTTGTGTTGGTGTATGCATCACGGAGGGCATACCCAGCCACCATGGATCTTATGATCCACCTGGATTGCAGTTGGGAACTTGGAGACTCTTCAGCTCAGTCCCATAGTGCTGCTGTCCTAGGTAAGCATGGCCTTGGGGGTGCCACTATAATGCAATATTTCCCTCCGGGAAAGGACACATGCAAAAATACAAAGCTTGGTCAGTCTTGGTCTTTTCACATGTTGCCTTGGTGTAGCTCTCCACTCAGTCTCCCTCCCTTCAGGTGTAGTAAATGTATGTAGGTGAGGTTAGTAAATGTAAGAAGGTCAGGGCAGCAATTAGTAAGTTACTTCCGTCCCTCATCCCTTAGGTCTATTGCGGAATGGGCACATGTAAAGAGAAAAGGAGTAAGGCAGACTGCTGACACTGAAGGAGGTTGCGAGGCAGTAGTGGTATCAGCAGTCTAAGTGGGCAGCCAGCACAGGTATGGGACAGTTCAGAGAACAACCAGCTGAAGCCCCTTGCCTGTCCTTGGCATATTAGTGGAGAAGCAGTCCTTACCCTTCTTTTTCTCTTTACATGTGCCCTTTCTGTGCCCCCTTGTCAGTGTCCACCCATGCATTATTTCAGGTAAGCTAAGACTGTATCTTCTGCTGCTCTGGGAATCACTGGAAAGGGAGCAGCCAAAACCTTAAGTTGTCCCATCGCAGAATCTTGTGTTGGTGGATGCATCACGGGGGGCATACCCACTTATGTACCTAATGCAAAGAATATTGTCCCTGTGGATAGGATGGAAATTTTGGATGGGCTAACCAGGTAATGCATATGATATGTAGTCTTCCAATACATCTGTCAAACATCAGAACTAATCTGTTTGCATTTTCTTTCCTCTGCACATTTGTCCACCTTCTGACACTGACATGGCTTCACCACCAGGAGAATGACAAGTGAGAGTGTGGGTATGTGGCCATTCCTACATTTACTGGGCTGCCAGCCATGCCTCCGAAACTGAAAACAGGTACAACTTGAGCTTCCCCACATCCAGTGTGAAAGTATACTGGATTGCAAGAAGAGGTATGCATTGGAGTGGAGTACTACAGTTGTTGGAAGGAAAGTGTTTCATCTACCCTGAGCCCGACATTCTTGTGCTGCACATTGGAGGGAATGATGTCATCAGTCAACCAGTTGGAAGGCTACGGTTTCAAATCACAGCAATTTTTGAACACCTGCAATCTTGATGGCCATGTTGTCATTTTGTGTGGTCTGACATATAATTCCTCGACAGATATGGAAAACAGCAATCAGTCAATGGGCAGTTCACAAGGCCAGACATTTACAGAATAGGTTCATGCATGGCTTGATGCACAGGGCCAGTGGATCTACAATCTGCCATGACAGCATCACTGCAGAAGATGTTCACCTGTTTAGAAGGGATGGTGTTCACCTAACTGAGGAGGGCATTGCATTGTTCTTGACTGACCTCCACAATGGCGTGAGGAGGGCTATGCAGGATTGGTAACACGCAGCTTGTGAGAAGAATGGAAAACAGCCATGACCAAGTAGGGCCAGTATAGTAAGTAAAACTCTATCATGAAATGTGTTGTGTAAAATATATTTTTCTGAGTTTGGCAAATAACTGTGGTAAGGAGCTGGTGAGGATGCTGAGAAAAAACAACTGTTTCAGGAGAGTACTACCACATACAATCTAATATGTCAGGGACCATCCAGCAATACTTATTTTTTTATTCTGCTTTTATCAGGCATGTGTAGAGTTTAGATGACAGAAAGGGCTTACTAATACAGAACTTGATCCCTTAGACACATGTAAAGAGGAAAGGCACAGGTAAGGCAGACTGCTGACACTGAAGGAGTTCGTGAGACTGCATTGGTATCAGCTGTCTGAGTCGGTAGCCAGCACAGCTATTGGACAGATCAGATGGCCTTGCCTGCCACTGAAGTCCCATGCCTGTCCTGGGTTCATTAGTGGAGTGGCAGTCCTTACTGGCTGTTTCTCTTTACATGTACCCATTCCGCAGTATGTTGGCTACACCAAGAATGTGTATGTTTACAATGATATGTGTCTACATGGTAAAACAACTGGTTCTGAATGTTGTACACATGTACAGATATCAGTTTTGTTAGGATGCTGGTTATGGAAATTATGATTTTTTTTCATATTTTGGTAAATAACTTTGCAAGGGAGTATCTGAACGTAGTAAGTAATACCTCATTTTGAAGACAGTATTGATAGTTCCATCATGGTAAAAGAACTGTCCCTGTATGTTGTACACATGTACAGATAGAGTTTGTTTCGGACTTAGGTTATGGAAATTATGATTTTTTTTATATTTTGGTAAATAACTTTGCAAGGGAGCATCTGAATGTGTTACGTAATACCTCGTTTTGACGACAGTATTGATAGTTCCAACATGGTAAAATAACTGTCCCTGTATGTTGTACACATGTACAGATATCAAAGCTTGTTTCGGACTTAGGTTATGGAAATTATGATTTTTTTTATATTTTGGTAAATAACTTTGCAAGGGAGCATATGAATGTGTTAAGTAATACTTCATTTTGAAGACAGTATTCAGAATTCCAGCATGGTAAAAGAACTGTGCCTGTATGTTGTACACATCTACAGATATCACAGTTTGTTTCAGACTTATGGTTACGGGAATTATGATTTTTTTGTCATATTTTGGTAAACAACTTTGCAAGAAAGCATCTCAATGTGCTAAGTAATATCTCATTTCATTTTGAACACAGTATTCATAGATCCAACATGGTAACAGAACTGTGCCTTTATTTTGTACACATGTACAGATATCAAAGTTTGTTTCGGACTTATGGTTATGGAAATTATGATTTTTTTCATATTTTGGTAAATAACTTTGCAAGAGAGCATCTGAATGTGTTAAGTAATACCTCATTTTGAAGACAGTATTCAGACTTCCAACATGGTGAAAGAATTGTGCCTGTATGTTGTACACATGTACAGATACCAAAGTTTGTTTCGGACTTAGGTTATGGAAAGTATGATTTATTTCATATTTTGGTAAATATCTTTGCAAGGGAGAATGTCAGTGGGCCAAGTAATTCCTCATTTTGAAGACAGTGTTATTCCTTACAACATGGTAAAAGAACTGTGTCTGTGCAGTGTACACATGTACAGATATCACAGTTTGTTTATTCTTGTAGGATTATAAACATTATACATTTCCAATACTTCTCATCATTATGCCCATATCATTGCAAGGGGGCATGGTGATGACACAAATGATACATCATTTTGAAGCTGACATTCAGATGCACAACTTTTACACTAATATGTAGTCTCTGTCTGTTACAGGTGATGATATTATGCTTTGTTTATTTATTTATTATGACAAATATTATATTAATCTTATTTCTGTGAATATCTATGTAAGGCAGCATCACACAGTAATGGCTAAGGTATCATTTTAAAGCTGACATTCATACAAACAAATTAAATACAAATTGTATGGTTTTACATGGTACATTGACCAAGATATTGTGCTTTGCTTTTCCAAAAAGGTAAAAAAATATGGATAATATCAGCATTCCTTGCCAAATATTTAATAATGACTTTGATATGCACTATCAGCATTTACACTGTTGGAAAGGTCACTGTCTGTTGAACAACTTTTGCATTTACATTTTTAGTCTAGCTCTTATAGTTAAAGAGTTATGAACATTTCTTTTCTGTATGGTATTAGAAATGGATTTTCTGAAAATGAGCTCAGGCTGCACTGTTGTTCCTATGGTTGAATTAAGCAGGCAGCTTTTTCTGAGCTGCTCTGGAGAGAATGAGTTAACCTAGCTTCCACTACTCTTTCCCATAACTTCAAGATGTGACTGATCAGTTTTATCACTCTGTAGTTACTACAGCTCTGCACATCACCCTTATTCTTAAAAATAGGTACCAAAACACTTTTTCTCCATTCCTCGGGCATCCTCTGACTTTCCAAGATTTCATTAAACAATCTAGTTAAAAACTCCACTGTCATTTCTCCTAAGCACCTCCATGCTTCCACTGGTATGTCACCTGGACCAACAACCTTTCCATTCTTCATCCTCTTCATAGCTGTCCGTACTTCCTCCTTGCTAATTTGTTTTATTTCCTGATTCAGTATCCCCACATCATCCAACCTTCTCTCTCTCATTCTCTTCATTCATCAGCCCCTCAAAGTACTCTTCCCATCTGCTCAACACACTCTTCTCGCTTGTGAGTACTTTCCCCTCACTATCCTTTATCACCCTTACCTGCTGCACATCTTTCCCAGCTCAGTCCCTCCGTCTAGCCAATCGGTACAGGTCCTTTTCTCCCTCTTTAGTGTCCAACCTTCATACAACTCTCCATATGCCTTATCCTTTGCCTTCGCCACCTCTCTCTTTGCCATGCTCCTCATCTCCTTATACTCCTATCTACTTTCTTCATCTCTCTGACAATCTCACTTCTTTTTCGCCAGCCTCTTCCTCTGTATACTTTCCTGTACTTCCTCATTCCACCACCAGGTCTCCTTGTCCTCCTTCCTCTGTCCAGATGTCACACCAAGCACCTTTCTAGCGGTCTCCCTTACCATCTCTGCTGTAGTTACCCAGCTATTCGGTAACTCTTTACTGCCTCCCAGTGCCTGTTTTAACCTTCCCCTGAACTCAGTCACCCTTTTTCAACTTCCACCATTTGATCCTTGGCACTGCTCTCACACTTGTCCTCTTTTTCTTGATAATCAATGTCATCCTACAGACCACCATTCTATGCTGCTTAACTACACTTTCCCCTGTCACCACTTTACAGTCCCCAGTCTCCTTCAGACTGGCCCTCCTGCATAGAATATAATCCACCTGTGTGCATCTTCCTCCACTCTTGTATGCCAGCCTGTGCTCCTCCCTCTTCTTAAAATATGTATTCACCAGAGCCATGTCCATCCTTTTCACAAAATCCACTACCATCTGACCTTCTGCATTCCTTTCCTTAACACCATACCTGCCCAAGACTTCCTCATCCCCTCTGTTCCCTTCACCAACATGCCCATTGAAATCCACTCCAATCACCAGTCTCTCACCCTTGGGTACACTCACCACCACTTCATCCAACTGACTCCAAATTTTTTTTTTCTCATCCATCGCACACCCAACTTGCAGAGCTTATGCACTAGCAACATTCATCATTACACCATCAAATTTCAACTTCATAAACATCAGTCTATCCAACACACTTTTTACCTCCAAAACACTCTTCGCATACTGTTCCTTCAGGATAACCCCTACCCCATTTCTCCTCCTATTCACACCATGATAGAACAATTTGAACCCACATCCTATACACCTGGCCTTACTACCCTTCCATCTGGTCTCTTGCACACACAATATATCAACCTTCTGTCTCTCCATCATATCAGCTAACTCTCTCCATATACCAGTCATACTGCCAACATTCAAAGTTCCTACCCTCACTACTACACACCTACACTTCCTCCTCTCTTTCTGCTTTCGGACATGCCTTCCCCCTCTTCTTCTCCTTCGGCCAGCAGTAGCCCAATTTTTGCCAGCACCCTGTTGGCTAACAATACTGGTGGTGGTCATTGTTAACCCAGGCCTCGACCGATCCTGTATGGAAATCTGTATTTTTGTCCACATATGTTATTTGGCAGAGGTTTTACACCAGATGCCCTTCCTGACGTAACCCTCCCCATTTATCAGGGCTTGGGACCGGCAGGAAGAAATGCACTGGCTTGTGCATCCCCAGTGGCTGGGTTGTTAACCTTTTCATGTAATAATACCAAAAATGATTGCTTGAGGGTGTAATGCTACACCAAATCAACTTAAACTACACTGGCAAGGAAATTTCAAGTATTAGAGACCTTTAGAATGATTTAAAGGCAAAAGTAAATGAAGCAAAAATAAAGCAGCAGCACTCTAAATAGTTAATTGAAGTGCAAAGCAATAAACTAAATCTCTTATCTGCCAAGGATGGAGCAGGATTAACTTAGAACCCACTCAGAGTGTGGTGGGAGCACCAAACAGATGGGAGCTCTGAGAAAATGAGCAGGAGAAAATGTGTAGTAAGGGAGGTTTACTCAAGTGCAATACTGGTTTGCTTGTGGGGCACTTTTTTATTATGGATACAAGGAAAACAGTGGGTGGGAAAGTACTTAAATAGGTTATACAACAGCCAATAGAAATGAAAGAGGAGAGGGAAGAACTTTGGAAGTCAGATTACCATTATGTGTGGAAGCCAGAGACATAGCCTTTTAAAACCACTTCAACAGAAGGGTGGGACGGTTGAATAAAAAATTCAAACTGAAACTGTAGTCCTATAGTTAGAATTTCAGTCTGAGATACCATGAGGGCAGAAGGACCATGTGTAGCTCTCAATGTTGCTCTCCCTTTGTAACACCAAAATAATAATTGACAGGTCAGCTGTAGAAAAGGAATATCCACCAGAAGTTTAGTGTGGGTTGCCCATCACTGCAAGACCCAGTTGTAAGAATCTGTCTCCAAACGAAAGTCTATGAGAATGTAATGGCTCAGAGGCCACCTGCAATCTTAGGCATACAAACAGTACTATTAACTTCATGAAACACATTAACCCGGAGGGCACAGCACAGCCTGTGCATTGGAAAAATATTCTGTCCTCATAAAGTTAGCCTCGTGGCCCTCTTCAAGGACAGTAGTATCATCAATGAGGACTGCTCAATGTTGTGCCTATAAAGATGGTCCTCTTTGTAGCAAGGGTGTAGCCAGGCATACTCTTTGTACTCTACTGAGTACATTTTTTTCTGAGCAACACATCAATATGGCTTTTTTCCAGGTCATATTATGTCTACAACTGTCTAAATTAATACCTTCAATAACAGGAGCAATATTCCTAATCTAAAAATAATATCTTTAATAGTTTTAGAGGAACAGATGAAAATTTTACTTACATTTATTAAGTGCTTGGGGGAGGCAGCAGTTTGACAGATGTACCCATTTGTAAGTAGTAGACGCCCAAGGAAGACAGCACTAAGAGCATGTGACTACAAAATGGAAATTGCTTTCTACACCCCTGCTTTGTAGTAGTCCTTGAGGACTTTCCCCAGTTTATGGTCATTTCTCTAACAAGAAGGTTAAAAGCTGAATTACAAAGGCTGAAGATAGGCAAGAATGAAGGCAGAAAAGACAAGAGTAAATATCTGAAAATTCCTATGTTGGGACTGTTTTCTCTCTCTGTTTTAGTGTTTGCTTTTCCCTTAGGATACAGTTATACTGAAAACATGTTTGGGGAAACAACTTCAAGGTTAAGCTGAAAGGTGAAACTGAGATAGGTGTGAATAACTTAATGTTAACCTAGAAACATGGGAGTATCAATTTTTCATGTATGGTCTGTTAAAAAGGATATAAAAAGGGAAGCTGAAAAAAGAAATTAGGCTGCCTGCATCAGAACAAATGATGGACTTTTACCTGCATTTATTTTAATACTAAAATGAAGTAGCTACAAAAAAGTAGCTAAATTTAAGGGCAAATATGCAGATTTTACTTGGACCGATGAATTGGTCCAGATGAAAATGATATATGAGAAGTTGACAGATATGGGTTTCTCTTCAATAAGGATAATACTGTTAAGTTGTAATTTTTCAATAAATTACTTTGTACTTATGATACACAGATACAAGAGAAAAAAGAAAGCTGAAGTAATTTGCTGAAAGTGTGATTATGGAAAAGGAGTGTAAATAAGTTCTATTTGATACTGATGATAGTTTAAAGAAGCTGATGACAGATTTTTACTTTACAATCAGTAATTGCACAAACAGTACAATGCTGAAACACGATGTATTAGATGAAATAAAAAGAAGAGCTGAACAACACTAGGGCATCATTAGATGTATAGAAAAAAACAGATGAAAGATTATGTCAGAAGAGTACGTGAGTCAGATTTTATACTGTCACCATATATAGATAGTAGCTTTAAGGTAAAGCTTAAAGCTGAAATTAAGGCAGGCAAGACAAACAGAGCAAATCTTAAGGACAGCAAAGCCCTTCTGAAACCACAGTGGGATTGCACAAAATCCCCTTTCTAAAATATTTTGAATGTTGAGGAATGAGTAATTTGGATGCTGATGGAAGAAGATGCTGAAGTAGTCAAGTGCTATTATCATTTTCATCCTAAAAGAATAAAAACAGAGATGTAGTCTTTATTAGCAAAAATTCAGTTTGATGTAAGGGCAGCTCTATACAAGTTGAGAGTAGTACTAATGCTACACACACAGTAAAGGTGTTTCAGATGTTATATTATTAGATGATGGACGTGAGATCCAAAAATCTGACATCCTGTTAGAGGCAGGAGGTAATTTTAGATGGGAATGATTTCTGGTGCACAAGTATCCAAATAATTTGAAAGAAGTGGAATGATAATGGCAGAACAGTTTGCTCAGAAGATTCCAGGCCTGGATGCACCCATCACCCTTGAGGCCTGAAAAAAGCAGATAATACTGAGCAAGCTATTCACCTGATACTGGATAAGAGGTTGGCACAGCCAGGAAAAGGATGAGCATATGATGAAGGTGCTTGTTGTATTTCAGAAACAAGACAAAAGGAAGACAGTGGAGAAGATCAAATGCTGTTTTCTCATAGTTAACACAGGCATTGTGAGCCAAAATAGAGAAGGGGAGAACAACATTTTGGTGATCCACTGCAAACAAGATGATCATTAAAAAAAAACATGCACAGCATTTTATACTGAGAGCAGACAGAAAAAGCAGCTAATTATAATGGTCAGGGAATGCAGATATAAGTGATGATAAGGTGAAACAAATGTATCAGGCATATAATCATTCCAAACAAATGCAGGAAAAGAAGCACTACAGTAATTTCAAAAAACAAAAGGGATGCAGGTTTAAGTATAAGATAGTTCATAATGGATCCTTGTTCAGATTAACTTGATTGTTGCATTGTGCCAGCTAATGAAAAAAGGTTTTCAGAATCTGTATGATTCGGAAATCTATCTACTTCAGAGAAGAGTTAAGATTGAAGAATGTGCTAGAAACACCATATGCTATTATTTTGACTATGTAATTCAGAGAAATATATAGACTAAACAGTATCGGTATGAAAATGGACCCCTGGGGAACTCTAGTTCTAACAGTCTTATACTCCAAAAGCAATCCCGTTTTCTTTTCAAACACCTTTACTGAAGTATCACTTGTTACATAGGCAAATTTCAATTTATACAAAAATAATCAAACTGTATTAACAAATTAACATTAACAGACATTATACTTCACATATAATGCTATATATCATATAACCTCAGCATCATTACATAAATTATTCAATTTCTGGCCCTTTTTTAAACAAGAAACATCTTTATTAAAACATCACATATGAGATAAGCAATCATACATTTATATAAATGAAAATAAACCACACTGACATAATCCTAGTTCCAAGTATGTTACATTGCAAACCATACTGACAAACTCCCAGATGCAAACAATATACATCACTTATAATCTACCCAATCATTTTCAGTCAGACATTACATAGCTCATTTAAGTTCTACCTCTTTTAAACCCCATTCCTCCCCTGTATGTATTGTTCCCACAATTCCCATTTTTTCGTATGTAGTTTGTTCCAGGAATTCTAAATATCTCAATTCCAGTTATTTTATCTTTGTTACTATAGTTACTACTTCTAATATAGTTGGTTTAGATTTTGATTTCCATTTTCTAGTAATTGCTTTTTTTGGCAGCCACCATATTAGATACAGCAAGGCCTTACCTTGTCTAGGCAATTCTGATTCTGTATCATAGCTCACAAAAATCATCACCCTCATCACACCAATCTGCCTACTTAACATCTCCAACAGTGCATCCCGCTGGGAATCCTTAAAGTCCGCCAACCCACTGCACTCCCAGAAAATATGTTCCCAAGCACCTCTTTTTTCACAGTTGCACCTCCAACATTTGCTGTCTACCTGAGGAAAAATTCACTGAAGTATACTTTGGGGTACAAAAATATCTATATAAACATTTCCAAACAAAAATCCTAAATCTTCTAGATTTTGTTGCATATTTAGAAGACATACATACATCCTCCCATTGTTTCCTTGTGAATTGCTTGTCCAATCTCTCTTCCCAATCCTTTCCAACCTCTTCTGATTGATTCTTATAGTTATCATGCAATATTTTATATGCTGCACTAATTATTCCTTTTTTAATGGCTGCTTCTGTTCTAGATTCTACTAAAAACACTACCAGTGCTGCTCTTTTGTTTAGGACCCCTATTTCTTTCTCTTTGCCTATACTCTGATATCAATCCTTGATAGGGTAGGCAATCTCTAACTTGCGATCGAAGCAAATCCGTGGCCTCTTCCCATTCTATTACATTTCTCTCTCTAGTTACTTGCTCCCAATACCCTGGTTCCTTTGCCAGTTTTCTCCAATAAATTCTATCTCCCTCATGGAGAGACTGAGATTTTGGCTTAGTTCTTAGAATACTTTCTGCTACTTATCCGCAGGGCAATGAAAGCTTTTGCATTTCCTTAAAAAATTATAAGGTTGATCAGGAGGCTATACGAGGGATCACAGGTGAAAATTAAAGTGGGTAGGGTCCTCGCTGATAATTTCTGCTTGAGCAGAGGAACCAGGCAAGGGTGTCCTCTTTTCCCTTTGTTATTTGCATTATATTTAGAACTACTGGCAAAGAAAATAAGGGACTCAGAAATTCAAGGATATAATTGATATGGTAGTGAAGAAAAGCTGGCTCTATTTGCAGATGATATTATTTTATAACTGACAAACCCAGAAAGAGACATTACAGTGATGTGGAACATTTTGAGACAGTTTCAAATCTTTTCGGGATACAAAATTAATGAAGCTAAAACAAAGGCAATAGTGGTAAATTATGTACCCACACACTAATTGGTTCAGTAACATCCGTATTTATGGGGACTGATGTACAAAACAAATCATAATATAAAAACTGAGAAAATGAAAGCTTTGTTATATGGATATGGATAATAAGATACAAGCAGTCAAAATGTTTTTAATCCCTTTAGTCTCATACACAGGTCAAGCATATTTTTATCAAACAAAAGAAAGATTGTGGATAGCAATTAATAAAGAGCTGAAAGACTGGGAGGGGAAGACAACAACAGTCAAGTGGGATAAGCTGACTCTTCCAGTAGAACAGGGTGGATTAATATTATCCAATTTGAAGGGGTATTTCAGTGCTACACAGTTAAGGCTCCTATATATAGAACAAGCAGAAAATTATAATTCAAAGTGGAAAGGGATGATGTTGAAACAGGGGTGGAAGGGTGGGCTCAAGAAACAAGGAGAGACTGAGATTTTGGATTCTTTAAGAAGAAGAATCATACAGAATATTATATCCATAAATGCCAAAAACAATCCTTAATCCTAACCACAATTTTTCTTCCTACCAGCCAACTGGCTTTATATCTTGTAATATACAGATTTATTTCTAATTAGTCCATTGTTCAAATTAGTTCCTTATTAGGCAAGGTATCAAGGTATAGTGATGTCAAGCTGTTTATCAATTGCAAAGTCCTCTTCCATACAGCTTATGATATTTTGATGTAAAACATGTAATAAGTAGCCGACAGACTTCTCAAAACATTGCCCAAAATACAAGTCATGCTGATAGGGCTGAAATTATCGATAAAGACGCTTGAGACTTACAAATTGAAATCATTATACCCTTCTTTCAGATGCTAGGTATGTCACCATCCTCAAGGGTCTTTTGAAGCAGATCTGCATGACACAGAATCAATTTCTTAGCAATATTGTTTAAACAGACCCCATTCAGGCCAACAGGACCAAGAAAGAAGTCTTGTTTGATAAATTTTAAGGCTGTGCTGGTAACAGCTAGGATTGTAGGACAACCACCAAGAATATTGATTACCTCAATTAAGACAGAGAGCCTTCTGCAAACACATTAGCCAGCTTTTTGGGTTCAATAAAAACTAGTCATATTTTCTTATACATATAATTGATATTGTGTCTTTCCCAAAAAACCTAAACTACTTAAACAGTGCCTTGATAATATTCATTGAATTTTCTACCAATCTTACTTCAAAAGAACATCTAGCTTGTCTTACATGCAAATTTCCTAGGTTTTTGGGGGCATCTGAATAGCCTATTATATTACATAGCTATGAGTGTTTTTATATCTCCTCCATAGTCTTGTCATTTTTGTTTCTACCTTTTTAAATTTCTCCAAATCTTTTAGGTTTCTAATACCATGACGGGAGTGGACCCCATTCCTAAGTCAAAGTATGATTAAAATTCATGAAATTAGTATTGTTTCACTCTTTCATGTCAGCCAAAAGAGCTCTTCGCAGCACCTGCAACATGCCCAGTAAAGACTCCTTCTGCAGTTCGTACAGAGTTACATGTATTGGCAGCATATCCAAATATGATTGTAGATTCTTTTTATAAGACCCGTTGTTCCAGCTACTGTTGGAACTATCTGGGTATCTTTCTTCCACATTGCTCTCATTTCTGCTTACAAATCCTGATATTTTATAACTTTGTGTCTCTCTGTACACAGGACACTGGAGTCACTGGGTGGGGTGATTTAAATCAATGGTACTTTTGTCTTCTTTTCTTGGACTACTATATCCAGTTTGCTAGCATCTATCTTTTGAACTGTTGGTAATGGATGATCCCATGTAATGCAGACTTCATCATTTTCTATGATGCTTTGTGGCTCATGTTTCCAGTGTTTTCAGCTATTACAATACCATAATGTTTGCACAATCCCCAGCGCAACAGCCTTGCCACATTATTATGCCTTTCAGTATAGATTCCTTCTGCCATTAGTATGTCACAACCAGCAATGAGGTGTGTGACTGTTTCCAATTCAGTTTTACAAAACCTACATTTGTCTGTTTCTCCCACATGTTCAATGGATTTTGTAAATGGGCATGTACATAGATCACTATCTTGGGCCACCAATATTAACCTTTCATCTCTTGGTTTGAATTCACCTCTTCTTAACCATTCCTCCGTTTGTTCCTGATCAACATGAGGTTCTTCCAGAAGTTTTCTATACTTCAACTATATTTATGCATTTTCCACATTTCTTGCATTTTCATCTGGTCCTTCACCTTATATTCTTTCGTTTTTTTTTTTTGACACATTCACTTGCTACCTGATTTTTATCTACTTCTGGTTTGATTTCCATTCCTGCTTGACGCCAGTATGCTTCTGCTAGGTTAAGCAGAGAAGTCATCTTAGATTTATTCTCCTCATGTTTCAAAACTTTTACTACTTTTGGGTCTTGTGAGGTTAGCAGATATGTGTGGAATCCCACGATTGAAGATATATACATGTAATAAATTTCAAGAAGGACCATTCTTCCTTCAGAACGGGGAATACATAATCTTGGTACGCACTGATTTTTATAGATCATTTGGTGAGCATGAAGCACCCTTCTTGTTTTGATGTCTACTTTGTGTGAGATCAACTGTTCACCAAGATAGCTGTCTTCCTATCACCTTTTATGATTTTTAAGGGGACAGACTTATCAATCACTTTGCACACAATATAATATACTTTCCCACCATTGTCATGCTTTTAGTGTAGTGTTACTGCTTCAAAATCAGTTCAGCATAAGTTCCTGGTTATATTTTCCTTACTGGATCATATATCAGTGTTAATGGCTATCTCACTTTTGCCAATTCAGCTGTTTGCCAAATACATAAATGATCAAAAACCCCAAAATGTGGCTTACTGATACAGAGGTAATAAGGCCTGTATCGATATATTATGAAATAAGCCCAATGATGTAATTCTTACTAGGCATGCATAGTAATAATTTGATTTCAGTGGCAATAACACAGAAGTGCAGGTATAATACAATGGTGCTGGGCATGCTTGTGTACCCAAACAGGATACAAAGGTACCTTCTCTCTTTGGGGCACATTATCAACAATGGGTTGAAAAGGTAGTCATTGGCAGTGCTTGATATTGGTAAGATGAAAAATTTGTCACAGGGTATGCAACAGTTTTCCCCTGTGAGAAAGATGACTTTGAAGTTTAAGTTACCAGGACATATGTCAACACAATGAACACAGATGGAAGCAGCCTGCACATAGTGGAAGTAACAGACAGACCAGTGGAGGGTTATTCACTTAGTTCACTAAAGTGACAAGGCTGAAACAGAATCTCCTGATGTGACAAAGGGGAAGAATGACAAACAGTGCTTCGAAGCAATTAAAGCATGCAGACCCATGTAGGAAAAAAACAAGTTATGTCTTTACCATAACGTTCCATCTGTGATGAGTTGGACCTCTCAGAACCAACTCCGCCATTGTACAGCTCACGCCAGCCAAAAACTCTCGAGGTAAGGCTCTACCCACAATCTCTCTCTCTCCATTACCTCAGATCGAGTTTGCAGCCTAGTATAGAAAAGACAGAAGCCCTGTCTAAGGTAGAACCCTATAACCTCCCAGGACAAAGGTCCAATCCTCCAGAAGTCTTTTGGAGGGGGCAGGAGGGTTGGATGTCAAAAATGAATGAAGATTGACAACACAGATGGAACATTATGGTAAGGACATAACTTCTTTATCTGATGTTGTCAATCTTCATTCATTCTTGACAGATGGAACAGAGTCTCCAGCTACTTTAGATCCTGGGCGGGCCTAAGGAAGGATATTCCTGAGTACCATACAGCCAAAGGATGCTCTTCCCCTGGAGACCATATCTAATTTGTAATGATTGATAAAGATATGAGGAGTAGCCCATGTTACAACTGCACATATATCTTCCATGGAGGCCTTAGAGTGAAGGACAGCTGAAGAGGAAACAGATCTGGTGGAATGAGCTCTAACTGGAGCAGGTAGATTGATTTTATTCTGACTGTAGACAAAGGTAACACAATTCCTAAGCCATCTTGATAAGGTAACTGTTGACACTGATTTACCCAAGCTGGGTCATAAAAAGGAAACAAATAATTGGTCCAATTTTCTAGAACGTCTTGTTCTGTCCAGGTAAAAACTTAATTGTCTGTGGCTGTTCAGCAGATGTACGCAGTATTCACCTTTGATTGAAAAATATGAAAAGAAGACTGGCACGTCTATAGACTTGTTAATATTAGATTCTGATACCACATTGGGGAGGAAGGACAGGTTGGTTCTTAGTGACACTCTCTCCTTGTGAAAAATGATATAAGGATGCTTCACACATAAAGCTTGTAATTCAGCAATTCTTCTGGCAGACGTTATAGCCACCAGGAAGAGGGTTTTCCAAGACAAAAACTTGAGGTTGCAAGTAGCTGTTGGCTTAAAGGGCTGTTGAACAAGGCACTGTAGAACTAAAGTCAAATCCTATGGGACTATAGAATCTTTGAATGGGGGTTTTAGATGTAAAGCAACTTTAAGAAAAGTTTTGCATAAACGATGAAACATCAAGTATCTGTTATGAAAATTGGAAATAGCTGCTAAATGAACCTTAATTGTGGAAGTAGAAGCTCTTGATTCAAATAAGGATGCTAAATATTTCAAGACCTTATCAACTGATGCTGAAATTGAGTCTATATTGTTTGTACAGGCCTAAATTGAAAATCTTTTCCATTTGCTAAAGTAAAGTTTCCTAGTAGATGGTTTATGGGAAGCCAGAAGAATCTTTTTATACTGAGGAAGGTAAGTTATTTGCGTTTATATCACATTATCGAAAGATGAAAATAGCGAACGCTATTTCATCAAACTTAAAATATCTAAACCACATAATATTGAACATTCAAAACAGCGAATTTTTTCCTTGGGAAAAAATTCGCTATTCCGAAACACATGCACACAACACAAGCACACCTAAAAAACATCAATACACACACATACACTTATAATCCTACAACTAACCCTACACTAAACTATACATACACTACTATCTATCCACTTACCTTAACCCAAACCCTAACCCTAAGGTCCGTCACTATCGCACACTCACCTAACCCGCACCCTAACCCTAACTCACTTAACCCGCCCCTAAACCTAATTCACCTAACCCGCACCCTAACCCTAACTCACCTAACCCGTACCCTAATCCTAACAGCCACACAATCGCACACTTACCTGAACCTGACCCATAAATCTCCACCACAGCGCTGAAAATAGCGAAGCCACAGAACCGGCCAACCGAATTCTTTCCCTAGGAAAGAATTTGGTGTTCTGCAGCTTCGCTATTTTTAGTGTTCGATTAAAACAGGTCGATATGAGAACATTCAAAGTTTTAAAACTTCGATGTTCTGATATAGACCCAGTTATTCTGCCTGGCAATTACTGGAATTGATAAAACACAAAGTCACCAAACTAATACAAAAACACACTGTTGCCTCATAAAAACCTATAAATTGTTGACAGCTTTAGGTTTATATGAGGCAACAGTTTTATGTTCAGCTGTATATCATGATGACGTACATTGTTTTTAACCAATAGAAGTAAATGTTATGGTATTTAAGGTGAATGCATGTAGAATAGTTTGTCTGATGAAGTTTGAAGCTTGTTCAAATGAAAGCACTAACCGTTTCTTTGTTACTGGAATCATTAAATACTTGTTTTTATATTTCTCAACTTGTGGTTCCTCTCATTTGAACTTTTGAACATTGTTCCAGAGGTGCTTGGACTTTAGCCTTGTGTGTTTTTGAATTACTGGATTTGGAGATACCAAGCCGGCAGTTTGAAATTTTGGAGATTGGGATGCACCAAGCCCTGTGGATGAGACAGCAGGTCTGTAGTTGGGTCCAGAATCCAGGGGCAGTAAAACAGATGAGGCCAAAGAAAGGGGAACCAGACTTGGCTGGGCCAATAGGGTGCAATGAAAATTACTTTGCGTTTCAACCTTTGGGCTTTCCTCAAAAACTGAGGGATCAGAGGACTGGGGGGAAAGGCATAAAGTAGTCCCAGGGGCCAACCAAGGAGAAGTGCATCTCTCAGGGACTCCCCATGTGGGGGAATTAGGGCAAAATAGCTGCTGCATTTGTTGTTTATCAGAGAGATGAAAAGATTGTAGCAAGTCTGGGCCCAAATGACGAAAAATCTTCATCTCTATGTTGTGACTGAGGGACCACTCGTGAAGCAGGAGGAAACATCTGCTCAAGTTGTCTGCAATCATGTTGGAGTTTCCAAGGATATCCATTGCTATCAGAAAGCGGTTGGAAGAGATAGCCCACTGCAAATCCTGAGGGCTTCCCAACATAATGGGTAGGATCTGGATCCCCCCTTGCTTGTTGACAAACTAGACTACTGACATGTTGTCTGGATTGCAACTGTCCCTGAAGGAAGGACAGACTGGAACGCTTGCAACGCTAAAAGAACTGCCCTCAATTCTAGAACGTTGATGTGCAAATTGGCCTCTTGTGGGGACCAAGTGCCTTGAACAGTGTTTCCCAGATAATGCCCCCCCCCACCCCATCTGGAAAGCGTCCAGGGTCACTATGGCTTTGGGCTGAAAGGGTGAAAAGGTACGACCCTATAGATTTTCTTCTGACTTTATCCACCAGGGTAAATTCTTTTTGCAGTGATTTGTTATCAGAATTGGATGAGACATTGGATGAGTTAGAATCATCCATTGTGATACTAAGAGTCACTGAAGCAGCCTCATGTAATACCTTGCTAGGGGTACTAAGGTTATAGTCACTGCCATGGTTCCCAGAGTTTGAAGTACCAGGCGAGCAGGAACCTTGTTTTGGGAAATTATTGTTTGAACTTGCAATCTTAGCTGTAGCGGTCTGTGGAGGGGGAAGGGAGACTACACAAGAAATTGTATTTAATCATGCCCCTATAAAGTCTAGATCCTGTGTAGGAGTCACCTGTGACTTTTCCTTGTTGACTGAAATGCCTAATGACTTGGCAAGGTGTAGCACAAAGTCTGTGGCGTAAAGCAGTAGATGCCTAGAGGGGGCAGTGAGGAGCTAGTTGTCTAGGTATGGAAACACTCAGAATCCTCATAGTTTCAAGTGAGCTGTTACCACTGCCATGCATTTGGTGAACACCCTAGGGGCTGTGGTGAGACCAAAGGACAGTGCTTGGAATTGGTATTGATAGGCTCCCAGCCGGAAGCAGAGATATCTTCTGGAGCATTTGTCCATCTTTATGTAGTAGTAAGCATCCTGAAGGACTATAGAGTAAATCCAATTGTTTTTCCTCCAGAAAGGGAAGGATAGACTGAACCATGACCATCCAGAATTTTGTCTGTTGAACAAATTTGTTCAGTAGGCTGATATCTATAATTGGTCTCCATTCCCCTGTCTTTTTGGGCACTAAAAAGAAACTTGAGTAAAATCCAGATCCTATTTGGTCTGGTGGGATTTCCTGGATGACTCTTTTGTGAAGCAGCATTTGAATTTCTGCTGCTGTTAGATCCCTCTGACTGGATGGAACATCGAGGATTCGGTTTTGGGACTTTGGTTAAAGACTGAAGGTAATCTGGTAACCTCTGGTGATAATTCTCTGCACCCAAGTATCTGAGGTTATCATGAGCCAGGCTGCTTGGTGCAGTGAAAATCTTCCCCTGACTGTTTTCAGAGGTAAGCAATCGGGCCTCCATTCAGGAGTGCTGGTAGGGTTGTCTGGAAAACAAATCTCTGGAGCCCTGATTACACGGACCCCCTCTACCATGGGGAAGGCATCTTCCAGTAGAGTTCCCCCTTCTGCCCCGGGGGAAGTACTCACCATGTGTGTCTCAAAAAGGCCTTTGGGATTTCTTGAACAACATTTTCCCCACTCATCTGATTTCTAGAATAGGATCATTGAAGAGTAGAAAAAACGAACGCCCACAGTAGAAAGGGTATTGCTGTCTTTTTCACACGTGGCTAATGTGTCTCTCACTTTAGGTCCAAATAAAGAAGAACCATCAACAGGACCGTTGATGAAGGAAGACTTGAAAGGCTCCATGAAGTCACACAAGCCATGCAGGTGTGGTGCTTTATGGCAACGTCTGTACCCACTGCCCTAGACATTCCTTCAGCTGCATGAGCAATGAGCCCCATGGACGAGTTTGAGATAGACTCCAGGGTGGCAAGCTGAGAGGCAAGCTTATCCTGAACCTAGTCAGACACAGTCCCTGCAAGGGTGTCTGAAAGCTCAGTTAACAGATCCCTTTGTAGTCTAGTGAAATGTGCCATGAAAGTCAAGGGCCTAATAGCGAAGGTCGATCATGCAAAGACCCGCTTTCCAAACCTGTCCATCGTCCTAGACTTTCGGTTGGGAGGATGGACAGTAGGACTCTCCTTGGCAAGTTCCTTTTGGTGACCACCTCCTCCACCCTGGCATCTACAGCTAGAGCTAGACCCTTTCCCCAATGTGGTTGGTTTTTTGGAGCTGTCAGAATTTTATCTGGCCTCTCGGGAATGGGTTATATAGAATCAGGAGCCTTCCACACCTGCTGAACAATCAGCTTAATTAGATTGTCAGTGGGTGGGGTCACCGAGGAAGTAGATGGGTGGGCACAAAAAGCTTGCAAGAACACATATTCCTCAGAGGATGGGTTTTAGGGCTTCCAATCACCCATCTGTTTTAGGATTTCTAGGATGTCTCCAAAGAAGACATCTTCAGGGGGTGACCGGGGGGTACCCTCCCCTTCATCGTAATCTGTGTCTTCCATGACAGATTCTTCTGGAGAATCTAGATGCTTCGTCTTGCATGTCCTCTTATGGGGTGGCTCCTCAACAGGGATTTATGACGAAGACTCTGAAGAGGAAGGACCCTGAACAGGGATGTCTTGCAGCTCCTGTGCCTGCTGTCCCGATGTGATAGATTGTTACAGCTGTGAACCACAGGATACAAAAGTATGACACTCCGATGTAGAAGGAGCCAGCTGGAAGCCTGCTGAGGCTAAAGCTCTTTCCATGATCTAGAAGGCAGGCCCACTTGAAGAGAGATGGGAGCCCAGAACAGAGAAAGACAACCTCGGAACCGGGGTCACACCCTGCTCCAATGAGCCATCCTCCAAAACAGGAGCTGGAGTAGGGTTCGAAACCCCGAGAGCCAAAGATGGTGCCGTAGAAATGACCAGAACCATACAGAAGCTCTTAGAACTGACAGCCAAACCATGGTCCCAGGTGTATAATGGATCCAATGATGCCGAAGACATCAGAGATGACCCCAGTGCTGAGGTAGAGTCTACCGTCGGCACTGAGAGAGCTGGTACCGGGATAGTCAAAGTGCTGGGCTCCAATCCTTGGAAGGAGGTTGAAGGAAGAAAATCTGGTGGAGTCCTTGGAGACGGAGACCCCTGGCTGCCAAAAGCTGGTCCACCAATCTAACGATGTTCACTTCAGAAAGACTTCTGGATGAATGTATTGACATTCCCATGGGAGACTCTGGCCTATCAATGAAAGGGCTGGGGAGTTGACCAAAAAATGGGTCCACAGAAGGGGAATACTTAGTCCTGACAGGTACAAATGTCTCAGCTTTTGACACTGTAGGTTGCTGTGCAAAGGGGGAAGCCAGAAACAAATGAAAATGAGTGAAGCTGGTACAAAAGAAATTGTTGGTGCCGAAGAGTTCGTCAGCACCAAAGCAGTGGGCAGTGCTGAAGTAGTCAGTATTAATGCAGTAACCATCGGTACCGATGAGGACTGAACCGTCGGTGCTGAAGGTAACTTTTCAGTCATTTTAGGAACTTTTGCCCTTGGTTCCAAAGACACAGATGGAACTGCCGACTTGTATGATTTTAAGTCTTGTGTCAATGGTGAGGTCAACATAGAATGGCTTCTATTTTTAGAGTCAGGTTTTGATAATTTAGATGTCTCTGACTTAGAGAGGGCTTCTTCAAAGGAACTTTTCAACAATCCTTTCAAAATAAGTTTGTCACGTCTCTCTGCCAGTTTACAGGCACTGAATCCCTGGCAGATCTTACATCCAGTATTTAGATGAGGCACGCCCAAACAGTATATGCAGGAAAAATGCCCATCTGAATTGGGCATCTTTCTAACACTGTCTTGACATTGTGACTTGAGCAAACTATAAATGTGAATTTTGTATGTGTGACAACCAGGTCTGAAGAAGTTCTTTGTGAATGAAAGCGCTTACCGGTTGTTTTGTGTTTTAATAAATATTGAGTGTTTTATTGTCATTCAAACTGCGTATTGGATTTATTACATTTACAATTGGAACTGTGGGGATTTATTTGGATTTTGGATTTTTATGGCTTCTTTGAGTGGCAATTCACCCAACATGTTTTCCCAACAACAACAGTCAAATTCTAGTTTTCTGGTGATTCCCTCTGGCTTTACTTTGCACGATACACAGAGCAATGTGTTGCTGGACAATGGCAATGGAGTTGTTGAAAAGGTTGGCTCTGCAAAATCTGCAAAATCTCTGAAAAGAGTTAATTCTGTGGACTCACTGGATTTGGGAGCAGTTCCCAAAAGAAAGGAGAATTCATCCAGCAGGAATGAACCGAACGGTAATGTTGCTGTGATTGATAAGTGGCTGGGGGACTGTCTTGCAAATCCAGCCAATTCGTTTACTACAAAGAGACAAGCCCCTGACATGAGCTAACCCAATAGTAGTACCAGCACCAACATCGTAAGTGAGTTTAATACACTTGAAAATAGTTTCCTAAAAATCAAGAGGTTACAGTCCGATATCTTGTTTTTTGAAGCCTGTTTGGAAGTGAAAAGAGTGCCGAGAGGACTTAGGGTAAGTAATATGCCTGCTGGAGAATTTTTTCTGAAGATCTGCTAAGTGCATGGACAGTGCTGAATGACAGCATCGGCCTGCAGTATGTACAGTTGCTGCTTGAAGATGCGAGGCATAAATTGGTCATTTTAAATGACAAAATAATTAATAGTTATGGTTCCCTGAAAAATAAGGTGTCTCTTTTGAATTCTGAGTTTAAAATGGAATCTATTCAAACAAAATTAATCAAAGAGAATGAAATTCAACAGAAAAGAAAACTGAAGAAATTCATAAGAGATGTGGGGGACTATCTAAATGAATTACAAATGAATCAGCATGCTTCAACGGTAATTAAAAGTAACTGTGCTAACCTTTCAGAAGCTGGCTGTAGAAACCAGAGCAGCAAAAAGAACTAGAACAGAGGAAGTTCTACCAGCAGAAGGCACAGTAGGTGAAGTTATGAATTGTTTGCAGGAAGGAACCAGCAAATAGGTTTTTCAGTGTGTGGATGTTTACCAAGAAGGAACAGGAAAGAGGAACTGGGCACAGGTGGTCGGCAAACAACAAACTTGGGAGCCCAAAAAGCAGTCATGGGGACAGAATCAGTAAGGCTATGGTCGGAAAAATAATTTTTTTCACAACAAAGGGCAAAAGAAGTTCAACAACAGCAGCAAAAATTTCAAAGGGCACTTTTATATTAACAGGAACGAGCAGTGTTGCTGCCAGCAAGGAACAAGAGCATGGAATGTGCAGAAAGGAGCTGGAGAGAGTTACCAGCAGCACCAGTGGAAATAGGACAATCATTAGCCAAAGGTACTGCAAATTTGAAATTTAAAAAAGTGAATTTGTCTGCAGTGGTACTAAATATAGAACAAATAAATGTTCTCAGTAATGGACTTAATTTTGTGCCATCATCAAGGGCAAATATTGTGTCTGTGATAAATGCTTTAAGGGGGTTTGTACGAAAAATTAATTTGAAATGTCTTTTTCAAGGTAGGGCATGTAAACAACATTGTTTAAAAAAAAAACAAGTGTTTTTAATCCCCCTTAAGGCCAGAGTTAGAAGCATTTTTGCTTACATGTGAAAAAGAAATCAGGGATTTATTGAATAAACACAACAAAAATTGTATTTATAATATGACTAGAGACTGAGAAGGATGCTTTGCAGTTGTTAGTGGATGGTAAAGACATTTATTTCACTAAGGCTGACAAAGGTAATGCAGTGGTAGTCATGGGCTATAGTTTTTATAAAAATAGCATCTATGAGTTATTGTCTGATGCTGATTTTTATGCAGAAGTGAATTGGATTGATATAAATAAAAGTTTTAATTTTATAAAGTCACTGATTGAAGAATGGTTAGCTGAAGGAAGAATCAGCAATGAGTTGGCTGGTTACATTTGTGTGAGTACACCCAAGATGGGAAGGTTTTTCAGCCTTCCCAAAATACATAAGAACTTGGATTCACCAAATTTTAGGCCTATAGTGGCCAATGGTGGTAGTAAAACTGAGTCCATGGCTATCTATGTAGACAGATGCTTGCAAAAAGCAGTGATCTCAGCGAAATCATATATTAAGGATTCGTTTGATTTTAAAGAAAGAGTGAAGAATGTTTCCCTGAGAGATAATATGTGGTTAGTAACTGCTGATGTATGTTCATTGTACACTAATTCCCAATGAAGAAGGAATTGAGAGGGTTACAGGAGTGCTGAGGGGTTGTCCTGATTTTAATGGTGATGAGATTAATCTGTTGGCTGAACTTTTAGATGTAATATTGTCTTACAATTTTATTATTTTTGACAATAGATTTTTTAAACAAAATAAAGGTGTGGCTATGGGGCAGCTATGGCCCCAAGCTATGCCAATTATTTCATGACTAGTTGGGAAAGAGAATTTATTTTTAATTCTACATTTGCTAGCAATATTTATTTTTACAATCGTTTTATTGATGACCTGTTTTTTTTTATGGGAAGGTTCTGAGTCGGAATTGTTGAAATTCTGTGAATATTTAAATTCTGTTACAAGCTATTTAAAGTTTTATTTTAATAGAAGAAGAATTAGTGTGAATTACCTGGATCTGACTGTGTACAACAAAGGGGGGAAAATCTTGGTTAAAATTTTTAAAAAAAGATGTCCAGACTAACAGCTACTTGAAATATAGCAGTTTACATAGTGTGAACTTGAAAAATAATATTGTGTTTGGTCAGCTTAATAGAATAAATAGACTCCCTGACGAAGATGAGTATTTTATGGAAGAATGTGACATGTTAAGAAAAACATTTTTAATCAAGGGTTAACTTATTAGGGTAATAAGTGAAGCAATAGATAAAATTAAAGCTGTGAGGAAGAAAGGGACAATAAAGGATGTTGAAAGAAATAGTGATGGAGTAGATTATAATCTGAAAAAAGTTGTACATTGGAAAATTCAGTAGATATGTACATTATTAAGCAGATCATCACAAATAATTGGGCAGTTTGAAGAATTTCCAAGAATTATGTGCTTTTTTATATGAGAGTCCTACTTTTGTCACAAAAAGAGGGAAAAATCTTAAGGATTTTTTAGAAACTAAAAAATGTAATACTCCTATTACTTATAAAGGGATGCCAAGATGTGAAGACTGCAATTATTGTAAGTTTTTGATACTGGGGAATAAAATAGTAGTAAAGGCTCGGGACTTTACTATTAATATCAAGGGAAATTACAATTGCAAGTCTAAATTCATTGTGTATCTAGTATTATGTAATTATTGTGATGGATTCTACATAGGAAGATCTATACGTAGCTTCCATCACAGAATTTATGAGCACCTGAGGGCAGTTGAAAAACTGGATGCAATTAATGCCCTAGCAAGACATGTTGTTAACTGTCATAACAGAGCTAAAGTGGGTTTTAGTTTTACTGTTATTGACCAAGTTTTAAATGCAGACAAGAGATGGGATGCAGAAGTGGATTTAAACTGGAAAGAATATGCTTGGCAAGTGAGGCTAAACACAGGTGCAGATCCAGGTATGAATGATATGGAAAACTTTAAAGCAGTGTTATGTAAGAAAGGGTTAAAACACTGCTAATGTTTTGGATCATGTGACTTGAGCAAACTATAAATGTGAATTTTGTACGTGTGACAACCAGGTCTGAAGAAGTTCTTTGGGAATGAAAGCACTTACCGGTTGTTCATAGGTTCATAGATAGGTACTACGCTATCTGCCCGAAGGCATTTATAAGCCTAGCCGGAATGTGTTGGCCTTCGCCGTCCCCTTAGATTAGTTCCCTGTGCCTCTGTCCAGCAGAGCCACTGAAGAGATCCCTGGGGTAAACTTTCTGTGTCCCATCCACTCATCAAGGTTTCTATTGAAGAGGGTTAGTGAGGAACTCTGCCTAATGTAGATTGGAATCTTGTTCCAGAGCATGGGAAGTCTCTGGGACAGGAATCTATCCCTCCAGCACATCCTATTTATTGTTGTGGACAGGTTTAGATCCCTAGAGCATGTGGCTCAAGGGGATATGGTTTTCTTTAGGTGGAGCATGTCCATCAATTCTGGGTTGGACATGGCCTTGTATGTCAGGCAGAGATCACCTCTGAGTAGGCGGTATGCAACCGAGTACAGCTGGGGTTTCTTCAGTCGATCTGCATACGGCATCTGCTTGAGGCCAGTTATCATCTTGGTGAGGTACTCCTGTGGTCTTTCCAGTTGTTGCAGGTGTCTTGTAAGGTACATCCCAAATAGGACATTGTACTCTATGATGGGTCTGATGAGTGATGCATAGAGGGGCCCAATGACCTCTTTCGATGTGGATGCAAACCCTTTTGTGATTAGGTGGGCCACATAGAAGGATTTTCTAACCACTTTGGCAATGTGATTATCAAAGGAGAGGTTACTATCTACATGGGTCCCCAGATCCCTTATTACATCTTCTGTATTTAGGGGGCTACCATCTATGTGGTAGTTTGTGGGTACTTTGTTTTTTCCAAAGGGGATGACTATGCACTTTTTGGCATTTAGCTTGAGGCCATGGTTTTGACACCAGGTATCTGTCTCAGTGAGACCCTCTTGGAGGATGTCTGTGTCAGCCGGAGAGTCAATTATAGCCCCTAGTTTGCAGTCGTCTGCAAACTTGGTCAGCCATAGTCCTCCTGTGCTTGCCTGTACCTTTGAGAAGTATATGCCGAACAGGAGGGGTCCCAGGACTGAGCCCTGGGGAATGCCACTTGTAACCAGTTTAGCGTCAGACCTAGCTCCCGCAACTCTTACCATGTGGGTTCTGTCCGTGAACCAGTTGGCAACCCATCTCGTGATGTAGGGGTTTATGTTCAGGCTGGTGAGCTTGTCTATAATACCTGAGTGGGGAATGGTGTCGAAGGCCTTTGCAAGGTCTAGGTAGGCTATGTGGACCACCTTTCCCTTGTCTATAGCCTTGGTAACTGTCTCAAAGAAGTCCACCAGGTTTAGGAGGCATGATCTGCCCTTAACAAAGCCGAACTGGGTAGGGTCCAGTGTTTGGAGGTTTCCAATGTCTCTGTTAATGAGATCCATGATGATCTGCTCCATAGCTTTGCAGACCAAGCTAGTCAGGCTTATAGGGGGATAGTTCCTGGGGTCTGTTGTGGCTCCACCTTTGTGGAGTGGAATAACCTTTGCTGTGTGCCACTCTGTGGGCACGTAGCCTGTGGAGAGGCTGAGTGTAAACAGTGTGTTTAGGTGAGGGGTTAGTTCATCTTTGAGCTCGTGTAGGATGCAGCCTGGGACACCGTCCGGTCCCATTGATGCTGTGTTTTTGGCTTTGGAGAGGGCTGTTTTAACCTGCATGTCTGTGATTTCAGGGGCACTACATTCTTCTGGTATAGTTATGGGCCCTTTTGGGGGTGAGAGGAGGGTGAAGTTTGCACTGAACCTGTCTGCCAGGATGTTGGCTATATCAGTCAGTTCAGTGTATTTTGTGCCATTCTGCACTAAGCAGATCTAAGAATTGCCACATAGATTCTTGACATAGCTAAAGAATGCCTTGTGGTTATCTTTGGAGTCCATGGCAATTTTTCTTTCGAAGCTAGCCTTGGATAATTTTATGAGGGAATGTAGTTTCTTGCTGATACTGATCAGGGATTTCTTTCCTTCTTGGATTTTGCTCTTTTCTGTACTAGTTTCCTCCTTCTATTGTATAGCTTGTTTATGGCAGGGGTCCACCAGATTGGTTTCCTTTTCTTGGAAGAGTGAGTCTTGGTTTTGTTTGGGATAGCACAATCCATGCATTCTTGTAGGTGCCCGTAGAGTGCATTAGTAAAGGATTTTGCAGCTTGGACTGCGTTATCCTTTATCCTTTAGCATGGGGGCTTTGAAACTTTCCATCTTGGTCTTAAGTAACATGAAGTTTGCTTTTGAAATGTTTTTCCCAGTGGTTTCTTTGACCGGGGGTGGTGGTGGAATGTGGATATCCAGAGTGATTAGTTTATGGTCAGATCTAACCAGTGAGGGGTTGACCTCCGATGTGGAACACCAATCGCCCATTTTTTTTTAATCTTCAGAAGTACCTTGGGTATCAGTGGAAAGGGGGGAAATGTATAAAGGAATATTCATGCCAATGGGAACAAAAATGCTTCTGTCCTGTAAGCATACTTGCAAGGATATTTCAAAGTGAATGTTTTAACTGTATGTTTTGATTGGAGGCAAACAGATCTATCTGCAATGTTCAATACAACTGGACCAAATCCAGGCAGTCCTCTGTCTCGGGTTTCCACTCATAAGGATCTGTCCAACATCTGCTTAGTCTGTCTGCCACTATGTTTTCTGTGAAGGGATTTATGAGGCCTGAAACTTCAGGGAATGCTATAAGGCTAGTTCCCAGACCATAATCGCCAACTGGGGAAGAGGGTATAACCTTGTACCCCCTTGTTTGTTCAGCTACCATATGACTGTGGTAGCATCTGTGACCAATAAAAGGGGACCTGGAGACCATAAATGGTGAAGAACTTTTAAGGTTTGAATCACTGCTAACCTTTCTTTGATGTTTATGTGCTTTGCAGCTTCCAAAGGACCCCATTTGCCTCACACTTGAACTCCTCTGCCCTTAAGTAAAATAGAAACCTTTCAAAACAGCATAAATAAGCATTTACTTAAAGATTCCCTTATCAGACATGAAAAAATCTCCATAGAAAACACAAATAAAATAATTTGTGGTAAAACCACAATTTACCAATAAAAACTGATAGAGTAGTGCTACACCAGCAGCAAATGTAAACATGAAGAAAAGGCTGAAAAAAATGCAATAGTTTCCTGTTTTGTTTGTGTCTTTCGGCTTTTCCTGGTTAGGGGTCGCCACAGCGGAACTCCGGTCCGCTAATGATTGGTAGGTGATTTTTACGTGCCGAGTTACCAGCCCTGACGCACAACCTTCAACGAAGGTACGCCCATTCACGCATGTCTCCACGCAGAAGACGCTCTAGCTGAGAATCGAACCGGACAGCATCTTACTGTGAGGCGACAACGCTACCGCAGCACCACCACTGCAATAGTTTCCTGTTAGTACTCAAAATGAAACAGATAAACAAGACACAACAGTTATCTTGGCACCCTGCCAAGAGACAGTCCCTAGTGTTCAGCTGACAGAACAGAGTTTCAGTTTCCCAGCAGAAGTCATAAAGCACTTTAGAAAATCTCCATAGCTCCTTAAAAGCATTATTAAGCATACAAACAATAAAATATTATGTTAGAATTCCCAGAGGAGTTAACAGCAGTAGTAAACAGCAAGTATGTTAAAACAAAAAAAATTAACCAATACATATATTATTGTTTTTTGTTTAAATAAAACAGAAAGACAACAAAAAGTATATAGCAGTAATAAAGGGGAAGAGAAGTTCCCAAGAGGGTCTTATCTGAGTCTAGAAGCTGTAATCCACAAATTCAGGATACTGAGGAAGTTCCACTGTGTGAGTCTTTCAGCTGGCAATAAAGACTGAATAACTCTCTCACCAGGGTTAGTGTTCCCCTGATGGAAGGGGATTATCCAATCCCCTGTCACAGACAGTCGAAGGAGAGGCACTGAGGTATTGTGAATGATGAACATGAACACACACACACACACACACACACACACACACACACACACACACACACACACACACACACACACACACACCTAGGGATAATATAAATGTTAGCAAGTCACGCAGAAAAAAAACACACACAGACATAGGAAGGACATTCACATTCCACACAGAATACAGTCTAGACATAAACCAAACAAAAATGACAATGCAGTTTTAGGCAGTGCTGCTAAACAGTACTTCCCTCCAATGCTCCACCAAAGTGTTCTCAGTATGGCATTTGGTAACTTCATAAGTCCAAAAAGATACATAATTTTCTTAACTTGAATCTTTTAACTTGTATCAGTTTCTTATTTCTCATTCATAAAGCGCAGTAATTCCTCCTGCGGCAACAATCTTGTTGAGGCAGAAGTGGTGTGCATGCCCAGTGAGCCATACTGATATATTGTCTTGACCATTTTGAACCTGACAAGATCGCCCTTGGTAAATAGGTACAAATGGAGAGGTCAAACTAAATATAAAAATCTGACCATCCCCTTATAAGGGCTCCTAAAGAGTAAAAGATCCTTGCAAGTAAAACATGTGCCAGGACAACCCGGGAACCAGATTTGCTTGAACAGCTTGCCAGCAGGACTCAGCTCAGAACAGCTGACAACACATAAGTGATTATTCAGATGGGTATGAACATGAATGTCAGAAAGAAGAAGCAATACTATCTGGGATACTAAAAAGGCTTGGAATTAAAAAGTTTATGTTCAAAATCAATGGGCTTATACGCACTTGCCACAAATCTCTCTTCTTTTTGACCAAAGAAAGCAAGCTGTCACTTGACAAAAGGGTGATTATACTAGTCTTAAAATCCATTGCCAATTGACACTACTAACTCTATAGTAATTGCAAGGACTTAATTTTGCAATAAGCAAAATCAGCATGTTCAGTGCCACTGCCCACAAGAGCCAGCATCACTGTACTACCTCAGATAAAGATCTATGGCTCCACGTTTTCCACAGTGCTACTCTGATGACCTTCCATCTAATCCACATGCTTCTAAATCAAAATCAATATCATTCAATAATTACAAATTATCCCTCTGTTTTTCATTTTCTACCATTTTCACAGTGCCCCACCACAGACCTCTTTTAATGTTATTTCAAGTCCTTTTTGTACCTTACACTTTTGCATAGTTATGTACAACACCATCAATTAACATCTCTCCTACTATTTTAGATAGTCAATTATCTTTAAATGTTGTGCTGCCCATGATATAAATGTTAAACTGATATCCTCTACTAGCTTACATATATATTATTGCCACTAGTATTTAATGACAACAGCCCAAAGAGTGCCCATTATTCAGACGGAAAATGGTGTACACAGCAAGGACTAAGCTGATCTTCTACTTGTTCTTTTTTTATAAAAAACAATTTTATTAACCACTTTGAGAATTACTGTCCACTTCTGACTCACAAACCGATGCAAAAGAGAGCCTCCATCAAGATGGCAAAATTGTATCTGCTATCAAATTCCTTGATGCACACAAATCATCAGGATCTGATGATTTTTCTGCTGATTTCTACAATTAATTAATTTACACAACTGAGTAATTCTTATTATAGCAGCTGCTAGAGACTCATGCCACATCATCCCTCTCAGTCTCAAAAGGGGAGATTGTCCCTAACCTACACCTAGAAAATTATCTTGCAGCTAATTTTCAACTTTTATTGTTGTGCTGGCAAACCTCACAAAAGAGTATTGTCAAACATAAAGTTCACCCTCAAGTCTTGGCAATAAAGCCAATCGACTATTTAACCAGTGGACGACTGGTTAGCCACCATCAGTATGGACAACTGAATATTTAACCAGTGTCAATTCTCCTATTGGACAATAGTAAGGCTTTGGTGTGGTGGAATGAGCATTTATGTCTTCTTCTGGCTTTTTCCCGGTTAGGGGTTGCCACAGCGGATCACCTATCCGCTCATGATTGGCAGTGGAGTTTTACAGTGTCGAGTTGTCAGCCCGGCGCCCAACCTTCTACAGAAGGCACACACATGCACGCACTCACACATAGGGCCAATTTAGAGTGTCCAATCAACCTACAGCATGTCTTTGGGATGTGGGAAAAAAACGGAGCACCCGGAGAAAACCCATGCGACCACAGGGAGGGCATGCAGACTCCACACAGAATGCACCCCAGCTGAGAATCGAACCAAATAACCTCTTGCTGTAAGGTGGCAGCGCTAACTGCTGCACCACCGTGGCTGCCCAATGTCAAATGTTATAAAAGACAGGTATGTTTTTTTTTTGTTTTTTTTTTTAAGACGTATATTGGTAAAAACTTCATGACATCTCTCAAGATTATCTACACAAGGGAACTTCAAGATGCCTGAACAGTGATCAATGGGTTGATTAGACATTGTGAAAGAAAAGCCAGTGAAACCTATATACTTGGATAAAAAAAATAATTTACTGGCTAGTAATTATTTATTTAACATTTGTTTACTGGGAAAGTCCGACTGGGACAGAGCCCATTTTGAGTAGAGGCTCGGGAAGAAAGGTTCCAGATGCATGTCTTTCAAATGTGGGAGGAAACCCATACGAACACAGGGAGGGCATGCAGACTCTGCACAGAAGACACCCCAGGTGAGAATTGCTGCACCACTGTGCCACCCAATTATGTTTCCTGGATGCCAGCAAAGAAGAAATTCAGACAGAGTAACAGAAAATCAACCAAAAAAAGAAGAGAAAACTCTAGCTCTAAAGAATCCTGTAGTAGTTAAAAAAAAAAGTTCAAGTTTCAGCTTCACTATATGAGATGGCTTCTGGTAGTTTACTGGGGAAAATAAATCAAGTGCATGGAAGTGTTTAAAATAAGTGAAACTGAAGGAATATATTTATTTATTTTATTTATTTATTTGCAGTTGGTTTACCAGGATAGTCCATTGGGCCAAAAGAACCCGTTTTCAATGGAGTCCTGGGGAGAAAAGCTCCAGTACAGACAAACAATGGGTACATACAAAATAACTACCATTAAAATTATACAGGTTGAGAGATAAAATATTTAAACATTAAAACATTTAAAACATATAAGCACACAGTTCAAAAACATTAAAAAGTATTTAAAGTATTACACTCTGATGAGGGAAAATAACAGGTAAATAAGTTGAGAACAGTAGGAGATATGTATTTGGAGAAGTTGTTCAGAAAAGAATATAAAATTGCATTGTAAAGTAAATATTCTGAGAGAACATAAGCTTTGATAGGAAGAGTTATGTATCATAAGTAGGAGGGGGGCAAATAACAAAAGTCAAATAACAAAAGGATGGAAAAATAGAAGAGACTTTATTTGGCTATTTGGATGAGCTCATACAAAAAAAAAAGAAAAAATCAGATGTTGAAATGAAGAAAAAGGCTGGCTGAACATGAGCTCCACAATAAGAGCTGTTTAAAAAATCGTAAAGTTAAAAGACAGAAGACATAAAGAAAACCTGAGATTTTTGGCTTACCAATGCAATTAGAAAGAAAAGACTGTATTAATTTTATAAAAGTCCAAATAAGCAACTGGCTGGTATTCCACAGAAGGATTTGTTAATTGAAAGGGCACATTGTGTATATGCCTCAACCTGGCCATGAGGAAGTAGCCATGATAAACATTATCAAAAATGCAATCATACCAGCATAAAGAAATTGCTCTTGACAAAACTGTTGAAGAAAGGAAAAATATTAACAATTGGGACAACATAGTATGTGCACAGAAAAAGAAGTTATGTACCTACCATAATGTTCATTGTTAGTTGTCTTCTTCTCGCCTTCTTTCTTGCTGGTTGGGTTTGGAGCCAATCCTCGGCTCCGACTCGGCCATCTTCAAAAGCTTGAGAGCTGTTTACTGGCTCGAGGCTACCCCATATCCCATGATGCCTGGCGTTAGCTACCCAGATCTCGTTTGAAAAAGCTATTCCAGACATAACTAAGGAAGAATTCTGCCCTAGTAGCCCCTTGGACCTAACTATGAAGCTATCTAAGTAGAAAGGACAACCAGAGAAGGTTCAGCCAATGAAATCTGAATAAGGGAGCTCCTCTCGATCCACTAGGATAGGGGGATGGAGGGTGGGACGCAAGAAAGAAGGCGAGAAGAAGACAAATAACATGGAACGTTATGGTAGGTACATAACTTCTTTATGTTTTGTCTATCTTGCCTTCATTCTTGCTGGTTGGGACAGCGTCCCTAGCAGCTACTATCCTGGGTGGCTCAATGGAACAGACTCTTCAGAACAGTGGAACCAAAATTAGCCCTGTTCCTGGAAGCAATGTCTAATTTGTAATGAGAAATGAAGGTATGTGGGTTAGCCCATGTAGCAGCTGCACAGATAGATTCCATGGGTAACCTAGATTGGAAGGCCACCGAGGTAGCCAGTGCCCTAGTAGAGTGGCCTTTAGGTTTGAAAGATAATTTTTCATTTCTCAGCTGGTAAATGAATGAAATAACGTGAGACAACCACCTAGATAATGTAACCTTTGAGACCGGAAGGCCCTGTCTGCCCTCAGCATAGGAAATGAAGAGTTGGTCGGATTTCCTGATGTCCTTTGTCCTATGCAAATGAAAACGCAGCTGTCTGTGAACATCCAACTGGTGCAATTTATATTCTGCGTTATTGGTGTGATTAGGAAAGAAAACAGGAAGGTCTATGGACTGATTCAAATTATTTTGTGTACAGACCTTAGGAAGGAAGGAAGGATTGGTCCTTAGAGAGACCCTATCGTTATGGAAAACTAAGTGAGGGGGACGAGTACATAGAGCCTGAAGCTCCGAAACACGTCTGGCAGAAGTAATGGCTACCAGAAAGAGAGTCTTCCAGGATAACAACTTAATGGAGCAAGAGGCTGCGGGTTCAAAAGGTGGCAAGATTAGGGAAGCTAGCACCAAGTTTAGATCCCATGGAGGTGGGGGATCCCTCACTGGGGGCATAAGCAGAGTAGTTCCTTTGAGGTATGCTTTACACAGCTTATGAGACATGATGTTATTAGAAGACAATCCAATGTGAAAATTCGAAATGGCAGCTAACTGAACCCTGAATGTAGCAGAAGCGGAACCCGAATGAAAGAGTTCCGCTAAAAATTCCAGAATCTCATGGACAGGGGCTGAAAAGGGATCTATATTCTTAGCCTCTGCACAGCAAGAAAAACGTTTCCACTTGCTAGCGTACATTTTCCTAGTTGTGGATTTGTGCGATGAGATAATAATTTCCCGCACAGAGGAGGAAATATTAGGAAGCCTGGCTAAGGCTGGAAGTGGAGCAACCAAGCTGTGAGCTGGAGTGTTTGAAGGGATTGATGCAGTCTGCCCGATTGATGAATCAGTAGATCTGGAATAGGATCCAGAATCCAAGGCTGCTCGAGAAGATAATGATGCGGGAATGGGAACCATATCTGTCGAGGTCAGTAAGAGGCAATGAGGATCATTTTGCAACCCAATGCAGTTGCTCTCTGTATGAGTTTGGGTATTAGGGGAAACGGAGGAAAAGCGTAAAGAAGTTCCTGAGGCCAATCGTGGACTAGAGCGTCTCTGGGGGAGTGGTCGGGAAGTGGAAGAAGGGAGAAGAAATTGCTGCACTTTCTGTTGAAAGGTGTGGCGAACAGGTCGCAGCAAGGCTGACCCCATTTGCGAAAGATTTGTTCCGCAATTACCTGATTCAGAGACCACTCGTGGGGCATGAGAATTGCTCTGTTGAGCCTGTCTGCGATGACGTTGGAACTCCCAGGGATGTGCGTTGCAATCAGAAAATGTTGGGAAGAGCTCGCCCACTGCCAGAGTCTGAGTGCTTCTCGACATAGAGGATAGGATCTGGTTCCGCCCTGCTTGTTGATGTACCACACCACTGACATATTGTCCGTTTGGATTGCAATGGTCCCGGGAGGGAGAGAGTCCTGAAGGGCTTGCAACGCTAAAAGCACGGCTCTCATCTCCAAGACATTTATATGCAAATGGTACTCGTGAGGTTGCCAGGTGCCTTGGACTGTCCTGCCCTGATAATGCCCCCCCACCCTATCAGGGAGGCATCCGTGGTCACTGTGGTGACTGGAGGGGATGGCACAAATGGTCTGCCCCGGGCCACTGATGGGGAGACCATCCACCAAGCGAGGTGCTTCTTGCATGCTTCTGTGATCATAATCTTGTGAGATATGGGAAGCTGTTGGAAGGACCACTGTGTGAATAGAAGCCACTGGAGGATTCTCATGTGAAAGCGGGCCAGGGGGACAAGAAGAATTGCTGATGCCATGGAACCCAGTGTTTGGAAGACGAACCTGACTTGAATCGTTTTGCATGTAAATAAAATCTGTACTTGTTGGCGAATTAGTGAAACCCTGTCTGGTGGAAGGTTCGCAAACATGTTCCTGGTATTTAGATTTGCGCCTATATAACTGATATGCTGACAGGGCAACATTGCAGATTTTTCGAAATTTATTGTGATACCTAACCTGGAGCAAGTTTTGATAGTGTAATCCCTGGCTTGCAGGAGGTGATGCCTGGTGGAAGCAGGGAGGAGCCAGTCATCTAGATATGGAAACACCTGGAATCCCTGACGTCTCAGGTGAGTCGTAACCACTGCCATGCATTTGGAGAATACCCTGGGGGCTGTGGTGAGACCGAAGGGCAGAGCTCTGAACTGATAATGACTGGCTCTCAGCCGGAAGCGAAGGAATCTTCTGGAGCGCCTTGTGCATTTTGATGTCGTAGTATGCATCCTGAAGATCTATAGAGCACATCCAATTGTCCTGACCCAGGAAGGGTAGAATGGACTGAAGCATGACTATCCAAAACTTTGTTCTTCATACAGACCTGTTTAGTCTGCTGAGATCCAGAATGGGTCTCCAGTCCCCTGTCTTTTTTGGCACCAAAACGAACCCTGAGTAAGTTCCGGATCTGATCTGGTCTGCTGGGACTTCCTGGATGACCCTTTTGTGTAGCAGCTTTGAAATTTCTTTAGCTGCTTGGTCCCTTAGATTGGGTGGAACATCTGGAAGGGAGTTGTTTGACGATAACGGGGGTTGAGCAAAGGGAATTCTGTAACCTCCGGATATGACTGACTGTACCCACTTGTCTTGAGTTAGATTCTGCCAGGCTTTGGGGTACAGCGAAAGTCTTCCCCCGACTGCCTCCAGAGGCGGGCAGCCGGGCAACCCTTCAGGGATGCTGAAAGGGCTTCTCAGAGAAAGATTCTCTGCTGCCCTGGTTCTGCGGACCCCCCCTGCCACGAGGGCGGCATCTGTTATGGTTTCCTCCTCTGCCCCTGGAGGGGAACTCACCACGTGTGTCAGGCAAGGCTCCCTGGGATTTACGGAACCACATTTTTCCACTCTTCTGACCCTTTGGGTATGGTCTGGAAGGAGTGGAAAAATGGACTCCCACGGCAGAAAGAGTCTTGCCTTCCTGTTCAGACCTGGTTAGTGTGTCCTTCACCTGTGGTCCAAAGAGAGCGGAGCCATCAAAGGGGGTATTGGTGAAAGATGCTCTGAAGGGTTCCGCAGAATTACATAGCCGCATCCATGCGTGCCTCCTAAGGGCGACGCCTGTGCCTGCAGCTCTACTTGCACCATCCGCTGCATAAGAAATGAGCCTCATGGAGGAGTTAACAACTGAATTCAGAGTCGCCAGCTGGGAGGCCACCTTAGCTTGAGCCCCCACAGCTGATGGATCTTGGAGGGTATCTCCAAGCTCTTTAAGGAGATCCCTCTGAAGACGGGTGAAATGGCACAAATAATTCATAGACTTCATACAGAAGGTCGCGGAAGCAAACATTCGCTTCCCATATCTGTCCATAGTCCTAGACTCCTTGTTAGGAGGACGGATAGATGACGAAGTTTCTGCCAACTCCTTCTTTGTAGCTGCTGCTACCACAATGGCATCAACAGGTATGCCCTTAGATAAAAACTGTTTGTCCTGAGGTGCAGTTATAAATTTAGCAGGTCTCCTGGGGGTTGGTTCCATTGTGTCTGGAGCTGACCACGACTTCCGAGCCACCACAGACATAAGTGGGTTGAAAGGCGGAGACACCCAGGAGGTGGAAGGTCGGGAACCAAACGCGTCCAGAAATACAGACTCATCCTCGGAAAGAGGCTAGGGTATTCCAGTTCCCCCTATGCTAAAGGATTTCAAGGATGTCTGAAAAGGGGACATCTTCAGAGGGGGATCACGGGGACCCTTCCGAATCCTCTAAGTCAGTATCTGATGTGACAGACTCAGGGGAGTCAACGTGCTTCCTCTTACACTTCCTCTTATGAGGTGGCTCCTCTGAGTGATCAGGGGAGGCCTCGGAAGAGGAAGAAACACCCAAAGGGGTACCCTGGAGTGCTGGTTCTCCACGCTTGGGGTCAAGAGAAGGGGCAGAGGCAGACGCAGGCACCATAGGGGGAGGAGCCTATGGGGTTGATTGTGGGACTGGCTCAGGAGCCAGTACACTCCTCATGACCTTGAAGGCGTCCCTGCCCGGACGCAGAGAAGACTCCGGTTCCGAAGAAATCGGAATCCCTCTCCACACCAAGGGGGACGGCTCTGAAGCCAATGTAGGAGCCGAGCTCACCTGCGCTGAAGCTCTGAGAGGGAGAGCGGGGTCGGACAAGGTCCGATGCCACTTGCCCCCTCGGAGCTGACGAGGGAGTCCGGGCACCCAGATCCCTCCAAGGACGGAATGAAGGATGGGATTGTAGCCGACGACAGAACCGAAGGAGAAGGTATCGGAGCCGACGGTTCTACGACTCTAACCCCAACGAACTCCGGCTCCGAACTCAAGGGAGGAGTCAGAGGAGGAATATTTGCAGAAGTGGACGGAGCTGACACCTGATGAGGGGGGCTGGACAACATTTTTGCAAGGGCCTGCGATTTCAGCAACCTGCTGACCACTCTCTCCAAATCATGATCTGAAAGTCTGGTGGACCGAGAGGAGTGGGAGGAGTTATGACTGCGCTCCGATTGGAGCAGAGGTGACCGTGGAGCCGAGTGTATCGACTCCAAGTAGGGAGAGCTAGATCTTTTTCGACTCACGGACGGCTCCGAGGTTTGTGATGGAGCCGACTGTGAGGGAGGCAAATTGGCTCCGGCCGGAACTGAGGCGGATGGTGGTGTTTCACCCAACAACAGCTCAGTATTTGGAGCCGAAGACTTGGGTGGCTTGGAGGATTTCGCAGGCTGAGCCTTAGCCGGTGAATCCTGTGGCTTAAGCAAACTCCGAAGGATTAATTTATTTTTGCGCTCCTGCAGGACCCTTGGGCTGAAAGCATGACAGACCGAACAAGAGTCCTGCAGGTGCACTGCACCCAGACAGTAGACACAAGAAGTGTGACCATCTGTCACAGACATCTTCTGACAGCGTGAGTCACACTTCTTGAATCTGGACACTTTTGTATCCTTAGACATGTTATCACACACACACACACCAAGGAGAAAACGTGGACACACACACACACAAGCAAAAAACTAGTTAGCAGGTATAACAAACTAAACTATACAGCTAACACACACTAAACAAACTAAGTAAATCTACTACTAGTAACACTACCTAAAACAATCTATACTAGAATATATATATATATATATATATATATATATATATTTTTTTTTTTTTGGAGAAAGACAAGAAAAAAGGGTTAGCCTCTAACTTAAACGGCTACCACTAAAGGAAGGGAGGGGGAGGGGTGGGGAAAAGTCTCCAATTAAAATGAGTTTTCAAGAAAAACACGAAGGATAAAAGCTATCTATTGATCTAGCTTGGGAAATATTACCACTAAGTAATTAGGTACACTAACAAGAAAAAGTTATAGTAAAATTAGAAAAAATACAATAAAGTATACGAGCCTGAGCCAGTAAGACAACCTCGCAGTCTGAAGCAGCAAACGAGATCTGGGTAGCTAACGCCAGGCATCATGGGATATGGGGTAGCCTCGAGCCAGTAAACAGCTCTCGAGCTTTTGAAGATGGCCGAGTCGGAGCCGAAGATCGGCTCCGAACCCAACCAGCAAGAATGAAGGCGAGATAGACAACTTAACATTGAATATTCACTATGTACCATGCAGAAGACAAATAAAAGTTAGGTACTGACCATAACAATGCATCTATGTTGTCTGTTTTCATCCTTCCTCAACTTGTTGGTTTTGGATCCAACCTCTGATCCAGCTTCAGCCACTTCTCAGACCTTGGATCCTTAGCTCAAGCTCCTCCCTTACCCATAATCCTCTCTCAAGACCCTGATTACTGCAGATCAAGTTTTCCCCTTGGTATCAATATATAGAAGAAAATAATTCTATAAATGCTGAGAAACATGACAGGAAAGGTATCTGGAACTAAGAGAGGGAAAGACCAAACGGGAATAACTGCAGGTCATACCAGGAGACTAAATAGATATATTCTTCCAAAGGAAAGGGAAATGAGGAGGGGCAGGTTGCGGAAGGATGGAAACAGACAATACAGATGCATCATTATAGGAGTACATAACTTTTGTAACTGATGTCTTTTTTATCCATTTCTCAAGCTTTGGGGTAGAGTCCCCATATATTATCAAATTAGGGTGGTCTCATGGAAGGATTTCCGAGTACTGTAGAACCACACTCTGCCTCATTCCTAGAAGTATGTCCAATTTTTAATGAGCTATGAAGGTATGGGCACTGGACCAAGTACCAGCAACACAAATATCATTTATAAAAGTTATGGATAAAAAGGCAGAAGAAGTGGAGACTGATCTCATGGAATGGACTTGCAGTGGTCTTGGTAAAGACAAAGCCTTCTGTCTATAAACATAAGTAATACACTCAGTTTTCCATTGTATTAATGTAACATTAGACACAGATTGTCCCAAATACACTTCTGAGAAAGAAATAAACAATTGGTCTGACTTCAATATGACCAAATCTCCTACAGTCATATTTGACACCTCCGAGTGGCTAGCCCTGCCACGGTGCACAGTCTGTGATTTATGTTCTCCTATCTTGAGGATACTGCACACCACAGTATATGCCCAAGGCAGTTGGCCTATACAACTCTTCCCCCTGTAGGGCACCATGTAAAGTCTGTGCTGCTGCCTACAGCTCCATTCATTGGTGAGTTGGAGGTGGAAGAAATGCACACAGAGACACAGGGAGAACATGCAAATTCCAAACAGGCATTGGCCGATGGTCAGGATTGAACTTTGTACCTTGTGCATGGGAGGCAAAGACATCTTTTTGACGATGAAGAAGAAGAGGACCCCACCCTAGAAGAAGTAAGAATAGCACTAAGGAAAACTAAATCAGGGAAAATAGCAGGCTCCAAGGAGGTCACAGCACATATGATAAAGATGCTGAGTGAGATAAGGGAGAAATGACTCCTGAGGGTACTCATAGCAGTGTGGAGAGAAAGGTACATTCCAGATGACTGGCGAATAAGCATACTCGTGCCAGTGTACAATAATAAAGGGGACATCCAGAACTGTGGGCACAGTACAGATGTATCAAACTCCTGTCACACTGCATTAATGTTATGGAGAGAGTGACTGACAAATGGATGTGCAGAGTAGTAGAAAGTAAGATGGGAGATGAACAGTTCGGATTCAGATCAGGATGTAGCACAAAAGACCCGATGTTTGCAGTGACACAGATAGTTAAAACGAAGCTAGAGATGAGGAAAAAGTCCAACTGGGCATTCCTAGACTTAGAGAAAGCATATGACATGGTCCCAAGAAAGCTGATTTGGGCAGTACTGTGGTGGTTCAAGGTCACAGAGACATTGGTAAAATGAGTGCAGGCTATGCACTAGGACCCAATAACTCAAGTACAAAAAGTGTACGGTCTTACAGAGGGGTTCCTAGTGGTAGTGGATGTGCACCAGGGTTCAGCTCTAAGCCCACTTCTGTTCATACTGGTGATGGACTACATTAGCAATCAGGTCAGAGGGGACAGATCAACAAAGTAGCCGTATGTGGCATTACAGCCAGACACTGCGCAAGAACTTCAGAAAATGCTAGGGGAATGGAATGCAAAACTGAAGGCACACGGGATAAAACTAAGTACAGATAGGACAGTGTAGTGGCAGCAAATTGTGGAAATAGAAGAAGCTGATAACTGAGATACTAGGGAAGATAGTGGAAAAGGTTAATAGCTTCAAGTATCTGGGAAAGGTGTTTGAGGAGAAGGGCAGTCTGAATGAAGAGGTCAAAGCTAGAATCAGATGAGGTGCAGTAAACTGGCATAGAGTCTCAGGTGTAGTGTATGACAGAAGAATGCCAAAGAAGCTGAAAAGTAAGGTGCACAAAACAGTGTTGCGACCAGTACTAAGGTATGTCACAGAAACCTGGGCAGTAAAGGTAGAGCAGATGAGAACTCTAGAGGTGATGGGAATGAAGTGCCTGAAAAAGAGTGGTAGGATACACACTGTGGGACAGACAAAGAAATGAGGACATAAGAGTAGAAGAAGCCAATGTAGCTCCAGTTGCAGAAAACATCAAAAAGAACAGACTGTGGTAGTTTGGGCACATGTGCAGAAAAGCAGAAGACAATCTGCTGAAGAAGATTTGGGACAGACAGGAAGAATGTAAGAGGAAACAAGGGCATCCAGCAAAGAGGTGGATGGGTTGTGTGACAGAAGATCTGTGACAATCAGGATTGAGTGTCGAAGAAAGCAGGGGTGTGGCATTGAATCAAGAGAGATGGCAACAATTAACACAGCAACCTAACCCCATGTAGAAAATGGGAAAAAAGGAGGTTGATGATGATGATGATGATGATGATGGTTTGAATTCCTGAAAGCTTTTGTTCTGTGGAGATAAAATCACATGACACCCCAACCCCATGTAGAAAATGGGAAAGGGGGGAGTTGATGATGATGATGGTCTGACTTCCTGAAAGCTTTTGTTCCGTGGAGATAAAATATCAGCTCTCTGTGTACATCCAATAAATGAAGCATATATTCTCCTTTATTGGAGACATGATATAAGGTGGCTGGCAAAATAAAGCCTGAAGTTCCAGAACTCTTCTAGCAGATGTAATGGCAACTAGAAAAATGGTTTTCCATGACAAACATTTTTAATCAGCCTTTGCTGGGAGTTCAAAGGGCAACTGAGTCAAGGCCTGGAGATGAATTATCAATTTCTAAGGAGGTGTAAGGTCCTTGATAAGAGGCCTGAGCAAACGCATACCTTTAAAGGAAGGGATGCCAATGACACAAGATCTTTTGTCTACATGAAAACTGGAGATCTTGTATATCTTCATAATGGAGAATGTTTGAGAAGAAAGAAGTATGTGTAAGACCTGAGAAGAAAGCCTGTACTGTCTAGCAATCACTGGAAGTGGAGAAACAATGCAGTCAACCTGACGGCTTGTATGTCCAAAAGAGGTAGCCCTGAGGGATGAGACAGAAGATCTGGAAGGGGATCTAGAAACTAAAGGAGGTATACCAGATGAGGCCAGAGGAATGGGAGCCACACTTGTTGAGGCCAGAATGGGGCAATCAGGATCACCTTGTTCTTCCATTGATGAGCTTTCTGTAAAAACTTTGATATGAGAGGTGTGGGAGAGTAGGCATAAAGGAGTCCAGGGGGAAAGATGTGGATCAGAGTATCTATCAGTGATTCCCTCTCTGGAAGGATTAGGGCAAAGAACCTGCTGCATTTGTAATTGTGGGCAGAAGCAAACAGGTCATAGCCTGGCTGGCCCCATTAGAGAAAAAATCTGATCAGCTACTGAAGGATTGACAGATGACTCATAAGGCATAAGAATAGATGTGCTCAGCCTGCCAGCTAAAAATTAGGACTTACCAGAAATGTGCATTGCTAAAAGAAAGCAGTTGGAAGAGATATCCCACTGCCATACTCTCATTGCCTCCCAACATAAGTGATAAGAGTGGGTTCCTCCATGTTTGTTGATGTACCAGACCATACCACTCAATCTCTTAGCAAAATAAATATAGCCAAAAACTAAAATAAAGGGGGGGGGGGTGGTGGCAAAGACCCAATTATAGGGACACATTTTAAATACTGCTCTTATAAAGTCAGAAAGTTGCTAGAATAAAAGCTTTTGTGTTAGCATGCATTACTGAAGGATATGAAGTCTAACTGTCACAGTGCGAGGTATTGCCAGCTATACCAGGAAAATTAGGGTTGTGGATGTATAACATATGCCAGCACAGCTAGCTGGAATTTTATAAAGAATTGTATGTCATTTGGATATCAAACTGGTTTGTACAGATGCTTGGATTGAAAAAAAATGTATTTTAAAGTTGATTGTGTTAAAAATGTACCACAGTGTGTCCTTGTGCACAGAAAAAGAAATATACATATATTTTTGTAACTGCTGAAATGTATATATTGTAACAAATGATACTGGTAGAGAAAGGGTTAATCTCAGTCCAGCTGATTTTGAAAATAGTTTTAAATTAAAGTACCTGACTTAGGTCATAAAGATTGTACATTACAGTACTCAATGCAGCCAGAGACAAAAAAGTTTGTACTAGGAAGCTTTCTGTATTGTCTTTGGGGTGAACTAATTGCTACTTAGGAAGGGTGGAGGTTTGAAATTGTTTTATGACTTCCAGAAGCTGCAACAGATCTTAGCAAGTTCTATGTGTGTGTATTAATGCCACATATGTGCTAAATCCTATCAGTTTCTAGCCAAGTGGGTAGCATGGGAACCAGAAGTCATATGAGCAAATGTATGTGATGTCATCCTGTAATCCATCACTAAAAATGATGTTTTAATACTAAGTGAAACTGAAGTCTCAGGGCAGTTTGTTTCTTGGAACCTGACATAGAAGGTCCCTTCACCTACTTCATCTTGCCTTGCTACAGTAAGTGGCCAGGGAATACTAATTCTTTAGACCAGTCAGGAAAATATAGTGAGATTACTTAAGCACTGCTTTTCTGTATCTGTGTGAATCTGTTCATCTGTGTTATTTTGATATTTCCTGTGATGAAACTCTGGTGTTTACTGTAAATAGATATTCTGTATTTTCATGTTTTTTTATTATTAATTATTAAATGCATTTAAACTTTTCAATGTGGGTGATCCTTTAGAAAATATTTTAAACTGTAAGTGGACTTACATCTATTTGGTGACACTGTGGCCACTCCTAAAACCTTACTACATCGGTCAAACACCATCAGTTGTATTAATATTAATTTCACTCAGTATAATTGGGTACCATTTTGCAGTCTTAGAGTAGCTGGCTTTGGACTGTCTGGTGACAGTGTAACTACCTTATAGTCTGGGCAGAAGGAGGCATAGCTAGTAAATCTGTTCCAACCTTTCCCAAGTGTGTGTGTGTGTGTGTGTGTCTGTGAAAATCAAATCTCCAAGATTGTGTGTATCAGTTGCTTGAAGCAGGGACATGAAGCACTGGCTTTACAGAGAGAGAATAGTAGAGGACTTGGCTTGGACACTCAGCTGAGGACTCAAATCTATAGCTGTGTCAGTGGGGAGTCTTATCGGGGACCTGGAGGGAGATAGAGACAGAAATCCAGACCCTGGACTGAGTGTGTTCCCTGTGTGCTCTTAAGTGAAATTGTGCTTGATGAAGAGAGCTGCATCTGGAAATACTGGGTGTATCCATTTTTGTTCCAAGTGAATGTCCTTCTCCAGTGTCAGTGGTGAGGATTCAGGCTCCTTTACTACCATCCCAGAAAGGGGGCATCACACTAAATATCAAATGTAAGTCATTATTTACTGACTTCAATCATCAGTAATTTGCCAGAAAACCACAAATTTTATGAGGAACAGACCACAAATATGAGACAAAAATCTGGGCATTCTGCAAAAATCTGGACAATTGAGAGGTATGTACCAAAACTAGTAAAATAAAAATAGAAATAAAAAATGCCACCAAACCTGTACAGAACGGTAACACTTGACAAAATTTATTAACAGAAAAAGACTAAGTGCTTTCACCCTGTGGCTCCCAGGGCTTTATCAAGGTAACTGTTAAACATGTTAAAACAATTTTCTATAAGTGAATTAATATAAATTCATATGTATATTTAAAGGTGATTTCTATTGAACACAGCACTTTGCTCATACTGATGTACTGTCTTTTTGAATAAGTATTCATTAACTTCTTAACTGCATTGATCATGCGACTGTGTTAAGAAGTTTACTTAAGCTTGCATTTGAATTTTAAAAGTTACTCTGATGAAGCCCTGGGTGCCACAGGGTGAAAGCGCTTAGTCTTTTTCTGTTAATAAAATTTGCCAAGTGTTACCGTTCTGTACAGGTTTGGTGGCATTTTTATTTTTATTTTACTAGTTTTGAGTTTCCGCTCTTTTGGGTGTTTTTTTCTGAGAGATATGTACCAGACTACTGATATGTCTTTTGCCTGTATAGGAATCAAACCTTGAGCTAGGATATCTTCAAATGCCAGCAATGCTAGGAGGACTGCCCTCATCTCTAGGATGTTGATGTGAAGGTTGGGCTCTAAGTGGGACCATGTGCCTTGAACTGTCTGTCCCAGGTAATGCCCCCCATCCCAAATGGGAAGCATCCCTGGTCACCATGGCCTTGGGCAGTGGAAAAACAAAGGGGTCATCCTGCAAAACATCTGGTGTGTGGATTCAGCAGGACACACGTTGTCAGCAGATCTTTGCGATTCATATGGGAGATGTCATGGGATGTCTATTTATAAACTATTAGTCTGCTAGACTCCATTGTACTACTCTCTTGTAATATCTCACAAAGGGTAGATTCATAGGTTCATAGGGTGGTGCTAGGCTATCGGCCCTAGAGCCTGTACAAGCCTAGCCATAACAATTCCTTGGCTATTTCTTCCCATAATATTTACTTCCCTGAACCCCTGTCTAGCAAGGCGACTGATGTGATCCCCAGGTTAATTATAGGTAGAAAGGCAATGGAGACTGCCATTGACCCCAGCAGCTGAAAGACCAGCCTGACTGGTGGTGACTGAAGAGATAGTAGTTTTTCACTTGTAGCTGTAATTTGGACAGTCTGGACTGAAAAAATTGAGTCACTTGAGAAACTGCATCCAGATGAGCAGTTATGAACTCCAGAGTTTAGGAGGGAAGGAAGTGAAATTTGTCATAGTTAACTGTGATGCCTAGGTCTTGATATAAATGGAATAGGTAGTCCCTGACATGTATCAGTAGATTCCTGGTGGGAGCTGTGAGTAGCCAGTCATCAAGGTAAGGAAAAACCTATGATTCCAGCAATCTCAAGTGAGCTGCAACCACTGCTATTCATTTAGTGAACACTTGGGTGGCTGTGGTGTGACCAAATGGTAGGGCTGCGAATTAAAAGTGTCTGGGTCTCAGACAGAAGTGAAGGCATTGTGTGGTCTCTCTGTCTGTTTTTATGTGATAGTATGCATTTTGGAGCTCTATTGAGCACATCCTATCATCCTTCCTCGAAAAAGGAGAACAGACTGAACCGTGACCATTTGGAACTTGGACTGTTTGACAAATTCATTTCTGTGGCTTAGGTCCAATATTGGTTTGAGATCTCCATCTTCTCTGGCACAAACAATAATCCTGAATAAGTTCCAAATCCTCACTGGTCTGGTAGGCCCTCCTGAATGACTGTTTCTTAGCAGTGTTTCTATCTCTGAGGCTGCTTCCTTCCACTGATGGGATGGTACATCAGGAATTTTTCGAGGGTGAATGGGTGGGGTAAGGGGAAAAAGGAATGTAATAACCTCTGGTAATTATCCTCTGCCCCCAGACAGCTTTGGTGCTGGACATCCAGGCTTCCAGGTGCAGAGGTAAGCTTCCCCTGACTGCATCCAGAGTGCAGCAATCTCGCAACCATTCAGGTGCAATGGAAAGGCTTCTCGGTAAAGGGACCTCTGAAGCCTTGGTTTTGCAGTCACTCCTGCTACATTGGTATTGCTTGAAATTACAGTTCTCTCTTCTCCCGCAGGAGGATCCATAGGAGTTCTGAGAGAATCCTTGTGATTTCTGGAATCACATCTTTCCATCCCCTCTCTGGTTTCTTGAGAAGGCCTTCTGAGTGATAGAAAAATGTATCTCTATGGCAGATAGTGTTTTCCCATCCTGTTCACTTCTGGAGAGCATCTCTTTGAGTCCAATTGAGGTAGATCTGAAGGATGAGGAAGAAGAAAGAGGTCTACAAACTCTGTGTGGAACTTCTTGCAGAAAAGGTGAATGAAGTCTCAAAGAAATCTGCTCAGTAGATAATCATGGCTACTTATGGGCTGGAGACTTGCATAGAGCTAACACCGGATCTGTAAGTTGGCACTTGATTGAGGACAGTGGTCAGGGAAGCACTTGCTCGACTGTTTAGACCTTCTTTATAATTTTTTTTTGGTCTTATCACCTTTCTCCCCTTGAGATTTTTTCACAGGTTTAGCAGTTGCAAGGAAAAAACTCTGAATAATGTGGAAGAAAAAGAAGAAGGCAGGAAACCTTTGAGATTAGGTTTGTTCCTGCAGTTAACCAAGGTCATGTGGTTGAAGCTGGAGCAAATGTCACACAATCTCAAGATTAGTGCCCCCCAGACAATATATGCACTTGGAGTAGGCATCCAAGTTGGATATTTAGTGTCCATATAAAAGACATTTCTTGAAACCCATAGGTTTGTCTGACATCCTGTAAGAAGGCTGAAACAGCCATGAAAGAAAAAACAAAGCTAGAGCAGTAAAGACAGAATATCAAAAATGTTAGCAATTTTTTTCACAGACATGAAAAAATATCAGGAATGGTACCTAAGATTACTCTAATGAATTGAGGAAGAGAAACCATGATATATCTAAGACACTTTTCTTTTTAGTACTAAAAGGAAGGCTAGAAAGAAAAGAGGGAAAGAAATGACCCTGACAAAATACAGTACCCTTAAGCAAAAGCTGTCTTATCTCCCCAAAAATGCTAAACCCCCCTAGGAACCATGTCTATTCACTGGAAGTGGCAAAAGAGATTGGTGGTAATCAGGGGCTTGAGAGAGGATTATGAGTAAGGGAAGGAACTTGAGCTATGGATCCAAAGTCTGAGAAATGTCTGAAGTTGGTTCTGAAATCAGATCCAAAACTCAAATGTGAGAAATGGATGAAATAGACAATATCAGATGCAAATTTATCCCAGCAATCAGGGAATGTCAAGTGGCAAGTATGAGATTCAAGCTTCCCTATTCAGCTGCCTTCAGAATACCTGGAACAGGCTAAGAAGGCAATTAAAAAAGTTTAGCTAACGGATTGAGCCAGCAAGTAAAAGATGACACTGCTTCTTGTTCTTCTGACAACAGCAAAGTCCACACAAATTGTTTGCTAGTCAAACCTATTTCATTGTTCCAAAGGAAAATGCTTGAGTGACAAAAAAAGGTTTTGTTTAACAGTACTTTAAAAGATGGGGGGAAGAGTACCATCATTTTCTAAGAAAGCTGTGATGGCTATATTACCTAAAGAAGGTAAAGTTCTCTCAGACTTCGCGTCATATAGACCCATTTCAATTTTAAACCATGATTATAAAGTGTTTATGTCTATACTTACTATGACAATGGCAGAGGGGCTGTCAAAATTAGTAGATATAGTTTAGTGTGGATATGTGGAGGGGAGGCAAAAATCTGACAACATTATCAGAACAATGACAGAAGCAGAATGCAAGAAAATGTTGCTACTGTTGGTGGGTCTTGATGTTACAAAAGCATTTGATAGAGTCATATGGGATTTTATGAGCAGGGAATGGTAGCATTTGCATTCCTTGACAGAATAACAGGGTTAATTAAGAGGATATATGAAAGGTCAGAGGTATGAATTAAGGTGGGTAGGTTCCTCTCTAACAAACTGTGTATGAATACAGGAAAATGGCAGGATGTCCTCTTTCCACTTTATTTCCTTTATATTTACAGCCACTGGCAGAGAAAATAAGGGACTCCCACATTCAAGGATATAAATCGTAAGGTAATCAAGAAAATTTAGCTTTATTTGCAAATGATACTATTTTCTACTTGAAAATCCAGAAAAAGACACTTCAGTGTTGTGGAATATTTGAGACAATTTCAGGTCTTTTCAGGATATAAAATTTATGCAGATAAAACAGCTATGTATCCACACGTGAACTGGCTCAGTAATATCCATATCTATTAGGACATTATTATATGAAGCATTAATGTATACGGATTAAAAGGGATTCTGTTATAGTAGCTAAGGATATGTGAGAAGAGGCCAAACAAAAAGTAATACAAACAAATGAGAAAATGGAATCTCTTGCTTGTGAATGCAGACAGTAAGATACGAGCAGTGAAAATGTTTTGGTCCCTTTACTTTTATTTATGGGTCAGGTTTATTTTAATTAGCCAGAGGAGAAGTTGTAGACAATACTTAATAAACTGTTGAAAGAATTTATTTGGGAAGGGAAAAGAGCATTTATTAAGAGGGATATGCCGATTATTTCCACAGAACAAGACAGATTAGGACTACTTGATTAGAAAGCATACAATAGAACTATGCAGTTAAGGCTGATATACAGTATATAACAAGCAGAAGGTTGTAAATCAAAGTGGAATGGAATGAGTGATAAAATGGAAGAGGAGTGAGAAATAAAAAGACAGTAGTATTTTGGATGCAAGTACTTAAAGAAAATGTCAACAAATATACAAAAAATATTCATAAAGCAGTACAAAGCATTCTAAGAACTATGCCAATAATGAAGAAAGCATGTTTTACCAATAGGGATGACTGCAAGTTGGGGTACAGAAAATAGGCAAGAGGGGACTGGCATTTACTGGAGAAAACCGTCAAAGGAACCAAGGTATTTGGAGAGAGGAAAAGATAATATAGTAGGGTGAGGTCAAACAGAAGTTTGGATTATAGGTAGAGACTGCCTTCCATACCAGGAACTGATTATCATAGTACAGGATAAGGAAGTGCTAAATGAAAGACCAGCTCTGGTAAATTTTTCTAGATGAGTCTAGCACAGAAGTTGATGTTAAAAAGTGGATAATTAGTAGGGCATACAAAATATTGTATGTGAACTCTAAGAATCAATCAAAGATTAGAAAAGATTGGGGATAGAGACTGGATTGGGAGGGCATTTGTAAGCCTCCCTAATATGCAACAAAATCTAGAAGGTTTAGGGTTTTTTCTTGGATGTATTTGCATGGGTGCTTCTATGGACCAAGCAGACTTCAGATAATTTTTCTGCAGGTAGATAGCAAATGTTGGAGGTGTGATAGGAAAGAGTGAGGTAAATGCATCATGTGTTTTGGCAATGTAAAAAGTTATCTGATTTAAAAAACATCTGCACAGTGTACTTTGTCAGAAATATTGGGGGAGCAAATGATTGTTACTAATGAAATTATTCTTTTGAGCTGGAATACAAAATGTCTATTGCTTTGACATAATAAGGCCTTACTAAGTTTAATGCTGCTGATGGCTACAAAAGCAATTATTATGAAAGAGAAATCAAAATCTAAACTAATTGCAGTTGAAGTACTGAATGTAACAGAGGGAATGAAAGAAATGGATGTTGTTGTTGTGTCTTTCGGCTTTTCCTGATTAGGGGTCGCCACAGCAGAACTCCGGTCCGCTAATGATTGGCAGTAGATTTTTACATGCCGAGTTGCCAGCTCTGATGCACAACCTTCAACGAAGGTACGCCCATTCACAGAAGATGCTCTAGCTGAGAATCGAACAGGACAATGTCGTAATGTGAGGCAACAACGCTACCGCAGCACCACCACTGCAGTATAATGAAAGAAAGAAATGGATGTGGGATGTTTAAAACAGGGAAGGGGCAGATTAGATATCAATAAATTTAATTTTTTTATCGGAACAATACATGTAGAATAATGTTCAGGAAGAAGAGGATTAAGGTTTAAGGGAAGGCAGGAATCAAGCAATGTATGTAATGTTAGAGTGAATTACTGTTTAAAAAGACTACATATGAATACTGCATGGAAATAATAAAAATGTCCCAGTAGTTATTTTGTTTTCTATTAATGTCTGTGTAACTATGGCACTATGTAAATTATGATTTAATAAATATGATAAAAAAGACAATCTACTCCAGTCTTTTGACTTGTCTCATTGTAAGCAGTCAGGTGAATATATCTTTTAATATCTCAAAGAAGAATACGTTAAGCCTGTCCACTGCCCTCTTTTTTTTTTCATCCAAGTCAATGAACAACCTCATATAATGTTACAAGCCAAATTCGAAGACCACACCTTGTTTAAGAACCTGGAACCTCTTAACATACTGTTATATGCAGATGAGTACACCCTATTTTCATACAATAGTACTGAGATCATGGCAGAGATATTGGGTATACTAACATCCTTCAGGGCAGGTTTATAAATTAAAAGAAAAAAAAAGTCTAAAAAAAGTCTAACTAGTGTCCCTAAGGTAACCAGTATCCTCATACCTTAAACATGTGATTACTTCTTTAAGATTTTGAGTCAGGTCTCTTACTGAAGAGACGATTGCTGGCAATTATTGTCATCGACTTGCTAAAATAAACCAACTCAGTGGTGCTTGAAAAAACTAAAATTCCTGGTCCCCGGACATTTTATGTTATTTATCCATTGATGACCAGGTTAGTCCCAGTAGGCTACTGGGCTCTTTGTGACAAAAAATAATGTTCATTTCTTTTCTTGTTCATTACTTCATTCTTATACCTGTTCCAACAACTCTCAATGGGTCAAGAGGATTCAACAAAATATATTCCCTTGTATATAGAATTAAGTCCAGTCCAAACAAAGTCAAGTACACATCTACATAAACAGAAATTAAAAGAGATGTATATGTGAGATTGATACCCAGGGCTGACTTTCAAGTATGAAAGCTTCATAAATGTTAATGGTTTTGCCAACAATGATCTCATTTAACGTCACAGAGAAATATTTATAGTTATGTACCTCATGTATATAACATTAATTAATTCATTAATTTTCCATTACCCACTTCATCTTATTCAAGGTCAGGAGAAAACTGAAGCCTACTGTAGAAACGCAGCTGAAAGCCCATGAAACAGAATCCACACTGACTTCAGGAGATGTATTTCACCATTTATTCTGGCACCGTGGCCTTTTGCCTTCAAGGAATAATTCAAATACAAAAACCCATCTCCTTTTATACACACCAGGTGCCTGAAACAATTATCCTATTACATCTTTTACACCATTTAAAACAATTAATCAAGTGACAAACTAGTCAAAAATACAAAACTTTTAAAGTGCCATCATAAATATACAATTAAATATTGTTGTACATGATCATATTATTGAAGACTGAAACCTATCCTAGCAAAAAACAGTCCTAAGACAAGGAACCAATTCCAGAGGATGGAATATAAGTAATTCAAAGAACATATACAGAGTCTCACACACATACATACACACACACACACACACACACACACACACACACACACACACACACACGCACACACTCACACACTCACACACTCACACACTCACACACTCACACACTCACAAACACACACACACACCAACAAGGACATACCTAAAGATGATCTTTATTACTGTGAATCTATCTTTTGGCATTGTTTGGGAAATAGACGTAAACTAAAATCTCCTGTAAACTACACATTTGCAAGAGAAAATATGAAAGTTCTACACAGAAAACCTGGTTACCACTATAAAGTACAGCTGTGCAAGTAAAATTTACCATAACTTTAGATGTTTAAATGATCACTGATGCAGTAGCCTTAGCTATATGGATTATATCCTACCAAAAGCTTCAGAGTGAGCTGAGCTGACTAAAAGACAAGTTTGGGTGCAAAGTTCTTCAAAGCTTTTCTGCCAGCACAGAGATGGAGGCTGTGCCTGAAAGGACTATGCTAGGAACAACAAAAAATAAATGATCACACCCTGTCATTAAAAACACACCAAATAACATGAGAGATGGTAGGAGGGAACAGCTACTGAAGCAGTGATCATTCAAACTTCTACTGCTATGATTAAGTTTTACTTACCCAATTGTACTGTGTTCATCATATTGATCACTGCTGCAGCAGACTTAGCTATATTGGTAGATTACTTTCACTAACTACATTTGGGAGGTGAAAGGAGAGCAGTCCAGGAGCCCTTGGAGAATAGTGCGAGCAAAGCTTGATCTGCACCTACAAAAGGAATCAAGCAGCTTATAATGCTTTGTAAAACTATGTAGAGAGGGCCACGCAGCAGCTTCTAGAATATTTCTAGAATCTATCCCTTTCCAAAAAGCCATAGATGAATCAAAAGTCCTGGTAGTAAGGCCCTTGACCCTGCCAGTACTAGTTTTGTTATATCAGTAAAACAAAAGGTGCCACTTGGAAATAGCCTGTTTTGACACAGGTTATCCCTTCTTACTGTCACAAGAAATAAATAATTGATCAGAAGATCTGAAAGATTTATTTCTGTCAAAATAGTACCTGAGTTGTCTGTGGACATCCAAAGTATGGAGTATCCTTTCTCCATCCTGTTTAGATTTATGAAAGAAAATGGGGAGTTGGATAGTTTGGCTTAATGTAAACTTGGATACCACTTTAGGCATAACAGAAGGATTAGTTCTCCAAGAATCCCTATCCCTATGGAAAAGGAGATAGGTGGCATCACTATAAGAGCTTGTAATGCAGATACCCTTTTTGCAGAGGTCAAAGCAATTAGTAAATCTGATTTCCATTATAACCCCGAGACAGCCACATTAGCTAGTTCAAACTGAGAAAGTGTTAGTGCCTCTAACACAAAATTAGCCTCCCAAGAAGTGGCCTCCAGTGTTCTTGGATGCCTCTCATGCAAAATCCATTTCAAGAATATTTTGACATGAGACTTCACTGAAAGTGGAGGATCCATGGACAGATATGCTAAAATGGCAGATAAATGAACCTTGATAAAGGAATAAGAAGGGCCATAGGATAGTAACTCACATAAATATTGTAGAACCAGAGATCTAGCCCTGGATGGGTGCTGGTTATGTTGTTGGCACCAACTAGAAAGCCTTTTCCTTTTGCTAATATATGTTTTTCTAGTAGCAGACTTTCCTTTGCTACATTTTCTCAGTATATTCTCAGTAAACAAGTACCTAAAAGAAATTAACACCCCCATCATCCAGGCTGTCAGTTGAAATTGACTGATGTTGTTGAAGTTGATTCTTGTTTTTTAATGAAAGAAAACTGTAAATGTGAATATTTACCACCTGAGTTTCTTGTTGCAAGGAGCACCAGCACCTTAACTTCACATTTAGATGTATGTGTAGTATTTTCACTGTAATTTCCTGGTGTAGTACTAAAGTAAAAGGAAGACCTATTGCCTGAAAGTGTACCAATTGTTCTTGTCCTCAGTATCCGGAATTTCTGTTTTCCTGCTTTGTGAATTATTGCCTTGTGTATGTCTACACTGTGCTGTTGTTAACTACTGTTGTTCTGCATTACTTTATGGATAGGTGTAAACACTGCTGTGTTCTTAGCTAGCTATGTGTGTAAGACACTCATACAATGGAAATTAATGCTTGGTATACTGCCTCTGCCCACCTGTATTACTTTTTTTCTCTCTACCCATGGTATTTTTGTCTCTCGGGCTTTTACTGAATTACTTGCTCATAACTAATCCCCCTCCTCTCTGTTTTTATAGCCCTAGTGGATTTTTCCCTGCGGTTTTCTCCTGGCCACAGTACAGGCAACACAGGTTTGAGGACCTTAACAGATACCCTGCAACTCTAACCATCGGTCCAGAAGCCACCATTTTAAACTTAAAATAATACCACTGAAGTATGAGTCCCAGTGAATAACTACTACATGATAAGCTAATCTTTTAATTAATGCTAGAATTTATAAGCACAACAGGAATTTACAATGGGTTTTTTTGCTAGTCGCCATGAAAAGCAGATGCAACATCTCATATCCTTTCTCTTTGGTTACCCACTATCCTCATTCTGTTTCTGTGTATATTCTCCTGTTCTGTACTTTACCCTTCCCTGAATTCATTACTAGCCTCACTCATAACTGCCTTTGCTAGTGCATCTGCCCTATTTTACTGTCTTCAGACTCTTACTTATTAATGTTTTTTTTTTATTTTTTGCCCTGCTTTTAGCTGCTAATAAAACCTCTCTCCCCCTCCAAAGCCCCTCTCTATTGCAGCTTATTTTAACCATACAGCACTGGGTTTGCTTCAAATAAATCTACTTGTGTAGCTTGAGGCCAGTGTCATTTTATAAGCATACTTCTGCTCATATTTTATTTCTTTTTTATTTATTTATGGTGACTATACCTTTAGAAACTTTATATCCTTGTCTCTCAAGCAAGTTTTTCATTATCTTCTTCTGATTGTTCCTCTGACTTCATCTTGACCAGGTGCCAGCCCCGCTCCGTTCGACCTCGCTAAGCACAGGCTCCCTTCGCTCTTCTACCCTACCCCCATTCCCACCCACCCCATTACAATTACCTTTATACCTAACTATTCCTCCCCTTCCTGTCCCACTAGCCACTACAATTCCACTTCCTGCCTATTGCCACAACCACCTTACTAATCTGCCAATCTTGTCAACACCACTTCCTCTATACCACTGTCTCTACCTACTCTATCTGACCATATTTTATTCCAACATGTATTATTTTCTAATATCTTCTAAACTACTCCTTATTCTCTCTATCTCCACCTCTTACCACTCCAATCTCTCTGACCCACTCTTATGTTCACCAACTTCTCACTCATATAACATATATCCAACTACTTCATCTTTTACTATCTCCCCTAATCTCTTTACTACCTCTACCGCAAGTCTATATAAACTATCCATAATACAGGTTTATAAACCTTCCCACAAAGCTAAGTTAAAACTATACAAACTCCATCTAGCATCTACTACACACTCTCTCCTCACTAAAAACCTACTTTGTTCTGGAGATATCCATCCCAATCCTGGCCCCTCTTATTCTCTACACACCATCACTCTCCCCAAAACTACCTCTACACTGCCTCCATCTTACTCCTCTAACAGTCACCAACCTCAGTCACAACAATCATCTCCATCCAAATACTTAACTATTTACTCATTGAATATTCAGAGTCTAGCAAATAAAGTTACTGAGCTGCACTCGTGGATAGCTCTCAATACCCCTCACATCCTCTCCCTATCTGAAACCTGGCTCAAGCCACAAATCTCAAATAGTGAAATACTCCCACCAGGTTATAATATCTTCTGATCTGATAGATCTGTAAAAAAAGGGGGTGGCGTGTCCATCCTTTACTCAAAAACCTTAAGCTCTCACCATACCCTTCCCTAACTCCTGACTTCCTCCCAGCTGAAGTCATCATCCTTTACTGCCATCTGAATCCCCACAAAAAACTTGCAATTGCCTCTATCTACCTTCCTCCTGGTAACAATCTGCCCATTCTTGAAAACATCCTATCCTGGTTCTCCCACAACATACCACATAAGACACTTATCATTGGTGATGTCAACAATGATTGGTCCAAACTCACAACTGACTCCCCCCAACTCAGTATCCACCTACACGGCTTCCACCAACTTATAACATCTCCCACTCACTTCCCTAAAAATTCCACCTCCAGCTCCATCATAGACTGGATCCTTACCAATTCCCCCCACCAATACCACAATCCCACCACCTTACCTGACTCCCTCAGTGATCATCTCCCTGCCACCACCTTAAGACACTACTCCCATATTCCTAAACCCCACCTTATCAAAGACTGTCGAAAACTATCAACTTTCAATTCATCCCAATTTAACTCTATTCTCCACAACATAGATTGGTCCATCCTAAAACACCTCCCCTAAACAATGCTGTAAGCACTTTCAATAGCATCTTCTTGAGCACTCTAAACTCCTTAGCTCCCTCTAGGAAGATCAGAGTAAAATCAAATCATGCTTCCTGGCTCTCCAAGGAGACTAGGTCCTATATGAAACAAATAGATAGTGCTTGGAAAACCTGGACTAAAAGTAAACAACCACCTCTTCTTCAAAAATACAGGCAACTGAGGAACCTTGCAAAAAACATACAATTAATGACAAAAAGTTATACTACAGCTCTGCTCAGCTTAACAACAAATGCAATCCTCAAACATTTTGGTCACCTCTCAACAACATCATCTATCCTGGAAAGCCCTCTAATCCCTCCCCATACTCTAACTCTTCCTCTCAGGAAACAGCTGCCCTCCTGAATAAAAACTATCTCTTCCATCCAAAATCTGGTAACCTCTAAGCCAAACTCTACTTTGACACCCACCCCTCCAAGTCCCACTAACACAACTTTGTTTTCTTTTGAGCCAGTTCCCATTACTTACATCACATCTCTACTACTCAAGCTAAAACATTGCTCTCCTTCCACTGACAATCTATCTCCTACATTCCTCAAACTTGCTGCTGACTCAATTGCCTATCCTATATCTATACTAATTAATCGATCTATTCTGGAATCAACTGTCCCCACCCTTTGGAAATCTTTACTATCTCTCTTCATAAAGGTGGAAACTCCACTGACCCCTCAAACTACCGACCCTTTGCCATTCTGTCCCCCCTCTCCAATATATTAGAAAAATGTATTCACTCACAGCTTCTCAATCACCTCCTCACACTCCAATTACTTACCCCTACCCAGCATGGATTTCGTCCTCACCACAGCACCACCACTGCCCTCCTCTCCTTCACTCATATCATTGCAGTGGCCCTAGACAACAATAAACTCATTTCCTGTCTCTTCCTAGATCTCTCCAAAGCCTTCGATACTGTCTCTCATCCTCTACTACTATCCAAACTCACAAATCTCCACCTATCCCCCTCCGCACTTGCCTGGTTTAATAGTTACCTATCTGGCAGGGAACAATCTGTCAAATGGCTCTCATCCTCTTCACCTTTCCTTCCCATCTCCACTGGTGTTCCCCAAGGCTCCTTCTTGTGACTCCTTTTGTTTAACATCTTCACCAATGATCTTTACACCTCATGCAAAGAATCCTCCCTTATTCAGTATGCCGATGACTGCACACTTATATCCATCTCAAATAACATTCCTGAACTACACTCCCTGACCCAACAAGCCCTACTATCCACTGAACAATGGCTTTCTCACAACCTACTGATCCTAAATCCCAAAAAGACCAAACTCCTACTTTTCCTTCCCCGTTCTCTTTTTCATCATAAAACCTCATTTTTTATTAAATCTTCTAACAATACAACTATCCAACCTGACATCCACACAAAACTCCTAGGGGTCATTATCGATGATGAACTAAAGTTGAACCTACACATACTCCAGTATATAAAAAAGCAAACCAAAAACTAGGTCTGCTATATCGGAACAAAAAATTCCTAACCCCTGAATCTAGACTTACCTTGGGCCAGGCACTCCTCCTCCCCTCCCTCTTATACGCCGCCCCAGTTCTTACCAATATCCAGGCCTCCACTATAATCAAACTCCAACAGACTTACCATAAAATAGCCAGATTCATTACAAATTCCCCATACAGCTCACACCACTGTATTTCTTTAAACTCTCTTCAATGGCTTCAACTTCCCCAATTTCTGCTATCTTATCAATTTCATATGCTACACTCTATTCTTTATAAAACCTCCTTCTGTCCATCTCTATCTTCCTTAGTCTCCATCTACATCCCATCCCGGACCTTCCATACTTCTAACCAACAATTACTTGATATCTACCACCCAAAAAAAGTCAGTAAGAAAACTACTCTACAAACACTCCCTTGCCCATGCTTGGAACAAACTTCCGCTTGACTTACATTCAATCTCCCACACCTCACACTTTAAAAATGAACTAAAAGCTTATTTTTTCAATTCCAGGACCTGCCCTTGTCATGACCCCACCTAGTCTTCCTTCCCTTTATATACCCTCCAAAGGACCATACTTAGTGCCTCATTACACCTCTCTCTCCAATGTGTCTACTATGCATTTGCATAATTTTATACAAACAAAAACATTTTATTGTTGACATATTGAACTATATCCGTGTAAAATTATGTTACTAAGATTTTTTTTAATGCAACTTTAACTTTATGCATGTAACTCAACATATGTAAATCTTTTTGCTATAACTGCTATTATATCAATATTGTTTAAAATTGTACTTGTTTAAAAATGCACTACTGGAGCTTTACTCCTCAGGTCTCCACTGAAAATGGGCAACAAGCCCAGTTGGACAAACCCGGTTAATAAATGTCAATAAATAAATAAAATAAATAAATGTCAGGTTGTATCAAACACCTTATTTCTTGTGTGAGTAGAGCCATTCTGTGAGGAAGTTTGTGGAAATTGCCCCTGGCCATTTCCAGAAGGAAGAACAATGACTGCCTAGGCCAGAAGGGAGTCACCACATTGATCTTGGTGATTCTTTCTGACTCTTCAAAGTACCATGGATATTAGTGGAAAGGATAGAAAAGCATACAGGAACAATCCTGTACAAGAAAAAGAAAAGTCATCTGTCTTCCAGGCTTTATTACACGGAGTCCTGGAACAGAATCTTGGCAGCTGTTTGTTTACAGAGGAAGCTAAGACATCTTCTTGAGGAACTCCCCACAGACAGATCAATTCTTGGAAGATGTCCTGGTTTAGTTTCCATTTGTGAGGATCTGCCCTGGCCTTGCTCAACTTGTCTGCCACACAGTTTTACTCTAGCAGAATGTAGGATGCCTGTAGAGTGAGGCTGTGCTGTTAAGCTATATCCCAAGCTACGATGGCTAGTCTGCAAAGGGGGCATGACCTAATTCCTTCTTGCATATGTACCACATGACTGTGGTACTGTTGGTAACCACTTGAAGAGGTTCTGGAGACCAAAGATGGGATAGAGAACTGATTGCTTTGATTAGAGCATGTATCTCTTTGATATTTATATGCTTGTGTCTGTCCTTGGTGTCTTCAGCAGCTGCACTTTTATCACTCCTGAAACTGCTCCCCAAGCAAAGTCTGAAGCATCTGTGGTGTCTGCTTTGCAGCAGGGCAGGGAGACCTGGATTTAATTATATCTGTTGTCTCCATCAAAAGATTTCTCTTCTGACAAACCCCAGCACTGGGATTTGAAAAGATAAAGGGTGCTGATGCTGGGACCAAATTTATTTCAGTTACCACTATATCTTTCTCATGTGGAGTCTAGCCATAAGTATCATAAGAATCTTAGATGATATGAGACCCACAATCTTGAGTTATTCCTGCACAGCGACCAAAGTTTGAGTGGAAAACCTTAGAAATATATCTGGATAAAGATCTATTTTTTCTTGCGGAAGAAAAGCTCCAAACTCAGGTGTCTGACATTTTAGGACACAATCCTGTGTGAATGAATCAAGAAAAACGTTTGAATGCTCTGTTGGAATTCCACCTTGTGTATGAGATCTCTCACCCAAGACAGAGATTCCTGACACTATAAAAAGACTCTGCAAAGATAAGCAAGTCATCTAAATATGGAAAAATGTGGACACCTTGTAACCTGCAATGAATAACTGGAGCAAGATACTTTGAAAACACTCTTGGTGCAGTGGATAGTCTGAAGGGCAAGGCAGAGAACTGATAATGTAATCCAGAAGCAGAAAACCTTGAGTAACATCTGATGTTTGGATAAATATGGATGTGATGATAAGCATCTTTTAAGTCTAGTGTTGCCAGGAAACTTGAAAGAAGAAAACGAGGCAACAGGTTGTGAGGTGACATCATTTTGAATTTGAGCACTATCACAAACAAGTTTAGGAAAGAAAAATCCAGAACTGGTCTCCAAGAATTTTCTTTCTTTTGTTTGGTACTAGGGAACATCCTTGAATAAAAGTCCTTCCCCACCTGGGAAGGATAAACTGGTTCTATCACTCCTTGGAACAGCATGTGATAAAGAACCAGTAGAAATAAAATAGTCTGATCTGGAAGATGAGGAATGACCTCCCTGGAATGGAAGAATTTCCTCCCACTGTCATCTGTAACATTGATGAATGATTTTTAGAACCCATTTGTCTTCTTAAATGTTTATTCATACATAGATACATAAAACTATTTCAAGCATGGTCATTAATGCCCTTCAAGCCTGCCAATATAATATACCAAAAATGTAATTTGGTACTTTATTCCATGCATCAGCTGCTCTCTAAGAGAAAAAAAGTCTTACCATAACGTTCCATATATGCTGTCGATCTTCACTAATCATTGACTGTGGACTCAGTTCCGAACCTCAGAACTGACTCGACCATTTACTTCAGCTCATGCCTTCCAAACTCTCGAGCTAGGCTCGACCCATAATTCTCCTCCCTAAATTACCTCAGATCAAGTTTGCCTAAAATAGTGGCAGGCAGATAGTAAATAACAGATCTGTGTCCCTATTATGAAGCCAGTCTTGATAGTATTTAATCCACTTACACTTTGAGGCAAGGGGAAGGAGGGGGGAATGTCAAATATTAGTGAAGATGGACAACACAGATGGAACATTATGGTAAGATGGAATGTTATAGTAAGACGTAACTTCCTTATCTGATATTACCAATCTTCACGTAATCCTTGACTGTGGGACAGAGTCCCTAGCTACCTGAATCTTGGGAGGTCTCATGGAAAAATATTCTTAGGGTTGCCACCTTTTCAAATGGCGAAAGTGGGACATTTTCGGAACACATATCAGATTTTACAGGCCAACACATACCCACGGTCAGTACAAAGGATAGAACTTAACTTGTTTGCCTAAATAAAAGCTTATTCTTGTAGCAGTTTAGTTGCTTATTCTGTTTCTTGTAACATTTAGGTATTTTAGATACAGAAATAACTATTTTATGCAACTATTACATAAAATATGGGACATAATTATGTCCTACAATCTCAGAACATTTGCCATTTTTAATATTTTTTTGTCAGGACACAACTGCCCAAAGAGGGACTGTCCCTTGCAAAGTGAGACAGGTAGTAACCCTGTCTTAAGCACCATTGAACCGAATGATGCACGTTCCCTACAGACCTGGTCCGATTTGTAATGAGTGATAAAAGTATGAGAAGACCATGTGGCTGCTGCACAGATGTCATCCAAAGAAGGTCTGGCATGAAAAATTGCAGAAGCTGTTACAGCTCTAGTTGAGTGGGCTTTCACCGAGCATGGATGGTGAAGTCTCTTTGAATGACAGATAAACGTGATACAATCTCTGAGCCATTTAGTTAAGGTAACCTTAGAAAATTGGTTACCTAAGGAAAGTGAGAAAAAGGCAACAAATAGTTGGTCAGATTTTCTGAAATCCTTTGTTCTGTGAAGATAAAAATGTAATTGTCTATGAACATCTAATAAATGTAGGCAATACTCTCCCTTATTGGAGAAATTAGGGGAAAAGACCAATAGGTGCAATGTTTGATTGATATTAGATTCTGAAACTACCTTTGGCAAGAATGAAGGATTAGTCCTGAGGGAGACCTTGTCTTTGTGAAATATTATGTAGGGGGATTTGCAGGACAAGGCTTGAATTTCAGATACTCTTCTTGCAGAGATGATAGCTACTAAAAATAAAGTTTTCCAATTCAGACATTTTAAGTCACACATAGCTGATGGTTCAAAAGGGGAAAGAGTAAGAGATTATAGAACTGGGGGTAAATCCCATGGAGTAATGGCTCTTTAAATGGAGGACGTAACATTAGGATTCCCTTCAAAAAGGCTTTAATAAGTTTGTGTGACATAAGTGAAGAACCATCAAAACAAGTACGGAAATTAGATATTGCAGCTAGATGGACCAGAATGGTAGAGGCTGAAGAGCCAGTTTGATATAAATCAGCTAGAAAATCCAATATGTTATGCACAGGGACTGTATAAGGGTCCAGAGCACTGTTAACAGCAAATCTAGCATTTTTTTCCCATTTACTCTGGTAGTTTCCTAGTAGAAGGTTTGTGATGGGCCAAAACAATTTGACGGACAGGAAGGGTAAGAATGGCTGACAATCATGGAAACTAGAGAAGCCACGCAGTGAGCTTGAGATGTTGGAGATTCTAATGAACCATTCCTTCTGGATGAGATAATAGATCTGGAGCTGGGTCCAGAATCCAAGGTTTTCGAAGTAGTTGAGACCAAATGAAGGAAAAACAAACTTGTCGAAGCCAGAATGGGGCAATGAGGATTAGTGTGTTCTTCAACCTCTTGGCTTTCTTTAGAAACTAAGATATCAGGGGAGTTGGGGGAACGGCATACAGGAGACCGAGGGGCCAATTGTGGGGAACAGCGTCTCTCAGTGACTCCCCTGGAGGGGGGATCAGGGCAAAGTAACTACTGCCCTTGTTTAGAAGGGATGCAAGCAGATTGCAGCAAGATTGGCCCCAGTGACAGAAGATCTTTTTGTCACCACAGGATTGAGAGACCACTCATGAGGCATCAGAATAGTCCTGCTTAGCCACTATCACGTTGGAGCTCCCTGGAGTATGAGTTGCCATGAGAAAGTGGTTGGAAGAAATTGTCCATTGCCAAACTCTGAGGGTTTTTCAGCAAAGTGGGTAAAATTTGGTTCCTCCTTGTTTGTTGATGTACCAAACTAACGACATGTTGTCCATTTGGATTGTCACTGTTCCTAGGGGAAGAGCATCCTGAAATGCTTGCAATGCTAAGAGCACCACCGTCATCTCTAGAACATTGATGTGCAAATTGGCCTCCAGTGGGGACCTAGTGCCTTGGACTGCCCTTCCCAGATAATGCCCCCTCCACCAAATCTGGAAAGCATCCATGGTCACTTGGGGGTGTGGAAGGATGAAAGGACAGCCCGAAAGTATCTGACTGGAGTGGAGCCACCACAACAGGTCTTGTTTGCAGTGATTGGTAATCAAGATGTGATGTGACATCGTCTGATTTATTAAGGACAATTGGGAGGCCACAAGCCATTGGAGAATTCACATGTAATATCTGGCCAAGGGAACTAGAGTAACTGAGGCTGCCATTGGGCCTAGTGCCTGTAGGATGAGTCTGGCTGGAACACTTCTGTTCTGAATAATATGGTTTACTTGTGATCTGATCTTTTGGAGTCTTTCTACTGGGAGTGAAGCAATTCCTGAAACTGTATTTAACAGAGGTCGGATAAATTCCAGCTGTTGTGTAGGCTGAAGATTTGACTTTTTGTAATGTATTAAAATGCCTAAAGAAGTGCAAAGATGCAGAATGTAATCTCTTGCCCATTCTAGTTGATGCGTGGTGGTAACAGTAAGAGCCAGTCATCGAGATAAGGAAAAAACTGAAATCTCTGCAGTCTGAGATGAGCTGCTACTACTGCAATGCATTTGGAAAACACGATGGGGGCTGTGATGAGACCAAAGGATAGCGCTCTGAACTGAAAATTATGGGCTCCCAGCCAGAAGCGCAGAAATCTCCTGAACTCTTGTCTATTTTTATATGGTAAAATGTATCCTGAAGATCTATACAGCACATCCGATCACCTTTTTCCAACAAAGGAAGTATTGACTGTACCGAGACCATCTGAAATTCGGTTTGTTGAACTGCCTTGTTGAACTGGCTGTGATCCAAAATCGGTCCCCAGTCCCCTGTCTTTCTGGGCACTAAAAAGTATCTTGAGCAAAACCCAGATCCTGTTTGGTTTGGTGGGACTTTTTGGATGGCTCTTTTTTTGAGCAGTTTTTGAATTTCTATGACTGCCGCTTCCCTGTGACTGGGTGGAACATCCAGGAGTCTTTTTTGTGTTTTTGGATTTCAGGAAAGGGGACCTCTGGAAATGAGTCCCTGCACCCATTTGTCTGATGTTACATGTAGGCATTCAGATTGGTGCAGGGATAATCATCCCCCAACTGCCTCCAGAAAAAGGCAATCGGGCCTCCATTCAGGAGTGCTGGTAGGAGTTACCAGAGAAAGTATCTCTGGACCCCTAGTTCTGCAGTCCACCTCTGCCTCTAGGACGGCGTTTTCCATTGTTACTTCCCCCTCTGCCCCGGGGAAAGTCCTTGTCACGTGAGTCCTGGAAAGGCCCCTGGGACTTTTTGAATCATAGCCTTCCACTTCTGTGGTTCGTGGATTAGGGCTGTTGAGGAGTGGAGAAGCGTACACCTATGGCAGAAAGAGTCTTCCCATCTTTCTCACATCTGGCCAGTGTGCCTTTTACCTTGGGTCCAAACAGAGATGATTTGTCAAACAGAGCATTGACAAATGAAGATTGAAATGGCTCCACAAAATCACACAAGTGCATCCAGGTGCATCTCCTAATGGCTACGCCTGAATGCGCTGCTCTTGTCTTCCCTTCGGCTGCATGGGCAATTAGCCTCATGGACGAGTAAGAAATTGCTTTGAGGGTGGCAAGCTGAGAGATAACTTTGTATTGTAGCTCTTCAGCTACTGCTTCTGTGAGAGTATTTAACAGCTCTTTCATCAGATCTCTCTGCAGCCTGGTATAGTGCGTCATGTAGTTCAAAGACCTGAGAGCAAAGATCGATGAAGTGTAAATGCGCTTCCCGAACCTATCCATAGTCCTGGACTCCTTGTTAGGAGACTGGATAGTAGGACTTTCCTCAGCAAGTTCCTTCTCTGTGGCTGGTGCTATCACCATGGCATCTACGGGGATATCCTTAGCCCAATGTTGCTCTTCATTAGGGGCAGAAAGGATGTGGTCAGGCCTTTTGGGGATTGGTTCAATGGAGGCAGGAATCTTCCAGGCCCGCTGCACGATCAATGTAATGAGCTTGTCATTGGGCGGAGAGATCCAAGAGGTAAAGGGATGGGCATAAAAAGCCTCCAGGTATACTGACTCCTCTGATGAAGGCTGTTGGGAAGACCAGCCAACCCTCTGTTTCAGGACTTCCAGGAAGTCCCCAAAGGCAACATCATCAGGGGGTGACCTGGGGGAACCTTCTCCCACATCAAAATAAGTATCATCAGTGAAGGACTCCTCTGGAGAGTTTACGTCCTTCCTCTTTCACTTTTTCTTCACAGGTACTTCCTCAGGGGCATGTTCCAGGCAGATATCCAAACAGGAAACCACCAAGGTGGGTCTTTCCTGAGACTTTTGTGTCCTCTGTCCCAGAGATGAGGCTGAAGCAAATCAGACTCCTTCGGAACCGTGGTCCCACCCCACACTGAGAAGGGAGCCCCTGAAGCAGAAGCCTGAGGTGAAAAACCAGAAGAGCTCAATGCAATTCTTGGTTCCAGAGAAGAGGCTCTTACGAGAACCGAGCCAGTTGGAGCCGGGTAGGTCAGTGCCAGAGGCTCCAATAACTCAACTGGAGTTGGAGGAGGAAGATGAGACTGTGTCAAAGAAGAACAGGCCCTGGTTATGACTTGACTGGGAACTGAAGATGAAGGTAATTCCCTCGCCATCAAAAGCTGGTCCACCAGCCTCATGATGTCCGATTCTGAGAGGCTCTTAGTGGATCGAACAAATGATACAGAAGGAGACCCAGGTGGTTTTGGTTCAACAAAAGGGCTAAGTGGTTGGTCCTTAAATGGAATGACTGAAGGAGAGTACTTTGTTCTTGGTATAGATATCAAAGTGGTCTGCTTCAGTACCAGCAAAGCTTCTGGTGCCAAGGGAGTAGTTTTCTTGTCTAAAGTAGTAGTCGGTGCCAAGTCTGTGTTGCCTATCGGTGCCGAGGGAAATGCTGACACCATAGTCCATTTAGATAACTTTTCAGGCAGTTTTGAGGAACTGCTTGGAATAAGTGGGAGCATTTCTTCAGTTTAGAAGAAGAAGAAGGAGAAGAAGAAGAAGAGGATGACAAGCTGGCTTCGGTCTTAGAACCAGATATGGCCTCTTTGAAGTTCCCTTTAAGTAAACCTTTCAAAATTAGCTTCTTTCTCCACTCGGTTAAAGTTCTGGTGCAGAAACCATAACAGCTGGAGCAGTTTTCCTGCAGGTGTACAACTCCTAAGCAGTAAACACACCAGACATGCCTATCTGAATTGTGCATCTTCCTGTCACACTTCTGGCACCTCTTAAAGCCAAAAGTGCCCTTTGAAGGTTTATCAGACACATCAGATTTATCAGCCATGCTAGAAAAGAAGGCTTAATGCTGATAAAGGTCACAGACACACACACACACACACACACACACACACACACACACACACACACACACACACACAAACACACACACACACACAAAATAGATAGAGGAGAGAGAAAGGGTACCAACTATGGTAGCCAGTAAATACCTAAATAGGTAAAAAGAGACTACCAGCAATAGTATGTAGAGAACTCTACCTAATGATATAGAAAAAGGGGAAGGATCACACACACATGTGCACATTAAAAAAGCAAGAGAAGTGGATAGAAAGGTTAAAGTATTTAAGAAGATAAATATAGATATAAAAGAAGGGATTTAGATAAAATCAGAGAAAGCGCAAGAGAGGTTAGATGGATCTGAAACACGAAGCCGCAAACGAGATCTGAGGTAATTTAGAGAGGAGTGTTATGGGTAGAGCCTAGCTGAAGAGTGTGGAAGGCGTGAGCTGAAAAGACTCAGAACTGAGCCCACAGTCAAGGATTATGTGAAGATTGACAATATCAGATCCAATTTGTTCACTTCTCATTCCTATAGAAGCTTCTACACAGGTTGCCTGATAATTCTCTACTACTTTTTGATAACCCCAAATATTCCCAGAGGTTGTTGTCTCTAAATGCTCTATATACCTGAATAAGATCTCCTCTTAAATATCTATATGAGACACTGTACAAGGTCAGGTATTCTGGTCTTTCATAATAACTTAAATTTTCACAGAAGTGGTATATTTTCGCTGTACTCTTTCCAGTTTATTCATGCTTGTTTTCTTAAAAGGTTTACATATTGTTATTCCATACTCAAGTTTGGGTCTAACACAACTAATAATCAATTACTTCATCATTTCTGATTTCCTAGACTTTATAAATCTTTTTATACAAGCTACAGTTCTGTAACTATCATTAACCAATTGGTTGATATTATTAGAAAAACTCAAAGCTGGATCTACCCATATACACCCTGCAGCCGAGGAAAATTGCCAGCTAGCTGTGGTGGGAAAAGTTGTTTGCTTAATTTATTTCTTTTTGTGGCTGGAAGAAGGACCAACCATGGGACCAGTAGTCTTTCCATGGTTAGTGCAAAAATTGCGCCTCTTTCCTGGGGAAGACAATCAGCAATTGTCAGTAAACACTACCAGTCCACAAAAGTTACTTTTTTAACAGAAAACAAAAATAAACAGCACTATAAAACACTAGGCCAGTCCCAGAAAAGCAAAATAAGCACAATTTCTCCACAGAAAAGCTGTTTTTAGTTACTTCAAACAACTTTTAAACTGACAGGAAAAAAAGAGTGCTCTGTTTAAAAGTGTGTTACAGTCTCAAGACAGTCCATTAAAGCACAACACTACTAGATGTAAAATAACTTTTCTGAAGAGGAAAGTAATAAAACATCAACAAAATTAAGAAAATGGAAGTTATTTCCGAAGAGAATTTATCTTCCCAGCAAAGGAAAGCACAAGCTGCCTGATCTTAAAACGCCTTAGTGGGGTGTACACTTCAGTAGCAGTAAAGCTCTGAAGGGCTTCATGCGAACACTTGCCTTTTATTCACCTCAGCTGTAGCTGCCTGACAGTTGGAGCATATGGAAGATGTCTTGAAGCTTTGGAAGCTGATTGTCTGTTATATCCTTGGCAGGATAAGGCCACTGCGACAGTGGTCGATATGATGAACATTCATATGTACTTTCATTTTTTTTTTTCTCTTTCTTTCTTTCTTTCTCTGTTAACCAGGCAAGTAGACTGGTCAAATAACTCTCATCAGCCATGACCTAGGTTTCAGATAGCACAATACAAAAGCCAGAGATGAATGATCGCATAATTAATATTACTTAAATGGTCAATAATGAGAGAATACTGTAAGGTGAAAGTACCAGTTAATGTTGAATAGTCACACAATTACCACTATTACAATTGTCAAATATGTAGCAAACTATATACACAGTCACTCTGTGAAATAAGATGTGTATCTGTTACACAGGTATATATAGAAAGTATATGATGCAAGATGTTTAGCATGTATATACATTCTGTATATAAACTAAAATAGTGAACAGTTATTATAGCACAGAAACATATAGCGCTGGATTTCTTAAAGCCTGGTCATCATACTAAGCTCATGTGTGTGTCAAGCAGTGTCAAGCAATGAGTTTGTGATTCAGGAAACAGCAGTACACACCATGGCTGGCTGCAAAGCAAGGGTTAGCTGCCAAATATGCTACCGGCCATATAATCACTGGAGTGATTCAGAAATTTATAAAACAAGCGTAAACATGTCATGCTCATTTTAGCTCCAAATTTCAACACATGCTGTAATAAAGACAAAGGAAATCTTGAAAAATGTTAAGGATTGCCACAGCCATTATAAATCTGTATGTGCAGGAGGCTCTCATACAAGATGCTGCTGCAGCTGCCAGACTTTGGCATAGAAAGCGTAGGGTATTCAGACCATGTTTAACCTACCATGGAGTACAGGGTAGACATGGATACTACACAATAAATAGTGGACATCTGCTGTCTTCACCTGAGGCCCTGATGGAATCACGGACAACCCATCCCAGCGGAAACTATGATATGGGTAGCTTTCCATATATTTGCTACAAGAACTTTTCAGTGACCTACAGGGGACCCAGTGGGGATTTTATAGGCCTCTGCCTCAAGAATACTACACTAGTTCCTCAATGAAATGGTATTCTGCTTCAACATGTGGAGAGGAAAATCTGATTTCCCTGTATCCCAGAGAAGAAGAGCTACCACCATGCAAATTTTCTGTGCTACAGCCCATTTCCCTGAGGTATTGGGGGCCATGAGTACACCCACATTGAAAGACTGAAAGCAGGAATGGTTAAGGAGAGGCAAATTCAAACCAAGAAATGAAAGGTTAATATTGGCAGCCCGAGATAGTGGGATACATACATGCCGGTTTGCAAAGTCCATTGAATGTGGGAGAAACAGACAAATGTAGGTTTTGTAAAACTGAATTGGAAACAGTCACACACCTTGTTGCTAGGTGCAACGCACTAATGGCAGAAGGACTGTATACTGAAAGGCATAATAATGTGGCGAGACTGTTGCATTGGGGAGTGTGCAAACATTATGGTATCAAAGTGGCTGAAAAACACTGGAAACATGAGCCACAAAGCATCACAGAAAATGATGAAGTTTACATCACATGGGAACACTCATTACCAACAGTTCAAAATACAGATGATAGAAAACAAGAAGTTATGTACTCACCATAACGTTCGATGTATGCAGTCCATCTCGCCTCACATTCTTACCTGTGGGTTCGGAGCCGAACATCGGCTCCGACTCGGCCAAACTTTTCTAGCTCGAAGTCTTTCTATTGGCTGGGCTAAGATGGTATCCCATGCTGCATTGCTCTATAACCCCAGATCTAGTTTGCTGCGAACACCAACATTCACATCCCATGCATAGCAACACCCAAGGAAGAAAGAATAACCCAAGAGTGAAGGGAGCTCTGAAAAAAACAGTTATCCTCCATATCCTCCAGGAAGGGGGAAGGTGGGGGGGTGAGTAAGAATGTGAGGCGAGATGGACTACATACATCGAATGTCATGGTGAGTACATAACTTCTTGATGTTATGTAGTCCAATCTCGCCTACATTCTTACCCGTGGGACAGCGTCCCCAGCACCTAAATCCTGGGAGGCTCAGTGGAAAATACTCCTGAGCACTATGGTACCAAAGGAAGACCTGCCCCTAGATACCACGTCCAACTTGTAATGAGTAATAAAGATGTGAGGAGATGCCCAAGTAGCCGCAGCACAAATATCATCCATAGACAATCTGGCCTGATAGGCTGTAGATGTAGATATAGACCGAGTAGAATGAGCCTTGACCAGGAACGGTAGATCTTTACCTCCTGAAGAATAAATGAAAGAGATGCAACTGGATATCCACCTGGACTGAGTGATTTTGGAGACAGGAGACCCAAGTCTGTTTTCCAAAAAGGAGACAAACAATTGATCAGATTTTCTGAGATCTTTGGTTCTGTGCAGATAAAAGCGTAATTGTCTGTGTACATCCAATTGATGAAATTTAAATTCTGCCTTGTTCGAGAACTGGGGAAAGAACACTGGCAACTCAATAGATTGATTAAGATTAGTGATAGACGCCACTTTGGGAAGAAAGGAAGGGTTCGGTCAAACCCTGTCCTTATGAAAAATCAAGTATGGGGGTTTTATAGAAAGAGCTTGAATCTCTGAAATGCATCTGGCTGATGTGATAGCTACTAAAAAGACAGTCTTCCAGGTCAAGAATTTTAAATCACAAGTAGTTGCAGGTTCAAAGGGTGGTGAAGTAAGAGCCTGTAGAACAAGGTTTAAATCCCAAGGCATGATAGGTTCTGAAACAGGAGGACGGAGTAACAGAGTGCCCTTCAGGAAAGCCTTACAGAGTCGGTGAGCCATCAGACTAGGCTCATTAGCAACATGAAAGTTAGAAATTGCTGCCAATTTGACTTTTATGGTGACGGACGCTGAGCCCTGATGAAAAAGCATAGACAAGAACTCCAAAACAGAAGAAATTGGAGCTGTGTAAGGGTCAATCCCTTGGGTATGAGCCCAGATTGAAAACCTTTTCCATTTGCTGGAATAAATCTTCCTAGTAGAGGGCTTATGAGAGGAAGATAAAACATGAACTACCTCCGGTGAAAAATGATGAAGCCTAACTAATGACGGAAGTGGAGTAGCCAGGCTGTCAACCGGAGGGTCCGCAGAGAGGGATGGAACTGCCCTGACATGTGTCAGTAAATCTGGTTGTGGGTCCAGAATCCAAGGCGCATCCACAATGTAGGGATGGAGAAAGGGGAACCAAACCTGATGAGGCCAGTGTGGGGCAATCAGAATCATTCTGCTTCACAAGGATTGCGCTTTCTGAATCACTTCTGACAACAAGGGAACCGGAGGAAAAGCATATAGCAGACCGGAGGGCCAATCGTGGACTAGAGTGTCCCTGGGTGACTCCCCATGAGGGGGGATCAACGTGAAGTAGCTGCTGCATTTGGCATTGACAGGGCTGGCAAAAAGGTCACAGCAGGGCTGATCCCATCTGCAGAAGATCTGTTCCGCAAGTAGACGGTTCAGGGACCACTCGTAAGGCATCAAAATAGCTCTGCTTAGCCTGTCTGCGATCACATTGGACTTCCCTGGAATGTGCATTGCCACCAGAAAATGTTGGGAAGACACTGCCCACTGCCACACTTGCATGGCCTCTCTGCACAGGGGATATGACCTGGTTCCTCCCTGCTTGTTCAGATACCACACCACTGACATATTGTCCGAGTGGATTGCAATAGTCCCGAGAGGGAGAAAACTCTGAAGTGCCTGCAACGCAAGAAGCACAGCTCTCATCTCCAGGACGTTGATATGTAAATGTATCTCGTGCTCTTGCCATGTGCCTTGGACTGTCCTGCCTATATAATGACCCCCCCACCCCATCTGGGAGGCGTCCATGTTTACTGTGGCAATCGGGGGCAGCAAAGCGAAGGGTTTCCCCGAGTCCAGATTGTTGGTGCAAAGCCACCAACTGAGGTCCTGTTTGCACCTGTCCGTGATTAAAATAGGGTGAGAAAGTGGAAGCCTTTGAAGAGACCACTGGGCAAAGAGGAGCCATTGAAGGAGCCTCATATGTAACCTTGCTAGAGGGATTAACAAAATTGTCGCAGCCATAGTCCCCAGGAGTTGGAGAACCCGTCTTGCCTTCGCTCTTCTCAGAGGGATCAGGGCGTGAACTTGTTGCTGTAAGTCTCTGATTCTTACTTGTGGCAGAAACGCTCGCATTTGAACGATGTCTAGTTCTGTGCCTATAAAACTGACACGCTGTGAAGGCAACAAGGCATATTTTTCCCAGTTCAATGTTATGCCCAACTGTTGACAGAGGGTGATGGTGGCATCCCTGGTCTGAATTAGTAGATGCCTGGTGGTGGCAGTGAGGAGCCAGTCATCCAGATAAGGAAACACTTGGAATCCTTGATGTATCAGGTGAGCTGTCACCACTGCCATACATTTGGTGAACACCCTGGGGGCTGTGGTGAGACCAAAGGGCAGGACTCAAAACTGAAAATGACTGGCTCCCAGCTGGAAGCACAGGTGACTCCTGGATGCCCTGTCCATTTTGATATGGTAGTAAGCATCCTTGAGGTCGATGCAGCACATCCATACTTCTTTTTCCCAACAATGGGAGAATTGACTGCAATGTGACCATATGGAAATTGGACTTTTGTACATGGTTGTTCAATCGGCTGAGATCCAATATGGGTCTCAGGTCCCCTGTTCTTTTCGGCACCAAAAAGAATCTTGATTAAGTCCCTAATCCGATCTGGTCTGAGGGGACATGCTGGATGGCTCCTTTTTCTAGCAGCTTTGAAACCTCTGAAGCAGCGGAATCCCTTTGACTGGGTGGAATGTTCAGGATTTTTCTGACTGGAGAGGGATCTGACGAAAAGGGGATGACATAACCTCTGGAAATTATTCGTAAAACCCAGGCCTCCGGGTATAACGATATTCGACCCCCGACTGGCTCTGGAAACGCGCAGTCGGGCCTCCCATCAGGAGCGATGGTAGGGAGAACCACGAAAGGAATAGCGGTCTACCGAGTTGCGGGGACCTCCTCTGCCTCTAGGGTGGCGTCTTCCTGAATAACCTCCCGCTCCTCTGCCTCTGGAGGGGGGCTCACCTTGTGCACCGGGACAAAACCTCTGAGATTTTTTGAACCACATCTTTCCACCCCTCTGGGCCTTGGGATAAGGCCTAGAGGGAAGGGAAAAATGGACCCCTACAGCAGACAGAGTTTTTCCCTCCTGCTCGCGCCTGGTGAGGGTGTCTTTCACCTTGGTTCCGAACAAAGAGGAACCATCAAAGGGGGCGTTGGTGAATGAAGACTTGAAGGCCTCCGCAAAATGACAAAGGTGCATCCAGGCCTGCCTCCTAAGGGCGACTCCTGAGCTTGCTGCCCTACTCGCTCCCTCGGCTGCGTATGAAATCAGCCTCATGGAGGAGTTAACGATGGAACTGATGGTAGACATCTGGGCGTTAACCGTCTGGGCCACCACCTCAGTAACGTTACCCATGAGAGTGTCTCCAAGCTCCTTGAAGAGATCTCTCTGGAGCCGTGTAAAGTGGGATAAGTAGTTCAGCGACCGTAAGGTAAAGGTCGCTGAGGAGAGTGTATGCTTCCCGTACCGGTCCATGGTCCTAGACTCCTTGTTAGGAGGATGGGCAGAGGAAGAAGTCTCGGCTAATTCCTTCTGAGTGGACGCTGCCACCACCATGGCATCCACAGGGACTCCCTTGGACAAAAATTCCTTACCCGGGGGAGCAGACAGAAATTTATTGGGTCTCCTGGGGACAGGTTCCACAGAATCACGGTTCTTCCACACCCTCAAATCCAGGAACTCGTCAAAGGGTGGGGACACCCAGGAGGCGGAGGGCTGAGCACTGAAGGCCTTCAGGAAGACCGACTCCTCCTCGGAGGGGGCTTTGGACGGCCAGTCACCTCTTTGTTTCAATATCTCCAGGATGTCAGAGAAAGAAACATCCTCAGATGACTTGGGGGACTCCTCCGATTCCTCGAGGTCAGTATCTGAGGTGAAAGACTCATCCTGGGAGTCTATGTGCTTCCTCTTGCACGTCTTCTTTCTAGGGGGCTCCTCAGGCAAACACTCTGAGGGGCCCTCAGAAACTTGGGGACCACTCGTGGGGGTACCCTGAGGCCTTGGGGCTCCGCTGTCTAAAGATAGGTGGTGATCAGAGACCGGTACTGGAGTGGTAGGGGACAGAATGACCGACCCGCATGATGCTGTTGACGAGCTGGCCAGCGCACTCTGCATGGCCTCAAAGGCTGGCCCCCCCGAATCCGAAGAACAACCAGCCTCCGAGGCCACGACAGGAGTCGGGGTTCCCCGAGCCGAAGCACCGAGAGGAAGACTAGAAACTGAAAGTTGTCCCGAGGCCTCTCCCTCGGGCCCGACTGAAGAATCCCTAGTCCTGAATCCCGTGGATGGCGCCGACGGGGTCGGAGCTGACGTCAGCACCGATAAGCCAGGAGGGGCCATCGGAACCAACTTGGAAACATCACATGGAGCCAAGCACTCCGGCTCCGAAGGCTGGGATGCACTCGGAGGAGGAAGAATCGAAGTAGGTTGCAGGATGGGCTCCGGAGTCGACTGGGATGGAGCCGAGAACAATTTAGCCAAAACCGGTGACAGAAGTAGTCTCTGCACCACCCTATCAACATCCATATCCAATAGTGTCCTGGAGGATTTGTAGGACAGGGTGGGAGATCGACATCTCCTCTCAGGTGATACTTGCCTAATACTGGGCGATCGGCTCCGAATAGGTTCCAATATAATTGGAGCCGACGCCGGTTCCATCAACACAGACACTTTCTGCGGCCCTGAGGACAGTGGAGCCGAGGATGTCGAAGCTAATTTAATTACTTTCTCCGGTGGCTCCGAGGAGAATGAAGGAGCCAGAGATCTCTTTTTAGATTTAGTGGATCTAGGTTTTGAGCTAGAAGCAGATTCCAGACCCTCTTCGAACGAGGGTTTCAAAAGTCCCTTCAGAATTAACTTATTCTTTCTTTCCTGAAGTACCCTAGGACTAAATGCATGACAGAAGCTGCAAGACTCCTGCAGATGAATTGCTCCCAGACAATAAACACATACCAAATGTCCATCGGTAATGGACATTTTATAGCCACATTTTCAGCATTTCTTAAAGCCCGAGGGCTTGTGCTCCTTCGAATCTTTAGACATTTTAAATATTTTTAACAACCACCAAGACAAAGGATCACAGGTATGAACCAACTGGAGAAAAACAGTCACCAACTACACCACACTAAGCACGGAAAAAAGAATTACCACTAACCAACTTTAAGAACACAATCCTCTGATACAAACACACAAAGGGGAACTAAGGCTAAAGCTCTAATTTAAATGGTTTTAGACCAGCAGTTAGTACACACACGAAGGGGACTAAGACTGAAACCTCTAATTTAAACGGTTTTAACCAAAGGATAGAAAAAAAGGAAAGCAAGGGGGCAGACTAGGTCCTCTAACTGAAACGGGCCTAGCCCATTGGAACAGCTAGTGGGATACCACAAAAACAATCACACAAACCAAACAAAACTTTCACAATAATGCCAAACTAAGAAATAGCTATTAAAATAGCTTTTGTTTGTAATAAATTCTCTCAAGAAGAAGAAAAAGTGTACTTAGCCCCAGCCAAGAGCAAGACCACGTCCGAGCTACACGAGCGGCAAACAAGATCTGGGAATATAGAGCAATGCAGCATGGGATACCGTCTTAACCCAGCCAATAGAAAGACTTTGAGCTAGAAAAGTTTGGCCGAGTCGGAGCCGATATTCGTCTCCGAACCCACGGGTAAGAATGTAGGCGAGACTGGACTACATAACATCCAGATATAGTGGTCCAAGTGACATTCTGGCTAGGCTTATAAATGCCTTCGGGCAGATAGCCTAGTACCTACCTATGAACCAAGAAGAGAAGACAAAAGTAGCATCGATCATTGAAATCATCACACCCAGTGACTATAGTGTCTTGTGTACAGAGAGACACAAAGTTATAAAATACCAGGATCTGCAGGCAGAAATGAGAGCAATGTGGAAGAAAGATACCCAGACAGTTCCTATAGCAGTAGGAGCAACGGGTATTATAAAAAAGAATTTACAATCATATTTAGATATGTTACCAATCCATGTAACCCTGTATGAATTGCAGAAGGAGTCATTACTGGGCACACTGCGGGTGCTGCGAAGAGCACTTTTGGCTGACATCAAAGATTGAAACAATACTAATTTCATGAACTTTAATCATACTTTGACTTAGGAATAGGGTCCATTCCCATCATGGTACTAGGAACCCAAAAGATTTGAAGAAATTAGAAAAGAAATAAAAGCCACACCTAGTGAACTGGAAAGGAGGTACGTAAACAGAAAAGGCCATCTCTCTGTGTATTGTCAGGTGGTCTGTAATGCATAAGATATCATCAATAATGTGCGCACAGGTCACCTTGGCTGTTTAAAACTCCCATATATAGCTGTGACCTGTACCTAAGGTTTTCAAGGGGTGGCTTCCAACAAGGACATCTAGTGGAGGATGCAGGATATGTACTAAAACCTTGGTTTATGACTCCTTTGAGAAACCCACACAATCACTCTGAACAAGGTTACAACACTACACACATACAGACCAGAAATATAACAGAATGTGTATTTGGGATGCTCAAATCGTGGTTATTATGTCTAAAAAAATCCAGAGGTGCCCTGCAATATGACCCTGCCACCTCTGACAAAATACTGGCTGTTTGTGCCACCTTACATAACATTACACTCAGAATGCATGGGCAGCAGGTTGCCTCAGGAGGGAGACTGCAGTTCCCAGTACCACAGGCAGGCTCAGCAGACACAGATGAGGGATCATAGGAGGTTAGTAGGCTAACAGCCCAAGGGCCCTTACAAGCTTAACCAAGTTCAACCCTAGTTCCCTAGAGTGTCTGTTTTGAGCAGACACTAAAATCAGCACCAATTGCCCCTGTCCAGGAGGGGCACAGGTATAACCCCTAGGGTGAATTTCTGGTTTCCCATCCATTAGTCCAAATTACACTTAAATAGGCTCAACAAGGGGCTTTAACATGAATTGGAAGTTTGTTGCAAAGGTGAAGTAATTTGTGAGACAAATCTCTCACTCCAACAAGTTCTGTTGATGTGACATACCAGGTTAAGGTCCTTTGAACGAGTGATCTATGTGCCATTTGACTTGCAAATATACAAATATGCAGCATTTCCATTAAATCAGGGTCAAGAATCGCCCTATATGCAAGGCACAGGTTGCCTCTGAGCAGTCTGTATGACACAGAGTAAAGTGACAGTGATTTCAGTCTGTCCACATATGACAGATGCTGAAGACCCTAAATTTTCTTAATAAGGAACCTCTGTGGTCTCTCCAATTGCTGCAGGTGCCGGGCAAGGTACATACCAAAGGGCGCATTGTACTCTATTATTGGCCTGATGAGGAAAGAGTACAGGGGGGTTCTGACCTCCTTTTTTCTGGAGGCAATGCCCTTACGTATGAGATGAGCACTATAAAATGCCCTTCTTACCAGTGTGGAGACTTGGTGATCAAAGGTAAGGTTGCTGTCAACCTGTGTGCCCAGATCTCTCACCACTGAATGCGTGCTTAAGGTATTGCTATTGATGTGGTAGTTAGCAGGAACAATGCCCTTGTTGAAGGGGATGATGATGCTTTTTTTTTTTTTTTGCATTAAGTTTAAGACCATAACTTTGGCACCAGTCATTAGTCTGTGTAAGTCCATCTTGCAGGATGTTGACATTTTTAGGGGACACAATGGCCACTCCTAGTATGCAGTCATCAGCAAACATTCTCAGCCAAAGACCTTTAGCTTTTGCCTGTACTTTGGAGAAGCAGATTCTGAACAGTAGGGGTCCCAGAAATTATACCTGTGGAACACCACTGGTTATGGTCAGCGGAGGAGGTGGAGTTTCTAATTCTGACCATATGAGTTCTTATCAGTGAGCCAGTTTGCAATCCACCTGACAATATATGGGTTGATACCCAGCTGGGTGAGTTTATCAATGATACCTGAGTGGGGGATTGTGTCAAAGGCCTTGGCTAAGTCTAGGTAGGCTGTATGCACAGATTTGCCCTTGTTTAGGGCTTTGGTGACTATCTTGAAGAAATCTGCCAAGTTTCACAGACATGATCTCCCCTTGACAAAGCCCAGCCTGGTGGGGGTGGAGTGTTTTGAGATTTTCTATATCTTGTTGGTAAGGTCCATGGTCTTACACATAAGGCTGGCCAGGCTAATGGGTCTATAGTTCCTGGGGTCAGTGGATGCACCCCCTTTGTGCAAGGAGATGATGGCACCTGTTTTCCATTCCATTGGGATGAAGTCAGTGCTTAGGCTGTGATTTAAAATAGTACCTAGTAGTTTTGCTAATACCTGCTTTAATTCATGTAGAACACAGCCTGGGATGTTACCTGGTCCCATAGAGACTGTATTTTTGGCCCTGGAAAGGGCTCTTTAGAGACACTAGGAGGGGGACAGGTGGTAGGGATGCTATCAGGTATGTGTGATGGTGACAGGGGAGTGAAGTTCTCAGTGAACCTTGCAGCCAGCAGGTTTGCTATATCCATGGGTTCCGTATATGTAGTACCATTAACTACAAGTTTCACACAAATCCGGGCCTTTCCTTTGAGGTTACGGATGTAACTAAAGAATGCCTTATGGTTGTCCTTAGTTAGGAAAGCTAATCTGGATTCATATTTAGCTTTGGAGGACTTCAGAAGAAGTATTATTATTTGCTTGTTCAGTTGAGGGTGGAATGTTTCCTGTTTTTTGGACCATTTCTTCCTACTCTCAGACATCAGTTTCTTCTGTTATTGTAAAAAAATATGAGACACAAAATATTTTTAGATGTGACACTAAGAGGGTCGTATATGGAATTACATGCCTGTGTAATAAATATTATGTTGGTGAAAGTAAAAGGTCATTTAAAGTTAGAATTTTAGAACATATTAAGGAAATAAAGAAGTGTAAGCTGAAGTGCTAGTTGCTGCACATTTAAAGAATATATGGTAGTAATGTGGAAGGACTTCAGGTCAGTATATTAGAACAGGTTAAGGTGGATAGGTTCAATACTTCTCTTTTGAAACTTAAACTACTACAAAAATAATCTATTTTTATATTAAAGTATGAAACTTAATCCCTAAGGGACTTAATACAGACTGTAACTGGAAGGTTTTAACTGAGTAAATGTTTTGTAATGATATAATTAGTTTAGTTATTTTATTGAATAACTAGGGGAAATTGTTTTGTATATATATTGATGTGTTTTACTTGTGTTTCTTATACTCTGGAAAGGCTTTTTAGCCGAAGCACTAAGAGAGATTTTATCTGAATAAAATACTACTGTTTAGAAAACTGCTTGGTGGATTCCTGGTCACGTGTAATCTGCTGCATCTGGCTCTACTGTGGTTACTAACTGTGTAGATTACCTGCCCTGTACACACTGACTATGTTAATTAGGTCTCATCTCATTGTCTTTTCTGAATCACTCTATCTGGTCAATGTGATGGGCAGGTAAACATGGAGTTAGTATACCATAAAAAAGGTAGGAACACAGCAGAACTGTTTGAATTTTCATTAATTTAATACACTGGTACCTCGGCCATTCGCCTTCAACGGACAATATACAATTACAAACAACCATCTTTATATACATAGGTTCAAACCCCAATTAATCCAATTAAATACTAATTGAAAAATTAAATCTTGTTTAAAATGCTGCATACACATTTTTTAAAGTACTACATACACATTTTATTAAATACAGCCATCCTAAACATTTTAAATAACTCATTTTAAATATAAACTATCCAAAATGTATTAACTATTTTAATAAACTTTTTTTATGAAATATATCCTTTATAATAGACTAAATAAGTATGACAATAAAAGCCTCATTAATTCATACATTTATAAATTCATAAATATGAAAAAAAAATTAATAAAATTTCATATATTTACCTCAAGATTGAGACCCCTAGGAAACAATGTTCCATAATTGAGAATGAACTTACTTTCTAACTCATTCAACCTCCTCACCATATCACTCCCCTAACTAACACAGGTTGTGCCAAAATACTAAAGAAAAAGGAACTAGTGCTACCCCCATGAATATTCACAAAATGTTCAGCAACTGGACTCTTAAAGTTTCTATTGATAACATCCCTTAAATGTTCTATGATCCTAACCTTTACTGCTCTTTTTGTCTGACCAATATACCATTTTACATTTGCGCAACCACACCCTACGATATAAACTACCCCACAAGAATTACATCCAAAATTACCCCTACAGGTAAATTTTCTACCATTAATAAATGTGCCAGAAATGTTTTTAATATAACTGCATACTTTACACCGTCTACAAGCAGAAACACCTACATCAGCTTTAGTGCCTCTAGTTAAAGGCATATTCAATAGTTATTTTAAATTGGCACATCTACCATATGAAAATCTAACATACTTTGGAAACAGATTACCAGCTGTGACATCTACACAAACTATATATCAGAGGTCCAAAAGCGCCCTTCTCTTCTTTTTTGTTTTTTGGTATATGGTTTGGCGAAGTGGTGGATTTGTGAAGAATAGATATTTTTTGTAAACATGGAGTTAGTACCTACACAATAGCATGCACCTGCCTGAGCAATAGAAGAGTCAGTATTAAGACCTTTGGCCAGGTAATTTCTTGCAAGTGTGATTCATCAGCAGTTCTGCATATTCAATAACTTGTTTAGCATTCCTGCTAATGAGAAGTACAATGACAAGAGGGTTTGTCAGAGAGAAAAAATTATTGACAACGTTTAAGTTATATTTAATGAGATAGGGGAGTACCTTGATGGACACGGTTAACATTCTGCAAGAAGATTAAGAGCATGTGATGACAAAGTGGCTATAACTCATAGCCAATATGCAACTTACAAAGACAGACTCCCGTAATACATTAATGGTACAAAAGCAATACAATGAAGCAATGCACAAAAACTCTTCTCTTGCAGACAGTTGACTGTAATTTCCCATGCTTTACCATCCTCACTTCTGAAAGGATCAGAATTGCACATTTGTACCATGAGAGGACAATGACAACAATGTGCTATCATGGGTATAGTGCACAGTAACTGTAAATTTCAGAAGTACAATGATAGCTACATATGCTGTACTTTCTGTACTTTAGGATGTAAATATTCAGACAGCAAAACATGTTAATCATATCGATGTTTCATTGCAATGCCATAGGTGCAGTGTTCACATCTTGTGAAGGTGATGTCTCTGTGAAAGCAGGATTTCTTGCTGTAAGCATTTTACTTGTATAAGTCCACAGAGTTGAAAAATCCTCACACTGATTCATGAATACAATTTTTTGGTGCCATCCTTTGTGTGATGGTTGGCATGGTGCATCAGTGCCAGTGACCGATGTCTGTCACTGAATGACAGTTCTCTTCCTATGGCAAAAGCTCAAAATTTAATGGTGTATGTGCAAACAGCAATCAGTTTTGCAAATAAAACTGGTGAGGGTGCAGCTTAGTCAGTAGTTTGGACGTTACTGAATGCAGAAAATACATTTGTTGTCTAATTCTTAAATACCTCGTGTTAATGAAGTATGTTCTGATTAACAGCACAAGCCACGCAGGGTTTGAATCCACATTAATAGTTTACCTTTATGTGCCTTACTTTAAACTGAACTATACATGCAATTTATATTGCTAATCTGGAAATACACGTGCACTATGGCTGCAAAACATGTATTTTTTTTATCAGTGATTATAGTAAAAATACACTGGGTCTACTTTATTTAACCAAAAGCTGATTCCAGCGAATGCAAATCCATCGATACAAATGCATCGAACCGCGAAATAAGCTAACTCACAAAACCGTGAAATTCGAAATGTGGAAGTGTTTTGGTTGGCCTGTCTGAGCTACAGATCTGTAAGGTAAGTGTGCGATAGTTACGGACATTAGGGTGCGGGTTAAGGTATGTGCATAGAAAGGTAATGTAATATGGGCAATATATTTAACGTTTAGTGTAGGGTTTGAGGTAGGGGTTTGGTTAGTGTATGTGTGCGGTTTATTTATTTTGTTTGGGTATAGCTCCGTAGGATAAGTGTGTGGTAGTTACGGACCTTAGGGTTAGGGAGGGGTTAAGGAGAGTGCATAGATAGTGGTGTATGTGGGGTTTAGTGTAGGGTTAGAAGTAGCGTTTTGGTTGGTGTATATTTGTGGTTTATTTATTTTGTTTGGGTGGGTAGTGTGTTTCGGGCGGTGGGGTTGGCCGAGTATGACAAATCGGTAGTTTGAGTTTTCTGTTTTTTTGAGTTCGCTCATTTCACGGTTCGATTTGTGGTCACCTGACATTATTTTTGTAACTATTGATGTCAAGGAATTGTTCTCATGCATCCCTAGAGGCGAAGGAATTGATAGTTTCATCCAAAGTATAAAAAATTTTAGTGGGTTACAAGGGGACGATATTATAACTCTTACATCATTCATGGAAATAGTATTGGATTATAATTATATATTTTTCGAAGGTGAATATTACAAACAGGTTTCAGGTGTGGCAATGGGGGCAGCATGCGCCCCCATGTATGCCAATATGGTCCTTTTGGACTGGGAAACAACATATATTCATAAAACAGGGTGGATGCAGAAGATACTAAAGTATGTAAGATACCTGGATGATATATTCCTGCTTTGGAAAGGAAACATAGATGAATTGGAAGAATTTGTAAACTACATCAATGGTACAACCGCTTATTTGAAATTTACCTATCAATGGCATAGGGAAGGGATTAATTACCTTGACGTATATGTTTATACGGATGGTAAGGCATTTCAATCTAAGATACATCGTAAGGAAACCTACAGTAATAGCTATTTGCATTTTTCTAGTGCCCATTCATATAAAGTAAAATATAATATAGTGAAAGGGCAAATGATTAGGGCTGCAAGAATGACATCAGTAAGGAGCAATATGCTTAAAGAGATAAATTTTATGGTGACCATGTTCAGAGAAAAGGGTTATCCTGAGAGGATGTTGAAGGACCTAGCACAGTATATCACGCAAGAATGGGGTAATAAATATTACCCGTTGATAGGCAAAGGTATACCTACCAAAAAGACAAATGATACAACTGATGGTCCAAGTTACAACAGATCATGTATCGTGAAATACGGGGATCAAACTCATAAGATAAAACAGATAATATCTAAACATTGGTATATATTAACAAATGATGCAGCGGTCAAAGACAAGGTACCCACCGCACCAAGTTTTGTATACAAGGCAGGCAACTGCCTTCATAGACTTATACAAAGAAAGCAGAATTCCAACAAAGCAGATCCACACAACAGTAGGGGTACTACGGGGTGTGGATGTTGCAATTACTGCAGATATATCTATGAAGGCAAACAAATAACTTTAAAGGACAAAAATAGAACAAAAATTTACTTCAAGAATGGAAATTGTCTCACTAGGCATGTGATATATTTGGCTATTTGCGACACATGCGAGAATTATTATGTAGGCATGACTGACAGATTCTTAAAAAACAGAATATACGATCACCTATATTGCATAAAAAAGAACGATGTTAATAATGCATTATCAAGACATATATTAAACAATGAGCAGTGCACAAACTTTAAGTTTGGGATACTGGAGGTGGTCAGTCCTAATCCCAGAGGAGGCAACATAAAGGCTATAGTGGGGGAAAAAGAAATCAAGTGGCAATTGCGGGTAGGGGCAGCTACACCGCCAGGTTTAAATGAGGTCATACCCACGAAGCCATTATTAAGAACATAATTACAACCACACCAGTAGGTTTGATAGATTTATACTGTTTCAATAGAGCTAAATACATGGAATAAATATTAACACAAGGTTTTTAGGTAGTTAGGTTGAATAGTGTATAGAATAAATGGTGATAAATTGTGTGTAATATGGACATTGCATTTCAGATTGTAAAATGTGCATTGCCATTCTCACGATGTTAATGGTTTTAATATAGTAGGGTTTCATTAAATACATAAATTTTTATTTTTATCTTGAGCTTTTAAAGTACAAGAAATTGGAACAATCAATTAAGCTAATTTATTAGCGTTTTTGGCGGGGAAATTAAGTATATAACAGCTAGGATGCACTAATTCAGTGTTCTGATGAAATCTAGATGTGCTAGATGAAAGCGCTCAACAGTTTTATGTGTTGCTGAATGGTTTTAAAATAAAGGATTTTCTACTGCAGTGTTTCGTGGTTCCTGTTTTACAGTGCCGTGCTGTGCAAGTACTTGGTTGTTCTGGTTGAACTCAGGAGCTTTGCTTTTTCGATGTATATGTGTCGATGGATTTTCATTCGCTGGAATCAGCTTTTGGTTAATTAAAGTAGACCCAAATACACTTCTGTGGGTGTTCAGTGAAAAAAATAGTCCACAAGAAACAGTATGAGGCAAACTTGGCAATATATTAATGAATAAAGGAAATAAGAAGAAGACAGCAACACAGATTTCAAAACATGTTGCAACACTGGTGCAGTGGCATATATTTTTAATGATTGCAAGTGCGCATTGCACACCAAAATGCTGTACAGAACATCACGTCTTGTATAGTCTTTTTAGACCTTTCCTAAATATTTGTTACCCAATAAACACATAATACTGTTATTGAAAGCTACAGCTCATCACCCACAAGGCCAGAAACTGTATTGTGACAATTATTTGCACCCTGGTTGGCATGGAACACTGATACTATTCAGGAATGTTTGCAGAGAACTGGCAATCCATGTCCTAAGGCACAAATTCAGAAAATAATTACGCATGTGCTAAGACTTTTGCAGCCATTCACACAAATAAGCTTGGGTTTGTTATGTGTCATTTGGCACTGAAGATGTTACAAAAATAAATTGTGTGGCAAGATTTCCACAGCAAAACATATTTGTCTAAAATCATTACTCCAATAAAGGAACAATGTATATTGCAATACTTACAGGGCTGTAAGAAGTAGTTATATATCACAAGCTTGGTCTGCAAGGCCATGGAACGTATCATGGAACACATAAACAAAGACATTGGTAACCTCCAAACTCTGGATATCACCCAGTTCAGGTCTGTGAAAGGCAGATCATGCCTCCTGAACCTGATCAACTTCTTTGAGGCAGTCACCAAAGCCGTGGATGAGGGTAGGGTGGTTCACACAGCCTATCTTGACCTCGCCAAGGCTTTCAACATCATCCCCCATTCTGGAATTATAGCTAAACTCACTAAACTAGGTATAAATCCCTACGTTACAAGATGGGTTGCCAACTGGCTCACTGACAGAACGCACACCGGAAAAGTTGCAGACTCCAAATCTGACCTCAAAGCAGTGACAAGTGGAGTACCACAGGGTTCTGTCCTGGGACATCTCCTCTTTGGTATCTACTTCTCTGAAGTACAGGCTAACACAGAAGGCCTCTGGCTAATGAAGTTCGCAGATGACTGCAAGCTAGGAGCCATAGTCAAGTCCCCAAATGATGTGGACATCCTACAGAAGGGCCTCACTGTGACAGATGCCTGGTGTCAGAGCCATGGCCTCAAGCTCAATGCCAAAAAGGGCAGTGTCATCCCCTTTGGTAAAAACTCTGCACCCATGAACTACCACATAGGCAGCAATCTACGTAACACCAAATGCATGATAAGAGACTTTAGGACCCAGGTGGACAGTAGTCTCTCCTTTGATAGTCACATTGCCACAGTAGTCAGGAAGTCCTTCTACGTGGCACACCTCATCATAAAAGGATTCTCATCCAGGAAAAAAGAGGTCAGTCTTCCCCTCTACTCGACACTCATTAGACCCATTATAGAGTACAACACCCCTTTTGGAATTTACCTCACAAGACATCTGCAGCAGCTAGAAAGGACACAGAAGTACCTCACAAAGAGGATTACTGGCCTCAAACAAATGCCCTACACTGACCGCCTCAAAAAACTCCAGCTTTACTCCGTAGCATATCGCCTACTTCGAGGTGATCTCTGCCTAACATATAAAGCTATGTTAAACCCAGAGCTGTTGGACATGCTACACCTAAAAAAATCCCAATCCCTCCAAGCTACATGCTCTAGGGACCTAAACCTTGTCACCACAATAAACAGGACACGCTGGAGAGATAGATTCCTGTCCCAGAGACTTCATATACTCTGGAACAAGCCACCCATCTATGTCAAGCAAAGTTCTTCATTAGCACTCTTCAAGAAAAATCTTGACGACTGGATGGGAAATAGGAAATACACCCCGGGGATCACTTCTGTGTCTCTGCTTGACAGTGGCACAGGAAAATAACTTTCTTGGGTGGCGTAAGCCATGGAACCTTGCTGGCTAGGCTTACATAGGCCCTTGGGCCAATAGCCTAGTACCTACCTATGAACCTATGAACAAAACTGTAGACCTCAACTTACACCTATGGAAAGTTAGTTCCTCTGTGGCATTAACAATTAATGCTCAGTGTTGAGAAGTCCATGCAACTTATTGTCATGGCTTCATTCACAAGTTGATATAACTCACAGTTATTATTTATTATAATTTATTTTATTTTACATTTGTTTACTGGGAAAGTTTGACTAGACAAGCTGTCCATTTTTAGTGGAGGCTCGGGGAGATAAGCTCCACAAAAAAAAAAAAATAAAATGACAGAAACACATACAATGATTATACAGAAAGACCAGTTATTAGATTAGCTATGTAGGTAAAAATCACATATAAGATTTTGTATAATTTCAATATTGCGTATTTGTGTGAAAAACAATAGAGAGTATAATTTCACAACAATCAGAAGGATAAATATTTAGAATAGATATAGAAGTAGAAATCATATATAACAGCTTTTATAATTTCAGTAACACACTTTTTACAACAGTCTTGGTCTTTAAACATACAGTGCAAAATGTAACAGCAAACTTGGATCATTTTTTGAAGGAACACATTTGAGATATGAAATTCAGTGGAGGTTAAGTGTTCTGTAGTAATCTTTATCAGATCAAGGTTGATTAGCTAAAAGGTTGAGTGTTCTTAGCATGGGCTGCTACAAGAGCATAACCAAGTTATTAACTTCTGAAGTTATGAATTTCCCCACACTCTTACTCAGGTACAACTAACAACTTATAGAATAATCTACCACCCAGAAACGTGCTCACATCTGCATAACATAATCCAACTATTTTCACCTAACAGAACACTGTGGTCTTCTGATAAAACCCTACCCACCATATGCAAATCCAGCAACAAAGCTTGTGACTCCCTTTACTCCTGCTGTATCTCTAAAAAATGGAATAGTATCCCATATCCTCTAAGGCAAATAAGTAACCAAAGTATCATTAAATCAGAACTCAAAATTCACCTTATAAACAAATGGCTGTGCACACCTCTTATCACCTGGATAAGCAATGTACAGCTCACTCCAGCCTAACAAAATTATATACGCCTCACTTGTTCTAATTTCCACTTTAGCCCTTAAGACAACACCAGCACCCAAACCTATGCTACTCTAGCTTTGACATGTATGAACACTTCCTATATTATTACTCTTAGCTAGTCTATTCTACATACACTTCTGCTCGCAAAGCATATGCCATTTTGCAAACAAAAAATGCACCAACCACCTTATTTTCTTCTTCACCTCATGATGTTAATTTGTGTAAGCTGCAATTGGTATTGCATTTTAGCATTATAATTTCAAATTATATAATTTTATGTTCTATGTAAAATGTCTTACCATGCAACTTTTATTTTCTTTGAAAATGTATTCCTATTTGTACACTGAAACAGTATTTTAAAACTTTTATTTTTTTTCTAATTTTCTGGACCTTTTCTCCCAAGGCCTCCACTGAAAAGGGGCTATTTCTTTGATGCCCATATAGACTCTTCTGGTAAGTAAATGCAAATAAATAAATAATTGCCACCCAGGCATTGTGTAGTAGTTAAACAAAATTTACACAAAGACAACTCTGAATAACAATAACATCATGAAGATTTTAATGTCATTCTTGTTTGTAACAATGTTCATGTTATGATGTCTATCAACCATATTAGAGTACATTCTGAGAGGGGGCAATATATCATTTCAAATGTAACTGAGACCTCCAACAGTCAGAACTTGCCGGAGTTAAGGTGGGGCATTTGTATATATGCTGATCACCACACATGGCCAGGTTTTATAGACATGTCTTGCACCTCAACTGGATATTGCAGAATTAATACCTACATCCCCCACAGGATTCCCAATCCTCTTTTCTTAATGTACTAGAAAATATTAGGGTTCAACCAAACACCCTAATAATGGGCAACTTCAACTACCCCACCATTAACTGGGAAAACTACTCGTGTACCAACTCCTTAGCTCAACGCTTTCTGGAATTCATAAACTCCAATGCCCTGGATCAGCTTATCCACACCCCCACCAGGGGCAACAATATCCTAGACCTAGTCATTACCAACATGAGTGACCGGTGTTCCACACCTGAAGTCAACTCCTCGTTGGTCCGATCCAACCATAGGCTAATCAACCCTTGATATCCACATCCCACTCCCACCCCCCATTAAGGAAACCATGGTAAACCATTTCTCCAAAGCCAACTTCATGCTTCTTAAGACAGAAGTGGTGAACATCATGACACCCATGCAAATGGGCAATACAGTTGCAACTGCTGAATCCTACACAAATGCATTCTATAAGCACTTACACGAGTGCATGGATCATGCTATCCCAAACAGAACCAAGACGCTATCCTCCAAAAAAAGGAAGCCAATCTGGTGGTCCTCTGCCATAAACAAACTGTACAACAGAAGGAAGAAACTATTGCAAAAGAGAGTAAAATCCCATGAGTGGAGTTGCTCCCTGGTCAGCCTCAGTAAGAAGCTGAGATCCCTTATAAGATCCTCCAAAGCTAGCTATGAAAACAAAATCGCTACTAATTCTAAGGACAACCACAAAGCATTCTATACTTATGTCAAGAATCTCGATGGCAACACCCAGATCTGTTCTGAGTTACAGCACAATGGCACGAAAATTACAGAATCAACTGATATTGCCAACATCCTGGCAGATAGGTTCAGTGCTAACTTTACCTCCCACCTCACCCCCTAAAGGGCCCATATCTATACAAAAAGAATGCAGAGTCCCTGTAATCACAACTACGCAGGTAAAAGCTGCACTCTCTAAAGCCAAAAACACAGCATCCATGGGACCGGACAACATCCCAGGCTGTGTTTTACACAAACTTCATAACGAACTGGCTCCCCACTTAAGCACCATGTTCAATAATAGCCTCGCATCAGGCTATGTGCCCACTAAATGATGCACAGCAACAGTTATCCCGCTCCACAAAGGGGGAGCCACCACTGATCCCGGGAACTATCGACCTATTCGCCTGATGAGCCTGGTCTGCAAAGCCATGGAACATATTCACGGAACTCATAAAAAAAGACATTGGTAACCTCCAAACTCTGGATCCCACTCAGTTCAGGTTTGTGAAAGGCAGATCATGCCTCCTGAACCTGATCGACTTCTTTGAGGCAGTCACCAAAGCCGTAGATGAGGGTAAGGTGGTTCACACAGCCTATCTTGACCTCGCCAAGGCTTTCAACACATCCCCCATTCTGGAATTACAGCTAACCTCACTAAACTAGGTATAAATCCCTACATCACAAGATGGGTTGCTAACTGGCTCACTGACAGAACCCACACTGTAAAAGTTGCAGACTCCAAATCTGACCTCAAAACAGTGACAAGTGGAGTACCACAGGGTTCCATCCTGGGACCTCTCCTGTTTGGTATCTACCTCTCTGAAGTACAGGCTAACACAGAAGGCCTCTGGCTAGCGAAGTTCGCAGATGACTGCAAACTAGGAGCCATAGTCAAGTCCCCAAATGATGTGGACATCCTACAGAAGGGCCTCGCTGAGACAGAGGCCTGGTGTCAGAGCCATGGCCTCACGCTCAATGCCAAAAAGTGCAGTGTCATCCCCTTTGGTAAAAAACTCTGTACCCATAAACTACCACATAGGCAGCAATCTACTTAACACCAAATGTGTGATAAGAGACCTTGGGACCCAGATGGACAGCAGTCTCTCCTTTGATAGTCACATCGCCACAGTAGTCAGGAAGTCCTTCTATGTGGCACACCTCATCATAAAAGGGTTCTCATCCAGGAAAAAAGAGGTCATTGTTCCCCTCTACTCAACATTCATTAGACCCATTATAGAGTACAACGCCTCTTTTGGAATGTACCTTACAAGACATCTGCAGCAGCTGGAAAGGCCACAGAAGTACCTCACAAAGAGGATTACTGGCCTCAAACAAATGCCCTACACTGACCACCTCAAAAAACTCCAGCTTTACTCCATATCATATTGCCTACTCCGAGGTGATCTCTGCCTAACATATAAAACTATGTCAAACCCAGAGCTGTTGGACATGCTACACCTAAAGAAATCCCAATCCCTCTGAGCTACACGCTCTAGGGACCCAAACCTTGTCACCACAATAAACAGGACATGCTGGAGGGATAGATTCCTGTCCCAGGGACTTCCCATACTCTGGAACAGGCTACCCATCTATGTCAAGCAAAGTTCATTAGCACTCTTCAAAAAAAATCTTGATGAGTGGATGAGAAATAGGAAATACACCCCGGGATCACTTCTGTGTCTCTGCTCGACAGTGGCACAGGAAAATAACTTTCTTGGGTGGCGTAAGCCAGGGAACCTTGTTGGCTAGGCTTACATAGGCGCTTGGGCTTATAGCCTAGTACCTACCTATGAACCTATGAACATACAATTCTAGCCCATTCCTGTGCTTTATGTCATGCAAATGTGTTTGGCTAGCTTGTCTGTCACTGGACACAGTCTGATGCATGTGAGATCTGATTTGGGTGCCAATTCCCTGCCATTTTTCCAGAGATCCTGGAGAAAACATAGGCAGACAATGATGAGGTTAGTGCTCCATCTAGAATACAGAGGGCGTGTGAGGAGGAGTCCAAGATTGTTTGCTGTACTCCTTGTTAAACATTTAGCAAAGGCTTCTGGGGAGGGGCTATACTGGGTCACAGTGTAAGGCTGAGGCTTAGAATATCTTAGCCAAGATTGTCACCAGTGCAAGTGCCAATCCACACACAAGTGAACAACAGCATCACCATTATAATGACTTTAAAAGGTGAAAGCAGGACCACCTTTGCCGATGGCAGGTATACATTAAGATCCACAAGCCACCTTAGTTGTGTATGTATAATGTCCCACAACCAGGGAATAGAACAGCATGACATGGCAATACAAATAGGTGTTCATGAGTTTTTTTTTTCTGTTATGTGTAGCTCCTGCACAGACTGAAGGAAATAGGGAGGCACATCTGGAGAGACTAAAGAACCTTAGAGAGCCATGGGGTAAGTATAAGTTCAGGTATGAATGTCTGCCATTTCATAATAGCAGTGATTGTAAAACTAGGTTATCAGTTCTATTGACTTCAATTCATAAATGTTGAATACAGTAATACATGTGTATGCATACTCAACTTATACAAACTGCACATACCTGAAGAAATATCTATTGCAACTTTGCATTAAACAATGGTTTAGGAGATGTGGATGTTTATGGGCTCAAATCCAAGCAGCAGCAAGTACTCTGCATTATTTAATATTTATTATTCTGAAATCAGTAACACAGAATGACATTTTACTCAGTTCGCATATACCTTATGTCACTTGTAAGGCATAAGCTAACTTTCCTATAGATACATTATTTACATAATTTGTACAACAGGCTCATAGGTAAGTAATAGGCTAGCTGCCCTTGTGGGACATTTTAAGCCTAGCTAATTTCCCTTTTTATGCTCAAATTAACTCATCCCATTTAGTTAAAGATTGGCCTTGCTCACCCCTTGGTCAATAATTATATATTACCCCTAATGAGAATAACTGGGATTATAATAGATAATTTGAGGAGATGCATGCATGGAATAAAACATTTAGGAGCTGTCTCTGTCCATTACTAGTACAGGAGGCAGTCCCAGGGTAAATTTTCTGTTTCCTATCCATAGATCCAAGTTGCACTTACATATTGACAGAGATAATCTTTGTTTTATATGGATGGGTAGTCTGTTCCAGAAAAGGGGGTATCCCCTGTGAGATATAACTGTCCTTTTAAACCATTCTGTTCATGCTGCAGAAATGTTTAAATCCCTAAACCGAGTATTTCTGATGCCATTTGATTTTTTTTTGATGTGCAGTAAATCAATCAGTATTAGGTCAAAGGATGCCTTCTATGCCAGACACAGGTCACCTCTTAGCAATTTGTAGGATACTGACTATAGTGACAGAACTTTGAGTTAGTCCATGTAGGACATGTTGTTTAGGCCTTGCATCCTTTTAGTAAGGTATCTCTGTGGGCATTCCAGTTGTTGCATGTGCCTGGACAGATACAAGCCAAAGGGGCATTATACTCCCTGAACGGCCTAATGAGGGTTGAGTAAAGGGGGGAGATGACACCACTAGATTCAGACACAATCCCTTTGTTATAAGCTGTGCAGTACAGAAAGACTTTCCTATAATGCACACATGTTCCTCAAAAGTTAGGTCACTGTCCATATAACTTCCCAAATCTCAAACAACTGGGTCAACTGTTAAGAAGCTTATTTTCAGTGTGGTAGTTCCTTGGGGTAGATTACCTCTAAAGGATACAACAATGCATTTTTGTTTTTACATTTAGTTTCAATCAATGATTTTGGCACCAGTTGTTTACTTGGGACAAACCATCCTGCAGGATGGCTAAGTCATTTGAGGATCCAGTGACTGCTCATAGCTTACAGTCATCTGCAGACTTAGTCAGCCAGAGCCCTCTAGTATTGGCTTTTACTTCAGTAAAGTAGATGCCAAACAGGACAGGTCCCAGCACAGAACCCTGGAGGACTCCACTGAAGACCACTCTCTGTGGAGGTAACTTCCACTCTTTGGATTTCCTACATCCTATCTGTGAGACAGTTGGCAATTCAGCAGGTGACATAGGAATTTATTCCCAGTTATTTATCTTTTGCACTATGCGTGGGGGAATTGTGTCAAAAGCTTTGGCGAGGTTAATGTATGTTTTGTGGTGTGTACCATTTTTGCATTTATCCATTGCTTTGCTAACCTTTTCAAAAAATACACCAGGATGAGTAAGCATGATCTGCCCCTGACAAATCCAAAAGAGAAAGGTCCAGTGTTTAGAGGTTCCCTATGTCCTTATTGATTAGTTCTATGATAAGTCTTTCCTTGGTTTTTCATATAAAGTTGGTTAGACTTGCACCCTATAACTGTCTAGTCTGTGGAAGGTCCTTCCTTATGCTGGGGAATGACTGTAGCTTGTCTCCATTCCCTTGGTACAAAACATGTATGAAGGCTGCGAATGAAGAACAATGTTATTAGGGGTGTGGCTAAATCCTGTTTCATGCTATTTAAGATGCAACTAGGGATATTGTCAGGACCCAATGCAGTATTTTTAGCTTTTGATAGCACTCTTAGGACTTGGTCTTGTGTGATAGCTGGAAGCATGCCATTTCACATATATCTTGAGGGGCAGACAGGGGGAAGATAGGGTGAAGCACGTAAATCTTGATGGGCAGATGGGGGGAGGGGCATAGGGTAAAGTTATCAGCCAGTACATTCCCTATATCTTCAGCCACAGTGTTGGTAACATCACTCACAATCAGCTCACAGCATTGCTGCTTTGGCTTGGGTAGCTGTTTTAGCCTCCATCTTGGCTTTGGTGGATTTTATTATTACGTTTTTGAGTTGTTTGTTTATTTCAGTTACAAGAACTCTATCATTTAGGACTTTTGGTCAAAATTCTTTTCCTTTTATTTTAAAGCTTACTGATATTATTGTAACACTGTGTTGATTTGTTTCTGGGGTTTGCCCTGCACTTATTCCTACAGGGTACAGCTTCTTCTATGCAGCTGTTTACATGCTGGTATAGAATGATGGTGTAAGATTCTGTGTATTTAGTGGCGATAACTGAGTTTGGTGGGGATTTGAAGCTAGCCAATTTGAGTTAAAGAAATTTCTAAATGTATCTTGGATGGAAGGGATCTCTTGTTTCAATTTTATGCTTTATGGTCAGACTAAGAAGAGATGAAGATAGGCAAGGGATGGTGCAAAATGCCCCATATTACTAAGGACAAAATACAAGATCTTATTCCTCCCAGTTGGTACTCTGACTAATGGTTCCAGGGCATTTGCATTGACAAAGTCATACAATTGGAGAGATTAAGCTTTAACAGTGGATGTGAAAAATACAAACATTTATGTAGGAATATGCACTGACTAGGATATACTACAATTACAAGTATGATATTTTTCTTTGTTGTCTCTCCTCATACCCTATTTGTGTGTGTATTTATGACATTTTGACTACCACATGGTACTAAAACACAACAGCCAGCATAGCGAGCTATACCAGCCACAAGGACACAGACTGCCATCCCTCCACAAGTGGCTGCAGCAGTGCAACCACTGGCAGCAGAGGCACCCAGCACTCCTGAGTCACACCTGCCAGGGTTTCTCCCACAGTCATTGCACTATTTGCACAATCTGCATTAGGTAGCTCTGCTCCAGAATACTGTCCCTGGAGGTGGCAACTATATCACCTAACAGAAGCTGACAGAGCTGGTGGAGCTTATGGAGATGAGCTTCAGAAAACACATTGGCCATATGGAAAGTATCCTGCAGAAAACTGTCAAATTGCTGTACTATTCGGCATTGTCCTAGGTGTCTGTGACAAGATACAGTAGTAAAAGGTCTGAGGGCAAGGACAAGATTTCCACTGTATTCATGCCAGATGGGGATGTGCCTCTGAGGTCCCATACCTACCCACAATCATGGTGTACCCTAATATTTTCTTTCCATCACCATCCTTGCCTGTCTAGGATGTCCTGTATGTCTGGACCTGGTACCTAACCTACCCTACATACCTCCCCCTCTTATTCCTAAATACCTTCTTCAGCATTCCTCTCTCTCTCTTAAAAAAAAAATAGGGCACCACATACATAGCTCTCCAGTTCACATCTGCATGTGTATGACACATTTGAGTTGGTCCAGTTGGTCACACAACATTATTAAGTAGTTGTCATACATCCTTTATGATGTGAGTATCCAGTTTTGTCAAATTATTTTTAGACGTACAATGTTAGCTTGTGAATAAGTAGCTAGCTATGGTGCTCTCCCACCGCCATCCTCACATTCTTTAATAACTCCTCCAGTGTCCTACCCTCTGCTTACTCCCCATTTTCATCACAGTCCTATCAACTCCATTTCACACCTTTAATCTGGTCAAATAATATATCCACACACCACTTACATGGCTAGAATTGGCTCATGAACAAAAATGTCTATTTCTGTCTTCTGCATTTCACAACACTTGGCACTGAGCAGCACTACTAGTCATACTTCAGTAACAATAGCTGCTGCTGCCCATCCTGTAGCAAAAAATGATGAATTTCTGCCTTCAGCTATATTTGTCTGGTGCTCCTTGCATTAGTATGCTTAGTTCTACAGCTCATTAGAAACCAATACTGATAGTAATACAAGGGGACAGCTGTTTTATATGTTTTACAGTCCAGGTTTTAATGCATTCCTTATGGGATGTTTCAGTTATCATCCTATTGTGAAGGTTGCTCATTCTCCCTGATATATCATATAAACTTCAAGTATCTGCTGTCTGATACCTGTTGTAAGACTTCTTCTGTGGTGTCAACAGATAATAATTCTCTATATAGTCCAGACTTAGAAAGGCAGGTGCTTGAATCCAGCAAATGTAACATGTATGAGTGCAACAGCAAATAATAACAAGAAGGACTGGCTTATTCAACAGATGTGATGTGTACTCTTCCACTTACAGATAACATTTACACAGGGGTAGAAATCTTCCAACTCATGTTCTCTTTTTTAGGTCAAACATATGCTTTGCAACACAGTGATGAAGTCATCTCTTCAAATGTGTGCTGATACTTCTAGGAAGACTTCTCCTGTGGAGTGAGGGGGTAATACACAGTTCTATAGATTGTGGACTTAACGACAGGCAAGTGTTTGAGTTCAGCAATGTATAAATAGTATGAGTGTGCCTGAGTAAAGTGAAAGGTGGGACTGGCTTAATGAAAAGATGTGATGTGTACACATCCACTAAATGGAAATATTTACACCGGGAAAGGATTTCCCCAACTTTTTCACTCCCATATCAGCCAAACATATGCCTGGCAATATAATGATGAAGTCATCTCTTCAAATGCGTGCTGTCTGACACTTGCAGTATGACTTCTCCTATGGCATGAGTGGATAACACACATCTCTATAGCATGTGGACACAGATAAGCAGGTGTTGCAGTCCAGCAAAATGTAATGGCTGTGGTTCTGCAACAGCAGAATGATATTTAGGAATAGCTCAGTCAACAGATGTGATGCAGATAATTCAACTCAGGGGTAACACTAACATGACTATAGGATTTTGATCCCTACAACATCCTTTTAGGTGAGTCATATGGATTCAAACACAGCACTGAAGTAATCTCTTCAAGTGTGTACTTTCTGATACTTCTAACATGATTTCTCCTGTGACATGAGCACTTAATACACATCTTTACAGAGTGCAGACTTCGATAGGCAAGTGTTCAAATCCAGCTATGTCTAGCTAATGTGGCTGCAGATATTTCAACTTGGGTAACATTTACATGGCTACAGGATTTTGATCCTTCCAACCCCCTTTTATATGAGACATGTATAAATATACCAACAGTGTTAAAGGCCAGTCTAAAACTGTTGTATGTAAACTCTAGTAGTTTCCACAGTTCACTAACAACCTGATGGGGATGTTGCAACTGTCTGTGAGTGTTGCATTCGTCATAGTGTGTTAACTGTGTCTATGTGGCAGCAGCATAATGTAATATGATGCTTATATAGATACACATGCTTTCAATCACATAATACTTTGGAACAGTGTATGTATATGTAGACCTTACACAATAATGGCATCAGGTGCACTTGTGTTGTGATCACTTCTCCTAGGAAGTAACCGTCATGAGTGGACTTGCTATCACACTTTTAATCATGTCCATAAGCATACACTGACACACACACACACACACACACACACACACACACACACACACACACACACACACACACACACACACACACACACACACGCAATGCTTATTAATGGACTGACTCCATATGACTTTTGTCTGGCAAGATTTCCATCTTAGTACAGTTTTCCTTGCATATCACACATCTCCCATGTACATACATCTCATCTGTTATATTTTACAAATCTGAAACAAATTTTAGTGCAACATATTTTTTTATTAACTTTCATTTCCACCACTGCATCTCACTTACTGAGAACTAGGCTGGCTGGAACTCCCTCACCTCCTTCAATGGTACCAACTCTCACTCGCCCACAAACTACTAAATCATCCTCTAAAAGTCCCCCCCCTCCAAAATCTATTCCAACCCTATCATGCCACCAGACCACTATGCTCCAGCAATAAAAATCAATTACAGGTAACTAAAACCAGGAACTCTGCTGGAGAAGCTCTCTTCTCCTATTCCATAGCAAAATTATGGAATACTCTTCCTCACACTATAACGTCTGTGTCATCACGCACTAACTTCAAAGCTGCTCAAAAATCTCATCTAAAAGAGCACTGGACATGCCCCTGTAACAAACCTCTCTAACAACACTACCCCAGCCTCTCTAATCCCTTTCTTCCACCCCTCTAACTACCTCAGATTGCAGCCAAATACATTGCTTGTAAACCTATATCTCAGCTGTAATCTTAGCCACTGTTATTCAAGGGTAATAGCTGCTAGCTCAGCTATTAAAATACTTGCTAGTCTTTATGGCACCAATGATATAAGTGTTGTACCATTTAACTAAATAATTTCATTTTGAACTATAACTGTTTACTACTATTGTTAAATAAAACCTACCTATACTTCTTGTAACTTGTAATTAATTGTTGTTTTTAACTGTTGTTTTTATTGTGGAGCTTTTTTCCCCGGGCCTCCACTGAAAAAGGACCTGTGTCCAGTAAGATTTTCCTGGTCAACAAATGTAAATAAATAAATAATAAAATCATTTCAACTTGACAGCTCTGTGTCTGTGGCATATCGTTTTGAATTGCAATGCATAAAATTACTTGGATGTGTTCTCTCTCACTTTTTACCCTTTGCAACATGCATGTCATTGTCACAATTGTTATTTTATCTATTGTCAGTACATGTACAGGAGTTCCTTAACTTTCTCTATTTATCCACACATTATGTGCTTTTCCATTCCTACTGCACTGGCAGTTTGATACACATGGCAATGGGAATTTGCCAGCTTTTGTTAATTGCACTTCTTTTTAACACATTTTTCTTTGACATATTTACCGTGTGTGTTGTCTTTCTTAAGGTACCTGAAAATGCTAGTGAAGATCCTTACTGCACTCAGTGAAATGAACAACAGTATTAACCTTCCTTTTCCACTTTTTGTTAGGATTCCCGTTCCTTTTAGATATTCCTATCTGGCCTATCTGTTGTGTTGTGTGTGGGCAATTGCTTACAGATCTCAGGTTTCTGTATACTCTTGTTTACATCATTTAAATGATCCCTGCTGTACCCCAAAGTGGCTGTGAGCCTGTTTTGTATGCTAGAGCTAGAGCTCTGGCTGCTCGTTGTGTATAATACCTTGAATTCTTGCAATATTTACATTAACAATGCTGCTCCTTGCCCACAGATGGCCAAACATGTTAGTTCTACCACAGTGTATGCACTATGTTAAAGAATCCCTGGGATACCAAGTATATTACATGATAAGCATAAGTGTTTCATAGCATAGATACAATCCAGCATTTCATATGATATACATAACTATTTCATAGCACAGGTACAAATAATACCTATTTGCAGCATGTATGCTAATCACATTCTTCTTCTTCCGGCTTTTCCCGGTTAGGGGTTGCCACAGCGGATCTCTGTCCGCTAATTTTACGGTGTTGAGTTGCCAGCCTGGCACCCAACCTTTCACAGAAGGCACACACACACACACACACACACACACACACACACACATGCACTCATGCCTATGGCCAATTTAGTGTATCCAATCCACCTACAGCATGTCTTTGGGATGTGGGAGGAAACCGGAGCACCCAGAGGAAACCCACGCGACCACAGGGAGGACATGCAGACTCTGCACAGAAGGCACCCCAGCCGAGGATTGAACCGGAGAACCTATTGCTGTGAGGCGGCAACGCTAACCGCTGCACCACTGTGGCCGCCCACATGTATGCTAATCACATATACAGCACAATAGAAAAGCAGATTAAACACATCCTAGTAGGATATACAACACACACTCTACATAAAGCAACATGAGCAGCAAATATGGTAATATGCAGAGGAGAGTACCTCTGTTTATATGTTAATGTGTTTACTTGGACTGTGGACATCATGTACTAGAAGTTACAGAATGAGACTATTAATATATACTAGGTGTGAAGTTGGGTCTATATTAAATCAGCGAATGCTTAAAAAAGTGAATGCTGATTTATCGACCCCATGTAAGCGAAAGCGTACAATCCTGAACACTCAGAACAGCAATTTTTTCCCCAGGGTGGGGGGCTGTGCCCCCACCCTACTTACATATACCAACTCCGAGATTGCACTACAGTGATGAAAATGGCAAAGTAACAGAGGCGGCCAAGCGATTTCTTTCCCAGGGAAAGAAATCGCTTATATGCCGTTTTCCTACTTTTGCTGTTTCGTGCTTTCAAGTTCGATCAAGATGCATTTGAAGGATTGCGTCATCAAATATATAATAGGAACCTGTGAAGTTAAATATTCCCTTACATAATCAACCCATTGTCTTTACAGTATAGATATTTGTTGTCTTTCATGATAAATTATTTTATTTTTGTTTTACATTTCTAAGATATAGGATTGTTATAAGTAGATTTAGATGGGGTTTCAACATTCTTTAAGAGGTACAATGAACAGTTCAACTACTAATGCTTGTAGTGTACATAGTGCATCAGACTGCCTTGGAGAATGCAGTTCATTTTCTGTCTAAACATTTCATTCTCAAACCATTGTTTATTTGAATTATTTCTACAATATTACACTATAACATCTGTACCATTGATTATTTCAATTATTTCTACAATATTACATATAACATCTGTACTGATTGCATAAACTGAATAAATATTTTCAACTGCAGACATTTGGGGGCTACTGTTTTACTCACTTTCAAATTCTATGAATGCTGCAGTGTGGATTTTAGTTATCTCAATTAGTATAAACTGCAATGTAATACAGTCACTGTGACAAATACTGTTTGTTTTTTTCCAAACTGCTTAATAAAACAGAGTACAGTGCTTTGGTCATCAGATAGGTTGTATTTTCAGAGACAAGCAAAAGTGATGAGAAAAAGAAATGGAGAAACAATATTGGCTGTAATGTCACTGTCTTTGTTCACACTGCCACAGATAACTTTAATGAAGGTGGTACACAGAGGAAATGTGCACCAATCTGCATGTGTACCTTGTGCCAAGTGATCAGAGGTACATAATGAACAGCTAGAGCACCACAGCCAGTGTTACTCCAGACTATGCATCAGCTACAGCACTTCTGAGATTTGGTGTGGTCATACAGTACTAGTTAGACCAATGGCACTGTCTTATTCATCGTTATCTCTTCTTGCTGTTCTCTGAAACTCTGCATTCAGTTTCACATATTTCCCTATCTCTACTGCCTTCTGCTCTACATCCTTCCTTAGCCTTCACAATCATTTTGTCTTCTTAATCCTTCTGTTTAGAATATTTTTGCCACCTCATGGACAATCTCACAAACTTCTATCCACACTTCTTTGGGTGCTCTATTCACTAAGTCTAATCTTTTAAATCTGTTCCTTACCTCCACTATTTATTTGGTATATAGCTGATATCAAGTCTAACTGGCCTGGATAATTTTATTTTCTTTAATTTAATTCTAAAATTTTAGACAAGAAGCTGATGGACTGAGTCATAGACATCTCTGAGTTGTATGTTTGCTGCTTGTACAGAGCTCTTCCACCTGACTGTAAAGCATGTATTGTCTCTGATTCCAGTATTGAATATCTAGCGAAATCTATGTATAAAATCACCTCTTATGCAGCTGAAAGGGTGTTATCTATATCCAGTGAATTATCCTGTCAGAATCCTCCTAGTCTATGTCACCCTTCATTTCACACTTCAAGGCCAAACTTGCCCATCATTCCAGCTGTGCTTTTACAACCAACTTTAACAATTCAGTCACCTAAAATGAATATAATTGTCAGATCCCACTCTGATGGATCCCCTGCATATCCGTAAAACAAACATGACCAAAATTACTCATTCTAAACACTTAAACCTTGTCTGTGATATAAATAGGACCTGCTGGCCAGACAGGTATGTATCCCAGAGACTACCCCTTTTCTGGAACAGGCTACCCATCCATGTGAAGCAGAGTTCCTCCATAACCCAATTCAAGTGCAACTTGGACAACTGGATGGGGAACAGGAAATTCATTACTGGTTTGGCACCTATGTCTCTAATGGACACAGGCAATCTGTAAATGATTTAGCTCCTAGGTCCCTGCTTGTAAACATTTCACCTCCCGAGCCCCTGCTTACACTTATGAAGGGAACCACAACTTGTCAGAGATTTGGCATGCATGGCTAGGCTTACAAATGCCCTTGTGGTCGCTAGCCTAGTAAACACCTATGACCTGTAATATCTTTTTTTGTGTTATTTTCATAAAGTGCAACAAAACTCATAAAATTGATCAACTTATTCATTTTCTGTATGTACAGATACATTCACTTGCATCACAGTAACAACAGTCTGATTAAGATCATGCTGTCATTTTTTTTGGGGGGGTGCAATGAATCACTGTATTGATTTATTGACTGATTTATTTATTTATTAATTAATTTATTTATTTTAGGACTTCTCTATTTTTTCTGCAACATTCATGTCCATTGTAGAAAATATGATAAATATCCATTGTAAAATGACCCATTCCAATTAATTTTAGTTCACCAATTCCCAAGATGTCAATGTTTATTCTTGTCATCTCATGCCTAACTATATCTCCTTTATCATAGAATCATAGGAGGTTATTAGGCTATTGGCCCTGAGGCCCTTATAAGCCTAGCTAAGAGTTTAGCTCATGTTTAGACAAATCAGCACCTGATTCCCCTGTCCAGCAGGGGCATGGGTGGAATCCCAGGGGTATATTTTCTGTTTCCCATTCGGTTATCCAGGTTACACTTAAAAAGGGTAAAGAGGTACTATGCTTAATGTGGAGAGGGGGTCTATTCCATACATGGGGAAGCCTCTGGGAAACAAATCCGTCCCTCCTACAAGTCTTGTTGATGTCACAGACTAGGTTGAGGCCGCACGTGCAGGTTACTCGAGTGGAGCTTCATTTGTGGATATGCAGCAGTTCCATCAAGGTGGGGGTCCATGATCGCCTTGTATGCCAGACAGAGGTCACCTCTGAAGAGGCTGTATGAAACGGAGTAGAGGGATAGGGCTTTTAGCCTATCTGTATATGGTAGATGTTTGAGGCCTTGGATTCTCCTGGTGAGGAACCTCTGTGGTCTCTCCAGCTGCTGCATGTGCTTTGCGAGATACATGGCGAAAGGGGCACTGTACTCAATAATAAGCCTTATAAGGGAAGAATACAGGGATGTTATGACTTCCTTGTCCCTGGATGAGATATTCTGACTTATGAGGTGGGCCATGTAGAAGGCTTTCCATACTACAGAAGCAACATGGTGGTCAAAAATCAGGTTACCCTCCCAACTGATTGTGTGTTTAGCACATTGTTATTAATGTGATAATTTGTGGGGATGTCACTCTCCACAAAGGGGATGATGATGCATTTTCCGGTATTCAGCTTAAGGCCATGTTTCTTGCACCAGTCATTTGTCTGAATGAGACCCTCTTGGAAGATGTCCACATCTATGGGAATTGATGACAGCACCCAGCTTGCAGTCATATGCAAACTTGGTCAGTCATAGCCCACTGGTTTTGGCCTGCACCTCAGAAAAGTATATCCCAAATAACAGGGTCCCCAAGACCGAACCCTGGGGTACGCCACTTGTTACGGCTCTACTGATTGAGGTGGTTTCTCCTATTTTGACTACATGGGTTCTATCAGTGAACCAGTTTGCTACCTATCTGGTAACATATGGTTTACCTTGATTTATACTTCTTACATTCCAAGTTTCAGTGGTGTGGAGTTCTCTAAGTATCAGATTCTCCTTTTATCTCTTGAGTATGTCAGCAGATGTATTTCCTTTCAGCTTTTATCCATTCATATCAAAAGATACACTGCTACTAGTAATACTCTGCTCTTCCCTGTTTGTGTGCTGCACACTTTTAAACATGAAGGTCTTCCCTCCTGTTTCCATTTCAATATGTCTCTGGTTGCTTTTGTCCAGAATGCTTTCTTGGAAAAAAAATCTATCTATATATCTACATCTATTTATTTATCTCTGTCTATACATAAATATGGGAGTGCTTACAGTAAGTGAAAAGTACAGTTGTGTACACTTACCATAAATGTAGATGTTCTAGTGTATTCACTGTTGCAGTCATTACATGTGGGTAATCTGCTAGCAGGTTGCCCTCAGTCGGCCTGATTAACAAAGTCTTGGGTCTTGCGTCGGTTGCTGTGCCTTCTTCCATGACGTCAGGTCATCAGGGGTATAAAACATGCAGCCGACGCCATTACATCAGTTTTTCTTGCCCCAGATGTCAGGTGCCCCCCAAATGGGGAGCAATATATATATATATATATATATATATATATATATATATATATATATATATATATATATATATAATTTAAAACACAAAACATATACCTCCAAACAAAAGCAAATACATCAAAAAGGCTTTTAATCATAGTAAAAGAAAGGAGAGGTATAGTTAGAGAAAAACAGGGGGCTGGAGGGAGGGTAACCAGGACTGCAACAGTGAATACACTCGAATATCTACATCGATGGTAAGTGTACACAACTGTACTATGTTCTTCGTGTTTCACTGTTGCAGTCATTACATTTGGGTAGAATCCCAAAGCTATGTTTGGGAGGATGGATTTATACAGCATTAGGACCAGCTATAAGGCCCTGCAGAACAGCAGTGGCAAAGCCAGCTCTGGGTTTAGAGAAGAGAGGTAAATGGTAATGTTTGGTGAATGTATGAACTGAGCTTCAGGTAGCAGCTTCTAGAATGTCTCTGGTAGGAACCCCTCTCAGAAAGGCTGCAGAAGTAGATGCAGCCCTGGTGGAATGAGATCTGATCCCTTTGGGGACAGGTTTACCATGGTGCATATAGCAGAAATGACTACAATGGCTTATCCATTTGGAAATAGTCTGCTTTAAAATTTCCCTCTGCCTCTGCAGCAAATGCCACCAATAGTTGTTCAGATTTTCTTAGAGATTTTGTTCTGTTTAAGTAGAATCTTAGTTGTCTGTGTACATCCAATGAATACAGAATCCGCTCACCCTTGTTCTGTGGATTGGGGAAGAAAGTTGGCAGATGAATTGTCTGATTAAGAGCCACACTGGATACTGCCTTAGGCATAAAGAATGGATTGGTCTTGAGAGCCACCCTGTCCGGGTAAAAAATAATGAAAGGCTCCACTGCCATAAGAGCCTGTAATTCTGAAATCCTTCTAGCTGAAGTGACTGCTAAAAGAAAAGCTGTTTTCCAAGAGAGAAATTTTAGGTCCGCCGTAGCAGCTGGCTCAAAAGGAGGTAGAGTGAGTTTTTCCAAAACAAAATTGAGGTCCCATGCAGGAGTTGGTGCTCTCCTGGGAGGTCTTAAATTTTTGGCCCCTCTGAGATACTGCTTTAGCAAAGGATGAGAGAAGAGGGGAGGTTCTGTGTTGTAATGAGCTGAAATGGTAGAGACATGTATTTTTATGGAAGAAAAAGATAGGCCCTTGTGAAGCACCTCAGTTAAGTATTGCAGAATCTGAGGAATATTGGGCATTGCTGTGCTTATTCCTTGTGCTTGGTTCCAGGCACAGAATCTTTTCCATTTGTCAGCATAAGATTTTCTAGTACTAGGCCTTCTAGCTTCCAAAATGACATCCATCACAGGTTTGCTGAGAGATGCCAAGGGTGAAATTAGTTGATTAGCCACGCTGCAAGATTCAAAGTTTGGAGCTGAGTGTGCAGAATTTGGTAGTGCTGCTGAGACAGTAGGTAAGGTGTCTGAGGCAGGTGCCACGGAGGAAGGTGTGACACATTGCACAGGAGCGGGTACCAGTGTTGGCGAGGCCAGTCTGCAGCAATCAGAATCATTTTTGGTTTGTCCTGTTTGACTTTTAGTAGGACTTTGGAGAGCAGAGGCAGAAGGGGAAAAGCATAGACTGATAGGTTTTTCCAGCTGAATGATAGAGCATCCACTTTCCAAGCATTTTTGTGATGAATTCTTGTGCAGAATTTGTCCAACTGAGAGTTCTGGGGTGAGGCAAAAAGATCTATGTCTGGGCTCCTCCATTTGCGTGTCAACATGCTGAAAATTTGTGGTTCCAGTTTCCATTCGTGTGGGTCCATAAGATTTCTGTTTAGTTCATCTGCCAGAATATTTAGCTTTCCTGGCAGGAATTGAGCTTGTAGATGTATTTGATAAGTCAAGGCCATGTTCCACAATACCATGGCTAGTCTGCAAAGGGGGTAGAAATGTGACCCCCCTGCTTATGTACCACATGACTGTGGTGTTGTCTGCCTTTATCAGTAGTTGTCCTGGATGAAGGTAGTCCTTGAAGGCTGTCAGAGCATTCTGTACAGCTAGCATCTCCTTCTGATTGATATGTAGGTGCATTTGATTTGGGCTCCATTTGCCCTGAATGCATTTCCCTGCCAGATGCGCCCCCCCCAAGCATAGTCTGATACGTCCGTAGTTAGGGTTTAGGTGGCAGGGGGTGGAGTGAATGACAGTCCCTGTTTTGGTGGCAGGCCTCTGCCCACCATAGGAACTCTAGTTGCAGTCAAGGTATGATAGGAATCATTGTTTCCAGGCTGTGACAATGTTGACTCCATAAACTTTTTAGGTACCATTGAAGTTTCCTCATATGCAGTCTTGCATATGGAATTAGAAGAATGCAGGAGGCCATGAACCCCAAGGCCTGCAGAATTTGTCTTGCAGATAGCTGGGTTTTTGTGGCCACCTGTTTGAAGTAAGTCATCAATTGAATTTACTTTTCTGGTGTAAGGTAAGTCATCTGGGCAGTTGTATTCAAGCTTGCACCCAGGAATGTAATTTTTTGAGAGGGTACCAGTCGTGATTTCTTTTCGTTTATGGTGTACCCTAGACAAGTTAGAACCCTTTTTACAAATGCCAGATGCCTTAGAAGAGTGTCCTTGTTTTCTGCCTGAATTAGACAATCGTCCAGGTATGAATAAATTTGAATATTTCTTTGCCTGCAAAATGCAGTTACTGGTGTCAGGCACTTTGTGAAGACCCTGGGCGCAGTAGATAAGCCAAAGGGCAGTGCAGAGAACTGGTAATGCAAGTAGCCTGCTTTGAAGCGGAGGTATCTTCTGCAAGAATCCCTGACTGGGATATGCAAGTAAGCTTCTTTTAAGTCTAGAGTTACCAATCAGGCATCTTTGCCTAGCATAGGTAGTAACTGATGTGGATACTCTACAAAAGGGCCTTACAGAAACAGATGCTTGGTGCCAGAGCCATGGGTTCAAGCTCAATGCCAAGAAATGTATTGTTATCCCCTTTGGGAAAAAACATGTATCCATGAATTACCATATAGGTGGCAGTACACTAAACACAGAAAGTGTGATAAGAGACTTAGGGACACAGGTGGACAGTGGTCTCACCTTCGATAACCACATCGCCACAACAGTCAGGAAATCCTTCTATGTAGCACACCTCATCACGAAGGGCTTTTCATCCAGAAAAAAGGAGGTCATTGTCCCACTGTACTCATCCCTCATTAGACCCATTATAGAATACAACGCCCCATTTGGTATGTACCTCTCAAGACATCTGCAACAACTGGAAAGGCCTCAGAAATACCTCACTAAAAGAATCACAGGCCTAAAGCAGATGCCCACGCTGACCGCCTTAAAAACTCCAGCTATACTCTGTCACATATCGTCTACTCAGAGGCGATCTCTGCTTAACATACAAGGCCATGTCAAACCCAGAGCTGTTGGACATGCTACACTTAAAGAAATCCCAATCCCTCAGAGCTACACGCTCCAGGGATCTAAACCTTGTCATCACAATAAACAAAACATGTTGGAGGGATAGGTTCCTGACCCAGAGACTCCCCAGACTCTGGAATAGATTGCCCATACATGTCAAGCAGAGTGCCTCTTTGGACCTCTTCAAGAGGAACCTTGACGACTGGATGGGAGAAAGGAAATTCACCCCAGGGATCACGTCAGTCGCCCTGCTAGACAGGGGTCCAGGAAAGTAAATAATGTGGGAAGAAATAGCCAGGGAATTGTTATGGCTAGGCTTGTATAGGCCCTAGGGCTGATAGCCTAGTACCAACCTATGAACCTATGAACTGTTGAAGAGTCAGCATCTTGAATTTTGGAATGTCCAGAAATGTATTTAGAATGGATAAGTCCAGAATTGGATGCCATGATTTGTCTTTTCTGGGTACCAGGAAAAGTCTTGAATAGAAACCTTGTCCCTTTTCCTCTTCTGATACTGGTTGAATAGCCCCCATATTCATGAGGGACAGAACTTGTTTCTGGGCCTCTGTCCACTGATTTGGAGGCAGATCTGGCCATCTGTTTGGGATTGGCAACGTGTGGAAATGAAATCTGTATCCCTGGGATACTATATTTAAAACCCTTCTGTCCTGGGTAATCAGTTGCCAGTTTCGCGCATGAAGTGCCAGTTTTCCCCCCAAAGTGGCAGCCAAAAAGTAAGTGCTTGGTATTTGTAGAGGAAAGTCATTGAGACTGTTTACCATAGGGAGGTGCCTTGTTGCTTCCAGGTTTGGAGGTGGAGGCACCCCATTGTTTTGTTCTAAAAGTTCCTTGTGACTGAAACCTGGAGCCTTTGGGATGTCTGGATTTGACTTCAGCGGCTCTTGAAGGAACTGGAAAAGACCAGTTCTTAGTAGGCCAGTGTCTACTAAATCTGGGTGGCTGCACTTGTAAGAAATCTTTCATAGTATAGACTTAGCTTTATCTTCAATCTATTTTAAAACTTCTTCAGCCTTATTACCAAAGAGACTGTCCTGTTGTAAAGGAGCATCCAACAATTTTGCTTTAACTTGGTCAGGCAGATTTTGCTCTTTGAGCTAAGCATGCATTCTTATCACAGATCCAGTTACAGCAGCCCTGCAAGAGGCCTCCAAAGAATCAAAACCACATTGCAAAGTATGTTTTTCAACTTGTTCAGCTGAATGTAATAAGTCCTGCAACTCTTTATTTTCCACACAGTCAGAGATCAACATCAATTTCTGTTTAAGTAAGCCCATGACATGCTGTTGATATTTAAGCATATGAAATTGACAGTTTAAAGCCCTGATTGCCATGGTTGCAGACGTGTAAACCTTCTTACCCCATCTATCGAGCGCCCTGGAATCTCTGTCAGAAGGGGCAGGATTTTTAGCAGCAGAGGCCTTAACACTCTTGGGACCCTGAGAAATGGTTTCAGGGTTAGCAGTAGGGTTTTTGAAAAGGAATTTGTTGGAGTCAGGAACCCTGTAGTATCTGTCTGGCTTACTAGGAGCTGGAGGCAGAGAATCAGGAGTCATACTGGATTCTGAGAAAACATCAACAATGTCTAGAACAGGAGGTATAGCCAAAGGCCTATGCTGAGGAAGAAGAAGAAAACCCCTAAGTCTCTTTTTAGATTCAGAGAAATTCTGACTTTCCCAGTGGAAGTGTTCCCTTAAGGTATGTAAAGTTTCTCCAAAAGAGAAATCCTCAGGGGGAGAAGCAGAAGGGATGGAATCTTCTGCATCAGAGTCCTCATAAGTAGGTGTAGATAAATCCTGTTTAGAAGAAGAATGAGAAGAAATAGATATCTGATCTGAAGACTCATAGTCAGTGCCTTGCCTAGGCCTTTTAGCAGGAGGGGGATGGGTACCCCTGATCAAAGTAATTAAATCTTCAGCCATTTTGATCATTTGTTTTTTAGGCATTGGGGCCTGTACACATGGTCCAAGCGTTGTTTTTTAGACACAGAAGTAGATTTTGGCCTTAGTTTTGAAGATGGCATCGGTTTAATATACAAATCTTTAGGCCTGAAAACACCCTCAGAAGCCGGTGCCTGCTCAGCGGCTCCGGACCCATCTAAGGTAGAGACATCCGCGGGTTCAATACTTAAAGCATCTTGCGGCATACCGGACTCTGAATGGGTCTCAGTGGAGGCCTGCGAATCAAAAGTAGCAGGTATCAGGGGCTGCGAAAGCTCCTCACTGAGTACCGGTGAACCAGCGACTGGCTTAGGAGAAGCGTTGTCGGTTTTGGACCTCGACGGTCTGTCTCTGTCTTTTTCTTTGTGTTTTTTAGGTATTCCAGTAGTCAGATTGCTAACCAACAACATTTCTGGATAGTTAAATCTTGAGCCAAAATATTTAGAAGCAAAAATATACCGACGTTTAATTGTGCGCTGATTAAATTTAGCACAAAACCGACAGCAAGGCACATTGTGGTCAGGGCCTAGGCAAGGAATACAGTACAAATTAAAATCCTTATGAGGTATTTGCTTCCCACAATTAATGCGATTATTAACTTTTACTGACATCGGTAAGGAGCAAGAAAAAGTTTCCCCAACAGTTTTAGTTGAAGACTTCGGTTCTGAAACTCGAAAACGAAAATTTCAGGAGTTGGCCGACCGGCACTTGCGAACTGCTTCTGCTTCGGGCACCACGCGGCAAGAAAGACTGATGTAATGGTATCGGCTGCATGTTTTATACCCCTGACGACCTGACGTCATGGAAGAAGGGACAGCAACCGACGCAGGACCCAAGACTTTGTTAATCAGGCCGATTGAGGGCAACCTGCCAGCAGATTACCCAAATGTAATGACTGCAACAGTGAAACACGAAGAACATCACCTAAATGTCCATGTGTATTTTGACAACACACTGCTCGACAAAACAGATGGTCGATAGGAGCTGAAGATCTACAATTTCCAATGTAGGACTGCTGAGGAAGGGGACTTATCCCCTGCAAAAAACAGTATGTTTTTTTTGTATGGTCCAAAGTTGTGCCTCACCTCAAAGCATGCAGGTTAGGGTGCCCATTTTTTATTTTTATTTTTTTTACCCTTTGCGGTTAATATTTTCAGTGTTGAGTCACTGAAATTTTGATTAGCTTCAGTAGATCCATATATATATTTATATATATATATGTGTGTGTGTGTGTGTGTGTGTGTGTGTATATATATATATATATATATATATATATATATATATATATATATGTGTGGATTCATTTCAGAATCTTGAAACATCGAATTTCATATGATCGAGATTATATGACCGATGTTTCAGACTATCGAAATTCTGAAACAAATCCTCCCCACAAAGAAAAACAACAATTTAAATGTTTCTGCAGAGGGCAAGCCCCTCGCACCCCCCACACCCCCACTACTTAAATATTCCAACTCAGAGATTGCACTACAGTGAGGAAAAGGGAAATCTCCCATTCCGCGCTGTATGCAGATCTCTGTTTATAATGTCGGGATTCCGAAAGTTCAATTATATGGTCTCGGCCATATGAAATTCGATCTTTCACGATTTCGGCATTGTGAAGTGTTCCCACACACACACATATATATATATATATACATATTTATACACACACATGCAAACACACACACACACACACACACACACACACACAGTTTTCTTTCACTGGAGTGACTTGCCATTACCTTATCCAGTGGAGAATATTATGTCTGATCCCTGTGCCATGACCTGCTCATACTGGGTGACCCTACATGGGATATCTCAAAGCTTCATTGTGATACAAAAGCCATTTCACCATGACAAGGTGGTGCTCCATAACACTGTGACTGTGCCTTCCTGAACACAACCATGCTACAGATTTAAGAGTGTATAGGATTTCCGGGTTTCAAAAACTGCCATTTATTGCTACTAATCTGAAGTAATAAGATGTGTACAGTTGAAATGCTCTCTTCAGTCCTATAATGTATATATAACATAGGCTAATATTAATCATTTCTGTATTTCAGTGATAAAAATATGACTTTCATGACACTATCTTCCAGCTGTGATTTCATAGTGCATTAGGTGTTTTATCCAGTATTGTATACATTATCAATAATACTTATTTCTTGAAGAAGCGATATCACTTAATTTTCTACAATATGCGTTATAATAGTCAGTCTGTAATTTGCCAGTCTTACTTTGATCCCATTTTACTGATATGGAACTAATATTTTTTCTGTAAGCATGGACATAATCTTACTCCTATGATTTGTTAAACAGTAGTATTCTGATTTGTGTCATGCTGCCTTTTTATTTATTTATTTACTTATTTTGATTGTCAGGAAAATCACATCATACCTAAATTGCCTGATCTTTCAGTTTTATAGTCTTTGTTTCAGTGAATGGATTGTTATTAATACCCCAAATAAATAACATTGGAATACTGCTATTGATTTTTGAAACATAACATAGTATGCAACAACTGGCCTTGAGAATTTAAACCAGTAACGGAGTATATTAAAGATGATTATTTTCATGCACAATTCATATACATTTGATCTAACTGCTAAAGACACAGTTCTACCCATATGAACAGCTTCAACAAAGGCTAAACTTGTGTGATAATTTCTGTATTTGTGTTTTGTAAATTATGGTGTGTACCCAGGTGCTTGTAAAATTTTGTAGTATTTGACAGACTTAAAAATAGTCTAAGATGACATTGTGATGTTTTTAACTGCACAGTTTGATCAAGGATGACATGGTAACTAGTATATCGTACAGCTGAAAACAGATATTATTAGCTTGAATGTTACTGACATGCGCAGATCTATATCTATCTATATATATATATATATATATATATATATATATATATATATATATATATATATATATATATGGGTCCCCTTGACTTCATCGACATGCCGAAACACCGACGCTAAGAAGACCGACTCGAGAAGACCGACGAGACAGATGATCGACAATGTGAAATCCCGACAGCTGAAACACCGACATGGGCAACGTGTGAGCGCGAGTCGGTAAGTGTGCGATAGTGAGGGATTTAGCGTTAGGGAGCGGACAGGTAAGTGTGTGCTAGTGAGGGATTTAGCGTTAGGGAGCGGACAGGTAAGTGTGTGCTAGTGAGGGATTTAGTGTTAGGGAGCGGACATATAAGTGTACGATAGTAAGGGATTTAGCGTTAGGGAGCGGACAGGTAAGTGTGAGATAGTGTGGGATTTAGGGTTAGGGTGCGGGAAAGGTGAGTGTGCGGTAGTGACGGACTTTAGGTGTAGTGGCAGGTTAAGTGAGTTAGGGTTAGGGTGCGGGTAGGGTAAGTGTGCGATAGTGACGGAATGTAGGTTTAGTGACGGGTTAAGTGAGTTAGGGTTAGGGTGCGGGTAGGGTAAGTGTGCGGTAGTGTCGGCCCTTAGGGTTAGGGTTTGGGTTAGGGTTAGTGCATGTATAGTTGCGTGTTATGTGTAGTTTACGTTTTGTGTGTCAGTGTTTTGGGTGTCGGTGTTATGGTGTTCGGTTTTGTGAGTTGTCGGTTTTGTGCGTTTTCGGTGTTTTGGTGTCGTTGTTTTGAGTGTCGGGTTTCTGGCATGTCGGTGTTGTGATAGGGATATATATATATATATATATATATATATATATATATATATATATACTTACATATATACATACATACAAGTAGACAAATATGTATAGATATATATAGACATAGATATATAACTTTTTTTAGGTTGTCAGACAGTCTGTTCTAGATCTTTCTGGTACTATTACAGCTGCAAAAAAAGAAGTTATGTACTTACCATAACGTTCCATGTGTGTTGTCCATTTCAACCTTTATTCTCACTGGTGGGTTGGATCCGATCCATTGGATCTGTCTCAGCCATTTCAAAAGTTCAAGGCCTTCAGCAAAGCTCGTGGGCATTCTCCCTTACCCATAATGAAACTCTCTACCTTCCTCAGATCTTGTTTGGACCCAGTGAAACATATAAAGTGGCTGCTTAAATAGATTAACAGAGAAAAACAGGTTATCTCTGAGGCTGTAGAGTCCTGTGACACCCAAATAGCACTACTCGGTCTCCCAGGAGTATAGACAGGGGATATGGAGAGTGGGTTGTGAGAATAAAGGTCGAGATGAACAACACACATGGAACATTATGGTAAGTACATAACTTATTTGTGTGATGTTGTCAATCTCCCCTTTATTCTCACTTATGGGACCGCGTCCCAAGCTACCTGATTCTTGGGTGGCTTCTGGGAAAATATTCCTCAGAAGCACAGAACCAAAAAAGACTCTACTCCTATCAAATCCACTTTGTAATGAGTAATAAAGGTATGTGATTTTGTCCATGTGGCTGCAACACAGATATTATCCAAAGGTAACCTAGCTTGAAAAGCTGCAGATGTGGCTACCGACCTAGTGGAATATGCTTTAACAGGGTTAGAAAGGGCTTTGTCCTTAGAACTGTAAACGAACAATACACATTGTGAAAGCCATTTGAATAAGGTACCTTTGGACACTGGTTGGCCTTTTCTAATATCCAAATAAGAAATAAAGAGCTGATGTGATTTCCTGATTTCTGAAGTCCTATGCAAGCAGAAACGTAATTGTCTATGAACGTCCAGAAGATGCAGTGAATATTTCCCTTTATTTTGGAAGTTTGGAAAGAAAACTGGCAATTCAGTAGATTGATTAAGGTTACTTTCCGACACAACCTTAGGAAGAAATGAGGGGTTAGTGCGTAAAGAAACTCTGTCCTTATGAAAAACTAGGCATGGAGGGTTGGCAGACAATGCTTGCAATTCTGAAACTCTCCTAGCTGAAGTAATAGCCACTAAGAAGAGTGTTTTCTGGGAAAGATACTTCAAATCACAGGTAGCAGATGGTTCAATGGGAGGACAGATAATGTTGACAAAACAAAATTCAGATCCCAGGGCGGTGCCAGATTTTTGCATGGGGGTCTTATCATTGTAGTTCCTTTTAGGAATGTCTTACAAAGTCTGTGTGACATGATTCCAGAACTGTTATCTCCTATATGGAAATTTGAAATTGCTATCAACTGAACTTTAATAGTGGCTGCAGCAGCACCTTCACTGAAAAGCTTTGCTAAAAATTCTATTATAGAATGTAAGGGAGCAGTAAAAGGGGTCTACCTGATTATTGTTGGCGCACACAACAAATCTCGTCCATTTACCTCTCTACACTTTTCATGTAGATGATTTATGTGAAGATAAACTATGTTTAGCTGGACAGGACAGGAGAGGAAACCTGGCAATCAGGGAAACTGCAGCAGCCAAGCTGTTAGTTTGAGACTGTTCCATATGGGAGGAACCATATCTGACAGGTGAGTCAAAAGATCCAGAGCAGGGTCCAGAATCCATGAAGAAAGGGGAACTAGATTTGGAGAAGCCAACGGGGGCAATTAGGATTATTGTCATCTCCAACAGAGTTGCTTTCTGCAAAAATTTGGGAATTAGAGGGATAAGAGAAAAGGCATAAAGAAGTCCCAGAGGCCAACTGTGAACAAGTGCATCCTTTGGTGACTTCCACCCAGGAGGGATCAGGGCAAAACAGTTGCTGCATTTGGCATTGGTGGGCGATACAAAGAGATTACAGCAAGGCTGGCCCCATTTTTAGAAAATCTCTTCCACAACTTTCTGACTGAGGGACCACTTGTGTGGCCATAAAATGGCTGTGCTCAATTTGTCATGTTGGATCTTCCAGGAATGTGTGTTGCTGTCAGAAAGTGGTTGGAAGTTGTTGCCCATTGCCAAACCCTCAAGGCTTCTAAACAAAGGGGGTAAGATCGGGCACCCCCCCCCCCGTTTGTTTATGTACCAAATCACACACATGTTGTCTGATTGGATTGCTATCATTCCCAGATGGAGGAAGTCTTGAAATGCTTGCAACGCTAAAGGGACTGCCCTCATCTCCAGGATGTTTAAGTGCAGACAAGCCTTGTGTGTTGCCAGATGCCTTGAACTGTCTTCCTGAGATAATGCCCCCCCACCCTATCTGGGAAGCTTCTGTGGCCACCTTGGCTTGGGGTTGAGGGGAATAAAGTGATGGCTTTGAGAAACCAGATGAAAGTGAATCCACCACTGGAGATCCTTTTTGCATGAGTTAGTTATTCTGATTTTGTGCTTTATAGGAAGTTCTAGGACTGACCATTGTGTTGAAAGTAACAACTGAAGTATCCTCATGTGGAGACGAGCTAGAAGAATGAGAACACTTGAAACAGTCATTTTTCCCAGCACTTGGAAGACTAGCTTGGCAGAAGCTCATTTATTTCTGATAAACAATCTTACATAATTGTGAAGATCATCTTCTCTGTCTTGTGGAAGTCTTGCTATCATTGCAGTTGCATTTATCTCTGCTCCTATGAAGACCAAGCTCTGACATGGCTCTAGAGCAGATTTTTAGTAATTTATGGTAATATCTAGGGAGGAACAGAGTTGTAGAGTATAGTCCCTGGTTTGCAGCAGAAGATGTCTGGTCAGGGCGGTTATGAGCCAATTGTCCAGATACAGAAACACCCAGAATCCTTGGCATCTCAGGTGAGCCGCCACTACTGCCATGCATTTGGTGAACACTCTGGGGGCTGTAGTGAGACCAAAGGGCACAGCTTAAAACTGGAAGTGACTGGCTCCTAGCCAGAAGTGCAAGTACCTTCTGGATCACCATTCCATCTGTATGTGGCAATACGCATCCTGAAGGTCTACAGAGCACATCTAACTGTCTTTATCAAGGAATGAAAATACTGACTGCAGTGCCACCATCCAGAACTTGATCTTTTTCACTGATTTGTTTAGATTGCTGAGATCCAAGATGGGTCTCCAGTCCCTGTTTTCTTTGGAACTAAAAAGAATGTTGAGTAAGTTCTGGATCCTCTCTGGCCTGCAGGGACTTCATGGGTGACTGTTTTTCTTAGCAATTTTTGAACTTCTAATGTTGCTTGTTCCTTCTGACTGGGTGGAATGTCTGTAACTGTCTTGTTTATGGGAGTGGGAAAAGAGAAGGGTATGATATATCCCCTGGATATTATGTCCTGCACCCATTTGTCATTTGCTATCTTTTGCTAGGTTTATAGTGCAGAGACAATTGCCCCCGACTGCCTCTGGAGGTGAGTAGTCGGGCACTCCTTCAGGAGCACTGGAAAGGTCTACCAAAGAAGGATTCTCTGGAGCCTTGGTTCTGTGGGCCTCCCCTGCCACAAGGGTGGCATCTCCCATTATTGTTCCCACCCCCTCTGCTCTAGGGGAATTTTCAACATGTGTATCCTGGAAAGACATTTGTGACTTTCTGAACCACATTCTTCCACTACCTCTCTGACCTTTGGGAAAGAGTCTGGTAGGTGTGGAAAAATGCACTCCAATGGCAGACAAGATCTTGGCCTTCTGTTCACAACTGGTAAGCGTCTCTTTAACTTTAGGCCTAAAAAGCCAAAAAAAGAAGAGCCATCAAAAGGGGCGTTAATAAAGGAAGACTTCAAGGGCTCCACGAAATCGCAAAGACGCATGCAGGCCTGCCTCCCAAGAGAGATGCCTGAACCTGCTGCCCTACTCTTTCCATCTTCTGTGTAAGATATAAGCCTCATGGAAGAGTTTATGACTGAACTGAAGGTGGCAAGATGTGCATTGACTTTATCTGCCACTGCGTCAGCTACAGCTCCTTGGAGGGAGTCTGAAAGTTCCTTCAACAGATCCCTTTGTAATCTGGTAAAGTCGGTAAGGTATTACAGACACCGAAGGCAAAGGTTGCTGATGAAAAGGTGCACTTCCCATACCTATCCGTAGTACTGGAATCCTTATTCTGAGGATGGGTAGAGGAACTGGTCTCAGACAGTTCCTTTTTAGTGGCTGCTGCCACAACAATGGCATTAACTGCTACGTCTTTTATGAAGAAAGTTTTATCCTTTGGAGCAGTAATACACTTATTTGGCCTCTTAGGAGTAGACTTTATGGAATTTGGGATCTCCCAAGCCTTTCAGGAGATTAATTCAATAAGCTCATCGGAAGGTGAGGTCACCCAAGAGGTTAAAGGATGAGACCTGAAATACTTCATGTACACCGACTTCTCAGCTGAACGAGATGTGGACTGCCAGTCACCTCTCTGCTTTAAAATTTCTAGGATGTCTCCAAAGGAGACATCTTCAGGAGGTAACCATGGGGACCCTTCTGCCTAATCCAGGTCAGTATCGGATGTGATAGACTCATCTGGGGAGTCAAGATGCTTCCTCTTGCAGGTCCTCTTCTGAGGGACCTCCTCAGTGGGATAGTTTGGGGAGGTTTCAGAAGGGAGGGTGTCCCATTTGGACATCCTGAGGCCTGGGGTCTCTGCAGTCCTGTGGAGAGGGTATGTGAGAAGAAAGAAACCTGCACAGAACTGGGAGGAAGATCCGCAGGGATTGTGTTTTAGACTGGGATGTAGTCAAAACCCTCCTCATGACTTCAAAGGCAGTCTGCCCTTGCTCCAAAGAACACCCCAGATCTGACAAAAGGGTTGTCTGAGCCAAAGGAATCTCCAGGGCAGAAGACAGCAGCTCCAAAGCAGAGGTAGGAGCCAAACTCACCCACGCCGTAGCCCCCACAGGCATGGTCGGATCCAGAAAGTTCCAAAACAGCTCCGAGAACCCAACTGGAGAGTGTCTGCTCTTAGAGGTCTGCTACTTCAACTGGGCAGAAATGCTCTGGGCAGACATCGTATCTGAGAAATGTATGGTACCCGATTCCTATACAGACACAAGCCGAATGTGGAATCTTCCATCTCTGAAACCACAGGACAGATCAGAGGAGGAGCAAGCGCCAAAGTAGAGGACAGTGTCTGACCTGAGTCCTTTAGATTCGGATCCAACAATAGTTTGGCCAAGGCTGGTGTCTTTAGCAGCCTCTGGACTACTCTATCCATGTCTTCATCAGACAAACTCCTGGTAGACTGAGTAGAAAGAGTAAGAGATCTTGACTTCGTCAAAAATGGTGAAGTAAGCCAAGAGGGGATAAGTTCCAAAGAAGGTGAATGGCTCCGATACCTGAATTCTGTGGGTGCCAAAGACATCTGAGCTGATGGTTCCAATAGCTCTGTCAAAATCTTGGATCCATTATCAACCGTCTGCTCAGAGGATTCTGTTGGAGACAATAGTCTTGCAACTTTCTGCTTTGGCTCTGAAGAGGATTTCAGTGCTGAAGAAGTTCATTTTTGAGATTTGTCTGACTTGTCAGGTTTGGTGGCAGACTCCAGTGATATATTCTCAGAGAAGGCAGTTTTCAGCAGACCCTTCAAAATAAGCTTATTCTTGCACTCCAAGAGAGCCCTCTGGTTGAGACCATGGCATATGGAGCACGACGCTGAGATGAAGAGGCCCCAAGCAATATACACACAAAGTGTGTGAATCTAATCTTCTTCTTTCTCATCTTCTTTCCACACTGCTCAGATTTTTTGAAACCAAGAGGTTTTCCTTCCTGTTTTTGTGACATTTTGACAGCTGTGGAAAGATAAAAGGAAATTAAACAAGAAAAACTAGAAAACACACACACACAGTGAAAGAAGCACACCAGAAGGTCTTCTAATTTAAACAGACACAAAGGAAACTTTAAAGATTGGAGGAAAGCTTTTTTTTTTTTTTTTTTTTTTTTTGGGAAAATCATTCTCTAACTAAAAACGGATGATAAAGGAGGAAGGGGATAGAAAAGAGGAGTAGACTTCTTGTAATTTAATGGATGCTAACAGGAAAAGGAAAAAAAGGGGCTAACACTAAAAACAAGGTAAGGATATATGTATATATATATATAAAAATAAATGACAATAAACTATGTCAAAAACGTAGTAGTAATAGAATAGAAAAATGAAAGCCCACAGCTAAGTTCAGAACCTCTATCGCAGAGCGGCAAACAAAATGTGAGGAAAGTAGAGAGTTGTATTATGGGTAAGGGAGAATGCCCATGAGCTTTACCGAAGGCCTCGAACTTTTGAGATGGTCATGATGGATCCAATCCATCAGTGAGAATAAAGGTGAGATTGACATCACTTTATATATTTAACATCTGCAGATTCTGCCATGAAGACAAAATAAAATATAGAGAAAGGTATATTTTGTAAAGCTAATTTATCAGGGATGTTATAGCAACTGTGATTGAACATAAACTGTCTCCAGGATTCAATGAAATCTATGTAGGATCCATAAAGAGCCTGTACGGAATGTACCCATGTACACGGCCATGGTTCCTACTCGGCAGTACTCCATACACATTAATTATGGTGCACTAAAGAGGGAGAGCATAGTAACACGGATTTTGAATCCATGTTAAGCAAGACTGTAGAGGCTATGCCATAGCTGTGGACTGTTCAGAAAACTTCTGGACAGTTGGTGAGCACAGCACAATACCTTTTGGCCTGTTAACCTGGACCAAAATGGGAATAGATAGTACTGCATGAAATTACAATTTTATTTTATTTTTTTACACGTATGTGCTTGTTTGTGTGGTGCAGCATGTTGCGCAGCTATGCTTAGCATTGCTCACATATAGAGTACCATCTGCTAGACATCTAAAAATAGAAACTAGATGTATTAAATTTTAATTAATGTTTTTTTCCATGTGCTTGTTTGCAAGGTGCAGTGCATTGTGTAACTATGTTTAGCTGCACTTATATATACAGCAGACATCTGCTAGACATCTAAAAATAGAAACCGATTGTAAGTTGTGCCATGTTTAGCAACTTGCAAACCTGAGCAATAAAGCTGAGCTACGCTTACAGGCACCTTGTAGTATATGTGAAGATATAGAAGTTCCTTTCACTATCCCAGTGGCTAGATAGGTTGATTCATGGCCTACAGTGTAGTAGGTCCTAGGTTCAAGTCCTGAGCAGTCATACTTTTTACATTTATTGCTGTGAAAATGTGTCAGGTGACTGAAACATCAGTTTTGTTTAAAATTAAAAAATGTTACATTTAGAAAAGCTGCATGCTGCTAAGCAGTTCTTAAACATAGTCAACGATCTATTCCCATTTGCACATTGCTAAGCTTCACTTACACATGGTTTGTGTGAGTTTGCACAATGCTAAGAGGTGGGGCACTTTTTTTGAAAGTTACAGCATGACGTGTAAGGGTGGGACTGCAGCCTATTTAAAGGCCAATAGGTGGGAATTCCACATCATTCAGTGGAGTTCAAACTTGGCTGTGGATATGCCTGATGCTGCTGGAGAAGGACTGCTCTTTCATGCGCAGGAGTGGGAAGTGCAGGAGTCCAGAGTGTTTGTTAGACTCCTGGTTCAGAATTATGAACCCCAGCTACTGCCGAGTGATTAGGCGCGCTCAGAGTGTAAGTCTGAGGCCTGGGATCGATTTCCCAGGGAACTTACCATTACTACTGGTATCCCCCCACAATGCTGACCAATGTCGTCACCACTACGACAACCTGAAGTGAAGAAAGAGGGGAACCTTGGAAACCTGGGTCCAAGAGGCTAGGGCTGGGCAAACCCCACAGGTATGTAAGCATGTTTGCCAGTAATTTAGAAATATACAAACTGAATCTGTGCAAAACTGATATGCATAATGGTTTACTTCTCTTACTACAGCTGCAGAAAAGATGGCTCGCAATGTCCAGCCCCATACAGGGCACCTGGCCAGGATGAGACAATCGTGTGGTAAGTACAAAAACATCAAAGTAATAACTTAATGCATAAGGTAATTATACAATAAATTACTTACAAAGTCTGTAGTCTTAACAGTCAGGTATGACATATCTGGGACATCATACATCTTTATTAATGTGCCACTGCCTATCTGTAATGGTAAAGCAAGTTAAAGCAAGTAAGCATGCAGTTATGTGTAGTATAGTTCCCAAACATCAGCTAACGTTGGGGACTACCCAGATTAAGAGTCAGTGTTCAGATCTTGTCAGTGTCTGAAATAGTCCATTGGTTGCACTCAATAAATGAACAGGGTATATGTTTTTTTTAACAGAAGTCCCACACAGCTATCCATGGTCTACATACCAGAGTTAAGGCAACATTAATCAATACATTTTAAAGGCTGATGGTGGTTTGATAACTAATGTTTTCAAATAAAGTGTTCACTGTACCTGTATTCACTGCATATGTGTTCTAATCTGACACCAGTCAAGTGTTACATGTACCTCAATAAAGAATGCACCAAAAAATGTCAGAAATAAATGTAGTGCAATACTCAGAGTAAGGTTCAGGCCTATGCTATGCTCATGTTATCTGAAATAATGCTGTAGATTCCACTCGGTAAATGAGCATGTTATACAGGTAAGTTAAATGAAGTCCTGGACAGCTATCCATGTGTCAGACGCTAGATTTTAAGAAACATTATCAATAAAGTTTAAAAAGAGATTGTGCTTTGATAAGTAATCTTTTCAAATAAGTGTTCATTATTCCTGTATTCACTGCATGTGTGTTGTAATCCAACACCAGTCAACTGTTACATATTAACTAATAAATAAAGCAGCAGCAAATTTCAGAAATAAATGTAGTGCAATACCTAGATTAACTGTCAAGCTGCAGTCCTGATAATTTTCCATGAAATATGCGTACACAGCACTCAGGAAATGAATAGGGTAAACAGGTTAACAGATGTCCTACACAGCTATACATGTGTGTAACTGCTAGATTTCATGTGACATTAAGCATTACAGTGTAAAAGGAGATATTCATTTGATACCTACTTTTTTCAAATAAAGTGCTCATTATTCATGTGGTCACTGCACTTGGTTTCCAGTCTGATAATACACACAGCTATGCATGTATGTAAATGTACAATTTCACACAAAATGTTGCAATAAAAGTCTTAAAGGAGATGGTGTTTTGAGAATTCATTATATTCAAATAAGTGCACATTATTCCTGTAGTCATTGCTTGTGGGTTCTAATCCCATGGCAGTCAACTGAGAAATAACCAGCTGTCTAGTGTAATTAGTGTACACGAACATACCTTTCAACTGTCATGATTTTTGCAGAATGTAATCCATACTGCCCCATATGTCTGCTCCTTGATTAGCAGATACATGACATTACTTGGAATGCAATTTATTAGCACATTCATTATCAGAACACCTTGCTACTAATGTATGAGCACACTATGTAAAAATGTTCCCTGTAGTTGTGTCTTTGTACCACCATTTGTTAGACCTTGGCCCATAATGCCACATGCTAACAGGTTGAGAGCTATGTATGTACAATATCATCTATACAATATTTGCAGTAACTGTATTCACAAATGAAATCTTAGATATGTACAAGTATGCAGTAGTAGTCTGTGTAGTAATATTACCTGCAAAGTTACTTATGTTTTTTTCTCTCTCACGCCTTCCCTTATTTTCTTTAATTTATTAATTATATTTATTATTATGATTCAATATCAATATATTATTTGTAACTACCTCTTACGTTGACCTTAGGTATAATTTCATACTGCTTTGCTATTAATATACATTCATTTATGTTATTTATTGTTGTGTTCCTCATTATATTCCTTTATATTTTTCAATTAATGATCATCTTCTATTATGTTACTACTACCATTTGTTTGGTTATGTTTATTTTTACCTTATGTTTATATTTAATTTACTACAGCGCAACAAGGTAGGCCAGTTCTAGGTGATCCACTTACCTTGGCTTCCCCGGCCGTGGCACTGCTCTCTGCTGCCCCTGCACTACATAGGCTGTTGGGTAGTTCTGCCATAAAGGTTGAGGTTGGTCCTCCCTCTGAGAGTGGAAGTGGAGGGGGTGATTATGTCACCAGTGAGGAACTGCCAGGCATGGTGCATGGTCTGCTGTGCCAAACTCTTAATGCATGCCTACACCAGATAGACAGCATGCTGTCTATCCTGGTGGGGAAGCCTTGCCCCATTCATCAGTGTCAACCACTGCCTCCACAGGAGCAGTGAAGATACAGTGTTGACAGTCCTATGGGTGAGGACTTGAGTCACACTGCTACCGTGTCCGGCATCCATGGGACTGGGATTCCACAACACCCTCCCCAACCAAGGTGTTCACTCTCTCTTGTGTCACACACCAACCCTGTCTGTTGTCTTGTCTGTCTGCAAATGCTTCCTCACCTTCCCAACCTACCTCCCCCAACACATACTTATGTCCCTTCCCCAGCATTCCACTCTCACCTTAAAAAAAAGGGCACCTGTCCCCCAATAAATATCATCCCATACATAGCTCTTCATTTCGCACATATGTCCATTGGGCAAACTTAATTTGGTCCAACTGGCTTGACAATGCACTTATGTTGTCTTCACCCCTCTCTCTGGGGGTGACAGTCCAAATTCAGCTAAAAGATCTGTTAAAGTGCACAGTTGTTGCTTTACAAAAAATGGATAGCTATGGTTCTTTCTTACACCCTTCCTGCACATACTTACCTTCCTTTCACTATGTTTGTCCCCCTGTTTGCACCCCATTTCACCACTGTCCTATCTCCCCATTTTTCATTTATTTAAAGATTTTTTTGCACAACACTCTGTGATGTGTAGCATCGCTAAGCTCAGCTAAATGGCACTGTACTGATATATGTGTGTGAAATAAAAACAATCATGTTCCAAATGTGCACCTGCACCCTATTTCAAACCAGTGCATCGACCTGCCAATCCACACAGCTGTTAATTAGCACAGTTGGTTTCAGCAAAACATATCAATTGCCACGTTACCACCATTAAGCATGTTAAGCAGGGCTGCGCATTGCACCGCATCACACAAATCTGCTTAAAGAGTAATGGAAAAAACGAGAGTGTAACTTGGAGTCTGGTACAGGAATACATCACTAGAAAGCCAGACACAGATTAATGGATGTAAGTGAAGTCTCTAACATCAGGTAAATGTGCACTTTTATCTGCACCATTTAAAAATACAGCTGCTTAAACATTAATGGCAAAAAAGAAGTTATGTACTCACCATAACGTTCCATGTTGGTAGCACATCTCTCCCTTCATTTTTACGTATGGGTTCGGAGCCGATCCTGGGCTCTGACTCGGCCGATTTATAAGCTAGAAGACTTCTGGTTGGCTCGTGGCTAAGCAGGTATCCCATGGTGCACCAGTACAAACCCCAGATCTTGTTTGCTGCTCACTAAATGAAATAACCATAACAGACAAACCAATACTAAAGGGTCTCCAACCAAAGATAACCAAAATATTAATATCTCCAGATTCTTCCAGGATGGGGGCAGAAGGGTGGGTTGGTAAAAATGAAGGGTGGGATGGACTACAACATGGAACGTTATGGTGAGTACATAACTTCTTTATGTTGTGTAGTCCAATCTCACCTTCATTTATACATATGGGACAGCGTCCCTAGTGCCTTATTCTTGGGTGGTTCACTGGAAAATACTCCTCAGCACCATGGAGCCAAAGGATGCTCTACCCCTGGAAGCTAAATCCAATTTGTAATGTGTAATAAAAGTGTGAGGGGTAGCCCACATAGTTGCTGCACAAATATTATCAAGTGGGACCCTGCCTTGAAAGGCTGCAGAGGTAGACAGAGACCTGGTAGAAGGAGCCTTGATCTTGAAGGGTAAAGGTCTGCCCTCTGAACTGTAGACAAGGGCTATGCAACTGGAAATCCAATTAGACAGTGTCACTTTAGAAACTGGTAAGCCCAATCTGGATTCAGAAAAGGAAATGAATAGTTGATCTGATTTCCTAAACCCCTTGGTCCAATGGAAATAAAAATGTAGATGTCTATGAACGTTTAGCTGATGAAACCGATATTCAGCTGCATTACAGTGATTGGGGAAGAAAACTGGGAGTTCTATGGATTGATTTAAGGTGGCGTGGGAACAAAGGAGGGGTTAGTACGCAGTGAGACCCTGTCTTTATTATAGATCAAATAAGGTGGCTTAACAGACAAGGCTTGTAACTCCGATACCCATCTAGATGATGTGATAGCCACCAAAAACAAAGTCTTCCAAGACAAAAATTTCAATGAAGATGAGTGAGAAGGTTCAAACGGGGAAGATGTCAGTTTGGACAACACAAAATTTAAATCCTAAGAAGCCACAGGTTCTTGGAACGGTGGCCTCAACAGAGTGGCTCCTTTCAAAAAGGTCTTGCATAGCTTATGAGACATTAAATTGGTATCTGGAAACCCTAAATGGAAATGAGAAATAGCCGCCAACTGAACTCTGATAGTGGCAACACAGATCCTTGCTGAAAAAGCTCAGAGAGAAATTCCAAAATCACAGGGATAGAAGCAGTGTGGGGATCTACATTCATTTTCTGTGCCCAAATAGAAAATCATTTCCATTTACTGCCATATAGTCTCCTAGTTGAAGGTTTATGTGAGGACATAAGAATATGTGACACCGAGGAAGATACAATTGTGAAGCCTGACTAGGGATGGAACTGGAGAAGCCACGCTGTCAATTTGAGGGTGTGGACTGAGGGATGTAGCGAACCTGACATGTGGGTCAACATATCTGGAACTGAGTCCAGAATCCAAGGATCATCCAGGAGAAGAGGCTCGAGGAAAGGGAACCAAACCTGAGAAGGTCAGTAAGCAGCAATGAGGATTAACTTGCATCCCAACCGTCTGGCTTTCTGAATCACTTTGGAAATGAGAGGAAATGGAGGAAAAATACATACAGAAGACACAGGGGCCAATCGTGAGTTAGAGCATCTCTGGGTGTCTCCCCCGGAGGGGGAATGAGGGAAAAATAGCTGCTGCATTTGGCATTGACTGGACTGGCAAAAAGGTTGCAGCAAGGCTGTCCCCATTTGCGGAAAATCTGTTCCGCTGTTTCATGTTTCAGAGACCACTTGTGAGGCAGTAGGATCGCCTGGCTGAGCTTGTCGGCTATCACGTTGGTCGTCCCTGGAATGTGCATTGCAACCAGAAAGAGCTGGGAAGAAAACACCCATTCCCAAACTTGCATGGCCTCTCGACAGTGTGGATAAGATCTGGTACCGCTCTGTTTGTTGATATACCAAACTACTGACATGTTGTCTGATTGTATCGCAATAGTCCCTAGAGGAAGAAGGTCTTGAAGTGCTTGTAACGCCAGGAGCACCGCCCTCATCTCCAGAACATTGATATGCAGGTGAGCCTCGTGTTCTTGCCATGTGCCTTGGAGAGTCCTGCCGAGATAATGCCACCCCACCCGATCTGAGAGGCATCCATGGTCACAGTGGCAATGGGTTGGGCAGGAACAAAGGGGGCGCCCATCATCAACTGGTTGCCCATCATCAACTGGTTGGGTGCTATCCACCAAAGGAGGTCCTCCTTGCATGATTCCGTCAGCAGAATAGGGTGATTCAGCAGAAGATATTGGAAGAACCATTGGGAAGACAGAAGCCACTGGAGAATTCTCATGTGCAACCTGGCTAATGGTACTAATAGGATGGTGGATGCCATAGTCCCAAGGAACTGAAGAACCCACTTTGCTTTGACCTTCCGCAACGGGAGAAAACGTTAAATTTGAAAGATTAAATTTTGTACCCTTTCGGCGGGAAGATGAGCTGTCATGTTCACTGTCTACCTCTGCGCCTATAAAAATCACAGATTGAGAGGGCAATAATGCAGATTTTTCCCAATTTATGAAGATCCCTAATTGAGCACAAAGTTGAATAGTGGCGTCCCTGTTTTGGAGAAGTAGATGCCTGGTGGGGGCGGTCAGGAGCCAGTCATCCAAATACAGAAACACCTGGAATCCCTGACATCTCAGGTGAGTTGTCACTACTGCCATGCATTTGGTGAACACCCTGGGGGCTGTGGTGAGATCAAAGGGCAGAGCATGAAACTGACAGTGATTGGCTCCCAGCTGGAAGCGTAGATGGCTCCTGGACGCCTTGTCCATTTTTATATGGTAGTAGGCATCCTGAAGATCTACTGAGCACATCCAATAGTCTTTCCCTAACAAAGGAAGTATTGACTGCAGTGTTACCATCCAAAACTTGTCCTTCCTCACGGATTCGTTTAATCTGCTGAGGTCCAATATTGGCCTCCAGTCTCCTGTTTGTTTTGGGACTAAAAAAAAACTGGAGTAAGTTCCGGATCCTACCTGGTCTGCTGGAACGGATTGGATGACTCTTTTTAAGAGCAACTTGTTGATCTCCACAGTTGCCTGATCCCTGAGATTGGGTGGTACAACTGGGATTTTCTTGGGTACAAACAGTGGAAGGGAAAAGGGTATGATATAGCCTCTGGTAACAACTCTTTGTACCCACTTGTCTTGGGTTATACTTAGCCAGGCTTCTGGATACAAAGAAATGTGACCCCCGACCAGCCCCAGAGAAACGCAGTTGGGCCCCATATCAGGAGCGCTGATAAGGCCGTCCCCGAAAGGAATCACGACCTTGTTGGCATTGCGGACCGCCCATGCCTCTAGGGCGATGTCTCCCATTTAATCCTCCTCCTCAGCCTCTGAAGAAGGCTTCACCCTGTGTGTCTGGAAAGACCCTCTGGGACTTATTGAACCACATTTTACCTCCCCTTTGACCTTTAGGGTATGGTCTAGAGGGAACAGTAAAACATACTCCCACGGCAGAGAGCGTCTTTCCTTCTTGCTAACACTGAGTGAGTGTGTCCTTCACCTTAGATCCAAACAATGAGGAACCATCAAATGGGGCGTTGGTGAAAGTGGACTTGAACGGTTCCGCAAAATTACACAAGCGCATCCAGGGGTGACGCCTTAGGGCAACTCCTGAACCTGCTGTTCTACTCACTCCATCAGCCGCATAAGAAATAAGCCACATGGAGGAGTTAACTATAGAATTTAAGATGGACAACTGAGCAGAAATCTTGTCCGGGACTCCCTCAGTACATGTACCCTGTATAGAATCTCCTAACTACTTGAGGAGATCCCTCTGCAATCTTGCGAAGTGAGATAGTTCAACGATCAAACAGTAAAAGCCGCTGAACTGAAGACATGCTTCTTGTACCTGTCCATCTGTCGAGACTCCTTATTTGGCGGATGGACAGAAGAAGAAGTCTCAGCAAGCTCCTTCTTAGTGGCCGCTGCCACCACCATGGCATCTATGGGGACACCTTTGGACAAAAATTCTTTATCTGGAGGGGCAGAAAGAAACTTGTTAGGTCTCCTAGGGGCTGGCTCCACAGCATCAGGAGTATCCCACACCTTTCGACTAACTAAATCCATCAGTTCGTCAAAAGGTGGAGACACCCAAGAGGCAGAAGTGTGAGACCCGACAGCCTTCAGGTACACCAACTCCTCATCAGAAGTGTTGACAATGGGACAGCCGCACCTCTGCTTAAGGATCTCCAGGATGTTCACGAAGGAGACATCATCAGAGGACGACTTGGGGGACCCTTCCGACTCCTTGAGGTCAGTGTCAGATGTTATTAAAGACTCATCCTGGGAGTCAACATGCTTCCTCTTGCATGTCTTCTTCCTGGGGGGCTCCTCAGAAGGGTATTCCGGGAGGTCACGGAAGAGTGGGGGCCACCAGCCAGTGGTTCCTGAGGCTGAGGGTGTCTGCTGTCTCCGGAGAGAGTAGGGGCTGAGACAAAAGTGGGTGCTCTAGGGGGAAGAGTGCTGGTACCCTTGGTGGCAACTGGTGATCTGGACAGTACGCTCATCATCTCGAATGCCGACCTCTCCAGCTCCGAGGACCTCTCCCGCTCTGAAGAGACAGAGGATGCCATTGGCGCCAGAGCTATCGGCTCCAAGATAGATGCAGGGTCCGAACTCACTCTAGCAAAAGCACCGAGAGGAAGACTCGGAACTGAAGAAGACCGATTCCAACCTTCCCTGCTGGCGCCGACTGGACAGCTTCGGCCCCTGGACACAACGGACGACACCAAAAGTGTCAGAGCAGAACTCGGCTCCAAAGCAACCGCAAGTGGAGCTGGAGCCAAGGGTTCCACCAATGGCACCAAGCCTTCTTAGCCTGTACTTCAGAGAAGTAGATACCAAACAGGAGAGGACCCAGGACTGAACCCTGTGGTACTCCACTTGTCACTGGCCTGAAGTCTGATTTTGAGTCTGTTACTTTTACAGTGTACATTCTGTCAGTAAGCCAGTTGGCAACCCATCTTGTGACATAGGGATTTATACCTAGTTTAGTGAGTTTATCTATAATTCCAGAGTGGGGATGGTGTGAGCTTGGCGAGATCTAGATAGGCTGTGTGAACCACCTTACCCTCATCTATGGCTTTGGTGACTACTTCAAAGAAGTCTTATCAGGTTTAGGAGACATGATCTACCTTTTACAAACCTGAACTGTGTGGGGTCCAGAGTTTGGAGATCCCCAATGTCTTTGTTTATGAGTGCCATAATGATATGTTCCATGGCCTTGCAGACCAGGCTCGTCAGGCTAAAGGGGCGGTAGTTCCCGGGGGTCTGTTGTGGCCCCGCCCCCTTTGTGGAGTGGGATAACCATCACGGTGCACCATTCAATGGGCACAAAGCCTGAGGTGAGGCTATGATTGAACATGGTACTTAGGTGGGGTGCCTGTTCATTCTGTAGTTCGTGAAGAAGGCAGCCTGGGATGTTGTCAGGTCCCATGGATGCTGTATTCTTAGCTTTGGAGAGTGAGGTTTTTACCTGAGCAGCCATGATTACAGGAACGTTGCATTCTTCCAGTACAAAGATAGGCCCTTTAGGGGGTGATATGGGGGTAAAGTTAGCACTGGACCTATCTGCCAGGATGTTGGCAATATCAGTTGGATTTGTATATTTAGTGTCATTGTGCTGTAACTCAGAGCAGATCTGAGTGTTGCCATTGAGATTCTTGACATAGCTATAGAATGCTTTGTGGTTGTCTTTAGAATCAGTGGCGATTTTGTTTGCATAACTAGCTTTGGAGGATTTTATGAGGGATCTCAGCTTCTTACTGAGGCTGACCAGGGAGTTCCTCCAATCGTGGGATTTTACTCTTTTTTGCAACAGTTTCTTTCTTCTGTTGTAGAGTTTGTTTATGGCAGAAGACCACCAGATTGGCTTCTTTTTTTTGGAGGATAGCATCTTGGTTCTGTTAGGGATAGCATGATCCATGCATTCGTGTAAGTGCTTATAAAGTGCATTTATGTAGGATTCAGCAGTCGTATCTCCATTGTCCATCTGCATGGATGTGGTGACGTTTGCCACTTCTGTCTTAAGAAGCGTGAAGTTGGCTTTGGAGAAATTTTTTACTGTTGCTTTCCTAATTGGGGGGGGGGTGCGAGTGGGATGTGGATGTCTAGGGTGATTAGCTTGTGGTTGGATCTGACCAATGAGAAGCTGACCTCTGGTATGGAACACCGGTCACCCATGTTGGTAATGACTAGGTCCGGGATATTGCTGCCCCTGGTGGGGGTGTGGATAAGTTGATCCAAGGCGTTGGAATTGATTTCCAGAAAAAGTTGAGCAAAAGAGTTGGTACATGAGTAGTTTTCCCAGTTAATGGTGGGGTAGTTGAAATCACCCATTATTAGAGTGTTGGGTTGTACCTTAATATTTTCCAGTGTATCAAGAAAAGAGGAGTGGGAATCCTGGGGCATGGTGGGGCGTCTGTAGCAAGCTACAATATGGATTGCGGTTTTGCCCAGAGTTAGATGAACTTAGATAATCTCGGATGCATTATGCTGAGCAACTAGCATGGAGGTGTGGATATGCTTAATGAATATGGGCACACCTCCACCTTTAGTGTTTCGGTCCGGGTTTGGTGGCTGAAAGGTGTGGTATGAATTATAGCCTGGTAGTGCAGGGGTGCTCTCTGGAGCTTTGAACCAGGTCTGTCACCGCACAGATGTCAATGTTCTCCATTTTAAGGAGTGCCTCGAGTGAGTGCATTTTGAGGTTTAGACTTCTAGCACTGAGTAGCATTACCCTCAGATTTTTGCTTGCTTGTACCTGTTACAGTGGTGAATTTGTCATTTGAACCTCGCCTAAAAAAAGCACTATAGGGGTGGCAAGAGCCTTTGCCAGTATCCGGAATCCCAAGGGCGACAGGTGCAGGCCATCTCTGGCAAAGCAGCGTGGTCTGTCGATCATGTCATCCCAGGCAGACAGATACTGGATTCCCTTAGAATGACACCAGAAGCTTAGCCAATTGTTAAAGTCAATCATTTTGTCCTTGTACTGTGGTGTCATTCTGGGTGATGGCAAGATGCTACTCAGGCCTAGGGTCATACCTGCCTGGGCTACAAGATTGGAGAGCTTCTCCATGTCTCTTTTCATGTAGTCCAGGGAGGTATGTCTCAGGTCATTCACACCAACATGGACAATGACAGAGTCATATTTGTACTTGTTGTGGAGTGACCTGAGTGCATGCGTTATATGGCAGATTCTGACACCTGACAGGCAGCTGACAGTGATTTTTTCCTTGTTTAGCCTGGTGAGTGGAACATCAGTGTGCCTGACTATAGAGTCACCTATGACTAGAGTGTTGGGTACGTTATGCCTTATGGGCTGTAGTTGAGTGGCACACTGAGTATGTGGGCTATGTGTCATTTGGGTTGTGTTGGGGGGTGGAGGTTGCTTGCATTTCTGCTTTGGAGGTCTCGGTTGTTTGGGTAGATTTTTACTGAGAGCCTCCATGAATGTAGGTGTGTTTTGTGCTTCTGTGTGTGTGTTTTGGTGGTGTAGGTTTTGAGGGACTATGTGATGAGTGTGGTGCGGTACAAATGTTTACCTTCTCCTCTTGACTGTCTAGTCCAGTCTTTGGTGAAGACAGCTTTGCTTCCAATTTGGCTGTATAAGTGCATCTCTCACAGGTCGTAGTGTTAGGTGGTAGGAGGAGAGGGTTGTGACATGAGGCAATTGCTGCATTGTCCCAAGATGCCCAAATTCATCAGGTAGACAGGAGAAAACACCGGGAGCTGACCTTTAGACATGCCTGAATAGGTGCTTATTTATTAAGTACTAAAAACTGTTTTCCTCTAGACAAGTGAGGAAAGTTGAGTGCTGTAGTAATTTGTAACTTATTTAATGTTTACAATGAATTCTGAACAAGTGTTGAGCTCAAAGAAACAGGTTTGAATGCCAAAACTAAAAAGCTGGCTAGTTGCAAGGGAAAATTTGAAGAACAGACTTTATGGCGCCAGGAATAGTTTAACCCTAGTTAAGTGGCGGGGTGGGGGGCTCAGGAGCTCACAAATAGTCCTGGACACAGCAAATCCGTATCTGGACAAGACCCGCCACAGGAAAGGGGGGAAGCAAGCTTAGAATTTTTTTTCAGTAAAAGTGGAAATGGAAAAAGCTGGAACAGAAGTTAATTCAACGTTAAGAATCTGAGTGGGTTGGCCTTCACAAATGTTCTCTATTAGATTGAATGAACTAATGACACTAGACTGGGAGGGGTGTCACAGATCAAATATACAGTATGGGCGGGCAACTGCAAAGCCACCAAGTATAAGAACACCACAACACTAGGGAGGGTGGGTGGGAAGTGCCTAGCTGTAGCCACTAAATGAAAGTTTTAAACAGATCAAGGAGCAAGCAGACTCTAGAGAATGCTTTTAACTGTAAACAGGCAATTATAGTAAAGCACACTATTACAGTTCCTAGCTGTAGCCACTAAATGAAAGTTTTAAACACATCAAGGAGCAAGCAGACTCTAGAGAATGCTTTTAACTGTAAACAGGCAATTATAGGAATGCACACTATTACAGTTCCTAGCTGCAGCCACTAAATGAAAGTTTTAAACAGATCAAGGAGCAAGCAGACTCTAGAGAATGCTTTTAACTGTAAACAGACAATTATAGTAATGCACACTATTACAGTTCCTAGCTGTAGAACACAGAAACCTCAAAAAAATCAAAAATGCATTGAAAAGCTCGGATAGAGCACTCACAAACAAAATACAACTCTCAGTATGAAAAAGCAGTTTACAGTTAAGTAATTCACTAAACATTCAATTAGAGTAATGAAACAGTATCTAGCAATGAAAAATACAGTTAAAACAGTATAAAACAGTACATAAATGCATTGAAACAATAAAAAAAGCTTCATAACAATGCAAAATGTAGTAGATCAATTGTATAGCACAATTATAATAGGTTCATAGGTTGGTACTGAGCTATCTGCCTGAAGGCATATATTAGCCCAGCCAAGTTGTGCGGTATTCACCGCCCCTTTAGAAGTTCCCTAGACCCTTGTACTAGCAGCTAGTACCCTTGGCCCCTATCTAGTAGTGCTGTTGGTGTGATCCCCAGTGTGAACTTTCTGTTACCCATCCACTCATCAAGGTTCCTCTTGAAGAGTGATAGTGAGGGGCTCTGTCTTATGTAGATCGGGACCCTGTTCCATAGTAAGGGAAGTCTCTGAAGGAATCTATCCCTCCAGCATGTTCTATTCATTGTTGTGTTGAGGTTTATATCCCTAGAGCGTGTAGCTTGAGTAGATTTGGTTTTGCTAAGATGGAGCATGTTCAACAATTCCGGGTTGGACATGGCTCTGTACGTTAGACAGAGATCGCCTCTGAGAAAGCGGTATGCAACAGTGAACAGTCTTAGCTTTTTCAATCGTGCTGCATAGGGCAACTGTTTGAGGCCAGTAATTCTCTTGGTTAGGTACCTCTGTGGTCTCTGCAGCTGCTGGAGATGTCTAGCCAGGTACATTCCAATTGGTGCATTGTACTCAGTAATGGGTCTGATGAGGGAAGAGTAGAGGGGCACCATTACATCGTTAGATCTTGATGCGAACCCTTTCATGATCAGATGGGTCACATAGAAGGATTTTCTAACCACTTTGGCAACATGGTTATCAAAGGAAAGCTGGCTAACTACTTGGGTCCCTAGATCCCTTATTTCTTCTTCAGATTTCAGGGGATTACCTCCTATGTTGTAGTTTGCGGGTACTCTGTTTTTTCCAAAGGGGATTACTACGCATTTTTTTGCATTTAGCTTGAGACCATGGCTTTGACACCATGCATCAGTCTAATTTAGGCCCTTCTGGAGGATCTCCATGTTGGCAGGAGACTCTATTATAGCACCCAGTTTGCAGTCGTCCGCAAACTTAGTCAGCCACAGCCCTTCCGTGCTTGCCTGTACCTCTGAGAAGTATATGCCAAACAGGAGGGGCTCCAGGACAGAGCCGTGAGGCACACCACTCATTACTGGTCTGGATTCGGACATAGATCCCGCTACTCTTACTTTATGGGATCTGTCTGAGAGCCAGTTTGTGATCTATCTTGTGACGTAAGGGTTTATGCCCAGGCTGGTGAGCTTATCAATAATACCCGAATGGGGAATGGTGTCAAATGCTTTAGCAAGGTCAAGGTAAGCCGTGTGTACCTCCTTTCCCTTATCTATAGCCTGAGTAACTGTCTCAAAGAAATCCACCAGGTTCAGGAGGCATGATCTGCCCTTGACAAAGCCGAACTATGTGGGGTCCAGCGATTCGAGGTTCCCAATCTCTCCATTTATGAGTTCCATAATGATTCGCTCCATAGCCTTACAGATCAGACTGGTCAGGCGTATTGGTCGGTAGTTCCCAGGGTCAGTTGTGGCCCCACCCTTGTGTAGCGGGGCCACCGTTGCCGTGCGCCATTCTCTGGGCACATATCCTGTGGAGAGGCTGAGACTGAACAGGGTATTAAGATGCGGGGTTAATTCCTTTTGGAGCTCGCGTATGACACAGCTTGGGACACCATCTGGTCCCATGGAGGCAGTGTTTTTAGCTTTAGATAGAGCCTTGTTAACCAATGTATCAGTAATAATTGGACTTACACAATCCCCTGGAATGGTAATCGGCCCTGTAGGTGGTGGTGGTGGTGGGGGGGGGATTTGCACTGAATCTGTCAGCCAAGATGTTGGCAATGTCAGAATGGTCAGTGTATTTTGTTCCATTTTGTACTAGCTCAGAACAGACCTGAGCATTGCCATTTAGGTTTTTGACGTAGCCATAGAAGGCCTTATGGTTATCCTTGGCATCCTTGGCAACTTTCTTTTCAAAATTAGCTTTAGTTGACTTGATGAGGGCCCTCAATTTCTTACTAATGCTGATCAGGGATGATTTTTCTGCTTGAGATTTGGCCTTTTTTTGTATAAGTCTCCTCCTTTTATTGTAAAGTTTGCTTACGGCCGGGGTCCACCAGACTGGTTTCTTCTTGCTTGAGGAAGGAGTCTTGGTTTTATTTGGGATAGCATGGTCCATGCAATCCTGAAGATGCATACAGAGTGCCTTGGTGTAGGATTCTGCATCCTGGATATCATTATCCTTCTGCAAGGGAAGAGTGAAGCTTTCCACTTCGGATGCAAGTAGTTTGAAGTTTGCTTTGGAAAGGTTTTTGACTATGTTTTTTTTGACTGGGGGAGGTGGAGGGGTGAGGATGTCCAGGGTTATCAGTTTGTGGTCGGATCTGACCAAGGAGGGAGTGATAACGGGTGTGGTACAGTGGGCGCCCATATTTGTGATGATTAAATCCAATATGTTGTCCCCACTAGTGGGGGAACATACTAGTTCACTAACATACATAAGCGTTTCAGAAGTGCAGTTCAGTGAAATAAGTGTAAGAAATAACTTATCCTGCTATTGGAATCTTAAGGAATTTCCACTTAGTTTCAGTAATGCAATACAATCCACAGCCTGAGCAATACAAGCACAACCTTTTCAAGACACAGGGTTTATATACCAGTAAGAATGGAAAAGTTAGAAGATCAGCCCCTGCTATTACCCAATAACTCGTACTACAGAAGGTCAGGAGGCCTTGTTACTCTCAATAATAATGAAAACAATCAGCAGAAAATGGCTGCCAGAAACACAGGAAACTCAAACAAAACTACCAGCCTAGACAACAGGCCTCTATCAAGATTATGCCACCTGAGCAGACCACAGAAACCTCACTTTAAAAGCATAGAAAGAACACCCACAAAGAGAAAATAACAAGTTTCAGTATGAAAAAGTAGTTTACAATTTAGTAATTAAACAAAAATGCAATTATAGTAATGCACACTATTACAGTTCCTAGCTGTAGAACACAGAAACCTCAAAAAATCAAAAATGCACAGAAAAGCTCAGATAGAGCACTCACAAAATACAACTCTCAGTATGAAAAAGCAGTTTACAGTTAAGTAATTCAGTAAACATTCAATCAGAGTAATGAAACAGTATCTAGCAATGAAAAATACAGTTAAAACAGTATAAAACAGTACATAAATGCAGTGAAACAAAAAAGCTTCATAACAGTGCAAAATGTAGTAGATCAATTATATAGCACAATTATAAGCGTTTCAGAAGTGCAGTTCAGTGAAATAAGTGTAAGAAATAACTTATCCTGCTATTGGAATCTTAAGGAATTTCCACTTAGTTTCAGTAATGCAATACAATCCACAGCCTGAGCAATACAAGCACAACCTTTTCAAGACACAGGGTTTATATACCAGTAAGAATGGAAGAGTTAGAAGATCAGCCCCTGCTATTACCCAATCACTCGTACTACAGAAGGTCAGGAGGCCTTGTTACTCTCAATAATAATGAAGACAATCAGCAGAAAATGGCTGCCAGAAACACAGGAAACTCAAACAAAACTACCAGCCTAGACAACAGGCCTCTATCAAGATTATGCCACCTGAGCAGAACACAGAAACCTCACTTTAAAAGCATAGAAAGAACACCCACAAAGAGAAAATGCAAGTTTCAGTATGAAAAAGTAGTTTACAATTTAGTAATTAAACAAAAATGCAATTATAGTAATGCACACTATTACAGTTCCTAGCTGTAGAACACAGAAACCTCAAAAAATCAAAAATGCACAGAAAAGCTCGGATAGAGCACTCACAAACAAAATACAACTCTCAGTATGAAAAAGCAGTTTACAGTTAAGTAATTCAGTAAACATTCAATCAGAGTAATGAAACAGTATCTAGCAATGAAAAATACAGTTAAAACAGTATAAAACAGTACATAAATGCAGTGAAACAAAAAAGCTTCATAACAGTGCAAAATGTAGTAGATCAATTGTATAGCACAATTATAAGCGTTTCAGAAGTGCAGTTCAGTGAAATAAGTGTAAGAAATAACTTATCCTGCTATTGGAATCTTAAGGAATTTCCACTTAGTTTCAGTAATGCAATACAATCTACAGCCTGAGCAATACAAGCACAACCTTTTCAAGACACAGGGTTTATATACCAGTAAGAATGGAAGAGTTAGAAGATCAGCCCCTGCTATTACCCAATCACTCGTACTACAAAAGGTCAGGAGGCCTTGTTACTCTCAATAATAATGAAGACAATCAGCAGAAAATGGCTGCCAGAAACACAGGAAACTCAAACAAAACTACCAGCCTAGACAACAGGCCTCTATCAAGATTATGCCACCTGAGCAGAACACAGAAACCTCACTTTAAAAGCATAGAAAGAACACCCACAAAGAGAAAATACAAGTTTCAGTACAAAAAAGCAGTTTACCATTTAGTAATTAAACAAAAATGCAATTATAGTAATGCACACTATTACAGTTCCTAGCTGTAGCCACTAAATGAAAGTTTTAAACAGATCAAGGAGCAAGCAGTTTAATCAAAGGATGTGAGAAGAGGGGCTGGTCTGTTTTGAAATGAGCTGAGATGGCTGAGGCATGGATTATAATAGAAGAGAAGAAGAGGTCACTATTGAGTAACTCAGCTAGGTAGTCCAGGATAAGAGGGATGGAAGGTTGTGAGGTACTGCCCCCTCTGGACTGGCTCTAGGAGCAGAATCTTTTCCATTTCCCTGCATAACATTTTCTGGTGCTGGGCCTTCTGACCTCTGTGATAATTTCTAGGACCTGTTTGCTTAATAGGGACCCCTTGTTTGCCTTTAAAATATTAGCCATGCTGACAGTCTGAGAGTCTGCAAGTCTGGGTGCAGCATTCGCCCCCCCCAACCTGGGTCAAGAGGTTTGAGATCAGGGGAAGCTGCCTGGGAGGCTGTAATGTCAGGCTGCACAGAAAGGGATACCAATGCTGTCTGGGCCAATCTGGAGCAATGAGGTTGGCCTTTGGTCTCTCCTCCCTTATCTTGATCAGTACCTTGGGAATAAGAAGCAGAGGAGGGAATGTGTACACAAAGAGGGTGTTCCAGGGGAAGGTCAAAGCATCCACCTTCCACACTAGGTGGTGATACTCCCTGGTACAGATTTTTTTAGCTGGTGGTTGAGATGCGAAGCAAAGAGATCTCCCTCCGGAGTTCCCCACTCCTGAATGACTTGCAAGAGTTTTGACAAAGAGAAGGTCCTGCAGCAACTTTTCTTTGCACTCTGCCTGAATGAGGCAGTCGTCCAGATAAGGGTAAATCTGTATATTTCTCTGTCTGCAAAATGATATGGATGGGGCTAAGCATTTGGTGAACACTCTGGGTGCAGTATATAAGCCAAAGGGTAGCGCAGAGAACTGAAAGTGTTGTGAGCCTGCTCTGAAGCCCAGGAATTTCCTGCAGGATTCCCTTATGGACATGTGTTGGTAATCATTTTTTAGGTCTAGGGTCACTAGCCAGGCATTTTTCAATTTGGGGACCACCAGGGAAGTGTTCGGAATGGATAGATCCAGGGTGGGGTGCCAAGTGTCCTCTTTTCTGGGAACAAGGAATAGTCTGGAATAAAAGCCTTTGCCTGTTTGATCTGAGGGGACAGATTGTACTGCCCCCTGGGATATGACATTTTGGACCTGTTTCAATGCCTCTGCCCACTAATTTGGAGGTAAGTCTGGGTACCTTCTTGGAATTGTGAGTTCATTGAAAGAGGATTTGTATCCCTGAAAAATGATCTTTAAGACCCATTGGTCCTTTGTTACAGAAAGCCAATTTTCTTTGCAGAGGGAGAGCCTTCCTCCTAACTTTTAGTGAGTGAAAGGAGGGGAGAGGGAGTCATTGAGAGTTTTTGCCATAGAACTCCCTGCCTTTGGGGTGGAAGTGGTCCACTGTTTGTTCTCTGCTCCCCCTGGGATAGGGACCTGGGGAGTCTGTCCCTGTGGGGCTTACCTTGGCCCTGTCTGCTAAGTGCAGGGAAGGACCAGTGCTTAGAGGGGAAAGTTCCTGCTGAACCTGGGAGGTTGAACCTGAAAGAAATCTTTTACTGTTTGCATAGATTATGCTTTTTCTTCCATCTTTTTAAGCATTGCTTCTGCTTTTGGTGTAAACAAACGGACCTTATCCAGGGGTGCATCAATTAGTTTAGACTTGACATGATCAGGGAGAGTTGTTCCTTCAACCATGCATGTCTCCTAATGACAGATCCTGACACTGCTGCCCTGCTTGAGGCTTCTAGGGTGTCATATCCACAGTGTAATGAGTGTTTGACCACTTGGCAAGTAGAGTGCAGTAAATCTGCTAACTCTTTTGAATTGGCACAGTCAGGAAAGGTTGAAATCTTTTGTTTTAATAGTTCCAAAGTGTGTTGTTGATATTTTAAAAATGGAACTGACAGCTGAGTGCTCTGATAGCTAAGGTTGCAGAGGTGTATACTTTTTTACCCCATCTGTCCAGAGCTCTGGAATCCTTGTCCGAAGGACTGGGATTCTTGGCAGAAAAAGAAGTTATGTACTCACCATAACATTCCAAGTTTATAGTCCATCTCGCCCTTCATTCTTACATATGGGTTTGGAGCCAATCCTCGGCTCCAAGTCGGCCGATTACAAAGCTCGAAGTCTCTAAGTTGGCTCGTGGCAAGGTAGGTATCCCATAATGCACTAGTAGCAATCCCCAAATCTTGTTTGCTGCTATCTATAATAGTGATATAAAAGTATTTCCATAAGGAAAAACAAAGATAAAAAGTCTCCAACTCTAAGGAAAATAGACATTATCTTGTCTCCAGATCCTCGAAGGATACATGGATGGGGGTAGGTGGGTGGGTTCGTGAGAATAAAGGGCAAGATGGACTAGAAACATGGAATGTTATGGTGAGTACATAACTTCTTTATGTTCTGTAGTCCTATCTCGCCTTCATTCTTACATATGGGACAGTGTCCCTAGCACCTTTTTCTCGGGTGGCTCATGGGAATATACTCCTAAGAACTGTGGAACCAAAGGAGGCTCTACCCCAGGAGGCCAAGTCCAATTTGTAATGAGTAATAAAGGTATGAGGGGTAGCTCAAGTTGCTGCTGCACATATACTGTCCATTGGAATTCTGGTTTGAACAGTGGCAGATGTGGATATAGATCTGGTGGAATGAGCTTTAATTTTAAATGGGAGTTCTTTGCCACTAGAAGCGTAAATAAAAGATATGCAATTTGAAATCCAGTTTGATAACGTTATCTTGGAGACTGGCATTCCTTTTCTCATCTCTGAAAAATATATAAATAATTGGTCTGATCTCCTAAACTCTTTGTCTGTATGTAGATAGAACCTTAACTGTCTGTGTACATCGAGTTGTTGAAACTTATAGTCTGCTTTGTTTGCATGATTTGGAAAAAAGACTGGCAGTTCAATAGTTTGATTAATATTTGATTGTGAACAAATCTTGGGGACGAAGGAACGGTTAGTGCGAAGGGAAACTCTGTTTCTATGGAATATCAAGTAAGGAGGTTTGACTGAGAGTGCTTGCAGTTCTGACACTCTTCTGACGAACATAATGGCTACCAGAAAAATGGTGTGCCATGAAAGGAACTTTAAATCACATTTATGTGAAGGTTCAAAAGGAGGTGAGGTAAGTTTTGAAAGAACAAAATTTAAATCCCAGGAAGATATAGGTTCTTGAAAGGGAGGTTGTAGTAAGGTACTGCCTTTTAAAAATGATTTACACTATCTGTGAGCCATAAGATTAGGTTCATGTTGTCCGAAATTAAAATTGGAGATAGCTGCTAATTGAACTTTGATTGTAGCAGCAGCTGATCCCTGATGAAAAAGTTTGGTTAGAAATTCTAATACTAAAGGAATGGAGACTAGCTGCTAATTGAATGTTGATTGTAGCAGCAGCTGATCCCTGATGAAAAAGTTTGGTTAGAAATTCTAATACTGAAGGAATGGAGACTGTGCATGGATCTATGTTCCTAGCTTGTGCCCAAAGGGAAAATCTTTTCCATTTATTAGCGTACAATTTTCTTGAAGAAGGTTTATGAGAGGATGTCAGGATATGCGTAACAGCAGGGGAGAAAACATGAAGCCTGACTAGGGATGGAAGTGGAGCAGCCACGCTGTCAAGTTGAGGGTGTGGAGACAGGGATGGAATGTGCCTGACATATGTGTCAGAAGGTCTGGTATTGTGTCCAGAGTCTATGGATCATCCAAAAAGTGAGGCCTGAGATAGGGGAACCAAATCTAACGAGGCCAGTAAGGAGTGATGAGAATCATTCTGCTTCCCAAAGTCTTTGCTTTCTGGATAACTTTCGATATTAGCGAAAAGGGAGTAAAAGCATAAAGAAGTCCTGAGGGCTATTTGTGGACAAGTGCGTCTCTCGGTGTCTCACCTGGTGGGGAGGTGGATAAGGGTGAAGTAGCTGCTGCATTTGGTATTCATTGGGGTGGCAAACTGATCGCAGCAAGGCTGTCCCCATTTGCAGAAAATCTGTTCCGCAACTTTCTGATTCAGAGACCACTCGTGAGGCATCAAGATTGCCCTGCTGAACTTGTCGGCTGTCAGACTGGTTCTCCCCGAGATATGCGTTGCAACTAGAAAGCGTTGAAGATATTGCCCACTGCCAAACACGTAGAGCCTAGAGGGTTCTTATTACATTATCAAAGTTCCGAAACTTTGAACATCACAAGGTCGAAACCCTATGGTCGAAGTTTCAGAACTTTGATAACATAAAAAAAATAAATAAACACAAAAGAAAACAAATAAACTGTTGCAAGCAGGGGGTAAATCCCCCCTGCACCCCCCACATGGGGGGCTGTGCCCCAGTCCCCCAGCTCTTTAAATATACCAACTCCGAGATCGTACTACAGTGCGGTAAAGGGACATCTTCCCTTTACCGCACTGTATTGCGATCTCAGAGTTGGTATATTTAAAGAGCGGGGGGTGTGGGGGTGCAGGGGGGCTTGCAACAGTCAGGCACTAGTTAGGGTTTTTAGTTTTTGTTTTTTTTGTTGTTCGAATTCCTGAAAGTTCAAACATCTGAGTTCGATGTTCTCAGGTTCGAAGTTTCAGGGATTCAACAACGTAATAGGAACCCGAGCATCTCGACATAGGGGTTAGGATCTGGTTGCCCCTTGTTTGTTTATATACCATACCACTGACATATTGTCTGATCGGATTGCTATTGTCCCTAGAGGAAGAAAGTCGTGAAGTGCTTGCAATGCTAGTAGCACTGCTCTCATCTCTAGAACACTGATATGCAAGTGAGCCTCATGTTCTTGCCATGTGCCTTGGACTGTCATTCCTAGATAATGCCCCCCCCCACCCTATCAGGGCGGCATCCGTGGTCACAGTAGCAACGGGTTGATGAGGAATGAGTGGTCTCCCTATCATTAGTTGATTGGACTGGATCCACCAACGAAGGTCCTTTTTGCAAGATTCCATTATTAAAATGGGATGAGACAGAGGCAGTTGCTGAAGGGACCACTGGGAAAAGAGTAGCCTTTGTAGAATTCTCATATGTAGTCTGGCTAATGGAACTAGGGTTATAGTAGAGGCCATGGTTCCCAGTAGTTTGAGCACTGTCTTCGCTTTGACCTTGTGTTGGGGAAGCAGGCTGTATATTTGCTGTCTTAGAGTTTGCACTCTGTCTGAAGGAAGGTGAGCCATCATTGTGACTGTTTCTATTTCTGCGCCTATAAAAGTCACATACTGAGAGGGCGACAAGGCAGACTTTTCCCAATTTATAGTAATGCCTAGCTGAGTACAGACTTGGATGGTTGAATCCCTGGCTTGTAGAAGTAGATGCCTGGTGGTGGCAGTCAGGAGCCAGTCATCCAGGTACGGAAACACTTGGAATCCAAGACATCTCAAGTGAGCCGTTACTACCACCATGCATTTGGTAAACACCCTGGGGGCTGTGGTGAGACCAAAGGGCACAGCATGAAATTGGTAATGACTGGCTCTCAGCCAGAAGCGTAAATGACTCCTTGATGCTCTGTCCATTTTTATGTGGTAGTACGCATCTTGATGGTCTATGGAGAACAGCCAATTGTCTTTCCCTAACACAAAGAGAATAGACTGCAATGTTACCATTCAGAACTTGGACTGCTTCACTGATTTGTTTAATTTGCTGAGATCCAAGATGGGCCTCCAGTCCCCTGTTCATTTTGGCACTAAAAAAAATCTGGAGTAAGTTCCAAATCCTATCTGGTCTGCGGGGATGGTTTGGATAACTCCCTTATGAAGCAACTTTTGGACTTCTATAGTTGCTTGATCCCTGTGATTGGGTAGAACATCTGGGATTTTCTTGGTTAGATGAGGTGGAAAAGAAAAGGGTATGGAGTATCCCCTGGAAATTATCCTTTGTACCCACTTGTCTTGTGTGATGTCATGCCAGGCTTCTGGGTACAAGGATAAGCGACCCCAGACTGGCTCCAGAGAAGCGCAGCCGGGCCTCACTTCAGGAGCGCTGATAAGGATGTCCATGAAAAGAATCGCAGTCACCCTGGTTTTGCGGACCACCCCCCCTGCCTCTAGGGTGATGTCTACCACTATTTCCTCCTCCTCTGCCTCTGGAGAAGGAATCAACTAGTGCGTCTGGGAAAAATCTCTGAGATTTCTTGAACCACATTTTTCTCCCTCTCTCGACCTTTAGGGTATGGTCTAGAAGGGATGGAAAAACATACTTTCATGGCAGACAGAGTCTTCCCTTCCTGTTCACATCTGGTGAGTGTGTCTTTTACCTTTGTTCCAAACAAAGAGGAACCGTCAAAGGGGACATTGATAAATGTAGGTTTGAAGGGCTCCACAAAATTACACAAACGCATCCAGGAGTGTCTCCGAAGGGAAACTCCTAAACCTGCTGCCCTGCTCACTCCATCTGCTGCGTAAGATATCAGCCTCATGGAGGAGGTAACAAGTAACCTTCCCAGGGAATCCTTCAGCTAAAGTACCTTGGAGAGTATCTCCCAGCTCTTTTAGGAGATCTCTTTGAAGCCTAGTAAAATGGGTGAGGTAATTCAGCGATCTGAGTGTAAAGGCCACTGAAGAAAAAATACGCTTCCTGTATCTGTCCATCATTTGAGACTCTTCGTTTGGTGAGTGGACAGATGAGGATGTCTCTGCTAGTTCCTTCTTTGTGGCTGCTGCCACCACCATGGCATCTACAGGCACACCTTTGGCCAGAAACTCTTTTTCTTTATGAACTGAAAGGAATTTGTTCGGCCTTCTAGAGACTGGTTCCATGGTGTCAGGAGTTTCCCACACCTTTTGACTCACTAAATCTAACAGCTCATCAAAAGGTGGAGGCAACCAAGAGGCTGAAGGTTGAGACCCGAAAGCCTTCTGGTACACTGACTCCTCATTAGAAGGGGTGATGGCGGGCCAGCTGCCTCTCTGTTTCAGGATCTCTAGGATATCTACAAAGGAGATATCATCAGATGATGACCTAGGGGACCCTTCTGACTCCTCAAGGTCAGTGTCAGAGGTAATGGACTCATCAGGGGAGTCTACGTGCTTCCTCTTGCAAGTTCTCTTCCAAGCAGGCTCCTCAGAAGGGTATTCTGGGAAGGTGTTGGAAGATTGGGGGCCACCCAAGAGGGGCTCCTGAGGCTGTGGGTCTCTGTTGTCAAGAGAGAGAGAGATGGTGCTGAGACAGAGGTCAGAGCTTGAGGGAGAACAGCATCAGTACCCTTGTGTGGAGCTGAAGATCTAGACAGCACGCTCCTCATCATCGCAAAAGCAGATCTCTCCGGCTCCGAGGAAACCACCGGATCCAAGGAAGCGGAAGTAGCCCCCGGCTCCGGAGCAATCGGCTCCGAGACAGATGTAGGATCCAAGCTCAGCTGAGTCGACGCACCGAGAGGTAGGCTCGAAACTGAAGAAGTTCGGGTCCGAGCGTCCCCATCAGGGCCGACTGGTGAGCTTTGGCTCCTAGACACCAGGGACGGCACTGAAGATGTCAGAGCAGAACTCGGCTCTGAGAAAGTCACTTGGGGTGCTGGAACCAACAGTTCCACAACAAACGGCACTGACAGATCTGGCTCTGAAAGACCGGCATGGCTCGGAGGAGGAAAAGAAGCAGGTAATATAGCCTTAGACGACTCCGGAACTGATTGGGTCAGAGCCGACAACAAATTTGCTAGCACCGACAACTTCAAAAGTCTAAGCACTACCCTCTCGACATCCTCCTCAGGAAGACTCCTGGAGGATTTGGAAGACAAGGTAGGGGATCGAGATCTCTGCAAAATTGGAGATCTAAGTGTCGGGGATACCTGTAATCAGTCTTTTGACTGGCTCTGAGGTATGGATCCAGCTATAGGCTCCGAAAAACTTGGGGCCGAAACTGGAATGTCTATATCAATAACCTCAACGGCTCCGAAGGCAGAGGAGCTGAAGAGGTAGAAGGTTTGTCAATTTTGGCAACTTTCTCTGGAGGTCCTGATTTGGTAGTTGGTGTAGGAGACTGTCTTTTCACCAACTTAACCTTCACTTTTATTGAAGAGGGAGACCTGGAGTGAGAAGAGGAAGAACTAGCTAAATCCTCCTCAAAGGAAGGTTTAAGGAGATCTTTCAAAATCAGTTTGTTCTTCATTTCCTGGAGACCGCGGGAACTAAAAGAATGGCAAAAGGTACATGTCTCCTGTAGATGTATGGCTCCCAAACAATACACACAAATACTATGCCCGTCAGTCAGGGAATTTTTTGTGAACATTTTAAGCATTTCTTAAAACCCGAATGGTCTTTAGTTTCCTTAGATATAACTACCACAAGAACGACAACAGACTATAATAGTAGACAGACAATAAGAAGAGAGAACAAGGTCCTCTAACTTAAACGGGTCTAGCCCTGCTCAAGAAACAACACACAAGGGAGAAAGGCAATAGAGGACTAGGTCCTCTAACTTAAACGGGCCTAGCCCTGCTAAAGAAAACATCACACAAGGGAGAAAGGCAATAGAGGACTAGGTCGTCTAACTTAAACGGGCCTAGCCCTGAACAGAAGATTAGGCGAGATAGAGAATAACAAGCAACAGGCAAGGCAAAGAAAATCCTCTAACTAAAAAACTGACCTATGCTTGAGAAAGATTAACAATAAGTAGCACAACAGAAAATGAAGGGATACCACTAAGGAAGGCCTGCAGAAGTGACGGCCAACAATTAGCAACAACAATTAGCAATAAAACTTCAGAAACACACTAACTACTCACAAGTTAACAACAGTAAGCTATTAATACTACACTGACTTTGCAGTCAAAAAAGAACAGTATAAATTTTAGATGAAAAAAATTATTTCAACTTAGCCACGGCCAAGAAAGAGAACACTTCTGAACTCGTAGTGCGGCAAACAAGATCTGGGGATTGTTACTACTGCATTATGGGATACCTACCTTGCCACGAGCCAACTTAGAGACTTCCAGCTTTGTAATCATCCGAGTCGGAGCCGAGGATTAGCAACGAATCCATATGTAAGAATGAAGGTGAGATAGGACTACAGAACATCTAGTCTTAGCTCCTTTAGTTCCCTGTGTAATGACCTCTGGGTCTGCAGCAGGATTTCTGTACAGGTATTTGTGATAATCCGGTACTTTGTAATACCTATCAGGCTTATTGAAAGCAGGTGGTAGGGTGTCAGAGGCTAAGCTGGAATCATGGAAAACATCATCCGCCACTTCTAAAATAGGGGGGATGGCCAGGGGTCTGTGATGGGGCAGGTCCAGAAACTCTGTAAGTCTTTTTTTAGACTGGGGGAAATCCTGAGATTCCCATTGGAAATGTTCTCTGAGGGTGTGAAGGGTTTCCACAAAGGAAAGGTCTTCTGGTGGGGAGGCAGAAGGAATGGATTCCTCTGCATCTGAATCCTCATAAGCAGTCAGAGTTTGTTGTTTCTCTTCAAAATCTGAATAGTCAGATTCTTCAGAATCCTGTTCTATCATAATTTCTGGAGAAGGGTGCCTTTTCATTTTAGAAGTTGTGGCCTGACTACCCCTGATAAGGGATATGAGATCCTCCGCCATTTTAAGCATTTGTGCTTGGGGTGGGGGTGGAGCAGGAGCAAGATGGTGGCTAGAGGCAGATTTTCTAGGAGTGGACTGGCTTCTAGGCTTAAGAGTATCCGTCGGTCCGAGAAAAATGGTAGTCAGATGAGAAGACGTCATTTTTTTGTCTAGATTCAGTAGTATGAGAGGCCTCCTAGGAAGCCAGTGCCTGCGTGACATCTCCGGACCCAACCAAGGCAGAGACAGCCAAAGGCTTGGAAGACAAAGAAGATTTCTGTGGCATACCAGACTCCAAAAGTGTGTCAGTAGAGGCCTGCATAGATATCGAATTGGGCATCAGGGGCTGCAAAAACACCTCACTGAATTTCGGAGAACTGACGACCTGCTTAGCAGTAGAAATGTCAGAAGGCTTAGCCTTGTGTGGTCTGTCCCTATCTTTATCTCTGCATTTTTTCGGAATGTCCGTGGATTGTTGGCTGAAAGACGCTATTTCAGAATGTGAAGTCGGCAGACGAAAATACCTGTCTACAATAAGAGCTATACGGTGAATGGTTCCCCCATTAAAGAGGGCAGAGAACCGGCAACAGGGGACATCATGGTCTGGGTCTAAACAAGTGACGCAGTAGGAATGGAAGTCTCGGTGTGGGATCTGCTTTCCACAGGCGAGACAACTGTTAACTTTTTTGGACATCAGTCAGTACAGAAAAAAGGAACCCCAACGGGGTACTTAGCTTTAGACATTATCAGCTGAAATTGAAACTCTGGTAGTGACCGACTGGCACACTTATGAACTGCTTCTGCTACAGGCTCCATGGCAAGAGAGACTGATGTAATGGCGTTGGCTGCCTTGGTTTATAGCACTGACGACCTGATGTCAGACTACAGGTGACAGCAGCTGACACAGAAAACATTGACTCTGGTATTTGGGCCGGCCGAGGGCTACCAGAGCAGGGATAACCCACAGGTGATGACTGTAACAGTGAAACACAAAGAACATCCTTAATTGTGGAGGTAGAAGCTCTTGTTTCAAATAAGGTTGCTAAACATTCCAGGACATTATCAAATGACACTGAAAAGGGGGCTATGTTGTTCATACAGGCCCAAATCGAAAATCTTTTTTATTTGCTTTGGTAAAGCTTTATGGTGGATGGTTTATGGAAAGCCAGAAGAATCCTTTGTACTGAAAAGGATAAGTTATTCTACCTGGTAATTATTGGAATTGGAGATACGAAGCTGTCAGCTTGAGATTTTGGAGACTGGGATGCACCAAGCCCTGAGGGTGAGACAGCAGGTCTGGAGCTGGGTCCAGAATCCAATGGCGGTGAACCAGATGAGGCCAAAGAAAGGGGAACCAGACTTTGTGGGGCCAATAGGGAGCAATGAAAATTACTTTGCTTCTCAACCTTTGGGCTTTCCTCAAAAACTGAGGAATCAGTGGAACAGGGGAAAGACATAAAGAAGTCCTGGGGCCAATTGAGGAGAAGTGCATCTCTCGGGGACTCCCCTTATGGAGGAATTAAGGCAAAGTAGCTGCTGCATTCGTTGTCAGAGAGGTGAACAGATCGCAGCATGGCTAGCCCCAGTGATGAAAGATCTTCATCACTATGTTGTGACTGAGAGATGACTCGTGAGGCAGGAGGATGCATCTGCTTAACTTGTTTGCAATCACGTTGGAGTTCCCTGGGATATGCATTGCTATCAGAAAGCAGTTAGAAGTGACAGCCCATTGCCAAATCATTAGGGCTTCCCAACATAGTGGGTAGGATCTGTTTTTTCCCTGTTTGTTGATATACCAGACTGCCAACATGTTGCCTGTTTGGATTGCAACTGTCCCCGAAGGAAGAACAGACTGAAATGCTTGCAACACTAAAAGCACTGCCCTCAATTCTAGGATGTTGATGTGCAAATTGGCCTCTTGTGGGGACCAAGTGCCTTGAACAGTCTTTCCCAGATAATGCCTCCCCACCCCATCTGGGAAGCGTCTATGGTCACTATGGCTTTGGATGGAGTGGCAGAAAAAGTGAGAACCCATAGATTTTCTTTTGGTTTCATCCACCAAGATAAATCCTTTTTGCAGCGATTTGTTGCCAGGATTGGATGGGACATCAAATGTGTTAGATTCGACCATTGTGATGTCAAGAGCCACTGAAGCAGCCTCATGTTCATAGGTTCATATGTTGGTACTAGGCTATCGGCCCTAGGGCCTATACAAGCCTAGCCATAACAATTCCCTGGCTATTTCTTCCCACAATACTTACTTCCCTGGACCCCTGACGTGATCCCTCGGGTAAATTTCCTATCTCCCATCCAGTCCCATGTGATACCTTGCTAGAGGTACTAAGGTTATAGTTGCTGCCATAGGCCCTGAGAGTTTTACCAGGCGAACAGGAACTTTGTTTTGGGAAATGATCGCTTAAACTTGTGACCTTAGCTTTATCAGCTAGTGGAGGGGAAGGGAGGCTATACAGGAAATTGTATTTAGTCTTGCTCCAATGAACTCTAGATCTTGTGTAGGAGTCAATTGTGATTTTTCCTTGTTGACTGAAATGTCTAGTGCCTCGGCAAGGTGCAGCACAAAGTCTGTGGCATAAAGCAGTAGATGCCTGGAGGGGGCAGTGAGGAGCCAGTCATTTTGATATGGAAACACTCAGAATCCTCGTTGTCTCAAGTGAGCTGTTACGACTGCCATGTATTTGGTGAACACCCTGGGGGCTGTGGTGATACCGAAGGGCAGTGCTCAAAATTAGTAATGACTGGCTCCTAGCAGGAAGCACTTGTCCATTTTTATGTGGTAATACACATCCTGAAGATCTACAGAGCACATCCAATCATCCTTCTCCAGAAAGGGAAAGATAAGACTGAAAGATGACCATCCAGAATTTTGTGTGTTGTACACATTTGTTCAATAGGCTGAGAGTCAGAACTGGCCTCCAGTTCCCTGTCTTTTTTGGTACTAAAAAAGAATACTGAGTAAAATCCAGATCCTATTTGATCTGGTGGGACTTCTTGGATGACTGTTTTTAGGAGCAGCTTTTGGATCTCTACTGCTGGTAGATCCCGCTAACTGGTTGGAACATTGGGGATTCACTTTTGAAGCCTTGGTGAGAGATTGAAGGGAATATGGTAACCTCTGGTGATAACTTTCTGCACCCAGGTATCTGACATTCTCATAAGCCAGGCTGACTGGTGCAGTGAAAAATCTTCCCCCGACTGCTTCCAGAGGTAAGCAATCGGGCCTTCATTTAGGACAGCTGATAGGGTTGTCCGGAAAGGAATCTCTGGATCCCTGATTACACAGACCCAGTCTGTCACAGGGAAGATGTCTTCCAGTAAAGTTCCCACCTCTACCCACTGGGCAGTACTCACCACGTGTGTCACAAAAAGCCCCTTGGGTTTTTTTGAACCACATTTTCAAACTATTCTGATTCCTAGAATAGGTTCGTTGAGGAGTAGAAATATGAATACCCACAGCAAATAGGGTCTTTCCATCTTTTTCACACCTGGCTAGTGTGTCTTTAACTTCTAGGCCAAACAAAGAGGAGCTGTCAACCGGAGCGTTGACAAAGGAAGACTTGAAGAGTTCTGTGAAGGCACACAAGCACATCCAGGCATGTCGCCTAATGGCAACACCTGTACCTGCTGCCCTAGATGTCCATTCGGCTGCATGAGTAATGAGCCGCATGGATGAATTTTTGATAGACTCCAGGGTGGCAACCTGCGAGGCAACTTTGTCCCGAACCTCGTTAGATACAGCTCCTGCAAGAGTGTCTGAAAGCTTAGTTATCAGGTCCCTTTGGAGTCTAGCAAAATGTGCCAAGAAGTTCAAGGATCTAATAGCGAATGTCAATGATCCAAAAACCCACTTCCCAAACCTGTCCATCGTCCTAGACTCTCGGTTAGGAGGATGGACAGTACAACTCTCCTCAGTGAGTTCCTTTTTGGTGGCTGCCGCCACCACCATGGCATCCACTGTTAGACCCTTTGTCCAATGGGGCTGGTCTTCTGCGGCTGTCAAAATTTTATCTGGTCTCCAGGGAATGGGCTCTATGAAATCAGGAGCCTTCCATGCCTGCTGAACAATCAGCTTACTTAGATCATCAGCAGGTGAGGTCACCAAGGAAGTAGATGGGCAGGCATGAAAAGCACAAATTCCTCAGAAGATGGGTTTGAGGGCTTCCAATCATCCCTCTGTTTCAATATTTCCAGGATATCTCTGAAGGAGATATCTTCAGGGGGGTAACTGGGGGGGGGGGGACCTTCCCCTTCATCGTTTCATCTGTTTCTTCAGTGACTGATTTTTCTGGAGAATCAAGGTGCTTCCTCTTGCATGTCCTCCTACAGGGTGGTTCTTCAGGGGGAAATTCTGAAGAAGACTCTGGAGAGGGCGGACCATAAACAGGATGTCTTGCAGGTCCTGTGCCTGCTGTCCAGATGTAGCAGATTGTGACAACTGTGAGCCAGAGGATACAAAAATATGGAACTCCAATGAGGAATGAGCCAGCTGGGAGTCTGCTGAGACCAAAGCTCTCTCCATGATCTTGAAGGCTGGCCCACCTGATGAGGGACGGGAGCCCGGAACCGAGAAAGACAACCTGGGAACCGGGGTCACACCCCCGCTGCAATGAGTCGCCATCCAGTACAGGAGCTGTGGGGAGGGGTTCAAAACTGCCATGGTCCCAAGAGCCAGAGACAGCACCATAGAAGGAATAAGACCATACAAAGGGTCTTGGAACTGACAGCCAAACCACAATTCTGGGTGTGCAACGGATCTGAAGGAGTCAAAGACAACAGAGACAACAGCAGTGCTGAGGTAAGGTCCACCGTCGGCACCGAGGTAGGTGGTACCGGGACCGTCAAAGTGGAGGGCTCCAAACTTTGGAAGGTGTTGAAGAAGGATAAACTGGTGGAGTCCTTGGAGAGTAAGCCTTGGCTCAGGGAGGGAGAGAGGTCTGCATAGGTGCGGGAAGACCACTGGCTGCCAAAAGCTGGTCCACCAATCTAACTAGGTCTAATTCAGAGAGACTCCTAGAAGAATGGATCAACATTCCCAAAAGGGACTCAGGTCCATCAACAAAGGGGCAGGGGAGTTAACCCAAGAAGGGGTCCACAGAAGGGGAATATCTAATCCTGGGAAGTATGACTAACTCGACTTTTGGCACCATCGGTTGCTGTGCAGAAGGGGAAGCCGGGACCGAATGAGAAGTAACTGATGCTGGTGCAGAAGCTATTTTCAGTGCCAAAACAGTGTTAAGTGCCGAAATAGTCTGTATCAGTGCAATAACCATCAGTACCAATGGAGATTGAGCCACTGTCTGTGCTTAAGATGTTGATTCTGTAAATTTTGGTACTATTTGCTCTCGGTTCTGAAGAGACAGACATAACTGTGACTTATGTGACTTCACCTCATGTGCCGATGGTGAGGTCAGCACAGAATGACTTCTCTTTTTTGTATCTGGCTTTGAAGTTTTAGAAGTCTTAGCCTTAGACAGGGCTTGATCAAATGAACATTAAAACAAGCCTTTCAAGATAAGTTTATTATGTATTTAGTGATTCTGCTTTGTTTTGGGTTATTATGTATATCTGCTAGAGTACAGGCACTGTAGCCCTGACAAATTTTACATGTAATATTTAGATGGGGTGCACCCAAACAGTATGCATAAGAAAGATGCCCATCTGAATTGGGCATCTTTCTGCCATAGTCCTGACATTGTTTGAAACTGGATGTCCCTTTATGTATTTTTCTGCCCTTTCCAGTTCCTCAAACACACACAACAGACAGTATGAGAAAAAAGAAAAGTTTTTTTTTTTTTTGAAAGTTAAGATCTACCAGCAATGGCATACCAGAAATACCTAAACAGGTAGAGAGTGAAAGAAAGATACCAATGATGGTATCCGAGATTACCAACAGTAAGAAGAGAAAGTGAGGGAAGGCAGGTAACAAGAAATACCTTTAGGTAAAAGGGGGTGGGTAGAATACAACAGAAAGCAGTCAAATACTCAGAAAAATAGTGAGGCTAACATGAAAGAAATATAGTTAAACTTTTTAGCAAAATAACTAGAAAAAAGCACTAAATAAAGGCACTTAACTGAGAGTATCGGCTGACGAGTCCAATTTTCAGAGTGGCAAACAAGATTTGAGGTAATGGGAAGAGGGGTATTGTGGTTAAAGCCTTGGCTCTAGAGTTTCTGGCTGGCGCAAGCTATGTATAATGGCCAAGTCGGTTCTAAGAGGTCAGAACTGAACCCATCAGTCAAGAATGAATGAAGATTAACAACATCAGATCATTAATTTTTTGGTGCACATGGTCCTGGGTGTGTAGCATTTAAAATACATGTATGTGTAAATCACCATTGTGAATTCTGGAATGAATGACTAGGTCATCAACTATTTATCCACCCATTGCTTTTGAGATGGAATGTCTGCTGTTTAATGATGGAAGTCAAAGGCCTGCAGATAGGAGCACAGTTAACATATTCCTATTGCAACACTAGAAAGTACATAGAGTGTAAGGTCATGCATTACTATGCATTCACAGAGGATTTTAAGTTATGTAATACAAAGGAGGCCCAATAATATCAGACTGCAGCACACAATCATTTGCTACTGATATTATAGATAAGCAGAGCTGCACAACTAACATACACATATGGAGGCACGCTACAAGGATTGCCAGCACACACGTTTCAGACAACTGCCATAACACATGGCTTGGCAGTTGTCAAAATGGTTGACATAATGGTACATTTACCCCCCCTACATTGTTGAAGGACACAACAGACATGTTGCCTTTTATTCTATTAATGATACCTCTTGGCTAACATACTTACCTTAAACACATAGCTCAAATCCTGTGGGATGGTTTCCCCCAATCAGTCTCTGGCTGTACACCAGAGTTGCCACTGATCACACCATTACTCATAAGTGGTATTATCATCCACATTCTGCAGCCTCTCTCACTATGCTTATTGCCTGCAGCAGCAGCTGCAGCCTGCAGCACAAACATATGTATGCAATAAGTACCTAATACAAACATCACGTCTGTGCTGCTGTAGCATTTCTACCCCATCAGATGAGAAAGTGGATGGTACATTGAGGCCTTATTCCTCCTTCAATACTTGCATGGGATTGCCTCATTACACTGCAAATCAGCGGTGTATGCTTCAGTTAGCATTACTCAACCACAGATTGGATCAGAGGCAATCACCTGCAAATGAGTACCATCTTAAAAAGGCAAACTTCTATCAAGGGAAACCACTGTGTATGAGAGTTACTTTCTATGGTGAACATGTTGCCACAACATGCATATATCTGTAGCTTTCAAAAGAGGAGTATTGTACTCCATCAGCTATGTAACCATTTATTTCCACATGATGCATATGTTTTAATGGGTTATGTTCATTTCGTCGAAAGCTCATTTGACTGACAAACATTTTAGTCAGACCAAATGACTGAAACTTCATTTCAATGACACTTCATTTGACTGACAGTTCATTTGACTGACAATTAGTACTGGCAGTGTCTAGAGCACTGTAAGGCAAGCAAAAGGAATATGTCCTTTTCCCCACTGTAGTGCGATCCTGGAGTTACTATATACAGTTAGGGGGGTGTTGGTTTCACAGTATTGACAGGACTTTTCAGATGACTATACCTGTAAACTGTGCAGAGTTCTGCAGACTGTCAACAGTGTACATAATTTATGTATTGCTCATGAGAGTCTGGTTTAAAGAGGTGTTATTCAGAAATATTTACAAATTTGGGTATGAAATTAATTAACTGAGGTCCTACTATCTCAGATTGTGGTTTGTACAAGTCTGCAATAGTGACAGCAGTGTATTCCTGCAGAGCATAGTACTGCATTTATTAATGTGATGCTCTCCCCTTTACATCACAGGTGACCTGGGAGGCTGGTAGTTGTCCCCCTCACAACCTGAAGTCAGTGTCTCTTCAGACTCTGATGATGATGGTAACCAATGTGAGGCACAGCTGAGGGTTGCAGGGGCTGCACAGGTTTACATCCCTCATCTGCCCTCATAATTTTTGTGCACAGTCAGTATGTCTATGCATACAGAGTTCCCTGAGGCCACATTTATTGGACAGTCAGAGGGTGGGGACATTGAACAGGGAAGTCTGGCTACTGGGGCTGTGGGAGTGTTGACACTGGCCATAGCTAAACTGTTGGTAAGGTTCCACACAGGCAGACTGATAGGAGTTCTCATAAGAGGCCTGCTGTCCCTCCACCATCTGTTGCAGGTGTCTCATCATGTATCACTTGGCATATGTTTAGGACCCTCAAGGAGGCACAAGCACATTCCAAAAGGAACTCCAGACGAATGCTCATGGTTATGGATGCAGCCCAGTCTGACATCTGTGACTGCCTCCACTACCTTGCTGATACCCTAGATTGGTTGACTGATGCTGTGGAAAGACATTGGTCTGATAGAGACCACACACTATCTGCCTTGGAATGCACATCGTCTGTGATTTAACATCTGGTTGGAGTTGTGCGTCGGACGCGTGGACGTAGGTCAGCAACTATATCTGCTAAGAGTCCACACACTGGATCGGTTGACTGACACAGTGGAAAGACATTGGTCTGAGAGAGATCACACACTATCTACCTTGGAATGCACATAGTCTGTGATGGAACGTCTGGTTGGAGTTGAGAGTCGGACTCATGGACTTGGGTCAGCAACTACATCTGGTGAGAGTCCACGTGGCCATGCACAATCATGCTCCTGTAGTGGCAATACATCCAGCTCTCCAGAGTGGAGTGTGCTGTCCACACCAAGATGTGGCAAGCCATGCGCTCGTGGTCCAGGGCAATCCAGTGGAGGACACAGTCCCAGCACACAGCAGTCACCCTTATGTAGTTGCCCAACATCTGACCTTGGGCACCGAGGTGCTAGTGCAACTCCTGTCAGAGCCAGTTCTCATGTTCAGGGGCGGAGATGATGAACTGTCAGCTCTGCCATGCACAGCTCAAAGCTGCCCGACATACATTCACATAGGGCTACCACTGAGCTTGGCTGTGTTCTCGCAGACACTTACACACCACTGTCATACTTAGGTCACCTACAGACACACACACACACACACACACACACACACACACACACACACACCCCATTTACATTATCCGTCTTGCCTGATTCACTTTCTGCTTCACATACATACCTCCCAACCTATTGGGTCAACCTAAACCTCCTGCACCCCCATACAACACCCTGTGCAAGTGATGATGCCTGTGCCACGTCCCTGTCATAATTGGCATCGATGCAAGGAAATGAAGCTACATGTCTGATGCACTGGGTGACTATCTACATTAATATGTATTTGCGTCATCTACTGTTGACTTTGACATGCTACTTGTATGGTCAGTCACACAGTTTGAACACTGCCATTTGTAATGTGTAAACCACAATATGTTGTGTACGTTATATTGGATGCTGTTACAATGGCTGTGTAGTCACATAATGAAAGGTGTCTCATGGCATTGTTTACGTTTCATGTTCAGGATTGTGTAGGACACAACTATGGGTTCACATCTACAATAAACCCATCAACATCAGAGACAGGGTAGAATGACAGCACAGAAAAAAAATGTCATCAGAAAGGTAAAACAGTATAGTTGCATGGCTCCATGGGTTCATATGTGTCTAATTGGCTAACAAAAACAAGGGCATCTTTCATCCTAGCCATGCATCCCTAAACTTTGACAAGGTCTGATACCCTTGATAAATGTAAGCAGGGTTTTGGGAGCTGATACATTGGCAAACCGGGGTGTGTGAGGTGAACCATCCACAGTTTCCCTGTGTCCATTAAAGACAACTGTCCTAAAGCAATTATAATTGTTGTGTTCCCCATCCTGTCATGTAACTTGCACATGATTTACGTTAGGGTGGAACTGTGCTTTACATGCATTGGGAGCTTGTTACGTATTGGGTGTACTGTCTGGACTACATACATGTCTATCCAGCATGCCTGTTTATACCACAGTCAAGGTGTAGGTGTGTACGAGAGGTAATGCTCGTGGTAGTCCTTTCTTGGATATGCAGGTGGTATACAGTGGGGTCTGACACCTCCCTGCATGGCAGGCATACACCTACCCTCCAAAGCATGTCGGAGACCGAATACACAGTTACGGGCTTGACGCGGTCAGCATAGGATATATTATGTAAACTGTGTATTGGTTTAGTGTGGAACCTTTGTGGATGTGACTTTAGTCAGATATGCCTGGTTAGTTACATACCAAAGGTAGCATTGCACTCAATGGTAGGTGTGATCAATGGTGAATACAATGGAACAGTGACTGCCTTGGATTTACATGACATACCTTTGTTTATAGGTTGCATAACATAGAATGCATCCCCAAATATTACCAACCCGTAATAGTCAGACAGTAGCTCACTATCTATGTGTCTGTATGTCCCTGACTACTGGGTCAGCTGTTGCAGGTGTGTGGTCAATATGTTAGTTACCAGGGGTGGATGACTTCCCAAGGGACAGTATTGTGCATTCCTTGGCATTTACTTTTAGTGCATGGCTCTGACAACAACTGAATATCTGTGTCAGCCCTTCCTGGATAACTACTGAGTCAGTGTGGGATTCAATGACAGCTCCTAATTTGCAAACACCTGCAAATTTAGTCAATCAGAGGCCAATGACAGTGGCCGTGACTGCAGAGAAGAAAATGCCTAGAAGGAGCACATCCTACCCCACCCAAACCCACATCACACATACCTACATGTGTGGAGGTTTTTACTAGACACATAAGTAAACACCAGACACCTCAGAAACCCAATGGCAAGCTCACTATACATAATCACCCCTCTGCAGAACACAGCACACATAATAGCTAAAGCACCACTATCTCACCTTGGTGTGTACAACTTGTGACATACCTCTCTGGACTGTATGCAGAGACATGACTGGGTTGACAGATTATGTGTATCAGTCAGGTATGCCCTTGGCCTTGAGCTGCATTTTACTGTCACCTAGGATGATGGCTCCATACAAATGGAAAATTATTGATGTCACTAATTGCCTTAGTGTGTGGTGTCAATGTAAGGAGATACACTACCTGTCAGCCTGGGATTACCTGCTCAACAGACCTCAATGCTTTGCCAGAAATGGTCTGCATCTGTCAACCCTGGGATTTTGGCAAATGGCCAAGGCTATTGCCACCCCCACAGAGCTCTTTTTAGATAGAGTCACAAGGAAAAACTTTCCAATGAGAAAACCACATCTACAAACAGCATCACAGTTATGCTGCTAAACCCTAGGAATGTCACCACTAAAGTGGAAGCTGTCCCCACCTTGGAAGATGCAGATATCTGTGCAGTCCCAGACACATGGGTCAAGGCTGTGAAGAGCACCACAGCCATACCAGGCTAGACCTCCTTCCACACGTTCAGTCCTGAAACTTTAAGTGTGCAAAGTAATGGAGGTGGTGTATCCATATTCATTAAGGACAGATACACATCCAGATTGGTTAGACAGTATGATTCCCTGGAGAAACTGCAGGTGCTATTGACTGATTGTAGGGCACCTAATCAAGCCATTGGCAGCTACAGCAGCAAATCCATGAATCAAGACACCCACTGTACTTAAATAGATCTACTTGAGTTTATCAAGATATATCAAAACAAGATGGTTTTGGTTGACTTTAACTACTCACCAACTGGATAGATTACTCATGCTCAAACTCACTTGCCCAGAGGTTAGTCAACTTCCTTAATTACAATGCCCTGGACAAGTGGGTTGACATCCACACAAAGGGATACAACATACTAGACTGGGTGCTTACCAATATGGGTGACCACTGTATATCCTCCACTGTGAGGACCTCCCTGGTGAGATCTGCCTACAAATTAGTCTCATTCAAAGTATGTATCACACCTGACACCCTCCCCTACAGCACATAAAGTAATACAGTTCAACAAAGCAGATTATAACCTACTATGGAATGGTATAAATAGCTTGCCTGCACCACCCCTCTCAGATGGAACACACAACTATGCTGAGCTCTACACCAATGCTTTATACAAGCACCTGTAGAACTGCATTAACTTGCCTATACCTGACAGGGGCAAACAAGCTCCTCATGGCACAGCAAGTCTGCTTGGTAGACAAAAGCCATTAGCAAGCTTTACAATAAGAGGTAGATATTGGTGTCTCACATTAGGAGGGAGGGAGCCCGCTTAAAATGGTGGCACTCCCTCCTCAGCTTAAACAAGCAAATAAGTGTTGTGAAGTCCTGCAAAACAAATTATGGGGCAAAATTAGCCTCCTCCACAAAGGACAACCACAATACATTGTGTAGTTACATGTGTAATGTAAAAGGAAAGACCCATATTGTTGCCAAACATGTACTTGATACCACATATAATGAGCCTGTAGACATAGTTAACCTGTTGGCCGACAGATTCTGTGACAACTGCACTCCCCTGTCTCCACCACACATACATCATGACATCCCTACAACCTGTCCCATACCTTGTATCTCTAAAGAGCAAGTACTAAATGGCCTCTCTAAGGTGACAAACACAGCATCTATTGCACATGCTAACATCCCAGGCGGCATCCTAAACGGTATCCAACATGGTTACCAAAACCACTGGAAACTCTTTGCAATCATGATGTAGCCACTTTCTCATCCCAGCTGAATGGAAATCGGCCACTGTTGTCCCCTTGCACAGAGGTGGTGTATCCACTGACTATGGGAACTATAGACCTATTAGCCTGCCTAGCCATATATGTAAGGCTATGGGGTAACTTATCATAGACCATATAAACAAATATATAGTGAATCTAAAAATACTTGAACCTACACTGTTTGGATCTGTGATAGAGAGAGAGATCATGCCTCTTCAACCTGGTGGACATCTATGAGGCAGTCACCAAATGACCTGGATGAGGGAACATATGTGCATACAATCACCTGGACTTAGCCAAGTCATTTGACAATATCCCCCACTCAGGCATCATTGACAAACCCACAAAGCTATCCATCAACAGTAATATAATTAGAGAGGTCACTAACTGGCACACTGATAGCACTCATATAGTCAGAACAGGAGTATCCACCTCCAGTAGCAGAGCTGTAACCAGTGGTGTTCCAAAGGGTTCAGTTCTGGGTCCTCTAAGGTGTGGAATCCATTTATCCAACATACAAACATAAAGTGAATGTCTGTGGATGACAGAGTTTGCTGATGCCTGCAAAATGGGAGCAGTCATAGACTCTCCAAAGTAGGATAACATCCTACAAGAGGGCCATGTACAAGACCAAATGATTGTTGACACAATCATAGTGTTAACCTCCATGCAAATATATGTAGTATCATTGTGTTTGCCAACAGAAATGACCCTGCTATGTAGCACATCAACAGCAACACCTCAAGGGGTAAAAGACCTGGGCACACAGATCTGGGCACACAGGTTTACACATACCGCACCTTAGATCACCATGTCTCCGGAGTGGTAGGAAAGGCATTATATCTTGCTTATGTTGTAACTGAGGGCACTGTTACCCAAATATGAAGTATTTATAAGCTCCATGTACTCTTCACTCATCAGGCCAATATGTGAGTGCAATGGCCATTTTGCTATGAATTTTTCCAAGCACCAGTGGCATTTGCGGAGACCACAAAGGTTCATTACAAAGGAAATTCAAGTCTTCAGCATCTGTCCTGTGGGGATTGTCTGAACTCACTGTAACTTTAGTCTGTGTCATAAAGACTACTCAGAGATGATCTCTGGCTTGCATACGAGGCAATCTGTGACTCTGCTTTACTGGTAATTCTGCATATCCGCAAGTCAAATGGTACACAGATTACTTGTTATAAGGACTGTAACCTGGTATGTGACATCAATAAAATATGCTGGAGGGAGAGATATGTCTACCTGGGTTTAACAAACCTTTGCAACAGACTCCCACTTAAGGTCAAACAGCACATCTCATTGGCCCTCTTCAGATGCAATCTGTACAATTGGATGGGTGACCACAGGTTCACCACGGGGGTTCTGGCTATGTCCCCCTTGGACAGGGGCAATATGAGCTGATCGTGTAAATAAGGATATGAATTTGGCTAGAATAATAAAGGCCTTAGGGCCATTAATCTAGTAAAGTCCAATGATCCCATAGGCTGATGTAAAATTCTCTGACTGACATCCACACACACCAACTTGGCTACAATAAGAATGGTATTACTACCAATTAATGTTTACAGAATACTGCACAGTACACATACACACACACACACACACACACACACACACACACACACACACTCACTCCAAGTTGACTACAATGAGTTTAGAACCTCTACCTATCTAGTCTTACACACTACATATCACAGTATGTAAAACATGTGCCAGGCCTCAAGTCTGACACTAACAGGTCTTTAGGTACACTTATGCTTGAAGAAATAAGCAGGCCTTGTGGAGGACAGGAATTTTGAGGCCTGTGTCACCTGCTACAACCAAAATATTGCAAAACCCTGCCTCTAAGTCAGTGTGGTAATCATATTCATTTTGCAGGGAAATGCACATACATATGCATAAATACAGCAAGTGGGCTGGAGTGGGAATAGGACCCTTATCTATCTAGTCTTACACACTACAGATCAGAGTACATAATGCATGCACCATGGCTTAAGTCTGACATTAAAGTGGCTGCTTGTAGTATTATGGTAGATGACATCTGCAGGCCTTGTGTAAGACAGGAGTTTGGAGGTCTGCATCAACTGCAAGGGCCACAATGTGCATATCCATTGCAGTTTGGAAGTCAGTGGGGGATCCACAACTGTTCTGTAGAGAAATGCACATACTCACACACAAACACAGCAAATAGGCTGGAGTGAGATTAGAACCCTTAACTATCTAGTCGTATACACTACATCAGAGTACTTAATGCACGTGACATCCCTTAAGTCTGCTTTATAAATGACTGCAGGCGAACTATTTGTAGAAGACATACACAAGGCCTATGTTGAACAGATTGCGTGGCCTGCACAATGACATTGCTTCTTACTGTTATCTGCATCTAGTAGCCTAGCAGTTAGACAACTGTTTTTTTTTTATCCTAGCTATGTAGCAGCAGTAGCCATTTTGGCCATATGTGTCTGGCTGCATTTGGATGGGCAAGCCTGTGGCCAAAAACAATTTGCTCTGTCAATGCATTAGTACACAACATTTTACACTGCACAACTTGTTCACTTGTTGGTTTATGTGTGGGGACATCCAGCAGCCACAGGTGGCTGTAAGAAAGTGCATTATATACTGCTGAGCCCTTACGTTTGGTTCTTTGACCAACACTGTATATCAGTTTGGGTATGTCAGGCAATGCAGACATACACACATACACACACACATATATATATATATATATATATATATATATATATATATATATATAAGAATATATATATATATATATATATATATATATATATATAGCTTTGTGTGTGTTGGATATATATGTTATCTAGATATATGGGGAGAGACACAGATGTGTGTGTGTGTGTGTGTGTGTGTGTGTATATATATATATATATATATATATATATATATATATATATATATACATTTATATTTATATCTATAGCTAATATATATATATATATATATATATATATATATATATATATATATACACATATATATATGTACAGTACTGCTACTGTATAGGTTATGGACTTACCCTGCAAATGCAGCAGTTGACACAACTGTGGTTCAGGGCTGACTCTGTCTGATGCAAGCAGTACAAAGTCAATACATAGATAGGTACAAGATGTGTGAGTTGCCTGGCATGAATTTTAATATCTGTATGTGAGTGGGAATAAGGTGTTAGTCCCTAGGTTGTCACTGAATGTCCTATGCATTGTCTCTGAGCACACCTATGTCTGCCTACAGGGACATCAGCGGGGGGTACCTCCTCCGAGTCGTCCTGTGACTATGGCTGTGGTGTCCAAGGCACTGGTGGGGGCTGTGTACCCCTCCCCTTTGCTGATCCTGCTGCAGCTGTTTCCGCAGGATCAGACTGTGTATCATAGCACATACTGTGAATATCTGTGCAAATGTGGCTGGAGTATACTGCAGGGCTGCACCAGATATTTTGAGGCACCGGAACCATGACTTCAGAAGCCCAAACACATGCTCTATGATGTTCCTAGTTTGTGCGTGTGCCTCATTATGGTGTTCTTCTGTAGGTGTGTGTGCATGTTTGATGGGTGTCATCATCCATGGTTCCAGGGCATAGCCAGCATCCCCCAGCAAATAGCCTGTGGGATGTCCCCCTTAGCAAAACATCTGGTAGAGCTGTGATGTCTGGCAGATATGGGAGTTGTGATGACTGCCATGGTTGCCAGCACACACATTCAGGATAATCCCATGGACATTGCACACAACCTAGCAGTTGATGGAGTGGTGCCCCTTGTGGTTAACATACCCTGCTCACCAGGGTTGCCTTGATGTGTACAAGTGTGCAGTCTATGACACCCAATACTTCAAAGTGGTGTGCTACTTGATAGAAGTGTTGTAAATTGCTGGTCCTCACCTCTGGGGTAAGGGGAAAAGATATGTTCTCACTGGCATGTGGAAGCATAGCATCCAGGAATTGTTGGAGTATCCTGGATGCAAATGCCTATGACAGCCCCATCATGTCCTCAGTTGGTCTTTGAAAAGTACCTGTAGCTTGTATCCTAGGGGCTACACATACCGTTGTCTTCACTGGGATGGTTTTGCCTCTGTTAGATCTGGCTCTGAGTTGAGGACAGAAGAGCTCAGTGAGTTCTTGTAATATGTCCCTGTCTACCCTATAGTTAAAATTTCCAGCTCATGTAGCTCCTGGAAGGTTACCCTTTGCTTAAGCACTCTTCTCCTTCTCAGCCAAGGCCTACTGTCACAGCAGCATCAGCAGCACTGACTTCAGCTTCTAGCACATACAGACATAGCAGATCTGCAGCAGTCCCTAGCATTATCCCAGTTAAAATTCCCCAGTCTCTACTCCAATGGCCCAGAGTACTGATGGAAAATCAGAATATAGGACATATCCATATTTTATATAGTTGTGCTTTAGGTACACCATGTGGGATTAGCATCATTGGTTCATCTATCCAGGATATAATTAACATAATTTACAGGCCTTACTTTTGTGTGTGCCACACTGTTATGCACCGTGGAGCACAGCATAGCTTATACAAAAGTCAAAAATATTTATTGAAGATATTTAGTTTTAATTGACTGCTGTCTACATCACCACTGTCACCTGAGTAGTCTGTCCACACGAACATGCTCAGCTATGCAGCACGCTGGGCAAACACACATGCCTGGGAGCAAAAAATCCTAAAAATAATGAGACCCCCCCCGATGTCATCTACATCTTCTGGGAATATCAACATTGTGTAGCAGCCTACACAAAGGGGATATGCAGACATGGTTGCTCCTTTTAGCAATTCAGGAAATCCACCTCATTTGTATACATATCCAGGCTGACAGCCTAGATACTACACACTTCATAGCTGTGTAAGCTTGGTGACACCACGTATGCGCCTTTGTACGGACCTGATGAAAGGTCCTACAGTATATCTGTGAAAACTGTATTAGAAATGTTATTATTTTTTTTTCTCTGTTAAGCATGCTTGCATACTGCTGCGCACAGCACAAACATGGCAAAATTATTCAAAAAATATTATTTATTTTACATATTCCCTTCCTTTTTCAGACATCCACAATATACCTTCTGCCATATATGTCTATGATCTAACATTTTTTGGGAGGTACGTCCATATCTGTGGACTTTTACATACCCTTCTGTCTGTGTAGACTCATGTATGCGGAAAATTTCCACGTACACTCCTAACACTGACATGTAGTTTACACAGATGCCTTTCTGCTTGTTGGACTGCTCCACCTGGGTAATTTGCACAAGAGTCAACTCCTTATGAGGTAATTTGCCTTCCATGGAACTTTCCCTGTTTGCGCGTGCTTGCTCTCTGCTAAGCAACGCTTACTGAATCTAAAATTGTCCATGCTCGTGCACACATCAAACCACGATGCATACATAAAAAAAAAAAAAATTGTGTAAGCTTTACTGAATTCTCACCTGTATGTACTGAAATTTGGAGAATGAAATATATTTGCAGACTGTGCTACAGAACTTGACTCAGCTAAGTCTCACATTATTATTCAACAGAAATTCTTCCAATAGCTGACACACTACAGTAGGAAATGTGTGCATGTTATTAATTCTATCATTAGGACGTGAGAGATAATTTTCCTCACTACGGACTGGAACAGCCGAATCCTTAAGCAGGCTGAATATTGCTGTTTTAGAGGTTAGTATTAAAATGAATTCAGGGATCACTATGTGGCAGTTTGAGTTACATGACAGCATATTCTTAGATGTAACTCCTCATCTTTAGAAGAGGGCCAAGGATAAGATTATGGTCCTGCTAAGTAAAAAATCTTCAACAACTTTGACTTTAAATGTGCTCTATATTAATTATATTAGGCTTGTTAGATGTTGGGAGAAAAATAAAATATTCTCTGTGCATTTGTAGCTATGATATGAAATTACCTGAGTTTTCCATGACATGGATTATACGGCTAGGTAATCTGTAGTGATACGCCACAGTCTGTCTAGGAGAAAGACAGATTTATAATTTATTTTGAAAACATTAAGCTAATTTGTTGGAAGTTTAATACATAAAGAGGTTGCAGGAAGGGAAAGCTGATGGAACTGGCAACTTTCCATAATTTGTTAAATCAGCACGCTGTAGAACAGAGCTTGAAGTTGAACTTTAACACCTTTTCCTTTAGGTATGCATCTCCTGATTCTGTCTTTGACTTAAAGTCTCATAAGTCGAGGATTAGTTTGTTAATTTGTTTGAATATATTGTTAACATTCTATTGAGCAGGTTAATAATCAAGAATAATATTTCCTGGGAAACATGATGTTCATTTTAATTATTAAAGCCTGAACAAAAAGGTTGTAATGAAGTTCACATCATTTAGTTAGGTATTGCTTTATTTGCTCCATTACTTTAAAAAGGTTACCTGGATAAAAGGATTTATCATACATATATATTATGCCAGACTTTTTTTTTTTAATTCGTGAAAGAAACAGAAATATTTCCAAGTATCAAGAAGGTTAAGTGGTAAGAGTTATTTTTCCATGGGGCACAAGACACATTTACCTAAACTGAGTTTATGATTAGATTTTTACAGTAAAATTATTAATAATGTACAGCAAAAAAGGTAAGGAGATGCAAGGCTTTTCAAAGTATAGAAGAATATAATTTGCATGTCTTGACCCCAATTACTTTGATACTCCTTTTGAAAGGCTGGATGGGCTGGATGGGCTGAACGGGCTGAACCTGCAAATGATCCAAAAAAGAACAGTGTTCCCCCTCTGGTTAACAAATTTAAATAAAATAAAATAAAAAGATAGTTGAGTTAAATCACACAGGAAAATTTTGGAGTTCTGTGACAATATTTTTTCTGCCTGTTGACAACTAGAAGTAATTAATGGCAGCATTTATCTATAAGGATTTTTCCCCTGTTTTTTATCACCTGATATCTTGCAATATTTCCTGCACCCTATTTTGCATTATAAGAATATACATCATATAGCTGCTGCAACTAAATTTCTCGTTTGCTCTATACACAAAAAACTACTGCAATCCATACAATACTTTATCCGTGTCAGTCCCATTGTTACTCATTCTATGCTTATATAATGAACAAAATGGACTTATGGACTTGGTTCATCTATTTAGCACAACCAAATTAGTAAATAAAATAGCATTAGTGTAATCAAAACGTTTATATGAATGATAAATCTATATTATTGCTGCATTAAATTAAGCGTAAGCAGCAGTATGACTGTTATTTATTTCTTTACTTGCCTTACCCTTTTGACCTTTTATATTTATTCCATTTATTATTATTATTTTTTTTACTTACCTCACCCTTTTGACCATTTATTCCATAAGATCCCTGCAGAAACACAAGGTCAAATACATTAAAATGAAAAAAAAAAAAAAACTAATGTCAATAACACAATGAAATAATTTCATATAAAATAAATAATCTTTCACTGACAAGGAAATATCATAACTGTAATTAACAATGCTGTCATTTTATATACATCTTTTATATTTTCCTGAAATTGAAAAATATCTGATCAATGAAACTAAAATAACTTTTTCCTAATGAAACACTTTTACCAATATGCTTTAATATAAAATGAGTGACATCCTAAATGCTGTCCACAACTGCTCCAGTTTGGTATGCAATAAAAAAACACATACCAGACCTCTAACACAGTTCTGAAAAGTCTCATTATTCCTGTAAATCTGTACACATACAGCTGTGTACCTTGAATATTCGAGGTACTATGGACAAATTATGCAAGGTCTTCACCATCATCCACATTTCAAAATTACACGAATCATGCAGAAAAGTTTAAAAGCAAAAGTAGAAATGCATGATGATAAAATTGTAGACTAACAGAAGCAATGTTCTTGAAGGGTCATCAAAGCTGATGTTATCCTCAACAGAACAACTGCATAAAGTACAGTTATGTAAGTAAAGTTATCATAACAGTAGATGTTTGAATAGATCACTGTTGCAGTAGCCTAAGCTGTATGGGACATATTCTGTCAAGGATAAGATAAACTTATCAGCTTCCATTGCTTTAGGGCACCTTCCACAAGCCCTAATCACTGTACAGCTCGAGGTAAATGGTATAGACAGTGGTTAGGGAGTCAAACTCTCACAGCTTTCTTGCCTCAGACCAAGGAAGGCTAGACCCCTGCTAGATGAGTGTGTGTCATTAGAAGAAAATGCCAAACTGGCCACACCATGGTATAAGAAAAAAAACAACTAAGTGGGGGGGGGGTAGATGGATGGTGTTACTACTGCAACAGTGATCTGAAAAGAAGGGAGGGACTCCCACTGGCAACTGTATCCCTGTTGAATGACGTTCACAGTCCATTTGTCAGAAATAATCTATTGCCACATGGGGAGGAGTATCTGAAGAGGCAAATAGTTATTCTGAGTTTATGGACTGTCCTTGATTTATTGAGCTTCTCTCTTTCTTTTTGGGAGCCTCCTTGCCATTTGCAATTTTTTTTAATCCTGTCTGCTGGCACAGTACTGCTTAAAATTAATTTTCAAAAAAACAGAGCTGAGATGGAAGGAACGTTTTATTCATTTAAAAATTGGAAGGCAAATGATTTGGGTCACTCCTTTAATCTACATTCACCTGTCATGAAATTTCTTAAAATTTTAGCTGTAGAAAGGGCAAAAAGAACTTCCTCTTCCAAGGGAGAATTTAAAATTTCAATCTTAATATCTTCTGGTAGACTTTGATAATGTAACCAAGTAAATCTTCTCTTGACTGACCCTGTAGCAAGAGTTGTGGGGACAGTATCAAAATAATCACAAGAACACTTTAAAGCATGCTTAATTACAGAAGAAGCAGATGAAATGCAATCATAGAATCCTTAAACTCAGAAGGAAATAAGGTAAACCATTAACTTTCATGTTCTCAAAGGACAGAAGTAAAAACTTCAACATGTAAGCCTGGTAGGTAAAAATTCTGAATGTTATAATAAAAGAAAAATACTTTCTTCCGTATTTGCCAAAAAAACTTCCCATCATTGTCATTAGGAATGTGAGAGGAATTAGCAATCTGTTTAGCAGAAGCAGTTTTAGATGAAGAAATCACTACAGTGTCTGCTTCGGTGTTAGACAACAGATACCTGGGGGTTTAAGGTACCTTGTATAACTTATCTGACTTTCTAAGATCAGAAGGTGGACTGTGAAGTAAACTACAAGCTATCAGGAAGACATTCCCTAAAGCAAATAAAGCAAGAGGAACAGCTGCAGACTGTGGAAGATCCAAGTGTAATAACTCTTAATATTTTCCCAATGAAATATGTCTTTCATTTCAGATAAAGTGTCAGAAAAAGGCTGGTCCTCTGGAGGAAATTCTGATGCACCACTCTTCTCAGAATCTCAATCTTCAGTTTGAAAAGAAATTCCTGAAGCAGAGTATTCTCCCTCCATTTCTTGCTCTTCTGACTGAAATTCAGTGTCAGAAAGAGTGAACACTTTTTACTTTTCTGCAGGAGTTTTTTAGGTTAAAGGCAGAAATTAATTCCCTAGCAAATCCCAGCAAACCCTTCCTGTTCATAAAATTTGAGACAGAAGAAATATTTTTTCACTTTTTGTTTTCTTTTCCTTTGGGGAATCCCTGGAAAAGACAGACCCAAAGCAAGCACAATATCCTGTGCCTCAGGCTCCCTATCTCAGCTATGTGGAAGACCTTCACCCATCCTTTCACCCAAGACTAGAAGACTGGTTCTCCATGCCCACAAAGGACAACCCTACAGCTGCAAAGGACATGTCTAGCACTGGGTCCTTAGTGGCTGTATGCACTAAGCTAGAATGACAGTGAGAAAAAAATGAGTAGTTTGTGCAATCAAGTTCAGCTACAGTACAGTCACCCATCAATGGCTGAGGTAGAGAAGGAGCTGGCATGACAACTGAAGAGTCCTTACTAACTTTCTTCTTCTTGTGGATGGGGGAAGGAAGAACTCAGGAAACCAGTAACTGCTCCATTATTTCAGCCAAATAAGAAGCCTTGAAGATAGGTAGTGAAGCCTTGACACGTCAGTAAACTATACCAAAGGAAAATAAGCACTTTTGGGGTAAGAAAACACACTAACAGTCCCCCCCCAAAAAGCACAAAGTTCAACACAAACAGCTCTATAACCACAGTAAAACTAAGTTAAAAAAGAGACTTTAATATAGTTTGTCCACACACACATTCACAAAAGAAATCCCCCTGACAAGTAATTGCAGCATCAGAAAAATAATTTTCCTACCTAAAATTAGAATATTTCTCGGAAAAACAAAGTAGTTGACAGTTTTCTCCAGTACAGAACTTATCTGCCCAGCCATAAGGGACTGATAGTCAACCATCAGTTCCACAAAGGCTGCAGAAGAAGTAACGTTGGTGGCAAGAAAGCTATGAAGTATTTGACATACTGTTTTTTATATGGAGTTCTGCTTGAGCTCCTGGCAGTTGACTGTACAGAAGGTGCGCTTAAGCTTAGTAAAGCTTGCTGGTTGGTTATATCCTTGGCAGGATATAAAGCTAATAGTGTAGGCTACTGCAACAGTAATCTAATGTTCAGTATTCACTGCAGCCTTGGACAAAAGAGAGTTACCAGTATCATCTTTGGAAAGTCCCTCTGAATCTTTAGAAGAAACCTGGTTATCAAAGGGTAGAAAGGCATACAGAAACATCCCCATCCATGGAAATAAAAAGGCATCTGTCTTCAAGGCCTTTGTGTAATGAGTCTTGGAGCAGAATTTATTTAACTGTCTGTGTGAATAGAGACAAATAGATATGCTTTAAGTGTTCACCAAAGATGGATGAGTTCCTCAAAAACCACTGGATGCAGCTTCTATTTGAGGGGATCTGTCCACAGCTTATCTGCTATAATGCTCTGCTTTGACAGAATGTAAGTAGCCTAGCAGGTCAGAGTTTGCTGAGTTGCTAGTTTGCAGGCTACGACAGTTAGTCTGTAAAGGGGCTAGAATCCAGATCACCCATGTGTTTATGTGCCATTATTACTGTAGTATTGTCTTACTAGTAGAGATCCTGGACGGCTTAAGGATTACACAGAATTTTGATCTCTCAGGCTTACTCAACTTTCACAATTCTGCTTGACAACTAAGATCCACAAACAAAGCCCTTCTTGAAGTAGCTAAGTGTAGACAGTGCTGGTGAATCCCTCTATTCCTACACAGTTGCTAAAATCTGAAATTCTCTTCCAATGGATATCAGATTGCAAAACAGCAGTCCTATCTTTAAAACCCAATTAAAAGCCCACCTCAATCTCATCTGTTATTGTACCTGTACTGACCGTGGCTAGCCCTACTGCCACCATTCAGATAAATCTTCCTCTGGCACTACTCAAAGGTCAAATGCATAAAAAAATACCATAACGAATTGCATTTTTAAATTAATGTATATAACTGTATATAGTATTACTGTACTTTCTTACTCAAATACATTATATTTTCTGCTTAACTACTGTACACTGTATATACTACACACTTCTGTAACTTCTCATCATACTATGCCACAATATACTATTGTTTGTTTGCTCTATTAATTTGTACTCATCTCTGATTTTTGTATTTTTATCATGTATGTGGAGTTTTTCTACCTGGGTCTCTGCTGAAAACGGGCACCTGACTGCCCAGTCAAACCAACCCGGTAATCAAATATAAAATAAAAATAAAAATACAATAAATAAAGCTCCATCATTTGTTTGACATTTGTGTTTTAATTTGAACTGCTTTTTCCACAGAGCCAAAACTTTCATCCCTTTGGATACATCTTTCCAAAGCAAAGTTTTAGTCATCTGTGGTTACAGATTGAGTACAGGCTGGAAGGGAAACAGGGAAACCTGTGTTGAAAGACACAGTGTTCACTCACTAGATAAACTAACACTTAACAAACCCTAGCACTGAGATCTGAAATGATAGGGGGTGCTGACGTTGGGTCCAAAATGATTTGAAGCACTGAAGTTTCCTCATGTGAAGTATAGCCAAAGGAATCATGAGAACTGTAGAGGTCATAAAACCTAAAATCCTGAGGTATCCTCTGACAGATGCCAGAGTCTAGTTAGAAAATATTCAAAACTATTCCTTGTAAAATTCCACTTTGTCATAATGAAGAAACACCATTATGACAAATGTGTCCAGGAGATGCCTCAGAAACACCTCTGTGAGAGGGAATGAGAACACATTTCTCTATGTTCCCCTGAAAATCCAGAACAAGTTTTTTTTTTACCCAAGCCAGAGAAATATTCTTTACAATTTGTAAATGAATTTGCAAAATAAGGCAGTTATCTCAATATGGGAAAACATGAATTCCTTGAAACTTGCAGTGAGCTAGTACATGCGTTTTTTTAAACATTCATGGAGCTGCTGACAATCCAAATGGTAAAGGAGAGTTGAAAATTTGAAACCAGACACAGAAAACTGTAAAAACTTCTAAATCTTTGAGAATTTGAATGTGATTATAAGCATCTTTTAAATCCAGACTTACTGGAAAACTAAGAAATGGAATAAGAGGTAACAGAAATTGCAGAGAGATAATTTTGAGACTTTAATGTGAAGACTTAGAAAAACCTTGAACAGGTCTCTTTTTCTCCTTATTTCTTTGGCACAAAAAAGATTCTTGAATAAAATCCTTTCTCTGTTTGACCCGGTGGAACAGGTTCTATAATCCCCTGAGATAGCATTTGATCTATAGGGGGAAATGGCGAGGATTGATTGGCTGGATTAAGAGGCATCCATTTAAAAGGAGGAAGAGAATCCCACTGCCAGTTGTATCATTTTTTAATTATTCTCAGAACCTAAGTGTCTGATGTCATCCAATATCACAGAGGGATGCGAAAGCCTAGAATTTGGGAAAGCTTTACCAGATTGTCAGTGTGGGAAGAGGGAAAGACATGATGGGGCATATATTCAGTCTAATTTCTTAAGAGTGTAGTTAGTTTTAGAAGGACCTCCCTTCTTTTATGAGCCTCAGTGCCATTGCTTTCTGAACTTTTGGTTGCCTGTGCCTTGCTTGGATTGCTTATTCTATTTCCTATAAAAGGAAGCTGAACTGGCAGAAAAGTATCTATTATATTTTGGCAAGGAGGGTTGAAAAATCTGGGTAACCCTCAGAATCTCCATTCCCATATCATATCATTTAATGTCCTCAGCAGAGGAAGGGAAAACAAGAAGTTATGTACTCAACATAACATTCGATGTATGTAGTCCATCTCGCCTCACATTCTTACCCGCGGGTTCGGAGCCGAATGTCGGCTCCGACTCTGCCATACTTTTTAGCTCGAAGTCTTTCTATTGGCTGGGCTAAGATGGTATCCCATGCTGCACTGCTCTCTATCCCCAGATCTAGTTTGCTGCGAGCACCAGCACTCATTCTCCATGCATAACAACACCTAAGGAAAGGAAAAACAAACCAAGAATGAAGGGAAGTCTGAAACCAGGCCTAACCTCCAGATCCTCCAGGACGGGGGAAGGAGATGGGGTAAGTAAGAATGTGAGGCGAGATGGACTACATACATCGAACGTTATGGTGAGTACATAACTTCTTGATGTTATGTAGTCCAATCTCGCCTACATTCTTACCCGTGGGACAGCGTCCCCAGCACCTAAATCCTGGGAGGCACAGTGGAAAATACTCCTGAGCACTGTGGAACCAAAGGAAGACATGCCCCTAGATACCACATCTAACTTGTAATGAGTAACAAAGGTGTGAGGAGATGCCCAAGTAGCCGCAGCACAAATATCATCCATAGACAATCTGGCCTGAAAAGCTGTAGATGTAGATACAGACCGGGTAAAGTGAGCCTTCACCTGGAATGGTAAATCTCTTCCCCCTGAAGTATAAATGAAAGAAATACAACTGGAAATCCACCTGGACAACGTGACTTTGGAAACAGGCGACCCAATTCTGTTTTCCGAAAATGAAACAAACAACTGATCAGATTTTCTGAGGTCTTTCGTTCTGTGCAAATAAAAATGTAATTAGCTGTGCACATCCAATTGATGAAATTTGAATTCTGCCTTGTTTGAGAACTGAGGAAAAAACACTGGCAATTCAATAGATTGATTAAGGTTACTAACTGACGCTACTTTGGGAAGAAAGGAGGGATTCGGTCTGAGAGAAACTCTGTCCTTATGAAAAATCAAATAAGGGGGTTTGATTGATAAAGCTTGAAGCTCCGAAACACATCTGGCTGACGTGATGGCTACCAAAAAGACAGTCTTCCAAGTTAAGAATTTTAAATCACAAGTGGCTGCAGGCTCAAAGAGGGGTGAAGTAAGACCCTGTAGAACAAAGTTTAAGTCCCAAGGCATAACAGGTTCCGAGACCGGAGGACGAAGCAACAAAGTGCCCTTCAGGAAAGCCTTACAGAGTCTATGTGCCATTAGGCTAGGTTCGTCTGTGACATGAAAGGTAGAAATCATCACCAACTGGACTTTAATGGTTGCGGCCACTGAACCCTGGTTAAAAAGCATAGACAGGAACTCCAATACAGGCAAAATTGGAGCTGTGTAAGGGTCAATCTTTTTGGCATGTGCCCAGATTGAAAACCTCTTCTATTTGCTGTAATAAATCTTCCTGGTCGAAGGCTTATGAGAGGAAGATAGAATATGAACCACCTCCGGCGAAAATTGGTGAAGCCTAACTAATGACGGAAGTGGAGTAGCCAGGCTGTCAACCGGAGGGTCCGAAGAGAGGGATGGAGCTGCCCTGACATGTGAGTCAGTAAGTCTGGTTGTGGGTCCAGAATCCAAGGAGCGTCCATGAGATAGGGATGGAGAAAGGGGAACCAAATTTGATGAGGCCAGTGTGGCGCAATCAGAATCATTTTGCTTACCAAGGATTGCGCTTTCTGAATAACCTTTGACAGCAAGGGAACCGGAGGGAAGGCATAAAGTAGACCGGAGGGCCAATTGTGGACTAGAGCATCCCTGGGTGATTCCCCCTGAGGGGGGATAAGGGTGAAGTAGCTGCTGCATTTGGCATTGAGGGGGCTGGCAAAAAGTTCGCAGCAAGGCTGACCCCACCTGCGGAAGATCTGCTCCGCAACTTGACAGTTCAGGGACCACTCGTGAGGCATCAGAATAGCTCTGCTTAGCCTGCCTGCGATCACATAGGACTTCCCCGGAATGTGCGTTACTACCAGAAAACGTTGGGAAGCCACTGCCCACTGCCACACTCGCATGGCCTCTCTGCAAAGGGGATATGACTTGGTTCTTCCCTGTTTGTTCAGATACCACACCACTGACATATTTTCTGAGTGGATTGCAATAGTCTCGAGAGGAAGAAAACTCTGAAGTGCTTGCAATGCTAGTAGCACAGCTCTCATCTCTAGGACATTGATATGCAGATGCATCTCGTGCTCTTGCCATGTGCCTTGGACTGTCCTGCCTAGATAATGCCCCCCCCCCCACCCCATCTGGGAGGCATCCGTGGTCACAGTGGCAACCGGGGGCGAAGGAACAAAGGGCTTTCCCGCATTGAAGTTGTCGGTGTGAAGCCACCAACTGAGATCCTGTTTGCACCTGTCTGTGAGTAGAATAGGGTGAGAAAGTGGAAGAAGTTGAAAAGACCACTGGACGAAGAGTAGCCACTGAAGGAGCCTCATATGTAACCTTGCCAGAGGGACTAACATAATCATAGCAGCCATTGTCCCAACAATTGGAGAACCCATCTTGCCTTCACTCTTCTCAGAGGGAGCAAGGCGTAAACCTGTTGTTGTAGGATTCTTTCCTGTGGTAGAAACGCCCGCATGAGGACGGTGTCTAATTTGGCACCTATAAAAGTGACACACTGTGAGGGCAACAAGGCAGATTTTTCACAGTTCAAGGTGATGCCCAACTGTTGACATAGGTTGATAGTAGCGTCCCTGGTCTGAAGTAGTAGATGCCTGGTGGTGGCAGTAAGGAGCCAGTCATCCAGGTATGGAAACACTGGGAATCCCTGACGTCTCAAGTGAGCAGTCACCACTGCCATACATTTGGTAAACACCCTGGGGGCTGTGGTGAGACCAAAGGACAGGGCTCGAAACTGAAAGTGACTGGCTCCCAGCCAGAAGCATATGTGACTTCTGGATGCCCTGTTCATCTTTATGTGGTAGTAAGCATCCTTGAGGTCGATGGAGCACATCCACACTTCTTTTCCCAACAATGGGAGAATAGACTGCAACGTGACCATTCGGAACTTGGACTTTTGCACATGGGTGTTCAATCGGCTGAGATCCAAAATGGGTCTCAGGTCCCCTGTCCTTTTCGGCACCAAAAATAATCTGGAGCAAGTGCCTAATCTGATCTAGTCTGAGGGGACATGTTGGATGGCTCCTTTTTCTAGCAGCTTTGAAACTTCTGAAGCTGCATAATCCCTTTGACTGGGTGGAACATCCGGGATTTTCTTGATTGGAGGGGGAATTTGATGAGATGAGAATGACATACCCTCCGGAAATTATTCTAGAACCCATTGGTCCTGGGTGATATCTTGCCAGGCCTCTGGGTATAATGAGATTCGACCCCCGACTGGCTCTGGAAATGCACAGTCAGGCCTTCCATCAGGAGCGGCAGTAGGGAGAACCACAAAAGGAATCGCGGTCTCACAAGTTGGGAGGGCCTCCTCTGCCCCTAGGGCAGTGTCTTCCTGAATAACCACCCCCTCCCCTGCCCCTGGAGGGGGGCTCACCTTGTGCACCGGGAAAAAAATCTCTGTGATTTCTTGAAGCACATTTCTCCACCCCTCTGGGCCTTGGGATAAGGCCTACAGGGAAGGGAAAAATGGACTCCTATGGCAGACAGAGTTTTTCCCTCTTGCTCGCACCTAGTGAGAGTGTCTTTCACCTTGGTTGCGAACAAAGAGGAACCATCAAACGGGGCACTGGTGAATGAAGATTTGAAGGCCTCCACAAAATGACAAAGGCGCATCCAGGCCTGCCTCCTAAGAGCAACTCCTGAACTTGCTGCCCAATTCGCTCCCTTGGCTGTGTAGGAGATCAGCCTCATGGAGGAGTTCGCAATAGAATTGAGGGTAGACAACTAAGCGTTGACCTTCTGGGCCACCACCTCAGAAACATTACCCATGAGAGTATCTCCAAGCTCCTTTAGGAGATCTCTCTGGAGCCATGTAAAGTGTGATAAGTATTTCAGTGACCGTAAGGTAAAGGTCACTGAAGAAAATGTATGCTTCCCGTACCAGTCCATAGTCCTAGACTCCTTGTTAGGGGGATGGACAGTGGAAGAAGTCTCAGCTAATTCCTTCTGGGTGGCAGTTGCCACCATCATGGCATCCACAGGGACTCCCTTGGATAGAAATTCCTTATCAGGAGGGGCAGACAAAAATTTATTGAGTCTCCTGGGGACTGGTTCCACAGAGTCAGGGGTTTCCCACACCCTTCGACAAACCAAATCCAGAAGCTCGTCGAAGGGTGGAGATACCCAGGAGGCGGAGGGCTGAGCACCAAAGGCCCTTCAGGAAGACCAACTCCTCTTCGGAGGGGGCTTTGGATGGCCAGTCACCTCTTTGCTTCAAAATCTCCAGGATGTCAGAGAAACAAACATCCTCAGAGGATGACTTAGGGGACCCCTCCGATTCCTAGAGGTCGGTGTCTGACATGAGAGACTCATCCTGGGAATCTATGTGCTTCCTTTTGCATGTTTTCTTTCTGGGTGACTCCTCAGGAAAAAACTCTGAGGGGCCCCCAGAAATATGAGGACCACTCATGGGGGTATCCTGAGGCCTTGGGGCTCCGCTGTCCAGAGATTGATGGCGATCAGAGACCTTCACCGGTGTTGTAGGGGACAGAGTGACTGACCCGTATGATGCCACTGACGACCTGGCCAGCATGCGCCACATGGCCTTGAAGGCTGGTCCTCCCGGAGCCGAAGAATGACCAGCCTCTGAAGCCAAGACAGGAGTCAGGCTTCCCCATGCCGAAGCACCGAGAGGGAGACTAGGAGCCGAGAGGTGTCCTGAAGCCTCTCCCTTGGGTCCGACCAATGAATCCTGAGTCCTGAACCCCGTGGACGGCGCCGACGGGGTCGGAGCTGACGCCGGAACCGATAAGCCAGGAGGGGCTGTCGGAACCGACCTAGGGACATTACACGGAGCTGAGCACTGCGGCTCCGAAAGCTGAGATGTGCTCAGAGGAGGAAGTATCTATGTAGGTTGAGGGACCGGCTCCGGAGCCGACTGGGTCGGAGCCGAGAACAATTTAGCCAGTACCAGTGACTGAAGAAGTCTCTGCACCACTCTATCAACGTCCACATCTGATAAGGTCCTGGAAGATTTGGAGGATAGGGAAGGAGATCGAGACCTCCTCTCTGAAGGAGACCTGCGAGGAGGAGATAGCTGCCTAATGCTAGGTGACCGGCTCTGAACAGGCTCCATGAAAATTGGAGCCGAAGCAGGTTCCATAACCACTGATGCTTCCTGCGGCCCCGATGACAATGGAGCCGAGGATGTCGATGGAGATTTTGCTATTTTCTCCGGCGGCTCCGAGGATACTGATGGAGCCGAGATCGCTTTTTTGCCTTGGAAGATTTTGCCTTAGAGCTGGAAGCACTCTCCAGACCCTCCTCGAAGGAGGGTTTCAGAAGTCCCTTCAAAATCAATTTGTTCTTCCTTTCCTGAAGAACATGCGAGCTAAAGGCATGACAAAAACTACATGATTCCTGGAGATGAATCGCTCCCAGACAGTACACACAAACAGAGTGTCCATCAGTGATGAACATCTTATAACTGCACTTGGAGCACTTCTTGAAGCCCGAGGACTTAAGTTCCTTTAGTATCTTTGGGCATAGTTACCATAAACAGCAAGTAATTAACTCAAAATTAGACCAACGGTCAAACAGCCACAAATGCGGGAACAAGCCAAACAACAGACACAACACCACAAAGACCTCTAACTCAAATGATCCTTAGACACAAATACAAGGGGGGAGGACTAATTCCTCTAATTTAAATGGCTTTAGTCCAAGAGAAGGATTAGCACACAAGGAAAGCAAGGGGACAGACTATGTCCTCTAACTGAAACGGGCCTAGCCTGTTGGAAACAGCTAGTGGATACCACAGAACACGCTATAAAAGAAAACACAACTTTTCCACAATACAGTCAAGAACACACACAATAGCTATTAAAATAGTTTTTTTTTTTTTTTTTTTGCAAAAAACTTCTCTGATATAAGAAGAAAAGGGTACTTAGCCACAGCCGAAAGCGAGACCACGTCCGAGCTACACGAACGGCAAAAGAGATCTGGGAATAGAGAGCAGTGCAGCATGGGATACCATCTTAGCCCAGCCAATAGAAAGACTTAGAGCTAAAAAGTATGGCCAAGTCAGAGCCGACATTCGGCTCTGAACCCACGGGTAAGAATGTAGGCGAGATTGGACTACATAACATCTAATGCTTCTTTATCCAGGGGAACATATAGGAGCTCAGCTTTGACATCCTTTGGTTAATTCTGAGAATGTGGTCAGGCAAATATTCTCATCAATGATCCATTTGAAGCTACACTAGAAATAACACCAGCAGTGTCATAATAACATTTCATAGAGTGCTTGATTACCTGAGATAACAGTAAACATTAAATAATTCAGATATGTCTTAGTCTCTGAAGAAGGAAGGCTAGCAATTAACTTTTTCATATTGTCAAAGGAAGCCAGAAGAAGCAGATATGAGAACCTGACAATTCACCATTTTAAAAGCTAAAGTGGATGGAATAGAAACCTTCTTCCCAAATCTACCAAAGATAGCTTTGTCAGAAAAATCACTGCAGGGCCTGATCTAGGGTTTGAAAAAAAAAGTCATAGGTCTAAACTTTCTGGGTGCAGGTGGCTGACAGTCAACAAACTGCTGGCTGCAAGAAAAGCATCCTCAAATGCAGGCAAAACAAGAGGAACAGCTGCAGGTTGAGGAAAATGCACCTGTATCAAGTCATAATCCCTGCTAGGACTCCGGTATTCCTTTTTGTTCTTACTGAAATAACTCATTTATTCTGGCAATAATATCAAAAGAAGACAACTCTCTAGTTGGGGAATCTGAAGAAAATATTTTCTTTCAGTCAGATTCTCTATGCTGTGGAGTAGGAATTTGAGAAACAGTCTCTCAGACTGAAAATCAGAATCTGGGAGAGAAGAAAATCTTTTTGTTTTTAAATCAAGAGGAAACTCAGAATGCAAATACTGAAAGGCTTTAAATAAACTTTACAAAAACCCAGCCAATCTTCCTTGTCTACCCTAGGTGACAGGAACACAGGAGAAGAAACATGCCTAACTTTATGTTTCATGTTTCTGGGAGAACCCACAGAAAAAGAGTGCCCTGAAAATAGTCCTTTCTCTGGGAATCAAAATTCTCACAGCAGCTTCATTAAGGAAGGTCTGCTTCCTCCTCTGATGCCAGCAAGAATGGCTCTAACATGTTCAAAGATGGCAGTCCAACAGCCACAGAGAATGCGCCGGTCTCTCGGTCATTAGTGGCACCCAAGGGACCAAGATAAACTGATAAGTGGTTCAAGAAACATGATATAGCCACAGCAGTGTCAATCACTAGAGGCCAAGGTGAATAGGAAGCACCAGAGGTCAAGGTGAACAGGAAATCAGAGTGAAGCCCAAACCCTCCTGTATAGCTTTCTCTTCACGCAGATCAGGGAGGGACTGACCAAGAAGCCAGGACCCTGGTCCATTTCTCTGCTGAAAAATGTGTCTGACAAGTGGATAGCAAAGCCTTGGAATACCACTCTTCCCTCCTGACAAAAAAATCTAGGTGAGAAGTAAAATCTTTAGTGAAAACAACTAAAACCACTACTCCTCACTCCCAGAAACAATTATTGACAGAGTAGTTAAACTTTTTCTTGCAAAAACAAAGTAAAATGGAATATATTCCCCAACTCTGAAGAAGCACTATCTGACTGTTGATCCCTCAAAGTAACAGCAGAAAGCAGTCTTTGACAGTAAGAAAATTCTGAGTTTGGCAACCTAACTACTGACTTTATATCACTTACCTTGAGCTGCACAGTGGTTAAAGATCATGGAAGGTGCCTTAAAGCCTTGGAATCTGGCAGGTAATCCAGTCCTTGCAAGATATGTCTCATATAGATTAGGCTACTGCAACAGTGATCTAATGATGAAGATCATCAATTACTGATTGCAAAAAAAAAAGAAGTGATGTACTCACCATAACATTCCATGTTTGTTGTCCTTCATCTTGCCTTCCTTCTTGCTGGTTGGGTTCAGAGCCGATCCTCAGCTCCAACTCGGTCATATACTATAGCTTGAGAGCTATTTAATGGCTTGAGGCTAGCCTCTATCCCAACATGCCCAGCGGTAGTTAACCAGATCTCGTTTATGATAACCCACTAGACTAAATAGGTCCAAATTTTACTAAATTTATTTATGAGAAAGGGACCTGGGTATGAGTGTGTAAACATCAGCAAAGAGAAAGGTAGGAAAGACTAGGTCTAGCCAACTGGTAAGCAAAAATGGAACTCAGCCAGTGTAGCCAAACAAAAGGGAAGAAAACTCTCAATCCTCCAGGAGGGGGAAGGAGGGTGGGGCGCAAGAAGGAAGGCAAGATGAAGGACAACAAACATGGAACGTTATGGTGAGTACATAACTTCTTTATGTTATGTTGTCCCATCTCACCTTCATTCTTGCTGGTTGGGACAGTGTCCCCAGCACCTATATCTTGGGTGGCTCACTGGAAAAGACTCTTCAGGACCATGGAACCAAAGGATGCTCTGTTCTGAGAGGCTACAACTACTTTGTAATGAGAGATAAAGGTATGGGGATTAGCCCATGTAGCTGCCGCACAGACTGAAAGGCAATAGAAGTAGTCAAGGCCCTAGTTGAGTGTCCTTTGATTTTTCCTGGAAGTTCTCTGTTCCACATAGTGTAGACATGTAAAATAGTGTCTGATAGCCACTTTGATAAGGTCACTTTAGAGACTGGACAACTTTTCTTGTTGTCTGAAAAGGATACAAACAATTGGTCAGATTTTCTGAAATCCTTAGTCCTGTGTAAATAAAAACATAACTGTCTATGAACATCCATTTGATGGAGCTTATACTCTGCTTTGTTGCCATAATTGGGGAAGAATACAGGAAGCTCTATGGATTGATTTAAATTGTGCTATGACCACACCTTGGGTAAGAAGAAGGGATTGGTTCTGAGAGAAACTGTATCTTTGTAGAAAATGGTACGGGGAACGAGTAGCTAAGGCCTGTAACTCTGAAACCCTCCTAGCTGAAGTAATGGTGTTTAAGAAAAAGGTCTTCCATGTTAAAAATTTTAGAGGACAAGAATCAGCTGGCTCAGAGGAAGAAAGAATGAGTCTCTATAACTAGATTTAAATCCCAGGGGGCTAGAGATTCTCTTATTGGAAGTCTTAAAAGGGAAGTACCTCTTAGGAATGCTTTATATAGCCTGTGGGACATGATGTTAGAGCCCATTTTTCCTACATGGAAATTAGAAATGGCAGCTAGCTGGACCCGGATAGTAGCTGCCACTGCTCCTCGTTCAAATGTTTCAGTAAGGAAATCCAGAATCTTAGAAATGGGGGCAGTAAAAGGATCAATGTCATTCGTTTTTGCCCAACAAGAGAACCTCTTCCATTTACTACAATAAAATTTTCTTGTAGTGGGTTTATTTGACAAGATCAAAATGTGTTGAATTGCCAGGGAAACATCTGGGAGCCTGGCTAAGACCAGAAGTGGAGAAACAAAGCCGTCAGCTTGAGAGCATGGACGGAAGGGTGGAGAGCACTCGACTGATGCGTCAGATGATTTGAAATTGGGTCCAGTATCCAAGGCTCCCTTTGCAGATCAAGACAGAAGAATGGGAACCAAATCTGTCGAGGCCAGTAAGGAGCAATGAGGATTTACTTGCAACCCAACGACTGTGCTTTCTGAAGAACCTTGGGGATCAGGGGGAATGGTGGGAAGGCATAAAGCAGTCCTGGGGGCCAATCATGAACCAGTGTATCACTGCATGACTGTCCTGGTGGTGGGACTAGGGTAAAGTAGCTGCTGCATTTGTTGTTGAGGGGAGTGGCGAAAAGATTGCAGCATGGCTGGCCCCATTTGCGAAAGATCAGCTCTGCAACTTCCTGTTTCAGGGAATACTCGTGAGGCATCAGAACAGCCCTGATGAGCTTATCCGCTATCATGTTAGATTTCCCCGGAATGTGCGTTGCGACCAGAAAGCGTTGGAAAGACATCACCCATTGCCATACTCATACAGCCTCTTGGCACACGGGATAAGACCTGGTTCCGTCCTATTTGTTTTTTTTTTACTAAATTTTTTTTATTATTTCAAATAAGATGTCTTGAGAAACATTACATGAAATAAAGATAAATAACATATTTACAATTCTAAAACATTACCAACTTCAAACCATTATATAACTATTTACATTGGAGTCTATGCAAATAACTGAAATTCTATATTATATAAAGTTAGAAACATAAGATGATATATCTTCATTGATCTTTTTGAGTATTTCTAGTACTTTCATCCAAGAGTAATAGTAAGAAGTAGATCTTTTAGTTCTGTTCTTCACAGTTAATATTTCCATATGAGCAACTGTTGATGTTAAATTCTCAAATTCCTTGAACATAGGAGAACCCTAGTTTTTCCAATGTATAGTTATGATTTTACGTGAAATTGCCAATAGTGACCATAGGATTTTAGTGTCTTTTTTTGGTACACAGTTTGGAATAGGAGAGTTGAATAAAATTAAAGACTTTCTTAATTGAAAATTATCATTATAAACAGTCTGAAAAAAATAGTTAATGGACTTCCAGTACATATTGAGACATATACATTCATAAAAAAACATGCTGCCAATCTGCTTTTATCTTGGTATGGCATCTCCAACATTGATCTTCAATAGAATACATTTTGGCTAGCCTATGTGGTGTATAGAAACTTCTGTGTATATATCTCCAAGTGAATAATTGCCAGTATTTGATAATGTAGAAAATTTGGAAGATTTTAGAATATTACTTTTTTCTTCCTCAATTGGAGGATGGTTGTTTATTAAAGTATAATAATCCCAGTTTGATTTTTCATGATAATTTGTTGTTCTTTTAACAATTTTATAGATATTAGACAAATAACCTGTACCCTGATAAGGTTGTTTTGTGATAAGAATAAGGTATTCAATAAGTTTTGGAGCTTCATGTCTAACTGAAGGTTGCATTTGTTCTATTTTATTTATAAGAAAATGTCTTAGATTTTGTAAAAGCAACCAGTAGTCTTTATTTATATTATAATTGTAAGTTATCTGTTCATTTGTTAGTTGATGCCAAAAGAATAATGATTTTTTCTTGAGTATATTCATTTTAGAGATTTGGGATGTATCTAGAATATTTGGTGTAAATGCTATAGGGAAAATAACAAAAATCCAAGAATTGATATTTGGTATTTTGTTTGTATATGTTTTGAACATTGAAAGTGTAGAGCCTATATAGTTTGATGGCAATGTATTAATATTATTCCTTTTCCCTAAAAAATAATCTTTTAACATCCATATAAGGGGCGATGATATGCTGTTAAGTTGTCTTATATGTGACTGTAATTGATTTCTATGTAAATCTGCTCATGGGCTTGTTTCCATATAGGTGTGTATGAATTATTTAACCATAGTGTTATATTTTTAATAACAGATGAGATAATATATAATTCAATATCCAGTAAATTAATTCCACCATCTTCCCAATCTGGTAAATGTTTATTTAAGGCTATACGGGGTTTATTTGGTAACCATAGAAATTTTAAAATTAGTTTATTGTATCTTTGAATAATATATTTGGGAGGTGGCAATGAAAAATTTTGTATTAAGTATAATATTTTGGGAAATATGATTACTTTAATAAGATATAATCTGTCTGCTGTTGAAAAGATGTATTTATTCCAGTAACCAATTGTTTGTTCTATTTTGTCTAGTATTTTATTATAGTTAAATATTAAAGAATCTGTTAATTCATTGAGTAGATTTATTCCCAGATATAATAATTTATTTTCTGTTACTATATATTTGGAAAATCTTTTGTTTATATATATTTTTTACAGTTACAGGGCATTATTTTAGTTTTGTTTTCATCCAGTTTTAAGCCTGAAATATTTTGAAATTTATTCATGGAGTTAAATAGAGCATTCAAAGACTCATTGGCATCTGAGAGAGTTAATATAATATCATCAGCAAAGAGTTGGATTTTAAGGTTTAACATTTTATTAATATAAATGCCCTTTATGTTATTGTTTGATCTGATTTGATTTGCAAAGGGTTCTATGAGTAATGCAAATAACAATGGTGATAAAGGGCAATCTTGTTTAGTTCCCTTTTTGATTGTTATAGGGCCTGATCTATGCGATCCTAGTTTAACATGTGCAGTAGATTTTTCATATAGTATCTGGATAAGATTATTGAAATTAGAAGGAAAGTTATATTCTTTTAAAACTAGTGAAAGAAAGTTCCAGTTAACTGAATCAAAAGCTTTATTAATATCTAATGAGATTACATTTAAATCTATAGACTTTATGTTTGCTATAGTCTATTAACATTAGTATTCTATTTTGTCTAGTATTTTATTATAGTTAAATATTAGAGAATCTGTTAATTCATTGAGTAGATTTATTCCCAGATATAATAATTTATTTTCTGTTACTATATATTTGGAAAATCTTTTGTTTATATATATTTTTTACAGTTACAGGGCATTATTTTAGTTTTGTTTTCATTCAGTTTTAAGCCTGAAATATTTTGAAATTTATTCATGGAGTTAAATAGAGCATTCAAAGACTCACTGGCATCTGAGAGAGTTAATATAATATCATCAGCAAAGAGTTGGATTTTAAGATTTAACATTTTATTAATATAAATGCCCTTTATGTTATTGTTTGATCTGATTTGATTTGCAAAGGGTTCTATGAGTAATGCAAATAACAATGGTGATAAAGGGCAATCTTGTTTAGTTCCCTTTTTGATTGTTATAGGGCCTGATCTATGCGATCCTAGTTTAACATATGCAGTAGATTTTTCATATAGTATCTGGATAAGATTATTGAAATTAGAAGGAAAGTTATATTCTTTTAAAACTAGTGAAAGAAAGTTCCAGTTAACTGAATCAAAAGCTTTATTAATATCTAATGAGATTACATTTAAATCTAGGGCTTTATGTTTGCTATAGTCTATTAACATTAGTATTCTTTTAATATTATCTGAAGTATTTCTTCCTTTAATAAAGCCTGTTTGATCTTTGTGAATTAAGAAAGGAAGAAAGTGTTTGATCCTATCTGCGTATATAGCCATAAACATCTTATAGTGTATACTGAGTAATGATATTGGCCTATATGAGGAGCACTGCTTCTCATCTTTATTTGGTTTGATAATTGGGGATATCAATGAATATTTCCAAGAGGGTGGTATGTTCAAATCTTTCTTGGCTATATCATATACTTTTAATAATAAGGATATGGCTTGATTGGGTATTAATTTATACATTTCTGGTAGCATATTGTCTGGGCCAGGTGCTTTATTTGTCTTGAGCTTTTTAATTTGTGATTTTAATTCTGTCATATTAATTGGTTTGTTTATAATGTCTATTTGCTCTTGTGTTAATTTAATATGAATATTATTTTCTAAGTATTTTTTATATCCTTAATAGGTGTATCTTGAGTGTTTATGGAATTATCGATGTTAAATTGAAGTCTGAATGTTTCTAAAATATCATTTAGATCCGTAACTCTTTTGTTAGTATTAGGAATAAATATTTATTTTATTTGCTTAGATTTAATTTTTTTTTTGTTCTATTAGTTAAGTGTCTCAGGTGTGCTGAATTAGTAGAGTATGAGTTTATTTTTATCTTTTCTAAGTTAATCATAATCTTATGATGTAACAATTCTGCATACTTCCTATTGATTTTCAGAAGTTCTTGAACTTGAGTAGTATTACCCTTTTGTAGTTCCAGTTTCAATGTATCTGCTTTGTTTTGTAAGTCTAGCATATCTTTATTCCATAACTTCCTTTTTTTCATGTACCAGGATAATATTTTCCCATATGTAACTGCTTTTAATGAATCCCAGACATATATTTCTGAAATATCTTCTGTGTAGTTTATTTCTAGAAAGTTTTTGATTGTTTTTTCATAAAACTCTTTGAAATCTGTCAATTTTGTGATATAGGAAGGTATCATAGTAATGGGATTTGAATAAAAAGGTGTAAGCTCTATCTCAAAGACTATGGCATTATGATCAGATAAGGGACAATTTATAATTTTGACTTTGTCAATTTTTGTTATTAGGTCATTGGCAACATATATTCTATCAATTCTAGAGTTAGTTTTATATCTACGAGAATAAAATGTGAAGATTAGTGAGTCTGGTTCTGCAAATTCATTTATATCTTTTAAATATAATGTATCTATAAATTTTAATAGTGCTTTAGAGATAGGTTGTTTTCTTCTTTTAGATTTAGAATCTGTATCTTTTTCATTCATTATACAGTTGAAGTCTCCTGCCAATATCAGGCTACCCTTAGTTAAATTAATTATCTCTTCAAAGTGCTGTTTAACTGTTCTTAATCTTAGACCTGGGATCCAATATAGATTTACTAACGTATAGATTATCTTATTTAATTCTATTGAAGCTAGACAAAACATACCTGATGTATCTTGATGAGTAGTAATTATTTTAGGTGTTATAGTTGAGTTGCGAAGTAGTATAGCTACTCCTCTTTTTTTTGTCTTGTATTGAGAGTTTATTAGTACTGTGTAATTATTAATATTTAAGTTGTTTATTTCTCTATCTAATACGTGTGTCTCTTGTAAGAAGACTATTTGTGGTTTATGTAAGTTTATGTACTTGAATAGGCTTCTCCTTTTATTACTATTATTTAGACCATTAACATTTATGGATAAACATTTCATTTCCTAGTTTTGAGTTTGATTTATATGTGAGTTTATATAAATATTGTTTATTCTTAGTTTCATCTTGGATACAGAATTCAAAAAGTTTTTCTTGTATGGTTTTTGCATGTTTCTGAGTGACACCAAAGTGATAAAATAAAAAAAACAAAGAACTTCCAAACTTGTAATTCTTAACATTAAAAACCATTCCCTATCACTATGAGGTAATATACCTCTTTGTTTGGTTAGTGAATCTAACCAAACAAACTTTCTACCCTCACAAATAATATTTGAATCAGTTTCTCTTATCCTCTTAGTTTTTAAATAAAGACAATTGAATAATATATTAAGATAATATAATAAGCTAAAATATATACATATATTCTTTACTCTTATCTTATTGTAATTCAATAATCCTCATTTCTAATCAGGTTTCAAAAAGGTACAAATATTTAGGCTAAGGTAGTATCATTTCAAAATAGTTTAGGGTATTAATAAACATTTTCTCATGTTAAAATCTATAACTGTATATTGCAGACATCTGTTGAAAACTATTTACTGACATTACTGTACAATACAATACCATTGTTGTGTAAATGTTTTTAGACTACTCAAGTCCGAAACCAGTGTTTAGATTAATATTTGCAAAGTCAGATTGGAATAAAAACATGAATAGTTCTGAAACCACATCATATTTCATGTTTAACATAAACTGAAATGCAATACAATGTACAAGTATATTAATATTTCTTTAGTGGACATTAAACATGTTCCTCTGGTTGCATTTTTCAGCTTTTCAAAGACAATTCCCATGGCTGGAGACAACAAGATCAAAATGTAGATGTCTCCCTTATCTAAGAGACTACTTATAATGTTGTTACTTGATTGAGTGTTTTGTTGTTAACACTTTTATCAATTTTCATAGGGACTTTGTATAATCAAAAAGACACAGTACAGAGGTAAAACTACAGTGCACTTGACCACATTTTCAAAGCAAACATCTATGTATATCACATATTAACTCTTACAGCTTAGACTGACACTTAACCAGTGAGTTTATCTGCTGACAATAAGTGTTGGAGATATAATTTTGGCTTCCTTAACACCAGTAATTTAATCTTATGATTGAATAAAATTTTAGAATTAAACATCAGCAGCTTCTCATTATAGTATTTAAAAAGTATACTGAAGAACATATCAAAAAAATGGAAGCTGCTAAGATTTAAACTATTATGTATGAAAATGTTGCAGGTTAAAATTCCTAACCCACTTTGAAGTAAATAGACAAAATGTATTTAAACTATGGGGTGATACCTTTATTAAGTCAGAAAGGTGATTAAGAAGCTTGTTTTTCCTCTAATATCAGAGGATAGCTATGGTGATCCATACACTGCAAGAGTATTATTAATCATGGTAATTGCTTTATGACTGTATATAGAAATATTTAATTCAAATAATTAACTGGCATTACAACAATGTTTCCCAGAAAATGTTGTTTTACAGTTAATGACTAGATAGAACACATCATTAAGAGGATACACTTATCAAATGTCAAGTGCTTTAGCTATAATATAAGTGTCCCCTTAAATTAATCCCTGATGAATTTGCTGCTTACTAAACTTGCAGACTAATATTGGTGTCTTTTCATGTAGTCATATTGGAACGTGAAAATACAGGTCTGCTGATCAGGAACAATCAGGCTCTCAACTGCTAGACAATGCTATACATTTATCTGCAGAAAGGTTTGAGAATTACGGTTGCGTTGTCAAGCATTTTTGTTTACACTAACAGTAACATGATATATCCACATACACTAGTATTGTGTCATTCTTGATAATGCAAAAAGCCAGGTAATATTATAAGAAGGGTATAGCCACAGCCAGGTAATATAATAAGAAGAGTACAGCCACAGTCATTACTCAGATGAGTAAATGGGAACAGCATGAGCCATCTAAGGAAGCATAGCTCGCTGAGCACCTGCCACAATGTATATTCACAATGCATGGTAACTTAGTAATAAATTAGGGTTTGGGCTAAGCCTCTCCCTCTGCTACTCAAATTGGATTCAATACAATATGTGTGTAGAACACGGATGCTTCGACAAAGTTCAAACCTATATGGGATATAAATATTGTATAGTTGACACATTGGGTTAAATCCTCTGTTGTTATGTTACTTATCATAGTTGTTTATATGATTATTGCTTTTACTTTCTCTATCTAGTACATTGTACTGTTATTTTAATGTTTGATTTGCTAAATGTACATTTAACCTTCTTGCTGCAGCCCATTTGTCCACTTGAGAGCATAGTTTGACAGCAGGACATTAGTAGTTTTTTGTAGGAGCACCAGTGTGGCAAATGGCAATTTTCCTTAAAATAAACCTGCCCCTTGCTTGACAGTTACTAGTTTCTTTAGTGAATTTGTAAAACAGCAGTGATTCTATTTGCTGATGATTAATTTCTGCTCTTTAAACTCTGCTGTACAAAACATAGTAAGGGATAGCTAAAATGTCTGGAAAACTAAACTGACAGAAAGACAAGCTGACATATGTCCTTATCTGTCAAGGTGCTAGAAGACCTCAGAAGCCATAAGCTGAAAGTGCTTCAAAAAATAGATCTGCGTATATTTAGATGAACCGCATATATTATTTACGTTTCATTAGAAGGAACTTAGGTTCCTGTATCTTTAAAAGTGAACCTAGCTTATTTCCTGAATAGACGTCAATTAGAAAGAGTCAGGGGATGACGTATACAAGTAAATGCAACAAGCAATAAGGAACTCGAGCTTCTAGTGATATTTGTGGCTGTTAAATTGTCTCGAGAACCAAGCGGGAAAAGGTATGTGTGCACGTGAGCACTCTAGTCTGCCGAGTAGTGTTCACATCTATCAAACTTTGCATTTTAAACATGCTATGTCTTATTTATTTACAAAAGAAAAGACAACAGGATATCTCAGCTACTTATAAGTATCTCTCAACTCCGGATGTCCGGAGCCATAACACACTTGACTCATAGCCGCAAAATATCACTCACAACATATTTTTGCACTGTACTTTATCAATATGTGCATATGGGTCAAAGACAGAACATCTTTTAATGCTATTTAAAGTAGTCTTATGATACATCTAAACTGAAATACTTCACTTCACAAACAACACATTTCTGCCCAGCATTACTGTTTATCCAAACAGGGACATTTTTAACTTATAGAAAGAAATGTTGTCAGGGATGTAACTGATAATAAGTTATATAGCAGCTATTACTATACCTATTAAGCAATATAACCATATACTGATTAAAGTATTATAAGTTAATGAAGACTTTATAAAAAGAAGAGAAAAAAAATATTTGAGAACATTATTATGTGTTGATTACTCTGATTAAAAATATGAAAATAACAGATGGATAATAATGAGAAATAGAGTAATGTTTAAATTATGCTTAGTATATTAATGTAATTTGAGATAAATGTATTTAAATTCATGCTAATTTTGACATTTAAAGTATAAATGAAAACAGTACCTGTTTCAGTGTGACTTGAAGACAGAAAGAACTTTTCTTTTGTTGTTAGTATTATTATTTAAATTTTTACAGAATATAACACATGTACGATTATTTGTCCTTTAGTTTTTTTTCTTTTGCTCAACAGTTTTCCAGTTATTTACTTCAGCATTTCTTTTTGGTGTACTAATTGTCCAGTCCATAGAATCTTCATGTGTTAGGATGTTGTTGTTGGTAAGGTATTTTATTGCTGAATCTACTGTTTCGAAGAATTTTATACCATTTGGTAGAAAAACTCTCAGTCTTGCTGGGAATAAAAGATGGACTTTCAATTGCTTCTTCTTCAAGGTTTTTATTATTGGTAGAAAGTATTTTCTTTTTGAAACCACCTTTGTAGAATAATCATTGTCATATCTTATTAATGAATCATTGTATTTGATGGGAGAATTTGGCCCAAGCATTTCTTAATATAAGATCTTTATCTTGTGTAGAAAAAAGTCTCACAATTATGGATCTCGGCTTGTTCTTACTTGGAGAAAAAAGTATTTCCAGAAGCTGCTAGTGATCTATGCACACGATCTATACCATATGAAAGAGCTTCAGGTATTTTTGTTACATCTGGTATCCAGGTGGTAAGGAAGTTTATCATATTGTCCCCTTCAGATTTTTCTGGTAGACCATATATTCTAATATTATTTCTTCTTGTTTGATTTTCCATATCAACAAGCTTTTCCAGTAAATATATGTTCTGTTGAAGTAAGAATTCAGTTTGTTGTTCTTCTATTTGGACTCTAGTGTCAATGTAATTTAATGACTGTTCAATACGTGATATTTGTCCTTTCTGCTGAGTAAACATTTCTTGAAACTGTTCTAGTTGTTGTGAGCACTTTTCTTTAAAAGTATCTATTTTACTGTCCATCTTGCCAATTTTTATTGTAAGTTCCTGTATATCTGTAATGAGAGATTGCAGGTCTTTTTTGAGAGAAGAGTCTTGTGCTGAATTCCTTAGATGACTCATGCTGTGAAGCTGATATTGCTGCTGATTTTCCAGTCATTAATTTGACAGGAATTATTCAAGTTCTGACAATAACATTTTTCTTATAGATGCTCGAAGTTATTAGAAATAAGTTAGTAATAAATATTTCTTCAGATTAAATATTATTTTGTAAAATTCCTGTCAGGAATTGTATTGAGGTAAGAGAGCTGAAATGAAGTGCAGCTATCAGTTCAGCATCCTAGCCACACCCCCGCCCTGTTTGTTGATGTACCATACTACCGACATATTGTCGGTCTGAATTGCTATAGTCCCTGTAGGTAGAGTGCTTGCAATGCCAGAAGCACCGCTCTCATCTCTAGGACACTGATGTGCAAGTGGTACTCGTGTTCTTGCCAAGTTCCTTGAACAGTCTGTCCCAGATAATGCCCCCCACCCTATCTGGGAAGCGTCTGTGGTCACTGTGGCTATGGGTTGGGGGGGTTAGAAACAATCTGCCCATTGATACCAGAGGGGAGTGAAGCCACCATGCTAAGTCCTTCTTGCAAGACTCTGTGATCCATATCTGATGCGACATTGGCAAATCCTGGAATGACCACTGAGCAAAAAGGAGCCACTGCAGAATTCTCACATAGAATTGGGCCATAGGGACCAGAGTAATTGCTGCAGCCATCGAACCCAAGACCTTGAGGATGAATTTTGCCTGGATTCTCTTGTTTGCTAAGAGGATTAAAACTTGACGATGAATGGTTAACACTCTTCATGAAGCAGTTTTGCTATCATGGCCCTTGTGTCTAAATCTGCCCCTATAAATGAAATATACTGACAAGGCAACAAGGCAGACTTTTCGTAGTTTAAAGTGATGCCTAGTTGTGTACAGGTGTGAATAGTGGAGTCCCATGCCTCGATCAGTTGATGCTTGGTGGTGGCAGTGAGAAGCCAGTCGTCCAGATATGGAAACAACCGGAATCCTAGATGCCTCAGATGAGCCGTGACTACTGACTTACATTTGGTGAACACCCTGGGAGCTGTGGTGAGACTAAAGGGCAGAGCTCTGAAATGGTAATGACTTGCTCCCAGCCGGAAGCGTAAGTACCTCCTGGACCGCCTGTCCTTTTTTATATGGTAGTACACATCCTGGAGATTGATGGAGCACATCCAATTGTCCTGACCCAAAAAGGGAAGAATGGATTGCAGTGTTACCATCCAGAACTTTGTTTTCTTGACTGATTTGTTGAGTTTGCTGAGATTTTGGAACTAAAAAGAACCTTGAGTAAGTGCGGATTCGATCTGGTCTGCGAGGACTTCTTGGATGGCTCTTTTTTTTAGCAACCTTTGAACTTCTAGGTTTGCTTGATCCCAAAGACTGGATGGAACATCTGGAACTGAGGGTTGATTTATTGGAGGGGGTGGTTGGGAAAAGAGAATTTTGTATCCCCTGGATATTATCGACAGTACCCATGTATCTTCCATGATTGTTTGCCAGGCTTTTGGGTACTCGTATAATCTGCCCCCCTGACTGCCTTCAGAGGCAGACAGTCGGGCCTCCTTTCTAGAGTGCTGGAAAGACCTGTCAGAGAAGCTATCTCTGTCGGCCTGATTCTGCGGACCGCCCCCCCCCCCTGCAGGAAAGGAGCTCCCTTTATTTCCCCCTCTGCCCCTGGGAGAAAGGTCTCCATGTGTGTCAGGCAAAACTCCCTGGGATTTTCTGAACCCCATCTTCCCACTCTTCCGACCATTGAGGTAAGGTCTAGAGGGAGTGGAAAAATGTACTCCCATGGCAGAGAGAGTTTTGCCATCGTGTTCACACCTGGTAAGAGTGTCTTTTTCCTGAGGCCCGAACAGCGATGAGCCGTCAAAGGGGGTGTTGGTAAAGGAGGACTTGAAGGTCTCCACAAATGGACAAAGGTGCATCCAGGAGTGTTTACGCAAAGCAACTCCTGTGCCTGCTGCCCTCCGCTCCATCTGCTGCATAAGAGATCAACCGCATGGAGGAGTTAACTATAGATGTCAAGGACGCAAGCTGTGAAGCTGCCTTGTTCACAGCTCCTTTAGCTGTAGGATCCTGTATGGTATCTCCTAGTTCCTTAAGGAGATCCCTTTGAAGGCGTGTAAAGTGGGACAAATAATTCAGCGGCCTGAGAGTAAAGGCTGCTGAAGCAAACATACACTTCCCATACCTGTCCATCATACGAGACTCTTTGTTCGGTGTATGGACAGAAGAAGAAGTCTCCGCTAATTCTTTCTTGGTGGCTGCCGCCACCACCATAGCATCAACAGGCACACCCTTTGATAGAAAGGACCTATCCTCTGGAGCAAGTATGAATTTATTGGGCCTCCTCAGAACTGGTTCCATAGTGTCTGGGGAGCTCCAGGCCTTCGGCTCACCAAATCCAGTAAAGGGTCGAAAGGTGGGGACACCCAAGAGGTAGAGGGTTGGGAACCAAATGCATCCAGGTACACAGACTCATCCACAGACTCATCCTCAGAAGGGGCAAGGGCCTTCTAGCCACCCCTCTGTCTAAACATTTCCAGGATGTATGAAAAAGAGACATCCTCAGAGGGGAGACCGTGGTGATTCTTCTGAGTCTTCCAAGTCTGTGTCTGAAGTGAGAGACTCAGGGGAGTCCAAATGCTTCCTCTTGCATTTTCTCTTTCAAGGGACATCCTCCAACGGGTGCTCGTGGGAGGTTTTGGAAGAGGTGGGGTTGCCCATTGGGGTGTCCTGGAGCATGGGTTCCCTACGCTTGGGGAGGGAGGAGGATTGGAGGCAGACTCAGGCACCAAAAGAGTAGGAGCCAATGGAGCCAAGGGTGGCGCAATCTCAGTAGACAGCATGCTCCTCATCACCTCAAAAGCAATGCAGTCCCAGCCCAAGAGAGTCCCCGGCTCCAAAGAGCCCAGAGATCTCCTCCGAACTGAGGGTGATGGCTCCGAGGCACCTGTGCCGAAGCCCCAAGAGGGAGAGCGGGGTTTGACAAGGGTCCGATGCCACTCCCCCCCAAGAGCCGATGAGAGAGCATCAGCCCCCAGATCCCTCAACAGACCGAGACAACAAAGAGATCAGAACTGTAGTCAGAACCGATAGACCAGAGGTAATCGGAGCCGACGGTTCCACCACAATGACTTCAATGCACTCTGGCTCCGAACTCAAAGGAGTCAGAGGAGGAATCAATAACCATGCTGAGGTGTCAGCGTCAATTCCTTATGGGCTGGGCTCGATAGTAATTTAGCTAATGCCTGTGTCTTGAGAAGCCTCTCCACCACCCTCTCCACATCATGATTCGAAAGCCTGGATGATCGAGAGGAAGACCGATGACTGCCTGCCACAGATTGCAACAGCGGGGACTGTGGAACAGGTGCCGATGAAAATGATGGCTTAGGGGACTTTCCTGTTTTTTTGCTGGCTGAGAACCCTCAATAGCAACATCAAAGGGGCTCTTTACTAAGCCTCGTAAAATCAGCTTATTTTTCCTCTCCTGCAGGACGTGAGAACTAAAAGCATGACATATAGTACACAAATCCTGTAGGTGTACAGCCCCTAAGCAATAGACACAGCTCATATGCCTGTTCGTAAGGGACATCTTCTGGCAGCATGAGTCACACTTTTTAAAACCCGAACGTTTTGACTCCTCAGGATCTTTGGACATGCTAGAGGTAACTACAATATTACCAAAGAGGAAACACCAACAACAGCAACGACAACAACAATGAAAGAAACTTTAAACTTTTTCTTCTTCGTTTTTTTTTTTTAGGCTGCTCCTATAAGAAAAATGAAAGGGAAATGAAAAGAAAAGGCCCTTAAACAAAGATGGGGCTAAGAGAAAGGGAACAGGGAACCCTCTAAGTCAAACAGGTTCAAGGAAACAAGTTAGGCTTGAAGGAAAAGTACGACAGTGACAACAACAACAAAAAGGCAGCAGAGGAAAGGTCAGAAAAGCGCTAGCCTAAAGTGAACACAGTCTAACACTAAACTAAGGGAATTTAGCTATCTGAAAGCAAAACATTTGAGTAAATATCACAAGAAGAAGAAAATACTTAGCCTAAGCCAGTATGAGTTATCTTGATGCTTCAAGCGGCAAAAGAGATCTGGGTAACTACCGCTAGACATGTTGGGATAGGGGCTAGCCTCGACCCAGTAAAAAGCTCTCGAGCTATAGTATACAGCTGAGTCAGAGTCAAGGATCAGCTCTGAACCCAACCAGCAAGAACAGAGGTGAGATGGGAAAACATAACATGTATATTTATATACTGCTACATCAGCACCGTCACCAGACAGAGACCTGATCACAGCAGCACTTAAATGCATCCAGGATATATTGAATCAGTACATACTACATACAACAGAGCTCGCACCAAAGGGATTTTGTACACAATCAGATCACTTCATTATAACAGGCATGTCAAATAAGCTACATATCTTTCAGAATCAGTCTTTGACACGAAAGAAGAGCAGGGAGTACCTTCTTGTGTCCTACTGTCCTCCTCTACTATACAGTATCAGGACTCATTGTGGGTTCCATTCTACCACTAGATAATTGGATTTGTTTTTCCAGTACTACCACTGCAATGCATCATTAGGGGGCCCTTCATTCCAGAGTGTGCCATCCTTCAGATGACATGTTAAACTGATATCCTATCAGCTTGAGTTGGTGGTATTTCAGGTGAATGAAAAAAGTAGGGGCCCTTTATTTATATACAAAAATAACTCTTATTTACAAAATATTTACAAATGTACAAATATAAAAATATGTTTATACAATCATACTAAATTTTCAACTCTATTAGACTCCACTCCTTCTTCTGTAACCATCATCTGATTTTACTTAATATTGTTGCAAAAATCTATAATCCAAATAACCACTCTGATGCCAATATCTACAGCCCAGAAACACCACTGATACACAGAACCACAGTTTATTCAAGCGCTTGACCTGATACTTGTTTTCTTGAATAAACTGTGGTTCTGTGTATCAGTGGTGTTCCTGGGCTGTAGTTATTGGCATCGGAGTAGTTATTTGGATTATTGGTTGTGTTTTAACCACTCTTACACCCTTTTGGAGTTTAATTGTTGCAAAAATCTATTTACCATTAAACATAATTTCACTTACGCTTTCATTCCATACAACCCATATAACATAAAATAACTGTTTATCTATTCTTTTAACAGATCCCCATTACATTATCAAAAAGCTAGGAGGCCAAAATTTACAAGATAGAGACCACAGCATTACAAGAGCACAACAGCGAAAGTTTACACTGCCGAAAGTTAAAAGAATGAACTGCAACTGTGCATGTCAGACACCAGCTAGAATATCTGAATAAAACTGAACTAGAAAACCTTTTCCATAGCATATTATGTTCTAGTAGCAGGCTTGTTTTGCAATTAGTTCCTGCTGCACATCTTCAGTAAACATTTACCTAAAGGGAATTAAGACCCTATCATTCAGGCAGTCAGTTGAAGTTGAATGTGGTCGGGGTACATCAAACACCCCTGTTCTTGTGTGAGTAGATCCATTCTGTAAGGATGTCCATTTCAAAAAGAAGGAAGAACCACTGCTGCCTGGGCCAGAATGGAGTCATCATTCATTCTGAGTCTTCAGAAATGCCCTGGATATGGGTATAAAAGCTTAGAAAGACATTCCTGTCCAAGGAAATGAAAAGGCATCTGTTTTCCAGGCCTTCTTACATGGAGTCCTGGAGCAGAATTTTGCCAGCTGATTGTTCATAGAAGAGTCAAATATGTCTACTTGAGGAACTTCCCACAGATGGATGAAATCTTGGAAGACTCCTTATCTAGTTTATAAAGGAGTCTGGTCTGGTGGATGAGCTATTATCCTCTGAAAAGGAGGAATTTCCACCCACTGCTATCTGTAACCTTGTTGATTGATGTTTATAACTCAGTTGTCTGAATGTAACTGCTGCCAAGACAGAAGTGGAGATTCAGACTTTCTGGAAGGGAAAATGGGCTGCCAGTGTGGGTAGTGACATGGTCCCCTTACACAGTCATTCTGATTTGTTGGACTATCCTTTGTTTTGGGAAGTTCGTGTATTCTTTTTGGAACCCCTTTGCATTGCTTCTTAAACATCTTGTTTACCAAAATTTTGCTGAGACTGTTAATTTTGCTTCTTGCTAAAATTGGACAAGGGTAAAAAAATCCCTCCTGAAAGATCATAGAGATTCCCTGTATCAGTTTACCCCTCTCATCACACTTTTTGATAATATCTACAGCAGTGGGAACAAAAACAAAATCTCTATCCAACGGAGAATTTAAAATCTGACTTTTTACATCATCTAGCAGGTTCTGAGAATGCAGCCAGGCAAACCTCCTCAAAACAGTACCAGTGGTCATAGCTCAGAAAGAATTATCAACAGCATCCTATGCACACTTTAAACAATGAGTTGTGGCCTGTAAGATGGAAGAAACTAAACCATTTAAAGCAGATTTTCCTCACAAGAAGAAACTGCAGAAAAAACATTCCTCAACCTTTCACAATTAGTCAGACAATTCAAAATTCTGAAAATGAATACTGCAGAAGGCATACGCCTTTTCCCTGCTTATCAATTATTATCCCATCCTTGTCAAAAAATGTAGGATTGGAATCAGGTAAAGGTCTAGCAGCAGAAGGATTAACTAAAGCTATAGCTGGTGGGTCAGGTTTTGGATAAGTGTATACAAACTTAAAAGACTGAGAAACATTATACAATCTATCTGCCTTTTTATGGGCAGCAGGCTGACTATCCGAAAAATTGCAAGCAGTGATGCACACATCCTCCAGTGTTGACAGAACTGGGGAAAAGGGGAAAGTTTCTGGAAATTCCATTTGTAACAATTCATAGTATTTCCCGAGGGACCGAAAATCCTGTGTTCGCCCACTGTAAACACTGCTAAATTTGGGAAATAGTTTCCATTCGTGAGGGTCTGTGTTTGTGCTGCTCAGCTTGTCTGCCATAGTTTTACTTTGATGGGCTATAGGATGTCCGTTCAGTGAGACTGTGCTGTAAAGCTATTCCCAAGCTAACATGGCTAGTCTGCAAAGGGGATAAGACCTGCTTCTCCCTTGTTTATTGATGAACCACAAACACAAAGGCAAAGAAAGCAGACACAAATATATGTTTCATCCTATTTTACGATCTTTTGAGATAGTCAAGTCTTGAACCTAGAAAGGAACAGCCTGTGCTCTAATAGTAGACTGACTTGGATTGGTTCATGGGGGAAGAGATATTAACTGAAATATTCCAAACAAGACAAGAGAAAGAGATATCTTTAAGAAAGTCACCAAAATGAGAGCAGGCTACACAATCAAATACTAAAGAAAAGTGTTAAGTCGTTTTATATTATTATACATCTTTTCAAAAGAAGTGTATGGAGATTTCTGTAAAATAATTTAGAATGTTTCATCTGTGGCAGTAAAAAATGGATCTTTATGACCCATATTCTCAAACTTTCATTGTTTGTTTTTCTTATCCATTGTACCCATAATATTGTTTTCCTCTGTAATATTGTTAATTTGTCTCTATTCGTATGTATTTGTATGTCTGTTTGGGGCTTTTCCCCTCGGGTTTCCACTGAAAAAGGGTAATTCTTACCCAGCTGGACCAACCCGGTTAACAAATGTAAATAAATAAATAAATAAATAAATAAATGTCCATATCCTTGTCTCTCTCTTTTAGAATCAGGAGTGCAATAACTGATTCTTTGACTTAACATGGTGTAATTTCTTCCCATGCTGTTGATGTCACTTCATCAATATTGCCAAGAAGGGCCTATCAGAAATAAAATTCAAAGCAGGTACAAAGAAGTACACTTCAAAGCTGTACCTTTGAGAAAAAGTATTAAGAGAAAAGCTTTGTTCACTCCTCTGAGTTGTAATGAATAACATAAATGAAAGTTTTGCACTTAACCATAACAGCAAACTGTCATTATCGCTCTCTGTTCATTTCAATGGTTCAGTAATCTGCTCTTGTGGTGGATCTGAGCCAGCAAACATTTCACTCAGAAGTTTCACCAGTGCTTGAGTTTTCCACATCTTCCATAATGCCTGGTGTGGTCCTTCTTGTTTATCTCTCTCTGATCAAGTTTGCCCTATATAGGATACTAAAGCACTGAAAAAAAAAGTGATCTGGAGAAAGACTTCAATCTTATTCCTACCAGACACATCCAGAAAGGAAGGTGACATTTTGTTAGGGGATTGGTGGACAGGACAATGAAATGGAGAGAGAGAGAGATAGAGAGAGAGAGAGAGAGAGAGAGACAAAAAGAGTCTATTGCTATGGTTAAGTACATAAACTTTGTATCCTGTATTGGCCTCTCCATCTGTCTTAATGGTCGGGACAGAATAACCAGCTACTTTCTTCACAGGTGGCATCGTGGTAGAATACCCCTGAGAGTGACAGTACCAAAAGTATGTCTGGACCTCAATACAAGGTCAAGTGATTGATCAAGCTGCGAATTGTTGACCATGTTTCTACGTCATAGATGTCAGTTCTAGCAGAGGGCTTGAAATAAGCCACAAAAGTTGAAACAAACCTTATGAAAGAACCTTTATGTTTTTATTGGTAATGGGATATCCTTGGAAAGACAGATAAAGGTGATACACTCTGAAAGCCATCTACACAAAGTGACCTTATATTCTTTGTCTCCTACTTTGGTTTTGGAAACTGATATGAGGTGGTCATGTTTCCTTATGGATTTTGTTGTACAAGGATAGAACCTTAACTGACAATGCACCCATGGTATGAAGTTGGTACTCCCCTTTACTCCAGAAAAGGTGATTTATGGAGGAAAAAGAGGCAGGCTCAAATAGGGGCTTCATAAGAGACCAAAGTATTAACGTCAGATCTCATGCTGGAATGAGGTCTATAAAGGTGGTCAAAGGAGAAAGGTGCCTTTGAGGAAGGCCTTATAAATCTTTACAGAGGCTATGGAAACAGAATGTAGGCCTAAATGAAAATTAGAAATGGCAGCTAACTGGACTTTGTTTGTGAAGTACAGTTGTGTAATTTGCACTTATCCAAAAGAGTAGATAATTGAATTCCACACTGCTATAGTAGTCTTTATGCTATACGAGTTGTGTCATGCCAAAGACACAATTAGCTACCTTCCAAAAGTTGTGGCTGTCTCCCACAGTTCTATTCTGACTGTAGATCAGTCAGCTCTGAGGAGGGGAAAACCATCAGTCAGAGTTGAAAATCTTTTGGACTTTCTTGCCTAAATATTAAGTAACAGCATACTCATCCTGAACTAAAAAAGCAAGAAATATATATCAAGTTATTTTCCAACAATAATTCTATACACTACTAGAGGATAGTGGGTGTGTGCAGCTACTATAACAGTGAGGAATTTGGATGTCTACTGTTATCTGTTTGACATGGGATGTCCTTTCTTAGTCCCAAATAAATAGCAGACTGACTTTTCTAAAGGACTTGGTTCTGTCAAGATAGTACCTGAACTGTCTCTACATGTCCAGGGTGTGTGGATTCCTTTCTTCAAGGTTCTGAGTGTTAGGATAGAACACTGGGAGTGTAATAGCCTAATTCAAATAAACTCTTAAACAACCTTGACATGAATGAGGGATTTATTTCTACTGATACTCTATCCTAAAAGCAGTACATACAGGGTTTATCCACCAAGAGAGCTTGCAAATGAGACACTGATTTTGTAGATATAAGGGCAAAAAGAAAAACAGTTTTCATTGTAATGAACCTGAAGTCTGTCTGTTGTGCAGGTTCAGATGGACACGTGGTTAACTTCTCTAACAGAAAGTTAAGATTCCAAGAAGGAACAACCTGTCTGGAAGGTGATCTAATGTGAAACACTCCTATCAGAAACTGTTTTACTAAGAAAACATTGAAGAAACAGAAGGATCCATGGGCAGACATACTCATGTGGTTACAAGATGTACCTTGCAAAGTAGTACGAAGACTAGAGGCTGGTAACTCACACAAGTATTGAAGCACCAATGGTACAATCACAGATAATGCTCCATATATCAACATAAGATTTTCTAGTTGCAGGATTTCTTGCATCCTTTAGAACCTGCTGCAATATGTCCACAAAAACAGGCACCTAAAAGGTATCAAAATCCAGGCAGATAATATAAGATGTTTTAGACTGGGGTATATCATGTTTTAGACTGGGGTATATCAAACTCCCATCTATCTTGTGTGTGTAGATCCAGATAGTGAGGAGGCTTGTGGTAATTGCCCCTGGACAATTCCATAAAACAGAGAACCAATATTGGCCTGGGCCTGAAGGGGTTACCACATATATTTCTGGAAAGTCCTTCTGAATCTTCAGAATTATCATGGGTATCAGTGGAAAGGGTGGAAATGCATAAAGAATATTCCACTGCAAGAAAATGAAAAAAAGTATCTATTAAGTTGTCTGCTTTGAAAGGAGGCCAAAAAATCCATTTCAAGTGTTCCCCAAAACTGCATCAATACCTGCAAGACTCCCTCATTCAAACTGCATTTGTGAGGTTCTGCCCTGGTCCTGCTCTGTTTGTCTGTCTGCTCCATTTGTCTGTTTTGCTCTGATATAATGTAATATGCTTGAAGAGTCAAAGAATGCTGAAGAACTAACTCCCAAATGATCACTGCCAGCCTGTATAGAGTGTAAGACTTTGTGGTCCCTAGCTTGTTGATGTACCACAACACTCACTGTTGAATATAATCATTGGGAGAAGTTCATGAGACTACAGATGATGAAGAGATAAAAGGCATGGATCACAGCCCACATCTCTTTTGAAATAGCATGCTTTTGCTCTGTCTGAAGAGTTTCACAAGCCTTGAACTTTACCATCATAGGAGCTATCCCTAAGGAAAATTTGAAGAGTCTGTAGTTACAGATGGAACTGGAGGTTGAGAAAAATCAAAAACATTTGCTGTGGAGTGTCTGTAAGACATCCTAGACAGACAATCCAGTGTGAAGTGGTCAAGGAGGATTTCTGAATGTTTATCTTGAATCCCAAATTGGTTAGAAGCCCACGTTAAGGGGTCTTGACTTTTGGGGAAACAGTCCACAAAGATAAACAAGGAAGAAAAATGTGTGCCACCAAATGACCTCCCACACCACCAGAAGCTAAAAAAAGAAGTTATGTTCTTACCATAACAGTCCATCTGTGTTGTCGATCCCCATTCATTCTTGACAGTTGGGTCTCGGTTCCGTCTTGGGAACTGACTCAGCTGCTGTAACAAGCTCGTGCCAGCCAAAAACTCTCGGGCTAAGGCTACCCATAGTGCCTGTCTTCCCTTCTCTTCAGATCGAGTTTGCCCATAGAAATAAAAAGCGGAAGCTTTGTCTGAGCAACTGCCCTACTACTGAACCAGGACTAGATCCAAACCTCGAGGAATCTTTAGAGGTGGTAGGAGGGTGGGATGTCAAGAATGAATGCAGACCGACAGCACAGATGGAATGTTATGGTAAGAACATAACTTCTTTATCTGATGTTGTCAATCTTCATTCATTCATGACAGTTGGGACAGAGTCCCTAGCTACTTTGTGTCCTGGGAGGCCCCCAGGAAGGATATTCCTGAGCATCATAGAGCCAAAGGATGCACTTCTCCTGGAGACCATATCCAATTTGTAATGAGTGATAAAGGTATGAGGGGGTAGCCCAAGTAGCTGCTGCACAAATGTCATCCATGGAGGCTTTAGAATGAAAGGCCACCGAAGTGGAAACTGATCTGAAAGAATGAGCCTTGACTTTAGTTGATAGACTCACTTTATTTTGATGATAAACAAAGGTGATGCAATCTCCCAATCATTTTGACAAGGTGATTTTGTCTGTGTACATCCAACAAATGCAAACGATATTCTCCTTTGTTTGAAAAATTCAGGAAGAAAACTGGCAGGTCAATGGATTGGTTAATATTTGAGTCTGAGACAACTCTGGGTAGAAAGGAGGGGTTACTCCTAAGAGATACTCTCTCTTTATGAAAAATGATGTATAGGCACTTTACACACAAGGCCTGAAATTCTGATATTCTCCTGGCTGAAGTGATGGCTACCAGGAATAAGGTCTTCCAAGATAAACATTTTATATCATATGTGGCTGCTGGCTCAAAGGTCTGATGGCTCAAAGTTTGTATGACTAACCTCAAATTCCAAAGTTCAATGGGCTCTTTAAAAGGTGGCTTTAAATGCATAACTTCCTTAAGGAAGGTTTTGCAGAGGCAGTGAGACATCAAGGAAAAATCATCAAAGCCATTATGGAAACTTGAAATACCTGCTAAATAGACTCTGATAGTAGAAACTAAGTCTCCTGATTAGAGTAAAGGTGACAAATATTCTAACACCTTATTAATTGAAGCTGAAAAGGGGTCAACTCTTTTTCCTTGAGACCAGATCACAAATCTGTTCCATTTACTACGATAAAGTTTCCTGGTGGATGGTTTATGGGAAGCCAGAAGTATCTTTTGTATTGGGGAAGATAGATTATTCTGCCTGGCAATTACCGGATGTGGAGGTACTAAGCTGTCAGCTTGACACTTGGTAGGTTGGGATGGACCAGCCCCTGCAGATAAGACAGCAGTCCCAGAGTTGGGGCCAGAGTCCACAGATGGTGAAGTAGGTGAGGCCAAAGAAATGGGAACCAGACTTGACATGGCCAAAGGGTGAAATGAGGATCACTTTGCTTCTCAACCATTGCAATTTTTTTGAAAAATTGGGGTATTAGGGGAAAAGTAAGAAAGGCATAAAGCAGTCCAGGGGGCCAATCGTGCAGAAGAGCATCTCTTGGGGACTCCCCCTGGGGGGAGGAGTAGGCCAAAGTAGTTGCTGCATGTGTGGTTCGTGGGAGATGCAAACAGATTACAGCAAGGCTGACCCCAACAACGAAAGATCTCTGTTGCTACTATTGGACTGAGAGACCACTCATGAAGCAGGAAAATGCATCTGCTCAGTTTGTCCGCAATCACATTGGAATTCCCAGGAATGTGCATTGCTATCAGAAAGCGGTTGGAGGCGATCGCCCATTGCCATACCCTAGGGGCTTCCCGACATAATGGATCGGATTCCTCCCTATTTGTTGATGTACCAGATGACCGACATGTTGTCTGATTAGATAGCAATTGTCCCCGATGGAAAGGCAGATTGGAATGCATGCAACACTAAAAGCACCGCCCTCAGTTCTAGGATTTTGATATGCAAATTGGCTTCTAAGGGGAACCAAGTGCCTTATACTGTCTTTCCCTGAAAATGCCCCCCCCCCACCCCATAAGGGATTCTTCTGTGGTCACTACGGCCTTGGGCTGAGGGGGTGAAAAAGGGAGACTCCAAAACTCCTCTTCTGGCTTCATTCACCAATTCAGATCCTGCTTGCATCGATTTGTTATACGGACTGGATAAGACATGGGTTGTGTTAACAGAGACCACTGTGAAGCTAAGAGACATTGAAGTAGCCTCATGTGGAATCTCAACAGGGGAACTAAGGTAATTGTTGCTGTCATTGACCCTAGTAGTTGTAAGACTAAGTGAGCTGGGACTATGTCCTGAGACAGTATCACTTTGAGCTGTGACCTTAACCTTTGTAATCTGTGAAGAGATAGAGCAACCATACAGGATCTCGTATCAAATGTCTCTCCGATGAATTCTAAGCTTTGAGTGGGTGCCAGTTTTGACTTTTCTTTGTTTATTGAAATGCCTAAGAACTCTGCCAGTTCTAGAACGCAATATAAGGTGTGAAGCAGTAGATGCCTGGTGGGGCAGTAAGGAGCCAATTGTCTATATATGGAAACACCTGGAATCCTTGCAGCCTCAGATGAGCTGCTACCACTGCCATGCATTTGGTGAACACCCTGGGGGCTGTGGTGAGACCAAAGGGCAATGCGCAAAATTGATAATGACTGGCTCTCAGCCAGAAGCGGAGATATCTTCTGGAGCGCTTGTCCATTTTTATGTGGTAATACGCATCCTGACGATCTATAGAGCACATCCAATCATCTTTTTCCAGAAAAGGAAGGACAGACTGAACTGTGACCATCTGGAATTCTGTCTGTCTGACAAACTTATTCAAGATACTGAGGTCAAGAATCGGCCTCCAGTCCTCTGTCTTTTTTGGCACTAAAAAGAATCTTGAGTAAAATCCAGATCCTACTTGGTCTGGTAAGACAGTCTGAATGACTCTCTTCGTGCAGCTTTTGAATTTCTTGAGCTGCTGCATCCCTCTGACTGGGTGGAATGTCAGGGATTCGCCTTTGTGGCCCTGGATACAAATCGAAGGGGATATGGTAACCTCCGGTAATTATTGTCTGCACCCAGGAATCTGATGTTATTGAATGCCAGGCTAATTGGTGCAGATAGAACCTTCACCCGACTGCCTCCAGAGGTAAGCCTCAGGAGCGCTGATAGGGTTACCCAGAGAAAGAATCTCTGGAGCCCAGGTTACACGGGCTCCTTCTGCCATGGGAGGGGCATCTTCCTGATGAGTTCCCCCCCACTACCCCAGAGAGAAAACTCACCACGTGTCCCATAAAGGCCCTTGGGACTTCCTGAACCACTTCTTTCCACTCCTCTGATTCCTGGAATATGGTCATTGAGGAGTGGAAAAATGTACGCCCACAGCAGAAAGGGTCTTTCCATCCTTTTCACACCTGGCTAATGTGTCTTTAACTTTTGGGTCAAACAGCGAGGAAGCATCAATGGGAGCGTTGACAAAGGAAGACTTGAAGGGGTCTGCAAAGTCACACAAGCGCATCCAGGCATGACATCTCATGACACCGTCTGCACCAACTGCTCTGGCCACCCCTTTGTTTGTATGTGCAATCAACTGCATGAACAAGTTAGAGATGGATTCTAGGGTTGCAAGCTGGGAGGCAACCTTATCATGTACCTTGTCAGGCACTGCTCCTACTAGGGTTCCTGAAAGTTCAGTGATCAGGTCCCTTTGAAAACCAGTGAAATCTGCCAAATAATTCAACAACCATATTGCAAAGGTCGTTGAAGCATAAACCAGCTTCCCTAATCTATCCAACATCCGAGTCTCTTGGTTTGGAGGATGGACAGTAGGACTTTCCTCTGCGAGCTCCCTTTTTGTGGCCACTGCCACCACCATAGCATCTACCCTAATCCCTTGGACCAGTGGGGTTGATCCTCTGGGGGGGGTACAGTATTTTGTCAGGTTTCTGGGGAATTTGCTCAATAGTATCAGAGGCCTTCCAAGAACATTGCACGATGAGCTTGACTAACTCATCTGCCGGCGGGTTCACCCAGGAAGTAGAAGGTCAGGTACAGAAAGCCTGCAAGAAGACAGATTCCTTGGAGGAAGGGTTGGTGGGCTTCCAGTCACCCCTCTGCTTTAAGATTTCTAGGATGTCTCCAAAGGAGACATCTTCAGGAGGCGACCATGTGGACCATTCCCCTTTATCGTAATCTGTATCCTTGGTGAGAGACTCTTCCAGAGAATCAACGTGCCTCCTCTTGCACAATCTCTTACAGGGTGGCTCATCAGGGAGGACGTCTGAGGAGGACTCCAAAGAGAGGGTACCCTGCAGTAGGGTGTCTTGCTGCTCCCGTGCCTACTGTCCCAATGTAGTAGACTGTGACAGCTGCGTGCCAAAAGACACATAGATATGACATTCCAACACAGAGGGTGCCAACTGTGAGCTTGCTGAGGTGAGCACTCTCTCCATAATCTGAAAGGCAGACCTGCCTGAAGTGGGATGGGAGCCTGGAACCGAGAAAGACAACCTCAGAACTGGGGGGTCACACCCCGCTCCAATGAGTCTGCCTCCACAGAAGAAGTGGCAAGAGGTCTTGGAACTGTCAAAGCAACGGAACTGTAGATGGCGCCATGGAAAAAATTGGTCCCATACTAGGGATTCTAGAGCCAGCAGCCAAGTCATGGTCTCATGGTTAGGTCAGCTCTGACTGAGCCGAGGTCCACAGAGTGGGTTCCGGCACCAAGGTGAGATTCACCATCGTTACCAAAGAGGTTGGCACTGGGAGCGGCATCGGCATCAAGGGCTCCAAATCCTGTGTGGAGGTTGAAGGAGAAAGATAAGTTGTAGTCTGTGGAGAACAAAACCTTGGCTCTGGGTGGGAGGGAGTCCTAGATGGGGTAGGAATACCTCTGGCTGCCAACAGCTGATCCACCAATCTAACTACATCAAGCTCCAAAAGGCTCCTGGTGGAATGAACAGAAATACCCGAGGGAGATTCTGGATGATCAATAAAGGGACTGAGCTGCTGACCAACAAGGGGGTCAATAGATGTGGAATATTGAATCTTGGCAAGGGATTCGACCTTCAGCACGATGGTCGGTTGACCAAAAGCTTGTGTTGGGGGGAAGTGACCAGTTACAGAGAAAACTATCATTGGTGCAGAGAGGGTCTGAGGTACTGTAGTAACTTTAGTTGGTTCCATAGGAATAGATGGCAATGTGGAAGAGGTCACAGACTCCGGTGCCGAGATGGTTGTTGGTGCCAGTTTCAATTGTTTAGACTTCAGTTCTGTGGAAACCTGGCCTTTGGACGATTTTGGTTCTTGAGAATGAGGAGACACTGGAACTGAGCAGCACCTCTTTTTCTCTTCTTTTTTAGGAGGTTTTGACACCTCAGTCTCAGACAAAGCCTCTGAAAAGGGTTTTTTTAACAACCCCTTTAGGATCAACTTGTTTCGACTCTCTGCAAAGGTCCGGGCACTAAAACCCTTACAGAGCTCCCACGGAGGCTGGATTTCAAAGTGTGGCACCCCCAAACAATAAATGCAGGAAAGATGCCCATCAGAGTTGGGCATCTTTCTGCCACATTTCTCACATTGTTTAAAACCAGTTGTAATTTTTTTCTCAGCCATTATTAGGTAAATCACAAAAAATAATGAACAGCCGTTTATGCGATCACACACATGCACAATAGTGAAAAAATAGAGCAAGTTAAAGGGTTTTTTTTAATAAAGTGTACCAACAATGGTAGCAAGAGAAATACCCAGAAGGGCAAACGGGAAGAAAGAAGAAAGGAGAAAGAATACCAACAATGGTATTTAAGTTACCAGAGGTAAGAGGGAAGGGAGGGACCTACACCAACTATGGTAAAGAAGAAACACCAAATAGGTAAAAAAATAGGTAAAACAGCACTCACACACTAATTTAGTAATATAGTATAAAACAACCAAGAAATATTAAAGAGGGGAGCTATAAAAGAGAAGAATACTGAGAAATATATAGAAAAATAAAGCACATAGCTTGAGAGCATGGCTTGATGCGTCTTGAAACTCTACATGGCAAATGAGATCTGAAGGGAAGGGAAGAGAGGCACTATGGGTACCCTTACCTCCAGAGTTTCTGGCTGGCGTGAGCTTGTTACTGCGGCCGAGTTGGTTCCAAGGACGGAACCGAGACCCAACTGTCATGAATGAAGATTGACAACATCAGATTAGTGTTTTCAGACAGGAAACAGACTGTAGTTAGGAAATAAGTTTTTTAAAGGGATCATGACATATATGCAAATTAAAAGCAAAAAAATCATTTCTCTCTCTATTATATATATATATATATATATACACACACACACACACACACACACACACACACACACACACACACACACAAAACACTTTAAAATAAATATTTTTGTGTGGTAGGATTCCGCCAAATTGGACTTAGTGCCAGAAAGGAGCTGAAAGTACAGCTGCTGCTCTTCTGAAGCCTATGAGCTGCTTCTTCACAAGGTGTCTAAAAACATATTTTCCACTCTCCACTCTGACAGCTGAGCTTTCTTTCTCAGGGGTGACCAATCAGTAGTCAGAGTGAATGTGTGGGTGGGAAATAGAACTTTGGGAAGATAGTTGTTTTCTCTTGAGCAAGGCACAACCCCTATCACCTAAAGGCTACTGCAGCAATGGGAATAATGAATATCTTGCACCTGTGTCCAAAAGTCCTGCTAAAAACTGTAGAAGAGGAAGAACCACATCTCAGAAAGGTAAAATTGTTGGTCCACTACTCATAATGAAACCATTTTCTACTTGACTTTGTACAGATTTCTAGTAGATTGTTTTTGAGAAGTGGCTACAAATCTGAACTACTCTGCCAGGCAATGCAGAGTTATTGTCAGTCACTGGAATTGGAGAAACCATGCAATTAATTTGAGAGAGTTGATGTCCGGATGAAGCTTCACAGATGGGTGAGAAATATGGTCAAGTTGCAGATCCAGTGACCATGGTGTACATGTCGGATGAGGCTATATCACTGGAAACCATATTTGCCTGTGCCAAAAGAGGGCTATAAGGATGACTGCTGCATTGCACAGTGATGCTTTTTTGTAAGAACTTTATCATTAATAGAAGGGGGGAAGCATACACAAGTCCAGGCATCCAAGGATGGACCACAGCATCCCAGGGTGTCTGTCCACATAAGGGGATAAGGGTGAAGTAGCAGCTGCATATGGTACCGTGGGGAGATGCAAAGAGATTGCAGCAAGGCTGGCCCCAGTGGATGAATATCTTGTTTGCCACTGTGAGACTGAAGGACAACTGTTGAGGCATAAGGATGCATCAACTGAACCTGTTTTTAGAAGTCTAGTCTAAACTGGAATGTACATTGCTATTAGAAAGAGCTGTGAAGACATCACCCACTGCCACACTTTCATGGCCTACTAGCACAAAGGATAAGAAGAGTTTTGTCCCTGCTTGCAGATATACCATACCACTGACATATTGTCTGTGTGGATGGAAATCACATCCCAGGGAGGGACATCCTGAAGTGTCTGTAATGCCAGAAGACCATCTCTTATCTCCAGAATACTGATGTGAAGGTGATCCTCTTGTTGTGACCCACTTTGTAAACCCCCCTCGAGATACGGTTTTGTGGTAACTGTAGCCAATGGTAATGTAAAACCAAAGGGTTGTCCTTCTTGAAAAAACAGGGGAATGAACTGACCATTTCAGACAGCCGAAACAGAGACCAATGAGCACTGAGTGTCCATTCAAGAAAGTGTAAGTAAAATGATGGAAGACGGAGGAGCATATTATTGCCTGGGCCTCCGCTGAAAATGGATAAGTATCCAGTCAGACTATCCTCGTTAACAAATGTAAAATAAAAAATAAATAAAATAAATTTGAAGACCTTTTGTACATGTAGCTTGAGGGAGGTCAGCATTGGGTGTGGGAGCATCACTATTTGCATTGCTGTATCCACATGACAGCCAATAAAAATTAAGGACTAAGAAGGTTCCAGATCTCAATTTTCAAGTTTAATGGAGATACTCAGACCATCATAAGAGCAGTAAATAATATCTTACCAGACTCAATAATCCCTTTGTATTTGTAGTTAGGAGCCTGTCATATCGACAGAGGGAATAACTGTAACCCTTCCAGCTTGACATGTACCATGACCACCAACATGCAATTGGTGAATACCTTGGAGGCTGGGTTGAGCCCAAAGGGCAGTGTTCAGAACTGGTAATGACTGGTTAAAGCAAAAAGCACAGGAACTGTCTGGACTATTTTGTGATCTTGATGGGGTAGTAACCATCCTGAAGGTCTATCAAGCATATCTAGTCCCCTTCCTGTATAAGTGCTAGAATGGACTGTACTATGTCCATCTGGAATTTTGTCTTCTTTACATGTAGATTTAGGCCACCAAGATCCAAAATGGGCCTGAAGTCTATGGTCTTCTATGGCAATAAAAAGAATTGTGAGTAGACTACAAATTATTACACTTATCTTGAATGTGGTGGGACTTCTTGGATATTTCTGTTTTGTAGACGTTGTAAAATTTCTTGAGCTGCTGCTGATTTATGGTGGGGTGGAACATCTGGGTGGGCCTTTGTACTGTGTTACAGGATGGTGAGAAAGGTATAATATAGCCTTTGGATATTATTTTCTTCAACCACATGTCTTCTGTGATGGCTGACAATATTCTGGGTGAAGACATTATCATCCCCTAACTGGCTCCACAGGGGATCAACTGGACAACTTTTCAGGAGTGCTGAAAGATTTTCCCTTAAATATGGCCTCTAAGCCCTTGGTTATGTGGGCATTTCCTGTCCCTAGAGGGTGACATCCATTAAAGGATCCTCTCTGCCATGAAGGGCCATGTCTGAAGAGAAGTCATGAGGAGGATGCTAGGATTTTTCAAACCAGAGCCCCTTATTATTCTAGAGGTTCCTGGAATAGGAACTCCAACAACAGTCTTTTCTCTGCTTGCTCACTCTTCATGAAAGTCTTTTTAACTCTGTTGCCAAACAGTGATGATTCATCATAGCAGCATTCAGAAAGGACATCTTAAAGTTGTCTGCAAAACTGCACAATCTCAGTCAGACATTACACAACATGGCTATGCCAGTGCCCGCTGCTCTCACTGCCCCATCAGCTGCATTGAATTATAACCTCATGGAGAAGCTGATGACAGACAACATGGTAGAACACTGGGCTTCCATTAATTCCTTGTGTCTAGCGTAGGTTGCCTCTGAAGGGAATTCAAAGCCTGTTCAACTAGCTCCCTTTGGAACCATGCCATGTGAGAAATATAGTTTAGCAATCTCAAAGGAGAAAATTTCTGAGGTGTAAGCCTGCTTTCCAAATCTGCCTATCACCCTAGACTCCTTATTAGAAGTACCACCTGTGGAGCTAATCTGATAGCTCTTTTTCAGTGGTCACTGCAATGACAATGGAATCAAACATCCCTTAATATAACAGAGATGATCCTTGGGAGGTATAGGACCTTGCCTGGTTTCTGGGATACTAGATCAAGCTTGTGGAGCTCTCAGCATACCCTCTCCACAACAATGAGATGATAGGACCATCAGCAGAAGGGACCAGCAAGGAAGTAGGGGGACAGCTCTAAAAGCCTTGAGAAACACTTCCTCTTCCAAAGAAGAAGAATTTTCAGTGGGCCAGTCCCCTCCTTCTGCCTCATCATTTCCATAATTTCTCCAAAGATGGAGTCTTCAGGGGTACTATGGGGGACTTCCTATTCATTGAGGTCTGTGTCCTGTGTGAGAGATTCTGTTTGGGAACCTGTGACCTGTGTGTGCCCTTTTACGATGACATTTCTTGTGCACCTGGGGGGGGGGGGTACTGAGGAACCAGAAATGTCCATATGTCTATGCTGAAGGGAGGTTTTGAGGCCCTCGAAGCTGGGCTGTCCATGGGACTGAAGATGACACTGGGTTGGGAGGGTGAAGTCATAAGAGGAAAAGGATCCTCTTCCTGAGTAGGATGATGGGCAAAAATCCTTTTAAATGCCTCAAATGCCAAAGCCATCAACAATGGCAATGTAGAAGGCAGCATCTGGTCCATCTCTAAGTCTAAAGAAGACGAGGATGATGGAAATGATGGCAGTCTCTCAGGCGCTGAAGGTTTGGTTCATTTTGAAAACAAGATCAGAGATGAAGAATCCAGCACTAAAGAGCTCAAAGTCATGAAAGGACTCAAGAAAGTTGGTACTAACAGGGGTTTTGGGACACTGGTGCCAATCGTTTAGCTCCAAGATACTTCAGGCTCTGAAGGTTTTAGAGTCAAGCTCAATGGATGCAGTTTTGGTGCTGGTAAACAAGATGCTGCTGGTGCTAACAGAGGGATGACTGGGATTCCTTACACTCTGAAGCCACCAGCACAGAGATTGGTGCAGGGGATGGAACAAAGGTAAGAGGAGTGGGGGGGGGGTTCTGCCCTCTCTGGGCTGGGGTGTGGAGGGAGAAAGGATAATTCCCATGTTCCTTTAAGCTTTCCCAAAGGCCCTCATCATTTGGTTCCAATCGAAACTACCACTCTCATGGTGGACTTGGTAGACCTAGGTGGGGACACAGAAGAAGGTCTAGAACCCATGTACCTTGAGAGCTCCCTCTAGGAGGATCAGAAACTTGCTGGGTTTCTTTTCTCTGGGACATATCATAAACAGTAATAGTCTCAGTATCCACAGCTGTCAATACTGAAGGTCAAGAAATTGGTGGTTTTGATATAATCATAGCCAATACATGGGCTTGTCCTGTTGGTCTAGAAAGTTTTGGAGTTGGAGAAGAAGAAGAAACAATACTATCAGAATGCTTTTTTTTCTTTCATTCTATCCATTTCTTTCTTTTTAGATTTGTCTTTGTCTAAACTACTAGTACACATTTCCTCAGTGCTGTTGAAAGGCTGATTAAAGCAGTGAACAGTTAATCCTCTCATGGAAGAAATGAGAAGGCTTTTCGGTTTTAGTTTATTCCTACTGCCAATAAGAAATCAAAGTTCAAAGGACTGACAAATCTCACACTGGACATCTAAGTGCTCCAGCCCCATACATATATCACACTGTTGATACAGATCCTGAGGTGGGAATTTGTGACCACATTTTGTACATTTTTTAATTTCCATATTGATTACTTAAGGCTGTAAAAAGAAAAATACTGTCAAAAATATAAGTATGCCACACAATGTCAATGCCTTAGATAGAAGAGAGAAAATAAAGTTTTCTTTTTGTTTGTTTCTTTTTTAATCAGAAATAGGGAGGCTTGGCATGGCATCTACAGGTAGATGAGAGCTACTGTAAAGTTACAAAACATAAGGAAGCTTTAATAAACTAGAACAAGTTATCAAGTCTTGGTAATAAAAATAACTATTATTTACTAATTAATAATACTATTATTAGGAAAATAACACTAACTTTTCCTGTCAGTAAAGGGTGGATTAAATAGGCTTAGGAAGTCTTTGGCTGAAAAACAGACAGAGAAGCTAGAAAATCTATTATTTTTAAATACATAATCATAAAGGCAAGAGCATTTACATTTCTAAAAGGTAGGCAATAAGAAAAAAAGAAGTTATGTCTTACCATAACGTTCCATCTGTGTTGTAGATCTTTATTCATTCATTACTGTTAGGACTTTGGTTCTGTCCTCGGAACCGACACGGCCGTTTCCAGGCTCGCACCAGCCAAAAACTCTCAGCTAAGGCCTACCCATAATGTCCCTCTCATAGTCTCTCTAGATCAAGTTTGCCCACCCCTATATTATACAGATAATAAGAGAAAAACAGAAGGAGGTTCTGTCTGGGCAGATACCCTAACCAGGAATTCCTAAAGTCCACCAGGAGTCCAGGCAGGGGGAAGGAGGGCAGAAAGTAATGAATGAATAAAGATCTACAACACCGATGGAACATTATGGCAAGACATAACTTCTTTATCTGATGTTGAAAATCTTTACTCATTCCTTACTGTTAGGATAGAGTCCCCAGCTATTTGAGTCCTGGGTGGCCCCAAGGAAGGATATTCCTGAGCACCATAGAACCAAAAGATTTTCATCCCCCTGGAGGCCAATTCCAATTTGTAATGAGTGATAAAGGTATGAGGTCTTGCCCAAGTGGCTGCTGCACAGATATCATCCATAGAGGTTCTGGAATGAAAAGCCACAGAAGTAGCCATTGATCTAGTACAATGAGTCTTTATTCTGGAAGGTAAGGATAGCTTATTCTGGTGGTAGATAAAGGTAATGACGTTTCTAAGCCAGGAGGACAGAGTCACTTTGGAGACAGGTTTACCCAATTTGGGTCCTGCAAAGGCCACAAACAATTGATCCATTTTCCTGAAAGATTTAGTCTTGTCTAAATAACAGCGAAGCTGCCTATGAACATCAAGGGTGAGCAACAGATACTCCCCCTGTTTGAATGTTGAGGGAAGAAAACCGGCAGGTCAATAGATTGGTTAATGGAAAAAAACGCAATTACCTTGGGCAAGAAAGAAGGATCAGTATGAAGGGATACTCTATCCCTGTGGAAGTTCAAGTAAGGTCTCTTGACACTCAAGGCCTGCAACTCAGATACTCTTCTTGCTGAGGTAAGTGCTACTAGAAGTAGAGTCTTCCATGACAAAAATTTTATATCACAAGAACCAAAAGGCTCGAAAGGAGGGCCTGTTAATGACTGAAGTACCAAGGTCAAGTCCCAGGGTTCTCTGGAGGGCTTGACAGGAGGTTTAACGTGTAATACTCCTTTCAAAAAGATCTTGCACAGGTGGTATAACACAGAAGAATTATCAAATCGATTATGAAAATTTGCGATAGCTGCTAAATGTATACTGATTGTCAATGCTGAGGCTCCTGCATGTAGAAGAGTCATCAGGTATTGTAGGATCTTCTGAATAGGCATAGAGAAAGGATCTAAGTTCTGATCTTTGGCCCAAATAGAGAACCTAGCCCATTTACTAGAATAAATTTTCTGGTGGAAGGTTTGTGTGAAGCCAGAAGAATTTCACGAACGGGAGATGAGATATCAGGCAGCCTGGCAATCATTGGAAGTGGAGGAACCAAGCTGTGAGCTTTAGGCTGTGGAGATTGGGGTGAATCAGTCCCTGAGGATGAGTTAGTAGACCTTGGGAATGATCCAGGATCCACGGGCTGTGAATCAGATGAGGCCATAGGAACGGGAACCAGATTTGACGGGGCCAATAGGGGGCAATAAGGATCACTTTGCTTCTCAACCTTTGAGCTTTCTGGAGGAATTTTGGGATGAGGGGAAACGGGGAAAGGCATACAGTGGACCCTGGGGTCAATCGTGCATTAGAGCATCACTAGGGGTTCCCCCTGGAGGGGGATCAGGGCAAAGTAGCCTCTGCATTTGTTGTTTAAGGGGGAAGCAAACAGATCGCAGCAAGGTTTGCCCCAGTGGCAGAAAATCCAATCCGCTATTACAGGATTGAAGGACCACTCGTGAGGCATCAGCATGTTCCTGCTCAAATTGTCCGCAATAAGGTTGGAACTCCCGGGAATGTGCGTTGCTATAAGAAAGTGGTTGGAAGCTATCGACCAGTGCCAAATCCTCATGGCTTCCCGACACAGGGGGTAAGACTTGGTTCTGCCTTGCTTGCTGATATACCAGATGACTGACATGTTGTCCGAATGAATTGCAATGGTCCCAGAAGGGAGGGATGTATGGAATGCTTGCAACGCTAAGAGAACTGCCCTCAGTTCCAGGACATTTATGTGCAAACTGGCCTCCGTGGGGGACAAGGTGCCTTGGACTGTCTTTCCCTGGAAATGCCCCCCCACACCCTAACGGGAAGTGTCCGTGGTCACCATGGCTGTGGGCTGGGGGAGACAGAATGGTCGACACCAAATATTCATTTCTGACTTCATCCACCATAACATTTCTTCCTTGCAAAGATATGTAAGACGTATCATGTGGTTGAGTGGGTGAGTTAAGATCAACCACTGTGAAGAAAGGAGCCACTGTAGTATTCTCATGTACAACCTCATCAATGGTACTAGAGTAATGGCAGCTGCCATAGCGCCTAAGAGTTGCAGTACAAGGTGTGCTGGTACAAAGGTCTGTGGAAGAAGGGCTTGGATTTGGTGTCTTATTTTCAAAATCCTGTGAGAAGGGAAGGAAGCTTGACAGGATGTTGTGTCGAAAACTGCTCCAATGAATTCCAGTGTTTTTGTTGGGGACATTTGAGATTTATCCTTGTTGATTGTAATCCCCAAGTGGAGAACGAGGCCTTGAGTGTAAGAGAGGCTGTGGATTAGAAGATTCCTGGTTGGGGCGGTAAGAGCCAATCATCTAGATACGGAAACACCTGGAATCCTTGTAGTCGAAGATGAGTTACTACCAGTGCCATACATTTGGTGAACACTCAGGGGGCTGTCGAGAGACCGAATGGCAGTGCCCTGAAAGTACAGTTGTGTACACTTACCATAAATGTAGATGTTCGAGTGTATTCACTGTTGCAGTCCTAACCTGGTAGCCCTCGATTGGCCAGAATACCAAAGGTAAGTAAAAATTATGTCGGCTGTCATCGGTTGTAAAGGACGTCAGGGCGTCCATTACAAAAGGAGGCAGCCAACGTCACTTCCTCAGTCTTTCTTGCTATAACAGTCAGAAGACCCAGAAAACAATGCTTAAACTAAATTTAGCCTGTACCTTAGGAAAAGAGAAAAGGGGGAAGGAGGGAGGGAAAGCAGGACTGCAACAGTGACTACACTCGAACATCTACATTTATGGTAAGTCTACACAACTGTACTATGTTCATCCCGTTTCACTGTTGCAGTCCTAACTAATGGGTTGATTACCAAAGCCTAGAGAAAAGGGAGGAGGAATCAAAAGAATCAAGGATTGGAGATAATGCCCTGCAGAACAGCAGTGGCAAACCCTGCCCTGGCTCTTGAAAACAAAGGCAAATTATAATGTTTTGTGAAAATGTGAACAGAAGACCATGTGGCAGCCTCCAAAATGTCTTTAGTAGGGACACCCCTTAAAAAAGCTGCAGAAGTGGAAGCTGCTCTAGTTGAATGGGTCTTAACCCCGTGAGGAGGAACCTTGCCATGAAAGGAATAACAAAAAGTAATACAATGAGCAAGCCATTTAGAAATGGTTTGCTTAGAAATAGCCTTGCCCTGGGCTCCAGGGGCAAAGCTGACCAATAGCTGTGCTGATTTCCGGAGGTCTTTAGTCCTGTCCAGGTAAAACCTGAGCTGTCCATGCACATCAAGAGAATGTAAGATCCCTTCACCCATATTTCGAGGATTAGGAAAGAAGGTAGGAAGGTGTATGGACTGATTAACAGTCAGGCCAGAAACCACCTTAGGCATAAAGGAGGGGTTGGTTCTCAGAGAGACCCTATCTGCATGGAAAATAAGAAAAGGCTTCACAGCCGTCAAAGCATGCAGCTCCGAAACCCTCCTTGCTGAAGTTATAGCCAAGAGGAAGGCAGTCTTCCACGAGAGAAACTTTAATTCTACAGTGGGAGCTGGCTCAAAAGGAGGAAGAGTGAGTTTCTCTAGAACAAAATTAAGATCCCAGGCTGGAGTAAGCGCCCTTCTGGGAGGTTTTAAGTTGCAAGCACCTCTAAGAAACATATTCATCAGAGGATGACAGAAAATGGGTTGTTCAAAAGAACAATGAGCAGAAATGGCCGAAGCATGGATCTTGATAGAGGAAAAAGAAAGATCACCCTGAAACAAATCAGCCAGGTATTCCAGGATCAGAGGAAGGGTAGGCTGAGAAGAAGATTCCCCTCTAGCCTGCATCCAAAGAGAGAATCTTTCCCATTTGTCAGCATAATACTTCCTAGTGCTAGGGCTCCTGGCCTCCCTCAGCACGTCAACCACCTGCTGGGAAAGTGAAGAAGAAAAGGATGGAGTCATACAATGAGCCAAGCTGCCAAATGGAGAGACTGAAGATGAGGATGTAGAATGCTTCCCCCTTCCTGAATCAAAAGATATGGCTTCAGAGGAAGATGCCAAGGAGGAAATTGGGAGAGACTGCGAAGCAGTGGATATCAATGCTGCCTGGGCCAGTCCGGAGCTATGAGAATAGTCCTTGGTTGTCTGTCCCTGATCTTCAATAATACTCTGGGAAGAAGAGGAAGAGGAGGGAAGGCATAAACTGACAGCATCATCCAATGGAAGGACTGAGCATCCACTTTCCAGGCTCTGTTGTGATACTGTCTGGTGCAAAAAAGACATAGAAGATGGTTGTCTGGCGAGGAGAAGAGATCCAGTTGAGGAGTGCCCCAACGTTGAATGATGCTGAAAAAAACTTCTCTGTTCAGCTGCCACTCATGAAGATCTGCTCAACTGGTCTACCAAAACACTGAGCCTTCCTGGAAGAAACTGAGCTAGGAGATGCAGGCCCTGGGATGCTGCTATGGACCAAAGACTCATGCTCTGTCTGTACAGGAGGTAAGAATGAGTCCCTCCCTGCTTGTTGATGTACCACATGACTTTGGTGTTGTCTGTCCTGACAAGCAGGGTCCCTGGAGAAACAAGATGCTTGAAAGCTAGTAACACCTGCTGGACTGCCATCAACTCCTTTAAAGTTATGTGCAGGTGCATCTGCTGGGCATTCCAACTTCCCTGTATGCATCTGCCATCCAGGTGAGCTCCCCAGGTGTAGTCCAATGCGTCTGTGATAAGAACTTGAGTGGCCAGGGGTGGACGAAAAGGCATGCCTTTGTTCTGTAGACAGGATGTTGCCCACCATAGAAACTCTGTCCGCAGACATGGAAGCAGAGGAATTATCACATCCAGGTCCTGCGTGTGTTGACACCAAGTGTTCTTGAGGTACTATTGCAATTTCCTCATATGCAGTTTTGCATATGGAATCATGAGAATGCAAGAGGCCATGAATCCCAGAGATTGCAGGTATTTCCTTGCAGGGAGCTGGGACAGGCTTGCCAAGTCCTTGAAGTAAACTGAAAGAGTTGTATGCTTCTCCTGGGTGAGATATATCATCTGGGCGGCTGTGTTCAGACTCGCTCCCAGGAAAGTTCTCTCTTTGGATGGCACCATTTTTGATTTTCCCATGTTGAGAGTGTAACCCAGGGAAGAGAGAAGAGTGTTTACAAATTCTAGATCCTTTAACAGCTGTTCCTGAGAATTTGCTTGAATTAGACAGTTATCCAAGTATGGATAAATCTGAATTTTCTTTTGCCTGCAAAAAGCAATGACTGGAGCCATGCACTTTGTGAAAACTCTGGGGGCAGTAGATAAGCCAAAGGGCAGCGCAGAGAATTGATAATGTTGCTTGCCAACCCTGAAACAAAGGTATTGCCTGCAGCTTTCCTTGATAGGGTTGAGCAGATAAGCTTCTTTGAGATCCAATATTACCAGCCAGGAATCCTTTTCTAACATTGGCAGTAATTGATGCAGAGTGAGCATTTTGAACTTTGGAATTATCAAGAAAGAGTTCAGGATGGATAGATCTAGGATAGGATGCCAGGTGCCTTCTTTTTTAGGAAATAGGAAAAGTCTGGAATAGAAACCCTGGCCTACCTGCTGAGCAGGAACTGATTCTATTGCTCCCAGATATAACAGAGACAAAATTTGTTTTTCTACTTCTGCCCTTTGCTTTGGAGGAGCGTACAGGAATCCTTTGGTTACTGGAAAGGTGTGGAAAGAAAATTTGTGCCCTAGGGATACAGTTCTGAGTACCCATTTGTCGTCCGCGATGGTGGACCAGACATTTGTAAAAAGGGCCAACCTTCCCTCTAAAGGACTCTGGGCAGGCAAGAACAGGCAGAGTTGAACAGAGTCATTGAGAATGTTTAGATTGAGATGCAGGCTTAGAACTTCCCGCCTTGGAAGAGGAAGCCTGCCAACGCTTAGACCTTTGAGTGGTAGCCACCTGTCCCCTAGAAGATTTGTAACCTCTAGTCCTACAATGGCTCTGTCTGCTGGTATCAGGGAATGTCCAACTATTAGAAGGGTAATTCCTGCTAAAGCGAGGAGGCTGAACTTGTAGAAAGTCTTTAACTGTCTGCATAGACTTGGCCTTGGGTTCCATCTTCTTGAGCACTTCCTCTGCTTTGCTGCCAAAAAGACTGTCCTTATGCAAAGGTACATCTAAAAGCTTAGCCTTAACAGGCTCTGGTAGGGGCTGCTCCCTGAGCCAAGCATGCCTTCTAACAGAGCCAGTAGCTGTAGCCCTACAGGAGGCTTCTAGAATGTCAAAACCACAATGTAAAGAATGTTTATTGACTAGACTGGCAGAATTGAGCAAATCCTGCATATCCTTACTCTCCTCCAACTGAGGCACTCCTGCTATCCTAGACTTAATAGCTTCCACGGTGTGCTGCTGGTACTTCAGCATATGAAAAAGACAATTAGTAGACCTAATAGCAAGTGTGGCAGAGGTATAATCCTTTTTACCCCACCTATCTAGGTTCCTGGATTCCCTGTCAGAAGGAACAGGATTTTTAATAACAGTGGCCTTAACTCCTTTAGGGCCTTGAGAAATAACCTCTGGATCAGACAATGGATTCCTGAAAAAAAAAACAAATGAGAATCAGAGACTCTATAGTACCTGTAAGGTTTCTTGGGAGAAGGAGGAACCAAATTTTGAGTCAAGGAATTTTCCAGAAAAACATCATCAATCACTTCCAACACAGGTTGAATAGCCAAAGGCTTATGCTGAGGCAAATCCAAAAACTCCCTAATTCTTTTTCTTAGAAAGGGGATAATCCTGACTTTCCCATTTAAAATGTTCCCGGAGAGTATTTAAAGTATCACCAAAAGAGAAATCTTCTGGAAGGAGAAGCAGAAGGGATGGACACCTATGTGTCTGAATCCTCAAAAGGAGAGAAAACTTGAGAAACTTCTTCTTCATCAACAGAAATGCTAGAAGTATTAGAACCTGAAAAGGACAAAGCCTCAGGAGAGATATCCCTACATCTTTTTGAAGGAGGAGGCTGTGAACCCCTACAGAGTCAAAAGGTCATCAGCCATTTTAACCATTTGAGAATGAGGGGAATGAGAGGAAACTGGAGCCTGCTTCTTCACAGGCTTACGACTGGAAGATTAACCTGCAAGTCTAAAGGACTCGGGAGGCCTGGCAACCGCCGAAGTTGCAGCCGAAGTCTTTGGTATGAGCTTGCTGTCTGAACGAAGAACAGAGGTCCTGGACATCGGAATCAGCTTTGTGGCTCTGGATCCAGCTGAAGAGGCAACAGGCAGAAGGTCAGAAGGCAAAATGGAAGCCGGAGGCCTGGGGGCCTCTGAAACGGTCTCAACCGAGGCCTGCGTTTGAAAATCTGTGGGCTGTAAGGGCTGCAAAGGCGCCTCACTGGCTACCCCATGACTGATGACCAACCTAATATCATCCGAGGACTTGACCTTCGGAAGCCTGTTGCGGTCCTTATCTTTACGCTTCTTGGGAATATCCAAAGACTGAAGACCAGCAGATGCCATACCGACAAACTTAGGCCAAACTCCAAAATGCTTAGCTAAAAGCTTAGCCCGACAGCGAATAGTAAGCGGATTAAAGGAAGCACAAAGATCACAATTAAGAACGTCGTGGTCAAGGCCTAAACAAATAATACAATAGGAATGAAAATATCTATGGGTAATCTGCTTTCCACAGGTAAGACAATTATTAACCTTTTCTGACATTCGTTAAGGCAATAAAAGGATCCCCAACAGGGTATTTAGCTGTAGTTGACTTCAACTTTGTAGTCGGAAACAAAAAAGGTAAACTGCTGACCGGCACTAGTGCAAGAAATGTTTCTGCTTCGAGCTCTGCAGCAAGGAAGACTGAGGAAGTGACGTCAGCTGCCTTCTTTTGTATTGGACGTTCTTTACAACTGATGACAGCCGAAGTAATTTTTACTTACCTTTGGTATTCTGGCCGATCAAGGGCTACCGGGAGCCGGATAGCCCATTGGTTTGGACTGCAACAGTGAAACACGATGAACATCTGGTAGTGATTGTCTCCCAGCCGGAAGCGGAGAAATCTCCGGGAGTGGTGATCAATCTTTATGTGGTAATACGTGTCCTGGAGGTCTATAGAGGACATCCAGTTGTCCTTCCCTAGAAAGGGGAGAATGGACTGTACGTCCATCTGGAAATTTTGAGGTTTGATAAATTTGTTCAATAGGCTGAGATCCAGGATTGGTCTCCAGTCCCCTGTCTTTTTTGGCACTAAAAAGAACCTCGAGTAAAACCCAGATCCTCTCTGGTCTGGTGGGACTGGTTGGATGACTCTTTTCTTAGCAGCTTTTCTATTTCTATGGTTGCTACCTCCCTCTGACTGGGTGGCACATCGGGGATTTATTTGATGGGTCTGGGAGTTAAATCGAATGCTATTTGGTAGCCTCTAGATATTACTCCCTGCACCCAAACATCAGTAGTAATAAGTTGCCAGGCTGGTAGGTGCAGAGAAAAATGACCCCCAACTGCTTCCAGAGTTAAGCAATCGGGCCGCTGCACAGGAGCGCTAGTAGGGTTGGCCGAAGAAGGAATCTCTAGCTCCTTGGTTACGCGGACCCCCTCTACCCCGAAAGGGACGTCTTCCAGATGAGTTGCTCCCTCTGCCCCCGGGGGGATTGCTCACCACGAGTGTCACGAAAATATCCTTGGGATTTCTTGAACCACATTTTTCCTCCCCTCTGGTTCCTGGGGGTGGGTGGGGGGTGTAAAAACGTATGCCCACAGCAGACAAGGTCTTTCCATCTTTCTCCATCATGCTAGTGTGCCTTGTACTTTGGGACCAAAAAGTGCAGATTCGTTGGCAGGCGCGTTGATGAAGGAAGATTTAAAGGGGTCTGCGAAATCACACAAATGCATCCAAGCCTGACGTCTCATGACAATGCCAGATGCGGCAGCTCAGGCTGCCTCCTCGGTAGGTGAACACATTGAGGAGTTCGAGACAGATTCAAGGGTAGCTAGCTGTGAGGTGACAGTGTCACACACCTCATCAGGCAGTACCCCTGCCAAAGAGGGAGACATTTCAGAGATTAGATCTCTTTGGAGGTGAGTGAAGTGTGCCAGGTAGTTCAGCGACTGAATGGCAAAGGTCGCTGAAGCATAGGTCTGCTTCCCTAGTCTGTCCATAGGTTTATAGGTTCAAAGGTAGGTACTAGGCTATTGGCCCTAGGGCCTATATAAGCCTAGCCAAAAGGTACCCTGGCTTTTGCCACCCAAGAAAATTATTTTCCTGTGCCCCTGTCCAGCAGAGCCACAGAAGTGATCCCTGGGGTGAATTTCCTATCTCCCATCCAATCATCAAGATTTTTCTTGAAGAGTGCTAATGAGGAACTTTGTTTGATATAGATAGGTAGTTTGTTCCAGAGTACGGGAAGTCTCTGTGACAGGAAACTATCCCTCCAGCATGTTCTGTTTATTGTGGTGACAAGGTTTAGGTCCCTAGAGTGTGTAGCTCGGAGGGGATTGGGATTTCTTTAAGTGGAGCATGTCCAACAGCTCTGGGTCTGACATAGCTTTGTATGTTAGGCAGAGATTGCCTCTGAGTAGGCGATATGCAACAGAGTAAAGCTGGAGCTTTTTGAGACGGTCTGTGTAGGGCATCTGTTTGAGGCCAGTAATCCTCTTTGTGAGGTATTTCTGTGGCCTTTCCAGTTGTTGTAGATGTCTTGTGAGGTATATACCAAAAGGGGTTTGTACTCTATAATGGGTCTAATGAGTGATGAGTAGAGGGGGACAATGACCTCTTTTTTTCTGGATGAGAAACCTTTTGTGATGAGGTGTGCCACGTAGAAGGATTTCCTGACTACTGTGGTGATGTGATTATCAAAGGAGAGACTACTGTCCACCTGTGTCCCAAGGTCTCTTATAACACTTTCGGTGTTAAGTAGACTACCGCCTATGTGGTAGTTCATGGGTACAGAGTTTTTACCAAAAAGGGATGACAATGCACTTTTTGGCATTGAGCTTGAGGCCATGGCTTTGACACCAGGCATCTGTCTCAGTGAGGCCCTTTTGTAGGATGTCCACATCGTTAGGAGTTTTGATTGTGGCTCCTAGTTTGCAGTCATCTGAGAATTTCATTAGCCAACGACCTTCTGTGTTAGCCTGTACTTCAGAGAAGTAGATACCAAACAGGAGAGGACCCAGGACTGAACCCTGTGGTACTCCCCTTGTCAGTGGTCTGAAGTTGGATTTGGAGTCTGCTACTTTCACAGTGTGGGTTCTGTCAGTGAGCCAGTTGGCATCCCATCTTGTGACAGGGATTTATACCTAGTTTAGTGAGTTTATCTATAATTCCAAAGTGGGGGGATGGTGTTGAAAGCCTTGGCGAGATCTAGATAGGCTGTGTGAACCACCTTACCATCATCTATGGCTTTGGTGACCGTTTCAAAGAAATCTATCAGGTTTAGGAGACAGGATCTGCCTTTTACAAACCCGAACTGGGTGGGGTCCAGAGTTTGGAGATTACCAATGTCATTGTTTATAAGTTCTATGCTGATATGTTCCATGGCCTTGCAGACCAGGCTCATAGGCTAATGGGGTGGTAGTTCCCAGTGTCCGTGGTAGCTCCCCCTTTGTGGAGTGGGATAACCGTCGCTGTGCGCCATTAAGTGGGCACAAAGCCTGAGGTGAGGCTATGATTGAATATGGTACTTAGGTGGGGTGCCAGTTCATTCTGTAGTTCGTGTAGAACGCAGCCTGGGATGTTATCAGGTCCCATGGATGCTGTGTTCTTAGCTTTGGAGAGTGTTTTTTTTACCTGTGCAGACGTGATTTCAGGAACTTTGCATTCTTTCGGTATACAGATGGGCCCTTTAGGGGATGAGAGGGGGTAAATTTAGCACTGAACCTATCTGCCAGGAAGTTGGCAATATCAGTTGGTTCTGTATATTTAGTGCCATTGCGCTGTAACTCAGAGCAGATCTAAGTGTTGCCAGTCAGATTCTTGACATAGCTATAGAATGCTTTGTGGTTGTCTTTAGAATCAGTGGCGATTTTGTTTTCATACCTAGTTTTGGAGGATTTTATGAGGGATCTCAGCTTCTTACTGAGGCTGACCACGGAGTTCCTCCAATCATGGGATTTTACTCTTTTTTTGCAACAGTTTCTTTCTTCTGTTGTAGAGTTTGTTTATGGCAGGGGGAACCACCAGATTGGCTTCCTTTTTTTGGAGGATAGCATCTTGGTTCTGTTAGGGAGTGCACGATCCACGCACTTGTGTAAGTGCTTATAAAGTGCATTTGTGTAGGATTCAGCAGTCGTACCTCTATTGTCCATCAGCATGGGTGTCGTGAAGTTTGCCACTTCTGTCTTAAGAAGCGTGAAGTTGGCTTTGGAGAAATGTTTTATGGAGTTTTCCCTAATGGGAGGTGGAGGTAGGATGTGAATGTCTAGGGTGATTAGCTTGTGGTCGGATCTGACCAACGAGGAAATGACCTCTCGTGTGGGACACCAGTTGCCCATGTTGGTAATGACCAGGTCTAGGATATTGCTGCCCCTGGTGGGGGTGTGGATAAGTTGATCCATGGCGTTGGAATGTATGAATTCCAGAAAACGTTGAGCACAAGAGTTGGTACATCAGTAGTTTTCCCAGTTAATGGTGGGGTAATTGAAATTGCCCATTATTAGGGTGTTAGGTTGTACCCTAATATTTTCTGGTGTATCAAGAAAGGAGGAATGGGAATCCTGAGGCATGGTGGGGGATCTGTAGCAAGCTACAATTTGGACTGTGGTCTTGCCTAGAGTTAGTTGCACTTGGATACTCTCAGATGCATTATACTGAACAACTAGCCTGGAGGCGTGGATATCCTTAATGAATATGGACATGCCTCCGCCTTTAGTGTTTCTGTCCAGGTTAGGTGGCCAAAAGGTGTGGTATGAATTATAGCCTGGTAATGCAGGGGTGCTTTCTGGAGCCTTGAACCAGGTCTCTGTCACTGCACAGATGTTAATGTTCTCCATTTTTGTTCTCCATTTTATGGAGTGCCTCGAGTGAGTGCATTTTGAGGTTTAGACTTCTAGAATTGAGTAGCATTACCCTCAGATTTGCTTGCTTGTACCTGCTATGGTTTTGAATTTGTCATTTGAACCTTGCCTAAAAAAGGCGCTATAGGGGTGGCAAGAGCCTTAGCCAGTATCCGGAATCCCAAGGGCGACAGGTGCAGGCCATCTCTGGCAAAGCATCGTGGTTTGTCGATCATGTCATCCCAGACAGCCAGATACTGGATCCTCTTAGAATGACACCAGAAGCTTATCCAATTGTTGAAGTCAATCATTTTGTCCTTGTTCTGTGGTATCATTCTGGGTGATGGCAGGATGCTACGCAGGACTAGGGCCATACCTGCCTGGGCTACAAGATCGGACAGCTCCTCCATGTCTCTTTTCATGTAGTCCAGGGAGGTACGTCACAGGTCATTCACACCAACATGGACAATGACAGAGTCATATTTGTACTTGTTGTGGAGTGACCTGAGTGAGTGCATTATGTGGAGGATCCTAGCACCCGATAGGCACTCGACAGTAACTTTCTCCTTGTTTAGCCTGGTGAGTGGAACATCAGTGTGCCTGACTATAGAATCACCTATGGCCTGAGACTCCCTGTTCGGAGGATGGACATTGGAACTCTCTTCTGCCAGTTCCCTCTTGGTGGCCGCCGCCATGACCATGGAATCAACCAACTGCTTGGACCAGCTGGGCTGGTCTTCAGGGGTGGATAGAATTTTGTCCGGCCTCTGGGGGACAGGTTCTACGTTGTCCGGGGCCTTCCAGGCATGCTACATGATCAGCATAATAAGCTCATCCACAGGTGGGGTCACCCAGGAAGTAGATGACCGGGCACGGAAGGCCTGCAAGAACACCGATTCCTCAGAAGAAGGGTTAGAGGACTTCCAGTCTGCCCGCTGCTTGAGGATTTTGAGAATGTCTCCAAATGAGGTGTCATCTGGGGGAGACTGTGGGGACTTTACTCCGTCATCACAATTAGTGTCCTCAGTGATAGATTCCTCAAGGGAATCAAGGTACTTCCTCTTGCACCGTTTCTTCTGGGGTGGCTCCTCAGTGGGATCTTCTGAGGAGGACTCCGGAGAAAGGGTTCCCTTTAAAGTGAGGTCTTGTGGCTCCCGTGCCCGGGATCCTGAAGTAGGGGTTGGGACAGCTGCATGCTAGAGAGGGGGGGTTCTGGTGCTGATGTCATTGATGCTGACTGTGAGGCTGCGGCCGCAAGAACCCTCTCCATCACCTGGAAAGCAGGAAAGCCCGAGGAGGGATGGGAGCCTGGAACCGAGAAGGACAACCTTGGAATCAAGGTCACACCCCGCCCTGAGGAGCCCACGTCCAGGTGAGGAGCTCCGACAGAACTGGAAGCTGTCAGAGCCATAGACATAGACAGCGCCAGTGAAAAAATAGGCGCCGAGCTAGGTAGCAAGATGCCGACAGTCCAAACACTGCACAGAGAGTGCACCGGCTCCAATGGAGCCAATGCAGCAAGGGTGGTCGGTGCAGACAGGGAAAATTCTGCAGTTGGGGCCGAGACAGTATGCACCGGAGTGGACATCAGTACCGAGATCTCCGGGACCTTGGTAGAGGCCAGAGAAGAATAAACAGGTGAATATGGTGTAAAGGGTTCTGAGCCAAAGGGGATGTAAGGTCTAGCTGGGGTGGGCAATCCTCTAGCTGCCAGAAGCTGGTCCACAACCCGCACTACATCTAGTTCAGAAAGACTCCTGGTGGACTTATAGGAGGCTGCTGAAGGAGAATCAGGTCTTTCAAGAAAGGGGCTAAACCGATGCCCCAAAAAGGGGTCGTACATTGGAGAGTATCTGGTTCTTAGGAGATATTCGACTTTAGGAACCAAGGTCATAGCCTGTGGAACCGAAGCTATCGGCAGCATGGCCAGGGATGGTGCCGAAGCAGGTACGGTCGTGCAAGCCAGTGTCGCAACAAGGACGGCACTGAAGCCAATGGTGCAGAAGCTGGAAAAGAGATAGGAGTCAACATCAGAGACGGCACCAAGGGAGAAGACACAGGGCCTGGTGCTGGAAAAGCATGGAGCTGACTCGGTTCCGTAACTGACGGAGATGCAGGAACCGTGTGACTCTGTTTTTCCTTGTGTTTCTTGGTCGTAGGAGGCGGTGAGACCTATGACCCAGAGAGAGCCTCTGAAAAAGGGGTCTTGATTAAACCTTTTAGAATTAGCTTGTTTTTTCACTCTGCTAGAGTGCGATTTCTAAAACTGGAACAAATATCACAAGCAGCATTTATATGGTCCACGCCCAAACAGTAAATGCATCGAGCATGGCCATCCGATTTGGGCATCTTACGCCCACATTTGTCACACTGTTTAAACCCCAACTTAACTTTGTCTGACATAGTACAGGCAACAAAGGGCTATCCTAAAGGAAACAACAACAACAAGGGAAAGAAAGGGAGAGAATACCAATGATGGTATTTAAAAATACCACAAGTGGTAAAGGAAGGTCTACCACTTTAAAAAGTTATTTTTTGTTTAATTTAATTGTTAGGCTAACACACTCAAGTGCGCTAGCCGTTTTATAGCATTTACTGTTTGTTACTGTATCTTTTTCTCCTTTCTCTGTAAAAAAAACAAAAAAATATCCTTGTTTTCCCGCTTTTCTGAACTAGAATAGTCCAGTCTTCAGATTTTGCTGATCTCTGGGCTTTGTCTTAGTTCCTGTGCTATCCATATCCTTATTTGGATAAGAGGAAGCTTCTTTGTTCACCAGTGGGAGTGGGGAGCACTGAGCAACCTATTTGTCCCTAGAGGATTGGTTCCAGCCCAGCAACTTGTAGTTTATTGGCCATTTTGGGTAAATTCCTGGCTCTTTTCAACCCCTGCTATAAAGCCCGCTTTTGTGCGCTTTTTCACTTGTAAAAGACTCAGCACAGCTCCTCGTGGTGTCCTGCAGAGTTCTACAAGCAGCAGAGAGTGAAAGAGTGACTTTCCTGGATTTATAAGTATTTTTCTGGCTTTCGCTTAAATTACTGCATCTCGACTGCATTTCGCTTAAAAACAGCTCTGCATATTGTTTTTACTGTACTTGTGTTGAATTTATACTGTTAGCACTTTAAAAAGTTATTTTTTGTTTAATTTAATTGTTAGGCTAACACACTCAAGTACGCTAGCCGTTTTATAGCATTTACTGTTTGTTACTGTATCTTTTTCTCCTTTCTCTATAAAAAACAAAAAAAAAAAAAAAATCCTTGTTTTCCCACTTTTCTGAACTAGAATAGTCCAGTCTTCAGATTTTGCTGATCTCTGGGCTTTGTCTTAGTTCCTGTGCTATCCATATCCTTATTTGGATAAGAGGAAACTTCTTTGTTCACCAGTGGGAGTGGGGAGCACTGAGCAACCTATTTGTCCCTAGAGGATTGGTTCCAGCCCAGCAACTTGTAGTTTATTGGCCATTTTGGGTCAATTCCTGGCTCTTTTCAACCCCCTGCTATAAAGCCCGCTTTTGCGTGCTTTTTCACTTGTAAAAGTCTCAGCACAGCTCCTCGTGGTGTCCTGCAGAGTTCTACAAGCAGCAGAGAGTGAAAGAGTGACTTTCCTGGATTTATAAGTATTTTTTCTGGCTTTCGCTTAAATTACTGCATCTCGACTGCATTTTGCTTAAAAAACAGCTCTGCATATTGTTGTTACTGTACTAGTGTTGATTTTATACTGTGAGCACTTTAAAAGTTAGTTTTGTTTAATTTAATTGTTAGGCTAACACACTCAAGTGCGCTAGCCGTTTTATAGCATTTACTGTTTGTTACTGTATCTTTTTCTCCTTTCTCTGTAAAAAAGAAAAAAAAAAAAAATATCCTTGTTTTCCCGCTTTTCTGAACTAGAATAGTCCAATCTTCAGATTTTGCTGATCTCTGGGCTTTGTCTTAGTTCCTGTGCTATCCATATCCTTATTTGGATAAGAGGAAGCTTCTTTGTTCACCAGTGGGAGTGGGGAGCACTGAGCAACCTATTTGTCCCTAGAGGATTGGTTCCAGCCCAGCAACTTGTAGTTTATTGGCCATTTTGGGTCAATTCCTGGCTCTTTTCAACTCCCTGCTATAAGGCCCGCTATGCGCTTTTACCGCGATTAGCGAAGTTGCTCATAGAGCAGCCGGTTAATCAAGTTTAAACTATTTCTGGCTCCGTAAAGTCTGCTCTTCAATTTTTCCCTTAGAACTGTTCTACTTGCAATCTAAACAGCCTATACTCTATCTGAAAAGCTCAGCACTTGCTCCTAAAGCGTTTTTTATACAGGTAAAGCACTCTTAAACAAAAGAAAGTACTTCATTCACCTAAATTCCCTTGAGTACCCATTTCCCTATAGGTCCTTTCTGACTCAGTTACACAGCAATCTTTTTCACTATTTCTAGCATGCCGAAGGGTCAGTTGCTGGCATCCTCTCCTGTTCAGCTGGTGAATCTGGGAATCTTGAGGCAATGTTACAATTGCCTCATGTACACAGACAACCCTCTCCTCCTCCCAACAAATACAAATATATGCAAGAGATGCAACTATATAGCCAAACTGGAGGCTGAGCTCTCTCAATTCAGTACTGGCAAGACCAGTCAGGAGGAGAAGGTAACCACGCACACCACAAACCCAGTCTCACATAGAACTATCACAACTGCAAACCAAACACATAAACACACAAAAACATACTCGGAGGCGCTGATTAAAAATCTACCAAAACAACAGAGGTCTCCAAAGCAGACACCCAAGCAACCGCCACCTCAAGACATAGCACATGCAACACATAGTTCACAAAGTCAGTGTGCTAAACAGTCACAGCCCTTAAGACCAAACAACATGCCAGACACACTTGTAATAGGTGACTCCATAGTCAGACACACTGACGTCCCGCTCACCAGACTGAATAAGGAAAAGGTCACAGTAAGCTGCCTGTCGGGAGCTAGAATCCGCCACATAACACAAGCACTCGGGTCACTCCACAGCAAGTACAAATATGACTCGGTCATTGTACATGCCGGTGTGAACGACCTGAGACGTACCTCCCTGGACTACATGAAAAGAGACATAGAGGAGCTCTCTGATTATGTAGCCCAGGCCGGTATGACCCTGACCCTGAGCAGCATCTTACCCTCACCAAGAATGATGCCACAGTACAAAGACAAAATGATCAGTTTTAACAATTGGCTTAATTACTGGTGTCATTCTAAGGGGATCCAATGTCTGTCTGCTTGGGATGACATGCTTGACAAGCCACGCTGCTTCGCAAGGGATGGCTTGCAACTGTCACCCCTGGGCTTCCGGATATTGGCCAAGGCTCTTGCCACCCCCATAGTGCCTTTTTTAGGCAAGGCACAAATGACAAACCTACCTCCCTAGAAAACACAAGTGGAAAAAACTAAGGGTAATGCTGCTCAATGCCAGAAGTCTAAACCTCAAGATGCACGCCCTCGAAGCCCTCCTCAGTATGGAGAACATCGATGTCTGTGCAGTGACTGAAACCTGGTTCAAGGCTCCTGAGAGAACCCCAGCACTATCAGGTTTTACCTCATATCATGCTTTCCGGCCGCAAAACTTGGACCGAACCACAAAAGGAGGGGGAGTATCCATATTCATCAAAGATACCCACACCTCCAGGTTAGTGGCAACGCACAAAGCATCGGAGACCATCCAGGTGCAACTAACCATAGGCAAAACTGCCTTACAGTTTGTAGCATGCTACAGACCACCCTCTCAAACTCAGGAACCCCACACAGCCTTCCTGAAGACACTGGAAAGTATGAATGTCTCTCCAAATACCATCATTTTGGGAGACTTCAACTACCCAAACATAAACTGGGAACATTACTCAAGCCCCAACACCCTAGCCCAAAGGTTCCTAGAATTCATAAACTCAAATGCAATGGAACAACTAGTCACCATTCCCACAAGAGGAGACAATATACTAGACCTGATCATCACAAACATGGGGACAAAATGCTCCACACCGGAAGTATATCCCTCTTTGGTAAGATCAGACTATAAATTAATCTCACTGGAAATCCACATCCCGCCCCAACCCCCTGCACAAAAGACCACAGTGAAGAACTTCTCAAAACCCAACTTCACACTTCTTAAGACTGAAGTGGTATCCTTCAAGGCCCCTGGGCCAGTGGAAACCACAACCCACACTGCTGAATCCTTTGCAAATGCCTTCTACGGGCACCTTCAAGAATGCATGGATCATGCAATCCCAAATAAAACCAAGACCCATTCCCCCAAAGGCAGGCGCCCGGTCTGGTGGACCCCAGCCATAAACAAACTTTACAACAGGAGGAGGAAGCTACTACATGACAGAGCAAAATCCCTAAAAGGGAAGGCATCTCTGATCAGTACTAGCAAAAAAACTACGATCACTCATAAAATCATCCAAGGCCAACTTTGAGAGAAAAATCGCAAAAGACATAAAAGACAATCACAAGGCCTTCTTTAGCTATGTTAGAAACCTGGGTGGAAACTCCCAGATATGCTCAGAGTTAGTCCAAAATGACACAAAATACACTGAACCCACTGACATTGCCAACATTCTGGCAGACAGGTTCAGTGCAAATTCCCCCCCCCCCCCCAAAAGGAGAAATAACTATCCCAGCAGAGTGTAGCCTCCCTAACATCTCAGATGCCCAGGTGAGAGCCGCCCTCTCTAAAGCTAAAAACACAGCATCAATGGGACCGGACGGTATCCCGAGCTGTGTGCTACATGAACTCCAAGAGGAACTAAACCCACACATAAGGCTGCTGTTTAATCTTAGCCTTACTACAGGATACGTACCCAAAGAGTGGCGTACGGCAACAGTGGTCCCACTTCACAAAGGTGGTGCTTCTACGGACCCTGGAAATTACCGCCCCATAAGCTTGACGAGCCTGGTCTGCAAAGCTATGAAGAGGATCATTATGGAACTCATAAACAAAGACATTGGGGACCTACAGACATTGGATCCTACCCAATTTGGCTTTGTCGAGGGCAGATCCTGCCTTTTGAACTTGGTTGACTTTTTTGAAACAGTCACTAAGGCCATTGATGAGGGTAAGGCAGTTCACACAGCCTACCTTGACCTTGCAAAAGCCTTTGACACAATACCCCACTCGGGCATCATAGACAAACTCACCAGCTTAAATGTAAACCCATATGTCACAAGATGGGTTGCAAACTGGCTCAAGAACAGAACCCACAGGGTCAGAGTTGCTGGAGCTATGTCAGACTCTAAGCCAGTCACAAGCGGTGTCCCACAGGGCTCAGTCCTGGGACCCCTCTTGTTCGGCATTTATTTTTCCGAGGTACAGGCAAACATAGGAGGATTGTGGCTGACAAAGTTCGCAGATGACTGCAAACTGGGCGCCATAATTGATACTCCAGCGGACACAAACATCCTTCAGAGAGGCCTCATAGAAACGGATAATTGGTGCCAGAGCCATGGCCTTAACCTGAACGCCAAAAAATGTATAGTCATACCCTTTGGGAAAAACAAGGTACCCACAAATTACCACATAGGTGGTAATCCATTAAGTATGGAAGAGGTAATCAGGGACCTAGGGACCCAGGTTGACAGTAACCTCTCATTTGACACTCACATTGCCAAAGTGGTTAGGAAGACCTTCTATATTGCCCACCTTATCATGAAGGATTTCACATCTAGATCAAGAGAGGTCATTGTGCCCCTGTACTCTTCTCTTATCAGGCCAATGATTGAGTACAATGCCCCATTTGGGATGTATCTCACCCGACACCTGCAGCAGTTGGAAAGACCCCAAAAGTTCCTCACCAAGAGGATAAAGGGTCTTAAACATATGTCATATGCTGCCCGACTGAAAAAACTCCAGCTCTATTCAGTCGCATACCGCCTACTCAGAGGTGATCTGTGCCTGACGTACAAGGCCATGTCCAATCCGAAATTAATGGACATGCTCCACCTCAGAAAATCCAAATCCATCAGAGCCACGAGAGCAAGAGACTTAAACCTCAACACAGAAATAAACAGGACGTGCTGGAGGGACAGATTCATAACCCAGAGGCTCCCTACACTCTGGAACAGAATCCCAGTCCATGTTAGGCAGAGCCCCTCACTGACTCTATTCAAGAGAAATGTTGACGAGTGGATGGGAGATCGTAGGTTTACCCCGGGGGTCATCTCTGTGTCACTACTAGACAGAGGCACAGTAAACTAAATCCTAAAAGGGCGTAGTATTCTCACCCTAAGGGGTGGTGAAAGCCACACACACTCTGGCTAGGCTTATAAATGCCCTAGGGCAGATAGCCTAGTACGAACCTATGAACCTAACCTATGAACCAAAGGCAGGAGAGAGGGACAGTACCAACAATGGTAGAGACTTAACTACCAAAGGTAAAGGGTAGGAAATAAAATCAGGTAATACGCGATAGTAAGAAAGGCTAAACTGACTAAAAAACGACAAAAGTTTGAAGAGAAACTACACAAAACATCACAAATTTCCACTTAGCTTTGAGAAAGATGACGAGGAACAGAGCAAACAAGATCTGGAGAGATTATGAGAGGGGCATTATGGGTAGGTCTTACCTGAGAGTTTTTGGCTGGTGAGAGCTTGGAAAATGCTGTGTCGGTTCCGAGGACGGAACCGAATTCCTACAGTAAGGGATGAATAAAGATTTACAACATCAGATCCAATATTGCAAAAGTCAAGGAAGAAAAATCACTTATCTGAAAATCATTTCACGAAATACCAGAGGATCACATCTGGTGCTAAGAACGGCAAACAAGATCTAAGAGTTAGAGGGACCACACTGCATTATGAAAGCATAGCTCTCAGCTGTCCAGATTTTTGCAGAATGTCCAGATTTCTGACTCGTATTTTTGGCCCATTTCTCATAAAATTGTAGTTTTCTGGCAAATCACTGAGGACTGAAATCAGAAAATAATGGCACACATTTGATTTTCAGACTTAATATCCTTCAGAAAATTCATGCTAATGCAAACCTGTTATTCTATCAACTTTCTAAGTTTATAAGAGCAACATTTAAAAATATGGCCCGATTTTTGGACCTTTGTCCCCATTATTTGTGGCTTTCTTCAGATTTCTTGCTCTAAGAGGTTGAGAACTATGTATGGGAGACAGGGGAAGCTTCTCAGTGAAATATTTGCCAGCTCAGATCCACCATGGATGGGACAATACAGGATCTATAGGTATGCAATACTCCAATACATAATGAGAAATGTATGCAAATAATAAATTAGTAATTTAACTTATCTTTGCTTCATGATACAACTTCATCTCCTAATGCATTCAGCAAAGGGCAAGAAAGCAGATAGACACATGCCTTAGCCTTTGCAGGTTGTATATACATGACATATCTAAAACAGTGTGAGCAAGTAAGGAATTTTTGTTCCATGATGATGGATTATGTCAGTTTATATTTTTTTTACCTGCTGTCCTGGTGGTCCAGGGATTCCATCCTTTCCGTTTTGACCCTAATTTAAAAAAAAAAAAAAAAGCTCTTTTAAATGCTAGACTTAAACATAATTGATGGCATGCAATGTTAATGAAGAATTACAGTATGTGCATATCCAAATGTATATAATGAACATCGCTTTAGAGAAGACAGTACAACAGAAAATACCTGTTTAAATGCACGTTAACAGTTTTATGTCAAAGACAACATTCTGAGTTGTTGTAACTCTTATCTAATTTGCATGTGTATGGTGCATGATGACAAAGAGAAAAAGAAGTTATGTACTCACCATAATGCTCCATGTGAGTTGTTCCATCTCGCCTTCATTCTTCACTGATGGGTTTGGAGCAGATCCTCGGCTCCGACACGGCTGACTAGCAAGCTCAAAGTTCTCCAGTAGCTCGAGACCGAACCCTTTATCTCACAATGCACTGCTGGAATTACCTCAGATCTTGTTTGCTGCATACCATATAGAAGTACAATAATTATTCTGCCTAGGAATGAAGACACATTGAAAAACCAGGATGAAGACAGCTTCCAGATCAACTGCCAGCCAGGAGGGGGAAGGAGGGAGGGACGTGAGAATGAAGGCGAGATGGAACAACTCACATGGAATGTTATGGTGAGTACATAACTTCTTTATGTGAAGTTGTTCAATCTCGCCGTTCATTCTTCACTGATGGCTAGCGTCCCTAGCACCCTGATCTTGGGTGGCTCATGGAAGTACACTCTTTAGAACCGTAGAACCAAATGAAGCCCTGTCCCTGGAGGCCTTATCCACTTTGTAATGAGTTATAAAAGTGTGAGGATTAGACCATGTGGCTGCTGCACAGATGTTGTCCAAAGGTAATTTGGCTTGAAAGGCTGAAGAGGTAGAAACTGCTCTGGTTGAATGAGCCTACACCTGACTAGACAAGGGCATGTTATGACAAGAATACCTGTAAGTGATACAATCCGACAGCCACTTAGGGTTGTTTTGGCAACTGGTTTACCTTTCCTGGCCTCAGAAAAAGACACAAAAAGTTGATCTGATTTCCTAATGTCTTTTGTTCTGTCTAAATAAAATCGAAGTTGTCTGTGAACATCGAGTTTGTGCAACATATATTCCAAGTTGTTGGTGTGATTAGGAACGAAAACGGGCAACTCAATGACTTGATTGATGTTAATCTCAGAACATAGTTTAGGCAAAAAGGATGGATTTGTCCTGAGAGATACTCTATCAGCATGGAAGACCATATAAGGGGGCTTGATGGATAGGGCTTGGAGCTCTGACACTGCGGGCTGAAGTGATGGCTAGTAGGAAGATAGTTTTCCACAATAGAAATTTTAGTTCACAAGATGAAGCAGGCTCAAAAGGAGGAAGAATGATGTGAGATAACATAAAATTCAAATTCCAGAGAGAGTAAGCTGTCTTCACTGGAGGCCTCAAGTGAAAAGAACCTTTTAGAAAAGCCTTAGACAATTGGTGAGCCATAATATTCAATCCATCGAACCCTAGATAGAAATTAGATATAGCAGCTAATTGTACTCACACCGTAGCAGCCGCTGCTCCTTTGTTGAAAATTTCTGTCAAGAATTGTAAAATAGAAGACAATGGTGCTTGGTAAGGGTCAATGTTATGGGAAGAAGCCCAAATGGAGAATCTCTTCCACTTACTACGATACAATTTTCTAGTGGAAGGTTTATGGGAAGCCAACAAAATTTGACTAGTGTCATGGGAAAGACTATAAAGCCTGGCTATGTGGGGAATTGGAGCAGCCAAGCGGTTAGCTTCAGTGTCTGCAATGATGGATGAAGATCCCCTGATGGATGTGTCAATAAGTCCGGAACTGGGTCCAGGATCCCTGGATCTTCCAGAATGTAATGGTAAAGAAACGGAAACCAAATCTGCTGAGGCCAATGAGGGGCTATAAGTATGATCATCTGTCCCAGCGACTTTGCTTTCTGTAAGAATCTGGGTATCAGTGGAATTGGGGGAAATGCGTAGAGGAGACCCGGGGGCCAATCGTGTACAACAGCATCCCTCAGGGAGTGACCTGGCATGGGAAACAGGGCAAAACAGCTTCTGCATTTGTTGTTGATATGACTGGCGAACAGGTCGCAGGAAGGCTGGCCCCATTTGCGGAAAATCCTGCCCACAATCTCTTGTTTGAGGGACCATTCATGGGGCAATAAAATTGCCCTGCTCAGTCTGTCTGCTATGATGTTGGATTTGGCCGGGATGTGCGTTTCTAACAGAAAGCGCTGGGATGACACTGTCCACTGCCATACTCTGAGGGCTTCTCGGCAAAGGGGGTAAAACTTGGTCCCGCCTTGCTTGTTCAGGTACCAGACCACTGACATGTTGTCTGTCTGTATTTCAATTGTCCCTAGAGGAAGAGAGTCCTGAAAGTATTGCAATGCTAGAAGTACTGCTCTCATCTCCAGGACATTGATATGCAGATGTGATTCTTGATCTGTCCATGTGCCTTGGGCAGTCTTTCCCTGAAAAAGCCCCCCCCCCACCCTATCAGGGAAGCGTCCATAGTCACAGTGGCAACTGGAGGGGGTAGCATGAAGGGAAGTCCTATTGTGACATGAAGAGACACCAACCACCACTGAAGATCCTTCTTGCAGGAATTCGTTATCAGGATCATGTGATTCACTGGAAGTTCTTGTTACGACCACTGCGTGAATAGAAGCCATTGAAGGATTCTCATATGCATCCTTGTTAATGGGATTGCCAAGATTGCTGCTGCCATCAATCCTAGTACTTTCAATACCTCTGCAGCTGGTGCTCTGTTCTTTGATACCAAGGACATGATGTGTTGGCGAAGAATACAAATCCTTTCTGGTGGAAGACGAAGAGTGGTGGTTGATGTGTCTAATTCTGTCCCCATAAAAACGATATGCTGCGATGGCAACAAGGCAGACTTTTCAAAGTTGACTGTAATGCCTAGCTGATCGCAGATTGTCAGAGTAGCCTCTCTCGCTTGAAGAAGTTGATGCTTGGTGGCGGCGGTAAGGAGCCAATCGTCCAAATACAGAAACACTTGGAATCCTAGATGCCTCAGGTGAGCCGTGACTACTGCCATGCACTTGGTGAACACTCTGGGGGCTGTAGTGAGACCAAAGGGCAGAGCTCGGAATTGATAATGATTGGCTCCCAGCCGGAAATGCAGGTGATCTCTGGATGGCCTGGCCATCTTTATGTGGTAGTACGCATCCTTGAGATCGATCGAGCACATCCAATTGTCCTTCCCTAAAAACGGGAGTATGGACTGTAGTGTGACCATTCGGAACAGGTAGTTATGTACTCACCATAACGATCGATGTATGTGGTCCATCTCGCCTCACATTCTTTACTCACAGGTTCAGAGCCGAGAATCGTCTCCGACTCGGCCAACGTATTTCTCTAGCACGAAGTCTCTAATTGGCTGGGCTAACCCGGTATCCCAAGATGCACCTCACCCTAGCCCCAGATCTAGTTTGCATCCATTCCAGTCACACCCCACACACAACCGCCACTGGAAGGAGCTCCAGCCAGAAAGGAAAGAAAAAACAACTGACATTGAATGGTTCTCAGAGCCAATTTTCCTCCAAATCCTATAGGAAGGGGGCAGGTGGGAGGGTACGTAAGAATGTGAGGTGAGATGGACCACATACATCGATCGTTATGGTGAGTACATAACTACCTGATGTTATGTGGTCCTATCTTACCTACATTCTTTACTCACGGGACAGGGTCCCCAGCACCTCTATCCTGGGTGGCTCATAGGAAAATACTCCTGAGAACCGTGGAACCAAAGGAAGCCCGGCCCCTAGAAGCCACATCCAACTTGTAATGAGTAATAAAGGTGTGCAGAGAGGCCCAGGTGGCCGCAGCACAAATATCATCCAATGAAAGCCTGGCATGGTAAGCTATTGATGTAGACACTGCCCTGGTAGAGTGGGCTTTGACGGGAAAGGGTAAATTTCTGCTTGCTGAAGAATAGATAAAGGAAATACAATCTTTGATCCATTTAGAAATTGTGCTCTTGGAAACAGGGCAACCTGTTCTGTTTTCTGAGAAGGACACAAACAGTTGATCAGACTTCCTAATATGCTTAGTCCTGTGTAAGTAGAATCTTAGTTGTCTGTGCACATCCAACTGGTGGAATCTAAACTCTGCTTTACTGGAAAAGTTTGGAAAGAACACTGGTAACTCAATAGACTGATGAAGATTAACGGTGGATGACACTTTCGGAAGGAAGGACGGGTTAAGTCTCAGGAAACTCTGTCCTTATGAAAGGTCAAATACGGAGGTTTAATGGACAAAGCTTGAATCTCTGATTCTCTTCTGGCCGATGTAATAGCTATTAGGAAAGCCATCTTCCAAGATAGAAATTTTAATTCACAGGTGGCAGCCGGTTCAAAGAGCAGTGAAATGATGGCTTGTAACATAAAGTTTAGATCCCATGGCATGACAGGTTCTGAAACAGGAGGGCGAAGTAACCAGGCGCCTTTCAAGAAGGCCTTACAAAGTTTATGGCCCATAAGAGAAGGCTCGTAAGATGCATGAAAACTGGAAATTGCAGCCAGCTGCACCTTAATGGAGCCCTGTCGGAAAAGCATGGCTAAAAAATCTAAGACCGATGGAATTGGGGCTGTGAAGGGGTCCAAACCTTGGGCCTGAGCCCAAATGGAGAATCTCTTCCATTTGCTGGAATAAATCCTTCTGGTGGAAGACTTATGAGACAAAGACAAGATGTGTACCACCTCAGGTGAAAAGGAATATCGTCTAACTAGTGATGGAAGTGGAGCAGCCAGGCTGTCAACCCGAGGGTTCGCAGGGATGGATGGAGCTGTCCTGACATGTGAATCAGTAGGTCTGGCACTGGGTCCAGGGTCCAGGGTCCAAGGACCGTCCACTGCGTACTGCCAAAGAAAAGGGAACCATACTTGTCGAGGCCAGTGTGGAGCAATTAGAATCATCCTGCTTCCCAAGGATATGGCTTTCTGAATCAATCTTGGTAACAGAGGAAACGGAGGGAAAGCATAGATCAGACCGGAGGGCCAATCGTGGACTAGAGTGTCCCTGGGGGACTCCCCCTGTGGGGGGATCAGTGTGAAGTACTTGCTGCATTTGGCATTGAGAGGGTTGGTGAAGAGATTGCAGCAAGGCTGACACTACCTGTTGAAAATTTGAACCGCCACTCGGTTGTTCAGGGACCACTTGTAAGGCATCAGAATAGCTCTGCTCAGCCTGTCCGCTATCACGTTGGTCTTTCCCGGAATGTGCGCTGCCACTAAAAACCGTTGGGAAGACATTGCCCAATACCACACTTATATGGCCTCTCTGCAGAGGGGATAAGACTTGGTTCCCCCCTGCTTGTTCAGGTACCACACCACGGACATGCTGTCCAAGTGAATTGCAATCGTTCCCAGAGGAAGAGAGCTTTGGAGTGCCCACAATGCTAGTAACACCACTCTCATCTCTAGAACATTGATGTGCAGGTGTACCTTGTGATCTTGCCACGTGTCTTGGACCGTCCTGCCAAGATAATGCCCCCCCACCCCATCTGGGAGGCGTCCGTGGTCACCGTAGCCACTGGAGACATAGGAATCAAGCTCATCTCCTTCTCCAGATTGGTGGAACATAGCCACCAGCGGAGGTCCTGTTTGCACCGTTCCGTGAGAAGTATCAAGTGGGAAAGAGGAAGTTTCTGAAAGGACCATTGGGCCGAAAGGAGCCACTGTAGGATCCGCATGTGTAACCTGGCTGGAGGCACCAGCATGATGGTGGCAGCCATGGATCCCAGGAGCTGGAGAACTAACCTGGCCTGAACTCTCTTGAGGGGCTACAATGCGTGAATCTGAGACTGCAGCACTCTTATCCTCTCTTGTGGCAGGAAGGCCTGCATTTGAATAGAGTCTAGCTCTGCACCTATAAAAACAACACACTGTGAGGGCAGCAAGGCCGACCTTTCCCAGTTCAAGGTAATTCCTAGTTGTTGACAAAGTGTAATGGTAGCCTCCCTGGCCTGAATGAGGAGATGACTAGTGGGGGCGGTGAGAAGCCAGTCGTCCAGATATGGAAACACCTGGAATCCCCGACATCTCAGGTGAGCCGTCACCACTGCCAAACACTTGGTAAACACCCTGGGGGCTGTGGTGAGACCAAAGGGCAGGGCACGAAACTGGAAGTGACTGGCTCCCAGCTGGAAGCGTAAGTGACTCCTGGATGCCTTGTCCATCTTGATGTGGTAGTAGGCATCCTTGAGATTGATGGAGCACATCTATACTCCTTTTTCCAGCAAGGGAAAAATGGACTGAAGAGTGACCATTCAGAACTTGGACTTCAAAACATAGTGATTCAATCGGCTGAGATCCAGAATGGGCCTCAGGTCCCCTGTTCTTTTCGGCACCAAAAAGAGTCTTGAGTAAGTTCCTGATCCGATATGGTCTGAGGGGACTGGTTGGATGACTCCTTTTTCTAGCAGCTTTGAAACTTCTAGTGCTGCTTGATCCCGTTGACTGGGTGGAATGTCCGGGATTCTTTTGACTGGAGGGGGTGTTGATAAAAAGGGGATAGTGTAACCTCCGGTAACTATTCGAAGCACCCAATGATCCTGAGTGATGCTTTCCCAGGTGTCCGGATGCAACGAAATTCGGCCCGCGACTGGCTCCGGAACAGCACAGTCAGGCAACACCTCAGGAACGCTGAAAGGAAGACCCACAAAAGGAATCGCAGTCTCCCAAGTTGCGGGGGCCTCCTCTGCCTCTAGGATGGCATCTTCCAGAATAATTTCCCCCTCCTCTGCCTCTGGAGGGGGACTCACCTTGAGCGGCAGGGAAAGACTTCTGTGACCTCTTGAACCAGATTTTCCCTCCTCTCTGAGCCTTGGGATAAGGCCTAGAAGGAAGAGAGAAATGGGCCCCTACGGCACATAGGTTCTTCCCCTCCTGTTCGCATCTGGTGAGGGTGTCTTTCACTTTGGTCCTGAAGAGTGAGGACCCATCAAAGGGGGCATCAGTGAAGGAAGACTTAAGGGCCTCCGCGAAATGACACAGGTGCATCCAGGCTTGCCTTCTGAGAGCTACACCTGAGCTAGCTGCTCTACTCGCCCCCTCAGCTGCATAGGATATGAGCCTCATGGACGAGTTGACAATGGAACCAAGGGTAGACAACTGGATGTTAACAGTCTGCACTACCGCCTCAGGCATGTTACCCATCAGAGTGTCTCCTAGCTCCTTAAGGAGATCTCTCTGGAGCCGAGTAAAATGACAAAGACAATTCAGCGACCGCAAAGTAAAGGTCACTGAAGACAGGGTATGCTTCCTGTACCGGTCCATACTCCTGGACTCCTTGTTAGGAGGATGGATGGAAGAAGAAGCCTCTGCAACTTCCTGCTGAGTGGCTGCTGCCAGCACTAAGGCATCTACAGAAACCCCTTTGGTCAGGAACTCTTTCCCCGGGGGAGCAGAAAGAAACTTATTTGGACGTCTGGGCACCGGTTCCATGGAATCAGGGATCTCCCACACCCTTCGCCAAATCAAATCCAGGAGTTCATCGAAGGGTGAAGACACCCAGGAGGCGGAGGGTTGAGCTCTGAAGGCCTTGAGGACTACCGACTCCTCATCAGAGGGGGTCTTGGAAGGCCAGTCGCATCTCTGCCTCAAGATCTCCAGGATGTCGGAGAAAGAGACATCATCGGAGGATGACTTAGGGGACCCCTCTGACTCCTTGAGGTCGGTATCGGAAGTAAGGGACTTGTCCTGGGAGTCTATGTGCTTCCTCTTGCACAACTTCTTTCTAGGGGGCTCCTCAGGCACCGACACTGACGGGCCCTCAGAAAGTTGGAGACCGCTCATGGGGGTATCCTCAGACCTTCGGGCGCCGCCATCCATGGATAGGGGTGTGTAAGAGGCTCTAGCCGGGGTGTAGGGGGAAGGAGTGACCGATCCAGGTGATGTAACTGACGATCTGGCCAGTGCGCTCCTCATGGCCTCGAAGGCAGGTCCCCCCGAATCTGAGGACCGACCCGTCTCCGAGACCACAACCGGAGTCGGGGTTCCCCGAGCCGATGCACCGAGAGGGAGGCTCGGAACCGACAAGATTCCAGAAGTATCCCCCTCGGGTCCGACCGAGGAAACCCGAGTACCGAAACCAGAGGACGGAACCGACATGGTTGGAGCCGACATCGGCTCCGATAGACTCATAAGGGGTATCGAAGCCGACACAAGAACATCACTCGGCGCAGAGCACTCTGGCTCCGACGACACAGGGGTGCTCGGAGGAGGAATCATCGGTACAAGAATAGGGACTGGCTCCGGAGCCGACTGGGTCGGAGCCGAGAACAATTTTGCTAACACCGCCGACTGCAGGAGCCTCTGGACCACCTTATCCACATCCAAATCAGACAGCCTAGAGGATTTGGAGGAAATAGAAGGAGATCGGGATCTCCTACCTGGAGACTCAGGCCTAACACTGGGTGACCGGCTCAGAATAGGCTCCAATAATATTGGGGCCGAGGTCGACTCCAGTACAACAGATACCTCCTGCGGCCCCAAGGACAATGGAGCTGAGGAGGCAGTATCCAATTTCGAAACCTTCTCCGGGGGCTCCGATGAGACAGATGGAGCCGGAGATCTTTTATTGGCCTTGGAAGTCTTAGACTTAGTACTAGAAGAAGAGTCTAAGGACTCCTCAAAGGAAGGTTTAACCAGGCCCTTCAAAATCAACTTATTTTTTCTTTCCTGCAGTACCCTCGGGCTAAAAGCGTGACAAAAACTGCAGGACTCTTGCAGGTGGATAGCACCAAGACAATAAATGCAAATAGAATGCCCATCTGTAATGGACATCTTGTAGCCACATTTTGAGCATTTTTTTAAACCCAGAGGGTTTAAGCTCTTTCTGCTCTTTAGACATAGTAATTCACAGCACGCACTCAACCGACAACGACAGACACAAGAGGAAGGCGGGAAAAACCAAACTACGAACAACCAAGGAAACTCTAATTTAAACGTTTCTTTGGTGCAGCAAGGAAATCTAACTACCGACCACACAAAACACAAGTTTACACAAAACAACACAGGAGAGGACTAGGTCCTCTAATTTAAACGGGCCTAGCCCGCCAAAACAGAGGGATACCAGAAAAAAACACTACTCGCTTACACAGTACACTCACAATGAAAAACTAGCTATTAAAATAGCTTTTTACGAGAAACAGACTGCTAAAGACTTATGAAAAGTTTGAAAAAGAAGGTACTTAGCCACAGCCAAGCGAGACCACATCCTAACTCTACGAGCGGCAAACGAGATCTGGGGCTAGGACGAGGTGCATTTTGGGATACCGGGTTAGCCCAGCCAATTAGAGACTTCATGCTAGAGAAATAAATTGGCCGAGTCGGAGCCGAGAATCGGCTCCGAACCCGTGAGTAAAGAATGTAGGCGAGATAGGACCACATAACATCTTCTCTTTTCTCACAAATTGGTTGAGTCTGCTGAGATTCAGAATGGGTCTCCAGTCCCCTGTTTTCTTTGGAACCAAAAAGAATCTTGAGTAAGTTCCGAATCCTGTTTGGTCTGCCAGGACTGGCTGGATGACTTTTTTTTTCTAGCAATCGGCATACCTCTATTGCTGCTTGTCCCATGTGACTGGGTGGAATGTCCGGGATTTTTTTGATGGGAAGGGGCTGGGTGGAGAATGGTATGAAATACCCTCTAGAAATAATACTTTGTACCCAAATGTCGTTTGTTATATTTAGCCAGGCTTCTGAGTACAGTGACAAGCAACCCCCGACTGCCTCCAGAGTAGGACAGCCGGGCTTCTCTTCAGGAGCACTGATAGGACTGACCAGAGAAGTGATCTCTGTCACCCTGGTGTTGCGGACCACCTCTGCAGCAAGGAAAGCATCTTCCATTGTAACCCCCTCCTCTGCCTCTAGAGGAGGGCTCTCCACGTGCGTCTTGAAAGGTTCCTTGGGCTTTCTGGAACCACATCTTTCCTCACCTCTGACCTTTAGGAAAGGGTCAAGTGGGGATGGAAAAATGGACTCCGATGGCAGACAGAGTCTTTCCCTCTTGCTCACACCTGGTCAAAGTCTCCTTCACCTTTGGCCCAAGCAAGGATGAGCCATCAAATGTGGTATTCGTAAAGGAGGACGTGAAGGGTTCCCGGAAGGAACAGAGTCGCATCCAGACATGCCTACGAAGAGCAATTCCTGTACCTGCAGCTCTACTCGAACCATCAGCTGCATAAGATATGAGACGCATGGATGAGTTGACTATTGAATTGAGGGTAGCGAGCTGAGTGGCAATCTCGTTGGATACACTAGTAGCTACTGCACCCTGAAGAGTATCTCCCAACTCCTTAAGGAGATCTCTCTGCAGTCTGGTAAAATGTGTCAAGTATTTCAGTGATCTGAGTAAGAAAGTTGCTGAACTAAACATGCATTTCCCATATCTATCCATGATCCTAGATTCTCCGTTAGGAAGATGGAGAGACGAGGAAGTCTCAGCCATTTCCTTTTTGGTGGCTGCCGCCACCACCATGGCATCAACAGGGACTCCCTTTGGTCAAAAAGGACTTATCCACGGGGGCAGAAATAAACTTATTAGGCCTCCTAGGAACAGGTTCCATAGATTCTGGTGACTCGCACGCCGTATGAGAGACCAGATCCATAAGCTCATCGTAGGGCGGAGACACCCAAGAGGTGAAAGATTGAGACCCAAATGCCTTCAGGAGAACAGACTCATCCTCAGTAGGGCTCTTGGACTGCCAATCACCCCTCTGCCTAAGAATTTCAAGAATCTCTGCAAAGGAGATGTCCTCAGAGGGGGATCTAGGGGACCCTTCTGATTCATCCAAGTCAGTGTCTGATGTGAGAGACTCCTGTGGGGAGTCCAAATGCCTCCTCTTGCATAATCTCTTCCTGGGGACATCTTCAGGGGGAACTTCTGTAGAGGTCTCAGAAGAGCAGGGAGTGCCCTGTGGGGCTACCTGAGGCTCTGGGTCTCTACGCTTGGGATGAATGGAGGAAACAGAAACTGACACAGGCACTTTAGGGAAAGAAGAGGCCAGACCTTGAGATGAGGTAGTCTTAGTAGACAACACTCGCCTCATGGCTTCGAATGCACCTCGGCTCTGATGAGAAGGAGTCGACGGATCCAAAGGAGCCGCGATCCCCTCCCACACCGAAGCCGCGGGCTCCGAGCCAGAGGTAGGAGCTGAGCTCTCCCGAGCCGAGGCCCCAAGAGGAAGAGTCGGCACCGACAAGTTGGTGTGACTATCCTCCCCGGACCCGACCGGAGAGGACCTGACTGGAGAGTGTCGGCTCCTAGAGTCCCCTGTCAGTGCCGAGAACATCCGAGCAGATGGAGCCAATGACACTGGAGCAGGTGTCGGCTCCAAGGGATCCACAATCATCAGGTCAGCCTCCTCCGGCTCTGAAGGTCTGGTATGGCTCAGAGGAGGAGCAGACAATTCAGGAGTAATGGTCTTAGGCTCCGACGGTTGGGTCTGAGCCGACAGCAATTTAGCTAGGCCTGGTGCCTTTAAGAGTTTCTGAACCAGCCGGTCCATATCCAGATCGGACAGGCTGACAGAAGACCTGGAATAGTGAACAGATGGAGACGATTGGAGCAGTATCAATGGAGGTTTTTCGGCAACCGGTTCCAGGCAGTGGAGCTGAAGTCACCACACTTTAACTTTTTTCCTTTCTTAGTACTAGATTCAGAGGAAGATTTGGATGATTTGCTGGCCCCATCCTGGTCAGGCAATGCCTCTGAAAAACGGTGTTTGATAATACCCCTATCAATTAACTTTCTCTTCCTTTCTGCAAGCACTCTAGTGGAAAAGGAGTGACAGATACTGCATGACTCTTGCAGGTGCACCTCACCCAAACAGTAAACACACTGCACATGGGCATCCGTGATGGACATCTTCTGCCCCCAGTCTGGGCATTTTTTAAACCCAGACTTTGGATGTTTTTCCTTCTCTTCAGACATTTCACAAAATCCAATATAAAGGAAACACACTGTTTAACTATGAGCTATTTAAAGTTAAAGAAAAAAATCTAACTAACTCACATAATACACACAGCCCAAAAAGGCAACTAGTAACCAACTATTTAACTATATCAAGATAAATAGGACTAAGCAATCCAATAACAAGAATCCCAAAAAAGGAACACTAACTAACAACTATAAGAAAGGGCCCAAGGCCAAAGGGCTGAAAGCAATCAAAGATTTTACTGGGGAAAGGGGAGAACACAGAAAACGACTGTTAACTAGATAGTATTATATAGTAATAAAAGATAGAAAAATTGAAATATAAAACTTGCTGAAAGTTGAAAACTCCCAATAATAGTCTCGAGCAACGCTGGAAACCAAGAAATCCATGTCACGGCAAACTAGATCTGGGGTAATTCCAGCAGTGCATTGTGGGATAAGGGGTTGGGTCTCGAGCTACTGGAGAACTTTGAGCTTGCTAGTCGGCCGTGTCAGAGCTGAGGATCGGCTTCGAACCCATCAGTGAAGAATGAATGGCGAGATTGAACAACTTCACGTTATGATTTTTTGCAGCACTCAAACAAACAGTTATGCATATGAATTTATTAAAAGGAAATCATGCTAAAATGTTTCATATATTGCCCATTATATCAAATTATGTACCTTGATGTACTTTGAAAATCAATATAAAAAATAAGTAGCTCAAAATAAATGAAAAAAATACTAATTTCCAGGGGAAAGCACTGAAAATGGTCATGCTTCTTGGGTATATTTATAAACTTAGATCATCAAAGAGCTACAGTTTGATCCATGTAGCAAATTAATATATTGTAAAACTTCTAGGAAAGATTAAATGAAAGAATTGTATTGCCTGTGCCTTATATGGAAAATACTTATGACTAAACCTTGGTGGCCTCCACTTGCTGTATTGTACTGAAATGGTAATTTTTTAAACTGATATGACAACTGGTGCGATAGGATTGAAATTATACATCAAATTCCAATAAATACTTTTCTGATTGTGGCTATACTAACTGTGCAGCAGAGTTCATATGGCTGAAAGGAATACCATAAAAGCCATGTCAGACTCCAAACCAGTTACAAGTGGCATCCCACAAGGCTCAGTCCTGGGACCTCTCTTGTTTGGTATATATTTCTCGGAGGTACAGGCCAACATGGAAGGACTGTGGCTGACCACGTTCGCAGATGACTGCAAACTAGGCGCCATAATCGACTCTCCAGCTGACACAAGCATCCTACAAAAGGGCCTCATAGAAACAGACAACTGGTGCCAGAGCCATGGCCTCAAGCTAAATGCCAAAAGGTGTATAGTCATCCCCTTTGGCAAAAACAAAGTGCCCACAAATGACCACATAGGTGGTAATCCATTAAGTACGGAAGAAGTAATTAGGGACCTGGGGACCCAAGTTGATAGCAATCTCTCATTTGAAAACCACGTGGCCAAAGTGGTTAGAAAAACATTTTATATAGCCCACCTAATCATGAAGGGATTCACATCTAGATCAGGGAGGTCATCGTGCCTCTTTACTCATCCCTCATCAGGCCCATAATTGAGTACAATGCCTCTTTTGGGATGTACCTTACCAGACACCTGCAGCAACTGGAAAGACCCCAAAAGTACCTCACCAAGAGGATCAAAGGGCTCAAACAGATGCCATATGCTGCCCGGTTAAAGAAACTCCAGCTCTACTCAGTGGCATACCGCCTGCTCAGAGGCGATCTGTGCCTGACGTATAAAGCCATGTCCAACCCGGAATTAATGGACATGCTGCACCTCAGAAAATCCAAATCCCATCGAGCTACGAGCTCGAGAGACTTGAACCTCATCACTGAAATAAATAGGACATGCTGGAGGGACAGATTCATAACCCAGAGGCTCCCTTCACTCTGGAATAAAATCCCAGTCCAGGTTAGGCAGAGTCCCTCATTGACTCTCTTCAAGACGAATCTTGATGAGTGGATGGGAGATCGTAGGTTTACCCAAGGTATCACTTCTGTGTCACTGTTAGACAGAGGCACAGTATACTAACCTCGAAAAAGGGCATAGCAAAATTCATTTAAAATGGGTGGCGAAAGCCAAACACACTCTGGCTAGGCTTATAAATGCCCTAGGGCAGATAGCCTAGTATGAACCTATGAACCTATTAACACTTTGACCAAATACTGCCTTGAAACTGAAACAATAATGCATCATAGTGGATAACATTGACTTAATTAGAAAGGTAATTTTTACAGTGGTATTTCTGCTTTTCCATTTCAGTTTGTATTCCTTTCCTTATATATACACACACACATATATATATATATATATATATGTATATATATATATATATATATATACACACACACACACACACACTACTACATATCGTCTTGATCTCTTAGGGACAAACAATAGTTTTGCACTGTAAGCTTTAAAACCTGCTTTTGCTGTAACCTCAGTATTGGAAATCCTACCAAGTATGATATAGTTCCTGGTAAAAAAATGGTTGCATATAAATATCTGTGTGTCTTGTTGAGGGCCGCTGCAAGGGGAAAGTCCCTTTACCATGAGTTGTAGAGACTTCAGAGCAGATTATTTAAATAGGGGAAGCAGGAATCTGCAACTACAGGTCAATGTGGGTGCGGGGTTGTTCCTACAGAAAAAAAAGAAGTCATGTACTTACCTTAACATTCCATCTGTGTTGTCCATTTTAACTCTTCCTCAACAGATGGGTTTGGATCCAACACTTGGATCCAACGAGGCTATTACACTAGCTTGTGGCCACCACAAAACTCTTGAGCTTCTTTCCTACCCACAATGTACTATGTTCTAACATCACTCAGATCCTATTTACAGCTTGAATGAGAGAGAGTAACCACAAAAGAATTGCCATAACTGGAATTCAACTCAAGGGACATATACATAAAGTAACCCTGTTCTTGTGGAAAATCAAGTATGGGGCTTAGAAGATAATGCTTGAAGTTTTGAAATTCTTCTAACTGATATAGATGCAGTTAAAAAGTCAGTTTTCCAGGTCAAGACTTTTAAATCAAATTTAGCTTCAAAGTAGGAATGTGTTAAGACTTGCAGTACCAAATTTAAATCCCATAATGGTATGGGATCTTTATAAAGAGGTCTGAATAGAAAGGTATCTTTCAAATAGGCTTTGCACAGTTCAGAGGAAGCCAGGGAGGAATTTTAAAACTTGACATGAAAGTTAGAGATGGCTATGAGTTGAACCATCCTCATTAAACAAACTTGCTAAAAATTCAAGAACATAATGAATCGGGGCTGAGAAGGGGTCTACCTGATTCTGCTCTGCCCAATAAACAAATCTTTTCAATTTATTCCAGTAGAGTTTCCTCGTAGAGGGTTTATGGGTAGATAACAGTATAGAATGGACAGACGAAGAGAGCATAGGCTGCCTGGCTATTAATGGAACTGGAGAAACCATGCAGTCTGTTTGATATTTGAGATGTCCGGGTGGCTCATGCCTGTTGGGTTACACAGAAGGTCTGAAGTTGTATCTAGAATCCAAGGTGGATACAGAAGCTGAGGCCATAGGAAGGGAAACCAAATCTGTTGAAGCCAGTAAGGTGCAATGAGGATGACCTTGCTCTTCAACCTGGTTACTTTTTGAAGGAATTTGGGAATTAACGGAGTCGGATGATAAACATACAGAAGACCTAGGGGCAAATTATGGAGAAGAGCATCCCTTGGTGACTCCCCCGGTGGGGGGATTAGGGAAAAGAAGCTGCTGCAGTTGTTGTTTAGGGAAGAAGAAACAAGACTGCAGCAAAGCTGGCCCCAGTGATGGAAAATCATGTCAGTCACCTTGTTATTGACAGACCACTCATGAGGTAGTAAGATGGACCTGCTCAGTTTGTCTGCTATCATATTGGATTTCCTGGAATATGTACTGCAATTAGAAAGTGGTTGGAAGAAATCACTAATTGCCACATCTTTACGGCTTCTCGACAAAAGGCGTAAGATCTGGTTCCCCCTTGTTTGTTGATGTACCAAACTACTGGTATGTTGTCCATTTGGACTGCAATTGTTCCAAGGGGAGAGAGGTTTGGAATGTTGCAATGTCAAAAGCACCACTCTCATTTCCAGAACACTGATATGCAAGTTGACCTCTTTGGGGGAACAAGGGCCTTGGACTGTCTTCCACAGAAAATGCCCCCCCCCCCCCACAAATCTGGAAAGTGCCTGTGGTTACTATGGCCTTGGGCTGAGGGAGAATGAAAAGATAACCTTGTAAGAGTTGTTGTGACTGTATCCACCAAGAAATATACCTTTTGCATACCTAAGTTATTCTTATCTCTATTGTCATGGGTTGAGAGAGAATTGACTATTATATTTGTAGCATTCATTGCAGAATTTGCATGTGATATCTTGCTAAAGGAACTAAAATTATCACCACTGACAGTGTTCCCAGGGTTTGCAGAATCAATCAGGCTGAAATTCTGGTACTGCTAATTATTTTTTACTTGATTTGTTATTGTTTGTACTCTCGAAACAGGAAGAGATATCACCATAGAAACTGTGTTGAACATTGCTCCTATGAATTCCAATGTTTGAGACGGTTAAAACTGTGACTTGTAATTGATGGTTATTCCAAGATTTGAAAAAGTCTGCAACACTTGGTTTCATGCTTGTACCAGCTGATTCCTGGTTGAAGTGGTAATGAGCCAGTCATCTAAGTATGGAAGCACCCAGAATCCCTGCAGTCTCAAGTGAGCTGCTACTACTGCCATACAATTGATAAACACCCTGGGGGCTATAGTGATGCCAAAGGGCAATGCTCTAAACTGGTAATGACTGGTTCCCAGCTGGAAGTGTAAGCACCTTCTGAATCGTCTGTTCATTTTTATGTGATAGTATACACCCTAAGGTCTATCGAGCACATCTAGTCGTCCTTGCTCAGAAATGGCAAAATGGCCTGATGTGACCATCTGGAACATGGTGTGTCGAACCAATTTGTTTAAAAAGCTAAGATCTAAAATCAGTCTCCAGTCCCTTGTCTTCTTTGGCACTAAAAATAGTCTTGAGTAAGTTCCAGATTCTATCTGGTCTGGAGGGACCTCTTGGATGACTCTTTTTTTCTAGCAGCTTTTCGATTTCTACTATTGCTACTTCCCTCTGACTGGGTGGAACATCTGGGATTTTCCTGGGTAATGGGGGTGGTAGGGAAAAGGGATTAATATAACCTCTGGAAATAATTCTCTGTACACAAGTGTCCTTTGTTATGTTTGGCCAGTCTTCCTGGTGCAGAGATAAGTGACCCCCGACTGCCTCCAGTGGAGGGCATTGGGCCTCCCTTCAGGAGCACTGAAAGGGTCTGTCAGAAAATGCATCTCTAGACCCTCAGTTTTGTGGGCTTCCTCTATCATGAGGACATCTTCTGCCATTATCATTATCTCCCTCTGCCTCTGGCGGAACTACCTCCATGTGTGTCCTGGAAAGGACCCTGAGATTTCCGGAACCACATCTTTCAACCTCCCCGTTGATGTCTGGAAAAGGTCCGTTGAGGGGTCGAAAAACATACCCACTGCAAAAAGTCTTTCTGTCTTTCTCACACCTGGAGGGTGTGTCTTTTACTGTGGTGCCAAACAAAGAAGAACTGTCAAAGGGATCACTGATGAAAGATGAGTTGAAAGGCTCCACAAAATCACACAGACACAGCCAGACATACTTTCTGATGGAAATACCTGAACCCGTGGCCCTAGAGGTGCCTTCTGCAACATGTGAAATGAGCCGCATGGACGAAGTAGTGGTCCCTGAAAGAGTGGTTGAAAGTTCCTTAATCAGGCTCCTTTGCAGTCTCATGACGTGTGCCATGTAATTCACCGACTGGATAGCAAATGTTGCTGAAGCATAAATTCGCTTTCCAAATCTGTCCAATGCCCTAGATTCTCTGTTAAGGGGATGGACAGTAGACCTCTGTTCTGCCAGTTCCTTCTATGTAGCTGCCACCATAACCACTGCATCAACTGGTACCCCTTTACTCCAATGTTCTCTTCCTACTAGTGAAGCTAGAATTCTGTCTGGTCTCTTGGAACTCGGCTACATCATATTAGGTTCCTCAATGCCTGCCTAGAGACCAAGTCAATGAGCTCATCAGTGCGTGGAGTAACCCAGAGGTAGATGGGCCAGTCTTGAAAGTTTCCAGAAATATCGACTCCTCAGAAGTTGGGTTTTAGGCAGACCAACCAACCTTCTCTTTTAAGGATTTCAAGAATTTCTCCAAATGAGACATCATCGAGTGGTGATTTGGGAGACCCTTTTCCCTCATCAAAGTCAGTATCCTTTGTGACAGACTCCTTGGGCGAGTCCAAGTGCCTCCTGTTGCATGTCCTCTTCTGTGGGACTTCTTCAGTGGGATGTTCTGCAGAAGTATCAGAAGAGATGACAATACCCAGCTGGGTGATCGGGAAGCTCTGGGCTGGCTGTCCCAGTGGAATAGAATACTGCAGATCACAATGCAAAGTCAGCTGAGATGTCGATGGTGGATCCAAGGGGGAAGGACCCACCTGACTTGCCAGAGCAGAGAAAACCCTCTTCACAACCTCAAAAGCAGACCTCTCAAGACAGAAGGAAGTCAACGGAGCTGGGAAAGTGAGTTTCTGGCCTGTCCCTTCCCTCTGCTCCAAGAGCTGTCTGCCCAAAGCGGAAGCCAGAGCTGAGCTGCACAATGCCGAAGCTCCAAGAGGAACGGATGGCTCCAAAAACGTCTGAATTGACCCTATGCCCTCAGATCTGACCTGGAAGCTTTGGCTCTGAGTAATCCAGATTCCAAGATGTCGGGGCCGGTGCACTGAGAGTAACAGTCCAATTCGAAGACAATGCTCTCTTTGGATCTGAGACAGAAGGGCCCAAGAACACTTGGATCAGAGGACTCTAACACCACAGGTTAGGTCAGAGGAGAAGTAGTAGATGGACAGTGTTCCTGACCCAAGGGGTAAAACCCATGAAGACTCCCTTCTGAAATTGCTCCATGAAGAATCTCATCATCCTTTCCACATCTGCGTCTGTGAGACTTCTAGAGGAATACGAGGATGCCAACGAAGCAGACCTAGAGCGCCGCTTCAAAAAAGGGGAGGGTACCCTGGAAGGGACCAGATCCACACTAGGTGAATAAAATGTATGAGTGAAAGGCTTAGAATCTGGTGACTTTGGATCCAAAGTGGGTCTTGTTGATCCAAGGTTCTTGTACTGGAAAGATACTTGGACAGACCCAAAGGTGGTCAGATCCCAGAAGACTTTGAATCCAATTTCACCCTCTTTTTCTTTGGCTCAGAGGACGTAAAAGCAGAAGATTCAATAGATCTAGACCTTTTTGAAGGGTCCCTAACTTTAATTTTAGGAGGCTGAATTCCAGATAAGGCATCAAAGAATGGAGCTGGCAACATACCTTTTAATATTAATTTGTTTTTTTCACTCAGTTAAAGAATGTGGATTAAAGCCACGACAAATATCACAATCTTGATCTAGCTGTTCCACACCTAACAATAGACACAAAGAGTCTGGGCATCACAAAAAGACATTTATGCCCAAATCTCTCGTATTTCTTGAATCCCTTTTCAGACATAGTGAAGGAAATTTATAATAGCCAGCAACAATAAACAACAATAATTAGAAGAAAGAGTAATAAAAATAAGATAGCATTTTTTTAAAGCATAATAAAAAAAAGGCTAATTAACCACTAAAAAACTGGAGGGTAAAACACCCTTGCAACGAAAAGAGAAATGAGGTAGGAAAGACCTACCAACAATGGTAGTTTAGAATACATTAACAAGTGTATAAGGTAGTGGGAAAGTGAATGAGGAAAATAGAACACTTAAGGGATAGATTAAACTTTCTAGCAGAAAAAGATTTATCAAAAGTAGAATTTGAAAAAAAATAAGACTTGAAAGAGAATTCACTTATCTTAACAAGTTAGCCTGAGTGCTGCAGTCAACTACGTCTAGTTGTGAAAGCAGCAAATGAGATCTGAGGGATATTAGGCATAGTGCATTTTGGGTAGAAAAGGATCTCAAGAGTTTGCTGGTTGCCACAAACGAGAGTAATGGCCGAGTTGGATCCAAGTGTTGGATCCCAACCTATCTGTTGAGGAATGAATGAAAACTGACATCAGATTATTTTTTTTTATAGTTTTGATGAAATTGGTATTACTTTATGCAAGGATGGTGTTCTCTTTTTAAAGGGATGTACTGATTAAAATTTTGTCAGTTTAACTTTGGTGACATCATATTTTCAGAATTGAATTTCTTCACTGTGATGTGTCCTGAATAAAAATAATCATTTTCTTAGTTACACTCATTTGCTCCCCAACATGTCTAACAGAGTACTCTGTATAAAGGGAATTTTTAAAATCTGCCAACTTTATTATATTCCCAAAAACCATGTTCACAATTCTCTTGCTCTTTCCCATCACACCTCCAGTGTTTATCTACCTTAGGAAAAATTCACTAAAGTCTGCTTGGGATATAAAAAAATACATATGCAAACATTTCCAAGCAAAACAACTAACCATTCTGGACTTTGCTGCATACCTGACAGCCATACACATGTCCTCCCACTGTTCCTTTGTAAATTGCCTTTCCAGTCTATCTGCCTAATCTTTTCTAACCTCCTCTAATTGATTCCTATAGTTATCAAGTGATATTGTATATACCTTAACAGCACCTTATGCTCTAAACTTAACTAGAAACTCTACCAGGGCTAGTCTTTTACTTAACACTTCTCTATCCTTTTCTCTTTGTCTATACACTGATATCAATCCTTGGTACGGAAGGCAGTCCCTAACCTGTGGTCCAAATATTTGCTTGGCCTCATTCCACTGTATTACCTTTCCCTTTCTAGTTATTTGCTCCCTATGCCTTGGTTCTTTTCCCAATTTTCTCCTGTAAATTCCGGCCCACTCCTGCTTATTTTCTATACCCCTATCTGCAGTCATCTCTGCTGGCTAAATTTCCTTTCTCCATTCCATTGCTGGTTAATTTTTAGAATACTTTCTGCTACTTTATAAATATAATATTCTGTATGGTAGCTGTTATTCTCCTTAAAGTTCGGGATCCAAAGTCCTAGTCTCTCCTTATTTCTTGAACATGCCCCATCCCGTTTCATCATCACCCATTTTCACTTTGATTTGCAACCTTCTGCTTGTGTTATGTACGTATGCAAGTATTAAATGTGTAGCTCTAAAGTATCCATTCAAACCAGGCAATCCTAAACCACCTTGTCTTATTGGAAAGATCAAGGTATCTTACTAAACTCTTCTCCTCTCCCTCTCCCAAATAAATTCTAGCAACTCTTTATATATTATCATTCACGACTTCTCTAGCTAATAAAAATATGCCTGCGCTATTTATAAAATTAAAAGGACTAAAACCATTTTCACTTCTTGTATCATGTAACTTACTATCCACATCCATAATTGAGCTTCCAGTTTCTTCAATGTTTATATTATCTTTTTAGTCTCATCCCAAATATCATTAACTGCCATATCTGAATCACATTTTAATCCATCCACCTAAATACTTCATGGTATTGTGCCAACATAAATATCAGTATTACTGAACCAATTCAAGAGTTGGTACACAGTTTGCCGCAACTGCCTGTGTTTATCTTTATTAATTTTATATCCTGAAAAGACCTGAAACTGTCTCAAATTTTTCAACAACACATATATGTCATTTTCTGGATTTATCACATTCAAAATAGATCAATCTGTAAATAACGTTGACTTTTCTTGATTGCTATACCAGTTACATCCTTGCATTTGTCAGTAGCTCTAAAAATAAAGGATATAACAAAGTATAAAGTGGACAGCCATGCCTGCTTCCTTTATTAAAACACAGCTTGTTCAAGAGAAACCCTCCCACCTTAATTCCTGCCTTTGACCATTCATGTATTCTCCTAATATGCTGCGGTGGTACGGCAGTAGCGTTGTTACCTCACAGCAAGAGGTTCTCCCGTTCGATTCTTGGCTTGGCTTGGGAGTGTCTTCTGTGTGGAGTCTGCATGTCCTCTCCAAGGTTGGGTAGCGTTTGAAAGACATGCGTGCGTAAATGAGCGTGCCTTCGTTGAAGGTTGGGCATCGAGCTGGCACCTCAGCATTTCGTAAACATCTACTGCCAGTCATTAGTGGACCGGAGTTCCGCTGTGGTGACACCTTACCGGGAAAAGCCAAAAGACAAACATTCGATAAGGAAATGCAAATGCTTCTCTTGTACTACTTGTAAAATCACAGCTGATTCTTACTGAAAGCTTTCTCTGCATCAAGACCTATCAACAACATTGGATCCTCTTGCATTCCGCTTCCCACTGGATAATCATTGTTCTACTGATGTCAAATGTTTGCATTCACTTCACAAAACCACACATCCATATTTGTCCATTCTCACAACACCTTTGACATTCTTTTAGGCAGTATAGCTGTACACACTTTATAATTATGGTTTACAATTGAAATGGGTCTATATGAAGCTAGGTCTGAAGGGTCTTTGCCCTCTTTGGATAACACATTGACCACTACTTTCTTCCAAAATGCTGGTTCTTCCACTTTTAAAATATCATTAACAAAAACTTCTAGATCTTTAGCATTTTCTTCTCTCTTAACTTCTAAACTTCCACAGGAATACCTTCTGTTTTTGGAGACTTCCCTGTTGTTTAAATATATATTACAATTTTATATCATCTCTTCCTTACCTGACTATTGTTTTTGAAACTCATCTTCCTGTAACCTTGGCATAATTAAGTCTTCCATAAATACTTCCATTTGTGCCCTCTCTCAGTTTCTACATTTCCCTGTTTCATACAATTTTTTATAATATTTTCAAAGTATCTGTAATACCTCTATAGGATTTCTGGTTATGTTTCTTGCCACAGGTTCAATAAGTTTGGCAAAAACGCTTTCTACTTTCTGTTACCCCAGTCGTTGTGCTAAAAGTGTCTGGGATCTGGTGCTATCAAGCCTTTCTACACTCCTACGTTATACAAACACTCCCTTGTTTTCCCTTTAGCACTCTGCAGTTGATCCTCCTTTTGTTCTGTGAGATTCTCCCTTATTCTACAATACTTGAACCTTTGTCATCCCCTCTAAATAATTCCCATTACTTCCTCCTTGTATATTTTTCTCTTTTAATTTCTTTCCTTCTGAAGAAAATTCCATCATCCCTAATAACTCTTGAATAGTTTCTGCTTCCCATTCCTTAAATTCCTCCTTTTTACCAGATAAGAAGGAAAGTGCCAGTTTCTTATTTTTACTTAATTACCCTGCATTTGTATCTTAGTTTTTATCAGTGCATGATTTCATATACTTATTGGATGTGTGTCAAAGCTATCAATTCAATGTACATGATCCAGTGAAATATAATGGGCCAGATTCAATGATGCCTACACTAAGTGTACATGATATGTATTCAAGAACATCTCTAACACATTTTCTTTTGTGCTTTCTATTCACTCAGGGTGGCCTTGAAGCTTTGGGCAGGCTGACCCAGTGGAGTAGAATGCTGAGGATCATGGTACAAAGTCAGCTGAGGTGTCAATGGTAAGTGTACATGCAGTCTATACTTTGTGGGAACCTTTATGAATCCCTGTCAATATTTAAAGCTACAAGAAAATCAGTAGGAAAACTAAAATTAGGAAGAAGAAGCTGTGAGTTATGCCTGTGTTGTCTGTTCACTCAGATGGGTGTACACTTAGTGCAGATGTTATTGAATTCTGGGGAATGTCCAGACTAACCCAGTTGTTATACCTTGGTGAATATTAGGTAAGTTCTCTTTTGAGTTCCTACCACTAAATTCATGTCTTCTATACCAAAGTTTTTCATGTATGTCTTCATAAATCTGCCCTCTTTTGTTATATTTTCCATTCTAGGCTCCCTTGACACATCCTCACTATTATAAAACAAGTCCCTGTCCCCACCCATAAAAAGAAGTTATGTTTTGCTATAACATAACATCTGTGTTGTTGATCTTCACTAATCCTTGACTGTGGGCTCTGTTCCGAGCCTCAGAACCAAGCTGGCCATTTACTTCAGCTCGTGCCTTCAAAACTCTTGAGCTAGGCTCTACCCATAATGCTCCCTTCTAAATTACCTCAGATTGTTTGCCTAAATAGTGGCAGAGAAATAGTACATAAGAAGAAGAGACCAGATATGTGTCCCTAATATGAAGCCTGCCCTGGGAGAATTCGATCCACTAAGAGTCTCAGGCTGGGGGGAATGAGGGAGGGGATGTCAAGGATTAGTGAAGATCGACAACACAGATGGAATATTATGGTAAGACATAGCTTCCTTATCTGATGTTGTCAATCTTCAAGTAATCTTTGACTGTGGGACAGAGTCCCCACCTACCTGAATCTTGGGAAGTCTTACAGAAAAATATTCCTAAGCACCATCGAACCAAATGATGCCCATCCCCTAGAGACCCGATCCAATTTGTAATGAGTGGTAAAGGTATGAGGAGAAGACCAAGTGGCTGCTGCACAACTGTCATCTAAAGAAGCTCTGGCATGAAAAACTGCAGAAGTCGCCACAGCTCTAGCTGAGTGGCTTTAATTGGGTGTGAAAGGTTAAGCCAGTTTGGTAGATAAATGCAATACAATCTCTGAGCTATTTAGCCAAGGTAACCTTAGAAACTGGGTTACCCAAAGAAAGTGAGGAAAAGGCAACAAAGAGTTGGTCAGATTTTCTGAAATCCTTTGTCCCATGAAGATAAAATTGTAGCTGTCTGTGGATGTCTAATAAATGAAAGGAATACTCCCCTTTATTGGAGAAATTATGAAAAAAGACCAGTAGCTGAAGTGACTGACTGATGTTAGATTCTGAGACTACCTTTGGTAAAAAAGGATGGATTAGTCGTAAGGGAGACCCTGCCTTGTGAAATATTATGTAGGGTGATTTGCAGGACAAGGCCTATCTGGCAGATGTAATGCCCACTAAAAATAAAGTTTTCCAAGTGAGAAACTTTAAGTCACATTGAGTTGATGGTTTGAAAGGATTGCAGCTAGGTAGACTTTAATTGTTGTGGTAGAAGAACCAGTTTGATAGACGTTAGCTAAAAAATCCAAAACTTTATGAACAGGGGTCATATAAGGATCAAGTTCATTATTAAGGGCCCATCTTGTAAATTTTTCCCATTTACTTTAATACAATTTCTTAGATGAAGGTTTGTGATGGTCCAAAATGATCTGGTGGACAGGAGATGAAAGAGAAGAATGCCTGGCAATCATGGGAACTGGAGAAGCCACACAGTGAGCTTGAGATGATGGAGCTTCAGATGAACCATTCCATCTGGATGAGACAGCCGATATGGAGCTGGGTCCAGCATCCATGGTTTCCAAAGTAGAGGCCAAAGGAAGGGAAACCAAACTTGTCGGGGCCAAAAAGGGGCAATGAGGATTATTGTGTTCTCTGACTTCTTGGCTTTCCTTAGAAACTGGGATATCAGAAGGGTTGGGGGAAAGGCATAGAGAAGACCAGGGGGCCAGTCATGGAGAAGAGCATCTCTGGGTGACTCCCCCAGAGGGAGGATTAGGGCAAAGTAATTGTTGCATTGGTTGTTCAGGGGGATGCAAACAGATCGCAGCAATGTTGGCCCCAGTGACGAAAAATCTCCTTCGTCATCACAGGATTGAGAGACGACTCGTGAGGCATGAGAATGGTTCTACTCAGTTTGTCCGCTATCACGTTGGAGCTCTCTGGAATTTGCTACTGTGAGAAAGTGGTTGGAAGAAATTGCCCATTGCCATACTCTGAGGGCTTCTTGACACAGCGGGTAAGACTTGGTTCCCCCTTGTTTGCTGATGTACCAGACTACCGACATGTTTTCTGTCTGAATTGCTACTGTTCCTAAAGGGAGGGCATCTTGATATGCTTGCAACACCAACAGCACTGCCCTCATCTCTCGAATACTGTGTGTAAGTTGGCCTCCAGTTAGGACCATGTGCCTTGGACTGTTCTTCTCAGATAATACCCCCCCCCCCACCCTATCTAGGAAGAGTCCGTGATCACTATGGCTTGAGGTTGTGGAAGGATGAAAGGACAGTGTCGAGTCCTTTTTGCCATTTGGTGCAGAGGAAACTTTTGATACTGAAGGCTGCTTCAATACTTTTTTAGGCGATTCCAAGGAGGTGCTCAGAGTGGAGCCACCACAAAAGTTCTTGTTTGCAGTAATTGGTAATCAAGATGTGATGTGACATTGGCTGATTTATCAGAGACAACTAGGAGGCTAATAGCCATTGTAGGATTCGCATGTGATATGTGGCTAAGAGTACTAGAGTGGTTGAGGCTGCCAGCAAGCCTAATGCTTGTAGGACCAATTTGGCTGGAACCCTTTTGCTCTGGATAATATGTCTGACCTGAGATATGATCCTTTGTAGCATTTCTAGCGCAAGAGAAGCAAGACCTGCAACTGTATCCAACAGGGCTCTGATAAATTCTAGTTGTTGTTAGGGTTGAAATTTTGAATTTTTGTAATTTATTGTAATGCCTAGAGATGCACAAAGATGCAGAGTGTAATCTCTCACCCGTTCTATCCGATGTCTGGTGATAGTGGTAAGGAGCCAGTCATCGAGGTACAGAAATACTTGAAATCCTTGCAATCTGAGATGAGCTGCTACCACAGCCATGCATTTGGTAAACTCCTGGGGGCTGAGGTGAGTCCAAAGGACAGTGCTCTGAATTGGAAATGACTGGCTCCCAGCTGGAATCCCAAGAATCTCCTGGAGTGTTTGTCCATTTTTATGTGGTAATATGCATCTTGGAGGTCTAGAAGTGTCCTTAGAAGGCATAGGACAAGTGTCAAGTTTATCAGTCATTAGACAGGAATTATATAGTGCACACAAACACTACAGAGAAAATAACAGCAGAAGGGAATTTCTTCTTTTTTTTTTAAATGGGAAAGAAAAAAAGAGAAGGAAAAAAGAATACCAACTATGGTATTGAAGAAATACCTAGGAAGGTAAAGGAGTACTAACAATGGTACATGGAAAGACTACCAACGATAGGAAGAAGAAGTGGGTAGGAGATAAGAGTTAGGAGATAGTTTAAAGATAAATAACCAGGAAAAAGCTTACTTTAATAAAAGCTAAAGCTCGAGAGCAGTGGTACACATCTGAGTCACAAAACAGCAAATGAGATCTGAAGTAATTTAGAGAGAAGAATTATGGGTAGAGCCTAGCTTGAGGGTTTGGAAGGAGCAAGCTGAAGTAAACGTCCGAATCGGTTCTGAGGCTTGGAATCGAGCCCACAGTCAAGAATTACATGATGACTGACACCATAAGATTTAATATTCCCTGCAGAAAGAACATTGCATCCAAAATTTTATTAAGCTCCATAACAGCAGTTTTTTTGGTGGAATATAAATATATGCGAGCAAAACCCATCTCCTTTGCTAACAGCCCCTTACTACCACACATCTACAATTATTGTCTTTTTCATATTTTATCACTATTGGGATCCCTCTATCAATCATTGTTATTATTCCTCTTTTCATTTGCCCTAGTTGTTCTGCTGAATATTCATCCTTAAGTCCTTTATCAAATTCACATGCTCATTTCTAGCCAAATGTGTCTCCTGCAACATCACGATTTATACCATCAATTTCTTAATATAATTCAATACTTTTTGCTTTTTGCCTTTATCTATAAGTTCATTTATATTTTATGATATATTAACACAGTAGCTATTGTGACAGAAAGCTATTAGTCCCACCTATTATACATGACAGTTCTTTTGAATGTGTATTTCCATCTTTTAGCTCATGTGCACACAATAATGTTTGGCAGGCTGATTTATTTTGTAGTTGCTTGCTCTCATATCCATTTCAACCCATGTCACATTTTCATGATTTTTTGATTCAGTAAAAACACAAAAAAAACTAAATAAATGTTCAGAATCTCTCTCTCTTTTTAACTTAGAAAAACACACAAAACTATGTACATTTTCAAGAAATTAAGTTTACTCCTGTAGATAGGAGCAGTTGACCCAAGTTGACAGTTGTACCCAAAGGCATTATCTAATCTAAAATTAAGGTTACCACCATTTTATCATATCTTGTCTATAATAGGAAGGAAATTAGGGTCGAAATTTATAAATGCAAATATCTTAGAAATGTTTCGTGACAGGGACTGAGAATCCCATACACATTATAGATTTGGGGTGTCCAACAAGTGGCCTAGAAGTCACAATCTGGTCCATCAATCATTTTATCTGGCTGAAGGCAGGCAGCTAAATTTTCATTTTTTGAAATTAAAAGTGTCTTGAACAAAGCTTATTGCTATTAAACCAGTGTCTTCTGGATATAGAAAATTAGTTAGACCAGTATGAGTATTGCCAGTGATAAATGTAATTTTTTTTGTATTTTTTTTTCACCCTGTCCATGTGCTTGCTGCACATGAGAGTATGAGCAAGAACCACAGTCCATAGCTTTACAATGCAGAGTCAAGTTTCAGTGTGAACACTCAGGAAGACAAGCAGACAACATATAAAACACTGATGAATAAAAATCACTATGGCTCTATAATGCAGCCTGTCTTTATTTTCCAGAATTGGATTGCATTGTTCTGAGTCTTTGATCTTTGTCATTTTACCATTTTTTTGTCTGCTGCTTTCCTGAAATTTAGTTGGGAATGAAGAAAAACACCACTTTACAGAAAATAATTATCTGTTGCAGAAAAATGTGTTCACTGTTACTGAATGTCAGCAGCAATTTAATTTTTGTAAGACATGGAGTTATTTTTGAAATACTTCAGACTGGTCTCTTCCCAGACTTAAACAGGAGCCTGAAATATGGAGTGAGAGTTTGTTCCTGTTTGGACAACCGAAGTGTTTACACTAATAAAATAATGGTGGCTGGTACTGAGTGTTTTCTAAGTAGGATATAATTTCTTTTAATGAAGTGAGAAAAGGGCCGTGTATCCATGAACTGGTGCAGGAGAACAGGAGCCCCATGCTCTTCTTCTGACTGCCAACTGAAAGAAAGGAAAAAAGAAGTTATGTACTTACCATAGCACTCCATCTGTGTTGTCCAGTTTAATTCCACCTTGACTGATGGGTTCAGATCTGAGCCCTCGGATCTGACTTGGCCATTGCAAAAGCTAGTGGCAACCTTGAACACTTGAGCCTCTCCCTTACCCAGAATGCACCACCCCTTTACCTCAGATCTTGTTTGCAGAACACAGCAAAAGGCTAAAACTTTTACCGATACAGAAAGAAAAATTAAAGCACAAAGCTATATCTGGACTCATAAAATGCAAGGGAAAGACCCCAAGACTGGCTGTATCCACTCGCTCTTCAGATAACATTGGATGGGTGTTGGTGGGTGGGGAGTCGAGGAGGAATAAAAATGGACAATACAGATGGAACGTTATACTAAGTATATAACTTTATAATTTTTATTCCATCCTCGACTAATGGGACAGCATCCCCAGCTACTACAATCCTAGGCTGGCCTCAAGGAAGGAAATTCTTCAGCACCATTGAGCCAAATGAAGCCCTACTTCTAGAAAGTAGGTCCAGTTTATAATGAGAGATGAAAGTGTGAGGTGAAGTCCAAGTTGCTGCTGCACAAATATCATCCACAGAGGCTCACGAATGAAAGGCTGAGGAAGATGCTATCGATCTAGTAGAATGAGCACGTAATTACTTAGTTAACGGCAAATTCAATTTATCATGAATGAAAGAAATACACTTAGGGAAACTTTAGACACTGGTTTGCCCAATTTCTTTTCCATAAAGGAAGCAAATAACTGATCTGACTTTCTGAACTCCTTTGTCCTGTGTAAGTAGAAATACAATTACCTAACCACATCTAGTGAAAGCAACAAACATTCATCTTTGTTTGTATAACTTGGGAAGAAAACTGGTAGGTTGATAGAATGGTTAATGTTGGATTCTGATACAACTTTGGGCAAAAAGGATGTATTAGTTCGTAATGTAAGTATATCTTTATGAAAAATTAGGTATGGAGGTTTCACCGACAAAGCCTGAATTTCTGAAATTCATCTGACCAAAGTAATGACCACTAAAAATAAGGTCTTCCAAGACAGAAATTTGAGACAGCAAGTATTTGCAGGTTTGAAGGGCGGAACAGCCAAAGCTTGCAGTACTACAGTTAAGTCCCATTGTGGAGTTGGATCTTTAACTGGAGGTTTCAACAGAAGTGTTCTATGTAGAAAGGTTTTACAAAGTTTATGTGAAGCAAGGGAAGAACCATCAATGCCAACATGAAAATTAGAAATTGCTGCTAACTGAACCTTTACTGTGGAAGAACTGGCCCCTTAATCAAAAAGCAATGACAAAAACTCCAGGATAGTGTGAATCAGTGCATAAAATGGTTCCACATCACTTTGAAGTGCCCAATGCACAAATGTCTTCCATTTGCTAGCATAAATTTTCCTTGTAGATGATTTCAGGGAAGATAATAGAATTTGGTAAACCGAGGAAGAGAGCATGGGTTTGTCTGGCTACTACTGGAAATGGAGAAACCAAGTTGTCAGCTTGAGCTTTGGAAGATACGGATGAACCAGTTCTATCAGGTGAAACAGAAGGTTTGGAACTGGATCCAGAATCCAGGGTAGATGGATCAAATGAGGCTACAGGTAGGGGAACCAAATTTGTTGAGCCCAAACGGAAGCAATGAGAATTAACTTGCTCTTCAACCTGGCAGCTGTCTGAAGGAATTTTGATATCAGAGGGATTGAAAGATAAGCATGCAGTAACACAGAGGGCCAATTATTGAGAAAAGCATCCCTTGGTGACTCCCCCTGTGGGGGGATGAAGACAAAGTAGCTGTTGCACTTATTGTTTAGGGGAGATGCAAAGAGATCGCAGCAAGGCTGGCCCCACTTGTGAAACATCTCGTTCACTACTTTTTGGTTGAGGGACCATTAGTGAGGTAACAAAATGCACCTGCCTAGTTTGTCTGCTAGTATGACGGTCTTTCTCGGAATGTGTGTTATTAAGAGAAAGTGGTTGGAAGAGACTGCCCATTGCCACACTCGTAGTGCTTCTTGACATACAGGGTATGACCTGGTTCCTTCTTGTTTGTTAATGCACCAAACCACTGACATATTGTCTGTTTGTATCGCAATAGTTCCCAGTGGGAGAACATCTTGAAAGGCTTGCAATGCTAAAAACACTGCTCTCAACTCCAGAACATTTATATGCAAATTGACCTCTTCGGGGACCACATGCCTTAGACTGTCTTTCCCAGGTAATGCCCCCCTCACTCCAGCTGGGAAGCATCCATGGCCACTATGGCCTTGGGCTGAGGAGGGACAAATGCAGTAGTCGTTTTGACTGGGTCCACCACATGAGATCATTTTTGCATAAGTTGGTAATTCATATTGGAACAGACAGAGGTAGCTGAAGTATTAACCACTGAAATGCCAATATCTAGCAAAGAATCCTCATGTGAAATCTGGCCAGTGGAACAAGGGGTATTGCTGCCAACATTGACCCTAATAATTGTAGGACTAGATGAGCGGGGAGTGTGGTACTGCAAAGTATCTTGTTGACTTGCGATTTTTAGAGTCTGAATTCTGGAAAGGGGAAAAGAATCCATTGTTGAGCTTGTGTCAAGAAGCTCCCCTATGAACTCTATTGTTTGAGATGGTTGAAGACTTGACTTTTCAAAATGTATGGTTATCCCTAACTGCGCACTAATCTGGATTACGTTTTCTCTTGCCATGACAAGGTGATGCCTGGTTGGGGCAGAAATGAGCCAGTCATCTAAGTAAGGAAACACCCAGAATCTGTGCAGTCTCAAGCGAGCTGCTACCACTGCCATACATTTGGTGAATACCCTGGTGGCTGTGGTGAGACCAAAGGGTAGTGCTCTGAATTGATAATGACTGACTCCTAGCTGGAAGTGTAAGAATTTCCTGGATCACCTGTTCATTTTTATATGATAGTACGCATCCTGGAGATCTATTGAGCACATCCAATTGTCTTTTTCTAGAAATGGAAGAATTGACGGAACCATGACCAGATGGAAATTTATCTTCCGAACAAAGTTGTTCAGACTGCTGAGATCCAGAATTGGTCTCCAGACCAATTTTCTATGGCACTAAAAAGAATCTCTAGTAAGTTCTGGATCCTTTCTGGTCTAGGGGGACCTATTGGATGACACTTTTGTTTATCAGCATTTGGATTTGAAATGCTGCTTGTTTCCTATGACTGGGTGGAATATCAGATATTTTCCTGGAGTTTGGAGGACAAAGAGAAAATGGAATTATATATCCTCTGGATACAATCCTCTGCACCCAAGTATCTTTTGTTATTACCAGCCAGGCTCTCCAGTGCAAGGACAAATGACCCCTTATTGCCTCCAGAGGGGGACAATCGGACCTCCTTTCAGGAGCACTGGAAGAGTTTGCCAGAGAAGGATTCTCTGAACCCCTGATGTTGCAGGCCTCCTCTGTCACAAGGGCAGCGTCTACCATTTGAACTTCCCCCTCTGCCTCATGGATGAGTTGGAAATCGAATGTACAGTCACCAGCTGAGAAGTGACGGAATCCTTCACCTCTTCAGACATGGTTCCTTTGAGGGTACTTGAAAGATCCTTAATCAGATCCCACTGAAGTCTAGTAAAATGTGCCAAGTAGTTCAGAGACCTTAAGGCAAAGGTCACTAAGCATAGATACGCTTCCCAAATCTGTCCTTCACCCACGACTCCTTGTCTGGAGGATGGATAGAGGTGCTTTCTTCAGCAAGCTCCTTTCTAGTGACCACTGCCACAAGCATGGCATCAACAGGAGGATAGTTTGAACAAAACTGCTTAGACTCTGGAGGGGTCATAATCTTATCTGGCTTCGTCAGAACAGGCTCAATGGAGTCAGGTTCCTTCCATGCCCACTGCAAGACTAACACCAGGAGCTCATCAGTGGGCAGTACCACTCAGGTAGTAGATAGGCTGGTACCAAAAGCCTACAGTAGTACAGATTCCTCCAACGAAGGGTTGCTGAACATCCAGCCACCTCTCTGTTTCAGGATCTCAAGGATGTCTCCGACTGAGACATCTTTGGGAGGTGATCGTGGGGATGCTTTATCCTCATCAAAATATGTGTCCTCGATGACTGATTCAGGGGAATTGATATGATTTCTCTTGCATGTCCTCTTCTTAGGAACCACCTTGATGGGATATCCAGGAAGTTATCAGAAGAGGAGGGGAAACCCTGCTGAGAAGCATGGGGTTTGGTATCGACTGTCCCTGTAAAGAGTTAAGCTGAGACTAAAGCGGCAGAAGTGGAACAGAAGAAGACATAGGATCCAAAGGGGGAGGCATCACCTGGGTCTGAGATGCAAAAAGAGCTCTCTCTAGAACCCTGAAGTCATACAATCCTGGAGAGGGATAAGAAAATGGATCTGAAAGGCCATGCCGCTGATCCCTGGTCCTGCCTTGCTCCAAGGACTGCTGCCCGGATGCCAAAGTCAAACCTGAACTGACCATCACAGAGGCTCCGAGATGCCGAGATGGCTCCAAAACCCTCAGAGTTGACTGCAGCACTTCAGACCCAACAGGGGAGCATAGTTTACAAGAGCTCTCTGGATACAATTGAACTGAAGAACCCACAGCGAGTCTCGTATCTGGGGATACCAGAATCCTCTGATAAGAAAACGACAGTGCCAGATGACTCAGATCCAAGGGCTCTGACACCTGGATAGGAGTCAAAGGAGGAATTGGTAGAGTAGGAGTAGTGGATACAAGGACCTCCCTCCCGATGGGGTAGGAGCCGAGGAAGGGCCAGGCTGGCTCTGTGCTGACAGGATCTTTCTCACTAGCCTCTCTACATCTTCTTTGGTGAGACTTCTGGATGAATAAGTGGATAGAGCTGATGGAGACTTTAACCGTTCTAAAAATGGAGAAGACCCTCTAGATGGAACCGGGTCCACTGAAGAAGAGTACCTCATTTTATGCAAAATTGGTAAGGAGGACATCTGATCCAAGGTCTTCAGATCAGAAGAATCTTTAGTTGTCAGAGACTTTGGATTCAAGGAAACCATCAGATCCAAGGGCTTGAATTTGGTCTTTGGTGAATATGAAGAAAGTGTAGGCTCCAATAATTTTTGCTTCTTCTTTGCATGGTCTTAATAAACTATGGGATCCAAAGAAGTTCTCTTGGTTATTTTTCTGATGACCTGGAGGCTACAGAAGAGGTGTTTGGAGTAGTAATGGCCGTCTTTTTAGATTTTTCTTTGAAAGGTCAAGATATAGCCTCTTTGAAGGAAGAAGGCAAGAGACCCTTACGAATAAGTTTGTTCCTGTGATCTATCAATGCTCTAGGATTGAAGGTGTGACAGATTGCACAATTCTCCTGGAGGTGGAAAGGACCTAAACAAAAAACACACAAGGAGTGCAAGTCAGACATAGGGATTTTCTGACAGCATTTCCCATACTTTTTGAACCTAGCTGGGCTCTTTTCTTTTTCATCTATCACCAAAGATAAAGGCCAAGCACAGTCACAACCACAACAACAACAGCAATCAAAGCAGTCAAATTACAACTTAAACTGAGAAAGTCTTTTTTTTTTTTTTTGTTACAGAAGGACAGGAAGAAAGTACCAACAATGGTACTGAAGACTATGATAATCATAGGTAAGAGGAAGAGGGTTACTAACAATAGTAACCAGAAATTCTGTGAATGGTAACAAGGAAAGAAAGCAGAGATTTGCTGGAAAGGTAAGGGAGAAGGATTAACCAGTAAATAAATAAATAAAATTTAACTAAAGTAGGTTAAAGCAATTAAACAAAAAAGTTTAAGTTTTGAAATTCTACTTATTGCCCAAGCTCAAGAATACAATGGACCACATCTTTTTGCTGGAAGTGGCAAACGAGATCTGGGGTGAAGGGGGTGGTGCATTCTGGGTAAGGGAGAAGTTCAAGAGTTCAAGATTGCTACAAGCTTTTACAAAGGCAGAGTCAAATCCAAGGGCTCGGATCTGAAAAAATCAGTCGAAGATGGATTAAAAATTGGCAACATCAGACCTGAAGTTCTTGGAAATACACAGGAAAATCCTTAGAAAAGGACATTAACTGTCAAAGTAAAGAGTGGAAAAGAATGTGAATTCAGGCAGTTTATCTGCTTTTTCTGATCACTGTTAAATTAATCACTGATGGTGCTTGTCAGTGGGACAGTTTGTGTGTCTGACAGCAACATGTTTAAATATTTTAGTGTGGCCATACTATTTTGAACTTTTATCTGGCTTGGTTTGAATGAAATAAGATAAAAGGAATAACTGTGGACATTATTCTCATTATTTTTTTTAATTCACTACAGTCAGGCATTTAATGTGTGCACAGTCAATAAAGTGGCAATAGTTGAATGGTATGGAGTTAGTGGATGAAAGTTACTGATTTTTTTGCTGTTGTTTGACCACAATCAAACAGTCACTGGTCTGGCTTGGCAGGACTAGTGTGCTTCTGTGTGATATGAGTTGAAATATATTGCTGTGGATGTAATTTATTTCAATTATCACAAACAACCTCAGAGGTGTACAGAAAAAGTGAGGCTATTTTCTATATTAGAGGGTTATGAGGTGGGGAGGCTGCATTGTATATGTCAGAGTGTAGCAAATTGAAATACTCTGCTGTGACCATTACTTAATTTACTTGAGCACAGTCAAACTTTATGAGTGTGTCCATCAAACTGGTTAGACATGTGTTCATGGAGTACAGAAAAAACTCAAAGATAATTCAGTTTTGGACTTAGTATATGTTTACCTAGATTAGCAGTTTCAAACTCAATATACACAGGACTGCAGTTTCAAAAATAGCATATACTCATCTAGCAGATTAAGTGCTGAATAAATCCAATGTGGCTCACCAAATTTTCTTAAGTCTGATATGTGGCCCCAAGACAAAAATGCTAGGTAGCCCTGTTATTAATGTTTAAGTCAGGTTGCACACACATTTCTGGAGAGATCTTCTGATACACTTTAGCCAAATTACACATTCTGTATTATTTTGAATCTAGTCGCATCAGAACTTTACTGTTACATATCTAGAAAAGCAGGGGAAATCTGGAATAAAAAATATTTTGGTAGAGATACGTGATAAGTATTGTACCCTCCTCTTTCCAATTACCATGAAACCTCTTTCCTGTTCTACAGTATCATGCATCAAGCATATTAAACACTGTATTTGTACTTCAAACACACATATACTTTACACATACCTATATGTTCACACCAAAACAACACATAAATATAACACATGTACACATACACACACACATACACACACACACACACACACACACACACATACACACACACACACACACACATTTTGCATTTTGTGTATGGCTTCACATCTTTTGCTGAACAGTAAATGCACTACTGTTAATTACATGATTTTGACAAAATGATGTTGCATCTAGTAGAGCTTATCAATAGTTCAGTGTAGCTACATATACAAGAGATTCTATTAGTCTTTGTAAAAAAGTTAAGAAAAAGTAGAATCTTATTTCTGTGTCTGTTGGGCTTCTTTTTCAAATTTAGAAATAGCTATATTACTTATGTGAATGGCTGTGTAACCATATCCATCAGTCATGTTAAAGTATTGCATTTAAATGGTGAATATCACGATACTAACACACACTAATAAAGAATGTGTATGATTTAAATATGCTGCTGCCCTTGATGCTGATTAATACTGACTTCCTTATATTTTATTTTATTGTATATGAGACTGCAGTCCATTTAAACATTAAAGTTTTAATTATTCTGCCCTTCTTCTTGAGTTTTTGATTAAATAAAGTTTACTACCGTAATTAAAAGCTGAGAGCAGCACTTATTGTAAGGGAGTTTTGTCCACTGCACCCCTAATATGTTTGTGTGGGGGGTAGCCTCACAGTCCAAAAATCTACATAAATTAACTCTTATATCACATAAAACAGAACTTTTACAGAAGTTTTGTTCACCAGTATAGACAACTATTTAATGTTCTCTAAGTAATTTATTCTCAGAATTAGTACAGGTAGTAAGCAAGTGTGTCAGTGATGCAGTCCTGAAATTAAGGGATGAAGGGGCACAGTATGTTTTAAGGTGGTTATCCTTATTTTAAAATATAATTTGTAGTACATGATAAGAGTTACTGATTCAAATATTGTAATCTTTGGAAATGAATATTTCACTTGGAAAGTCAGACAGCTAGATGACATTTTACTATACTGTTGTGAACTATCTAATAGTAAAAGATGTGGATTTGTATGTGTGTGTGTGTGTGTGTGTACCACTGGCACTTTACAAGCTTCTATGGATACATAATTGGGCCTGTGATAAGTGTGATAAAAATATACATCAGTTATGAGCCAGCAAGACATTACCAGAGAGTCACAGGGGCTTTCAGGCAGCATATGAAAGTCATATGTGTGTAGAACAGTCAGATCTTGTGAAGCACAAAACAACTGATGGGCTTACAGGCTACTCTACTGAAAGACTAAAGAGTTAGTCCATTCAAGGCCTTAATTGTAGCAGCCTGAGTAAGTACTGTCTGGAGAAGGCTACCATGATTCTGAATACAAAGACAGAAAGAAGGAGAGAGAGAGACACACACAAAGAGAGAAAGAGACAGAAGTTGGTGCATATGGTGCATTTTCTGGCAATTGGTTTCATAAACAGGGAAGAATCGGTAAATATAATTATCGGTTCTCTATGAAAACAAAACTATGACAATATTTCATATACATAAAATGTGTATGTATAAGACTATTTAATGTACAAGAACTTTGTAAGACTAACTGGTGTCAAATTTTTGCCTTGATCCAGAAAAATGCACCTGTTAAAACAATGATAATTATAGATGATAGTGATACAGAAATCCCAAGAAACAGATGACCTTAATGAGCATGATGTCTTCATCAATGTACATTAACTTCATACTAATTTGTATAGTCCTCCAATAGATTTTTTTTCCTGCTGTTGTTGTTTAACTGTCTATACTTGTAAAATACTCCATTAACTTTCTTTAGCTTCTGACTGTGGAAAAATAAATAAAATGAATGTAGCTTTATTGAATGACAATGTTGAATTGTGTCCTGTTTCATTTTTAGAGTCGACTAAAAATGCTTCACAATCCAGCTTGCCCTACCCTGCATCCCAAAACAACTCCAAACTCCTACTGTAACAGTAGCCTCCACAGACGCTGATGATGTGAGTACACACTTAGATTAAATTGCTGCTAACCACAGGCACAGAAGGATGGTTCTTGTATTAGTTGTTCCATTTTCTGTGGTGTGCTGGGTCCATGCTGAAGTAGGCTGTTGAGTTTTATCACTGGGTTTACATCCTGGACCTAAGTTTGGAAGGTTTCAAAGAATAAGAAAGGTATTGCTGTTAATGTTAGCAGGTCTTGATTTGTACATATGTACTGGACTGGACTGTGTATGTTGCATGTGTTAGGGAAGGGGCCATATATTCCACAACACATCTTAATGCATAAATAGAGAGGAATTGACAGGGCTGAGTAGTTGTAGATGATGCAGGCAAACAGCAAGGCTGCAAGGTAACCTAATCAGGCATAACATGTTCTGCTTGTTAAAAGTCTTAATAGTGAATTGGAAGCCAGCATTCCTATGTCTCTAGACAGGAATATCAACTGCATTTAGTACAACACATTACAAGATCATTTGCCTTGTAAAATTACTCAGAGGTATGACCCTGCTATTTCCAGGTGTGTCTGCATGTTGTAGAATTGGGTTATGCACAGGATATTCTCCATTTATGTGCCATTAATATATGACCTTCATTTTTCCCTTGGCACAATGACAAAAGCAGTCAAAGGAATACACATATACAACAATTCTGCTGTTACATGCACATTCACAGATGTGTTGTTTGCCTGTATAATCACCTATTGGTGTTTCTTTTCTAAGAATGCAGCCCAAGGAGCTGAACATTTGAGCAAAAGAAAACCTATCTTGAAGTAAATCATATAAATTTATGTCTGACAAGAAAACAAAATTGAATGTTTAAGCATTAAAAACACCACAATACACTTACCTGTAATCCAGGCTCACCCTTACTTCCTTGATTACCCTATATAGACATAACAACAAATATTTATATCAGTTTAACATAACCATAAAAAAAGCTTTATTGTTATATAAAATATTTACATTCACCTGCATAAAGTTTGTTCTATTCTTTCTCCAGAAAATCTTACTTCTTACTATCTGCAATCTTACAATTTGATAAATAGTCATTTAACATCAATAATGTTAAAATGCTTTGCAAATGAAACAAGCCATATTCATCAATAAACCACCATCCATAGCAACATTACTTTTTTCAGTTATGTCTATAACAACAATATAGCTCAGTGCCATTTCATAAAAAAATAAGTTATGTACTCACCATAGTGTTTCATCTGTGTTGTCCATTTTCATTCTTCCTTAACCTGTGGGTTCAGATCCTAACCTTGGATCCAACTTGACCATTTTCTATAACCCTACGATCTGATTCTCGAGTTCCTCCCCTTACCCATAATGCCTCATTCCCCCAGATTACCTCAGATCGACTTTGCTGTTAACATATAATAGTATATCTATCTCTATATACAAATCTGAAACATATAGGCAAAAAGTTGAGGGGCTCAAACAGGAACAGTATTCCTATAGACATATCTGTCAGGTCTCTCACAGTTATAGATGGGGGAAGGAGAGAGGGAGGGAAAGTGAGGAAGAATGAAAATGGACAACACAGCTGGAATATTATGGTGAGTACATAACATCTTTATATGATGTTATTTTCATTCTGAGGAAGGTCTTACACAGTTTAGATGATGCCAGAGAAGATGAATTGTCTCCAGTGTGATAATGTGAGATGGCTGCCAGTTGCACATTAATAGTAGAAAAACTTGCCCCGTCTTGCAAAATAGAAGCAAGAAAATCTAGAACTGCAGGAATAAGAGACGTAAAGGGTCCAAATGTTTTTGGTGAGCCCATATTCAAAACCTCTGCCATGTACTTTTATAAATTTTCCTGGTCAAGGCTTTTGTGTGAGGATATTAAAATCCTCTGAACTTGTAAGGAAAGACTGGTGTTTCTAGCCATCATCGGAATTGGAGAAACTATGCGGTTAGTTTTAGTCTTGGAAGATCTGGGTGAATCTGCCCTGATGGGTGGGACAGGAGATCTGGATGCAGTTCCAGTGTCCATGGAGGGCATATTAGTTGAGACAACAAGAAGGGGAACCAGACTTGTCAAGGTCAAAAGGGGGCAATGAGGATCCCCTTGCTCTTCAACCTCTGTGCTTGCAAGGATAGCCAAGAGTTTATCTCCAAAAAGAAACCTCAGTCAGCACCTGTCACCCCTATCAATGAGGGACACAGGTGGATTCCCTGGGACAAATTTGTGGTTTCCCATCCACTCATCAAGGTTGCGCTTGAAGAGGGTCAGTGAGGTGCTCTGTTTGACAAGTATGGGAAGTGTATTCCAGAGATGGGGCAGCCTCTGGGAGACAAACCTGTCTCTCCGGCAGGTTTTGTTCAGGCCTTTCAAGTGGGTAATGCGTGAGGAGTTAGAATTATGGATATGGAGCATCTCTAGTAGGGCAGGGTCCTAGATTGCCTTGTAGGCGAGACACAGATCACCCCTGAGCAATCTGTATGGTATCAAATACAGTGATAGTGATTTGAGCCTCTCTGCACAGGACAAGTGTTGGAGGCCATGGATTCTCTTTGTGAGGTATTAATTGGCCTTTGCAGTTGGTGCAGATGTTTGGAGAGGTACATACCAAACAGAGCGTTATACTCAATTATTGGTCTAATGAGGGAGGAGTATAGAGAAGTAATAACCTCCTTTTTTCTGGATGCAATCCCTTTACTTATGAGATGAACTAAGTAAAAGCCTTTTCTGACTACTGATGCTACATGATGGTCGAATGTGAGGTTATCAACCTGAGTGCCTATGTCTCTCACCACAGGTTGTGTGCTTAGGGGGTTGCCACTGATGTGGTAATCAGCAGGGATTGTGTTTTTGGCAAATGGTATGATGATAATTTTTTTTTTTGCATTTAGCTTGAGGCCATGACTTTAGCACCAGTCATTAGTTGCTGTGAGACCCTCTTGCAGTATGTTAACATCATTTGGGGAGTCAATAACAGCACCCAACTTACAGTCATCCGCAAACGTAGTTGGTCAGCCACAGGCCTTTTGTCTTTGCCTGGACCTCTGAGAAGGAGATGCCAAACAGTAGAGGTCCCAGGACAGATCCCTGAGAACTCCACTAGTGACAGGTTTGCTATCAGAGGTGGAGGCACCTATTTTGACTTTGAGGGTCCTGTCAGTGAGCCAGTTGGCCACCCACCTTATGCCAAACCCTCACTACTTCTTGATATCGAGGGTGAGATCTGGTTCTTCCCTACTTGTTAATGTACCATACCACAGACATGTTGTCCATTTGTATTGAAACAGTTCCTAGAGGAAGAAAGCTCTGAAGTCCTTGCAACACTAGCAGCACCGCTCTCATCTCTAGGACACTGATATGCAAACAGGCCTCCTGTATGGACCATGCGCCTTGGACTATCTGAGCCAGGTAATGCCCCCCCCCTCCCCTCAGCTGGGAGGTGTTGGTGGTCAGTGTGGCATTGGAGGGTGGAAGGACAAATGGTCATTCTTGTTTGACTTCTTCCAAATGCAGCCACCATAGAAGTAAGTCTGTGCACACTTGGGACAATTTGATCGGATGACTGAGGAGGTAGAAGTGTAAAGACCATTGAAACACCAGTGTCCATTGAAGGATTCTCATATGTAAAGCATGCTGTTGGGATTAAGGTTAATGTGGCAGCCATCAAACCTAATATTCTGAGAAGACCACAATACACACCCTAGCTTGTGCACCACTGTGTCACCTGTAAAGCCCATAAGACTACACAGTAAACCCAATAAGACACACAGACATCCTTCTCACCAGGCTGGATTAGGAAATGTTCATGGTCAGCCATCTGTCAGGTGCCAGGATCCACCATATCACACAAGCACTTAAGTTTCTCAACAGCAGGTACTGTTATGACTCTGTCATAGCCCATGTTGGTGTGAACGACTTGAGACTTACCTCTCTGGACTATATGAAGAGAGACATAAGTGAGCTCTCGGACTATGTGTCTCAGGCATGTATGTCCTTAGCCTTACGCAGCATTTTACCTTCACCTAGAATGATGCGTCAGTACAAACAGAAAATGACTGACTTTAATAATTGGATTAGTTTTTGGGTGCCATTCTAAGGGGAGCCAGTATCTGTCAGGCTGGGATGACATGATCGACAACCCTCGCTGCTTTGCCAGAGATGATCTTAATCTGTCACCCCTGGGATTTTGTCTACTGGCTAAGGCTCTTGCCACCCCCATAGTGGCCTTTTTAGGCAGTATCACAAGGACGAAACTCTCAATATAAAAATACCAACCAAAAATAACCTCAAGGTCATGCTACTAAACGCTAGGAGTTTTAACATGAAACTGCACTCACTGGAAGCAGTCCTCACCCTGGAGGATGCAGACATTTGTACAGTCACTGAGACCTGGTTCAAGGCTGTGGAGAGCCCCCAGCCATACTGGGTTACACCTCCAGCCACACGTTCAGACCACAAACTGAAGGCAAGAAAACTAAAGGAGGTGGTGTATCAATATTCATCAAGGATAAATACACCTCCAGATTGGTCAAACAGTATGATGACCTAGAGATACTTCAGGTGCAATTAACTGTTGGTAGAACACTTATTCAAGTCACTCCCAGCTACAGAATGCCCTCAGAGAATCAGAACACCCACTCTGCCTATTTGGATCAACTTGAGTCTATCAAGATCCATCCTAATACCATAGTTTTGGGCGACTTTAACTACCCTAGCATTGACTGGGTGAATTACTTATGCTCAAACTCACCTGCCCAAAGGTTCCTCAACTTTGTTATCTCCAGTGCTCTGGATCAGCTGACTGACACCCCCACCAGGGTCACCAGCATCCTGGACCTGGTGCTTACAAGGGCCCTGGACAAGGGGAAATCTATGCATACAGCCTACCTAGACCTGGCCAAGGCATTTGACACTATCCTTCACTCAGGCATCATTGACAAACTCTCCCAGCTAGACATCAAACCTTATATCATAAGGTTGGTTGCGAACTGGCTCTCTGATAGGACCCATACAGTCAAAACAGGGGAATCCGCCTCCAACAGCAGACCCATTTATCAGTGGTGTTCCACAGAAATCGGTCCTGGGACCTGTACTGTTTGGAATCCATTTCTCTGAAGTACAAGTTAAAACCAAGGGACTGTGGCTGACAAAGTTTGCTGGTAACTGCAAACTGGGTGCGGTCATAGAATCTCCAGACAATGTCAACATCCTTCAAGAAGGTCTTACATGATCAAATGATTGGTGCCAAAGTCCTGGCCTCAAACTCAATGCAAAAAAAGGTATTATCATCCCTTTCAGCAGGAGTGATGTTCCTGAAAATTACCACATCAATGGCAATACCCTAAGTATGCACTCAGTGGTGAGAGATCTGGGCAATCAGGTTGACAGCAACCTTGCCTTTGATCACTATGTCTCCAGAGTGGTAAGAAGGGTATTCTATATGGCTCACCTCATAAGTAAGGGCATTGCCTTGAGAAAAAGTGAAGTTATCACCTCCTTGTACTCTTCACTCATTAGGCCAATAATTGAGGACAACGCCCCTTTTGGCATGTACCTTTCAAAGAACCTGCAGCAATTGGAGAGACCACAGAGATTCCTCGCAAAGAAAATTCAAGGTCGTCAGCAGCTATCCTATTTGGCTTGGCTGAAATCACTGTCACTTTATTCTCTTTCATACAGACTACTCAGAGGTGATCTCTGCCTTGCATATAAGGTGATCTCTGACCCCACTTTATTGGAAATACTGCACATCTGCAAGTCAAATGGCACATGAGTTACTCACTCTAAAGACCTAAACCTGGTATGTGACATCAACAGAACCCACCAAATGGACAGATTTGTCTCCCATAGGTTACCACACCTTTGGAATTGACTCCCACTTCACATCAAACAGACCATCTCATTGGCCCTCTTCAAACACAATCTGGATGATTGGATGGCCGTGTCCCTCTTGGACAGGGGCAACAGGTGTTGATCATGGTAACAAGGGTAACATTTGGCTAGACTTGTAATGGCATATTCAACATGATGCCCAAGGAAGGAGCTAGCTGTTTTAGGCAGTCTCTGGCTTGCAGTAGCAGATGCCTGGTTGATGTGGTCAGGATCCAGTTGTCTAGGTAAGAAAACACATTGAATTCAGGCAGTCTCAAGTGAGTTGCTACTACTGACATGCATTTTGTGAACACCTGGGGAGCTGTGGTGAGACCAATCTGAACTGATAATGACTGGCCCCCAGCTGGAAGTGGAGAAACCTTCTGGAGTGCCTGTTCATTTTGATATGATAGTATCCATCCTGAAGATCGACTGAGCACATCCAATCATCTTTTTGTAACAGTGGTAGAATGGACTGAACCACGACCTTCTGAAACTTTATACTGTCTACTGATTTGCTTAGGAGTGTTAGGCCCAAGATTCTGGATCTGATTTGGTCTGGTGGGACCTCCTGGATAACTTTGTAATTTGTAATGCTGCTTTCTCCCTCTGATTGGGTGGAACACTGGGGAGATTTTTCCTTGGTTTTGGTATTTGGAAAAATGGAATGGACTATCCTCTGGATATGTTCCTTTGCACCCAACAATCATTTGTGATGGCTAACCAGGTGTCTGGGTACAAGGAAAAGTGCCCCCCAACTTCCTCCAGTGAGGGACAGTTGGGTAACCTCTCAGGAGTGCTAAAAGTATCTATTGGAGAAGAATTCCAAGATCCATGATTTTGCAGACTCCCTCTGGCACATGGGTGGCATCTATTATTGTAGTTGTTTCACCCCCTGCCTCTGCGGGAAAATTCTCCTTGTGATTCTTGAAAAGGACCTTGAGATTTTTTGAATCACATTTTTTACCACCATGCTGGTTCTTGGAAAAAGGTCTTTATGGGGTAGAAAAATGTATTCCGATGGCAAACAAGGTCTTTTTGTCTTTCTCACTACGGGAGAGCATCTCTTTAACAGTGGGGCCAAACAATGATGATCCATTAAAGGAGGCATTCATGAAGGATGCCTTGAAAGATTCCACAAAGTCACAAAGCCACATCCGGGCATGACACCTTATAGCAATATCTGAACTGGCAGCCCTTGAGGTACCCTTTGCAGCATGCGAGATTAGTCTCATGGACGCATTAGAGATAGACTGTAGGGTGACCAGTCTGAAGGAAAGGGTTTTCTGTTCCTCTGCAAGCATGGACCCTGGGGCAGAGCTAGAGAGTTCCTTAATTAAGTCCCTCTGTATTCTGGTGAAGTGTGCCAGACAGTACTGTGATCACAATGCGAAGGTCGCAGATGCGTAAACTCGCTTCCTAAATCAGTCCAGAGCCCTAGACTCCCTGTTAAGGGGATGGATAGTGGAGCTTTCCTCTGTTAGCTCCTTCTTGGTGGTTGCCGCAACAACCATGGCATCTACAGGGATACCTTTTGTCCAATGCTGCCTGTCAGTGAGACTGCTAAGGATCTTGTTGGGTCATTTAGGGATTGGTTCCACAGCATCAGGTTCCTTCTACGCCTTGCGGGAAACAGCATCAAGAAGGTCGTTTGCATTGGGGACACCCAAGATGTAGATGGGCCAGCCCTGAAGACTTCCTAAAACACCACTTCCTTCTGGGTAGGGTTTTGGGCAGACCACCCACCTTTCTGGTGAAGGATTTCAAGAATGTCCCCAGAAGATACATCTTCAGGTGAAGATCTTGGGGACCCCTCCCCTTCATCGAAATCGGTGCCTTCAGTGACAGATTCCTGGGGGGAATCCAGGTGCCTCCTTTTGCACTGCCTCTTATGAGGGACATCCTCGGTGAGATGCTCCGAGGAGGTATCAGAAGAGAAGGCAGGTTCCGAAACTGGAACTGGTTGGAAGCTCTTCTGGGTTGACTGTCCTGGAGGAGACAGAAGAGAGGACTCAGGTACAGTATCCAAAGCAGGGGTGGTACACAGATCCAAGGAAGTGAGAGTCAGGGCTCTTCTAGGTACAGACAGAATCCTCTCTGCCACCTCGAAGGCAGAAAGAGTTGCAAAAGTCGAAAGCCATCTCTCCGAAGCTGAAACTCTTGGAGTAGACAACCCCAGAGGCCCACAGTTCTCCCTCTCTGAAGTGGAAGCTGGAACCAAGCTTTTGAATGCCGAAGCTCCAAGTGTAAGTGACAGCTCCGAAAACTTAGCCAAAGTCAACCCCTTGGATCTGATGTTGAGGCTTCGGGTCAGACAGCCATTCTGCTCCGACATGGGCAGAGCCGAATGGGTCAGGGAGACAGTTGGAATCGAAATGATAAGCACTGCTGGATCCGACATCTCAACTATCGGGGCCTTAGGATCCAAGGGCTTTGAAGCAAGTGGTCAGATTAGAGAAGGAGCAAGTGGAATAAAGACAGCTGGATGGCTCACAGATCCAGAAGGTTGACAGAGCTGGCAAAACTCCCATCTGGATTTGGGTACTGAGAAATTTCCTCCTCATTCTATCAACGTCAGCTTCTGAAAGGCTGAAGGATGACCTGATGGATGAGGAAGTGGAGGAAGGCCTGGAAGACCTTTTCGGTGACTGTAGAAGCACAGGAGATCCCAGAGTTAGAGGAACTGACTCTGGGGTGGTCTAAATGGTAATGATAGGAGAAACAGTCGCAGCAAGTATAGGATCTGAAGGCTTCGGTCTGCGGTCCTCTGAATCTTTTTTGGTGGTACAACCATCTGTAAAGGAGAAGCCTCATCTGGAGAATGCTTATGGTGTTTTCAGAACACCTGTAGTTTCTTGGAGGTTTGATCACCTGAGGAAGAAGTGCTGATAGTAGAGGCAAAAGAAGGCCATAGGCCTTTACATAATTGAACCACACTTCACTGAAACTCTTTTTGTAGAGATGAAAAGAGTGAACGTTCAATAAAGAAAATGTAGGGAAAATTCCACAGGGAAAGGGAGCAGTTAGCCAATGTTAGGAAATTAGAAGTTATGTACCTACCATAACGTTCCATGTTAGTTGTCTTCATCTCGCCTTCTTCTTGCTGGATGGGTTCGGAGCCGATCCTCGGCTCCGACTCGGCACTAGCTTTAGCTCGAGAACTCCTTTTACCAGCTCGAGGCAACCCTATATCCCATGATGCAAGGCGGAACTACCTCAGATCTCGTTTGGCAGCTAACTAACCCTGCTAAAGACTTATCCTAATATAATTAGGAACCATGGTTCCTAAAAGAAGTCCTCATAACAATGCTCCAGAGGAAGCAATCTAATAGGAACTCTCCAAGATCTGTCCAGGCCAGGGGGAAGGAGGGTGGGACGCAAGAAGAAGGCGAGATGAAGACAACTAACATGGAACGTTATGGTAGGTACATAACTTCTAAATGTTAAGTTGTCAATCTCGCCTTCATTCTTGCTGGATGGGACCGCGTCCCTAGCACCTGTATCCCGGGTGGCTCAATGGAACAGACTCTTGAGAACAGTGGAACCAAAACTGGCCCTATCTCTGGAGGCCAAATCCAACTTGTAATGAGACACAAAAGTATGAGGCGTGGCCCAAGTAGCTGCTGCACAAATATTGTCAATGGGAAGTCTATCCTGAAAGGCTACAGAAGTGGATAGACTCCTGGTTGAATGAGCTTTTGGCTTAGAAGATAGTTGTTTGCCCCTTAGAGAGTACACATAGGAAATGGTGGAAGTCAACCATCTAGATAAGGTCACTTTAGATACTGGAAGACCCAACCTGTTTCCTGCATAGGAGACAAACAATTGGTCTGATTTTCTAAGTTGTTTAGTCCTATGTAAGTAGTACCTGAGCTGACGATGAACATCCAAAAAATGCAGCTTCTGTTCAGCTCTGTCAGAATAGTTAGGAAAGAAAACTGGTAGATCAATAGATTGGTTAATGTTGGCTTGAGATACAACCTTGGGAAGAAAGGAAGGGTTAGTCCTGAGCGAAACCCTATCCTTATGAAACACCAGATAAGGTGAACGAATACAGAGGGCCTGAATCTCAGAAACTCTTCTTGCAGAAGTAACAGCCAGCAAAAATATAGTTTTCCATGTCAACAACTTTAAAGAACACGTAGCAGACGGTTCGAAGGAGGTAGAATTAGGGATGCCAACATTAAGTTCAGATCCCATTGCGGAGGAGGATGTTTCACAGGCGGTTTTAGGAGAAAAACTCCTCTCAAAAAGGCTTTGCATAACCTATGAGACATGATGTTATTGTCCTGCAAGCCAACATGAAATTTGGAAATAGCAGCCATTTGTACTTTGACTGTAGATGATGACGATCCTGAATGAAAAACCTCCGCCAGGAAATCCAAAACAGAATGTATAGGAGTGGTGAAGGGATCAATATTTTTGGCGTTTGCCCAAATAGAAAAGCGTCGCCACTTGCTAGCATAAACAGTTCTAGTGGACGACTTTAAAGAAGACACTAAAATATCTCTGACTGAGTCAGAAATCATTGGTAGCCTGGCTAGGGAAGGAAGTGGAGCAACCAAGCAGTGAGGTTGAGAGAATGAATGGCTCGGTGCTGCTGACCCGACTGGTGGATCAAAAGATCCAGAACTGGGTCCAGATGCCAGGGCTGCACCAGAAGGTGATGATGTAGAGACGGAAACCAAATTTGTCGAGGCCAATATGGAGCAATGAGGATCAATTTGGCTCTCAAAACGGTGGCTTTCTGAATGACTTGTGGAATCAATGGAAAGGGAGGAAAAGCATAAAGAAGTCCCGAGGCCAATCCTGGGTTAGAGAGTCTCTCAAGGGTTGGCCTGGAAGAGGAAATAGTGTGAAGTAATCTGGGCACTTGCTGTTTTGAGGGTAGCGAAAAGATCGCAACAAGGCGTGCCCCACTTCAGAAAAATCTGATCCACTACAGACTGATTGAGAGACCACTCGTGAGGCATCAGAATAGATCTGCTTAGCCTGTCCGCCAATAGGTTGGACCTGCCGGGATGTGCGTTGCTATCAGAAACCGCTGAGAAGAGATCGCCCATTGCCAAAGTCTGAGAGCTTCTCGACATAAGGGATAGGACCTGGTTCCGCCCTGTTTGTTGATGTACCAGACCACGGACATGTTGTCCGTCTGTACTGCAATAGTCCCTGTGGGAAGAAAGTCGTCGAGGGCTTGCAACGTTAAAAGCACTGCTCTCATCTCCAGGACATTTATGTGCAGGTGGTATTCTATGGGTTGCCACGTCCCGTGGACCATCCTGCCCTGATAATGCCCCCCCACCCGATCAGAGAGGCATCCGTGGTGACTGTGGCAACTGGAGGAGGGGGAACAAATGGTCGGCCCTGCTGAAGAAGAGGGAAAGATACCCACCATCGTAGATGAGCCCTGCAAGACTGTGTCACTAAGATCTCGTGTCTCATGGGCAGATCGTGGTACGACCACTGCGTGAACAACATCCACTGCAGGAGACGCATGTGGAAGCGAGCTAGTGGAAGAAGAACAATGGCTGCAGCCATTAGGCCTAGAACCTTCAAGACAAACCTGGCTTTGACCTTGTTGCTTTGTAACAGAAGCTGAACAAATTTCTGGATGTCCAGAATCCTTTGATTTGTTAGTCTGGCTAACATTTTGACGGTATCTAACTCTGCCTATAAAGGTGATAGATTGGCAAGGCAGCAGAGAGGATTTTTCGAAATTCACCGAAATTCCTAGACTCTTGCAAAGCTGTAAGGTGTAATCTCTGGACCGAAGCTGATCCCTGGAGGTGGCGGAGAGGAGCCAGTCGTCCAAATAAGGAAACACTTGGAATCCTCGACGTCTCAGGTGAGCTGTGACCACCGCCATGCATTTGGTGAACACTCTGGGGCTGAAGTGAGGCCAAAGGGCAGTGCTCTGAATTGGTAATGACTGGCTCCCAGCCGGCGGAGAAACCTTCTGGAGCGTCTGTGAATCTTTATGTGATAGTACGCATCCTGAAGGTCTATCGAGCACATCCAGTTGTCCTTGCCCAGAAAGGGCAGAATGGATTGCAGCGTGACCATCCGAATCTTGCCTTTTGACAGACTTGTTTAGTCTGCTTAGGTCTAGTATTGGTCTCCAATCTCCCGTCCTTTTGGGGACCAAAAGAATCTTGAGTAGAAGCCGGATCCTACTTGGTCTGCGGCACTGTTTGGATGGCTCTTTTCCCAGGAGTTTTGAAACTTCCTGTTTTGCCAAATCCCTTTGACCGGGTGAGATGTCTGGAAGGGATTGTAGAGGTCTGGAAACCTTCGAAGGGGATTTTGTAACCCTCGGATATAATCGACTGTACCCACTTCTCTTGTGATAGGGATTGCCAGGCTACTGGGTACAGCGAAATTCTTCCCCGACTGCCTCCAAGGGTGGACAGTCGGGCAACACCTCAGGGATGCTGAAAGGGCTTCTCAGGAAGAGGTTCCCTGTTGCCCTGGTTCTGAGGACCCCCTGCCTCTAGGGCGTCTATTATTGTTACCCCCTCTGCCTCTAGGGGTAAACTGACCACGTGTGTCCGGTGTAGCTCCTTGGGCTTTACGGAACCACATCTCCCCCCCCTTCTGACCCTTGGGATATGGTCTAGAAGGAGTGGAAAACTGGACTCCAACGGCAGAAAGAGTTTTAACGTCTTGTTCACATCTGGTCAAAGTATCCTTCACCTGAGGTCCGAACAAAGCCGAACCGTCAAAGGGGGTGTTGGTGAAGGACGCCTTAAAGGGGTCCGCAAAATTACACAGCCGCATCCAGGCTTGGCGTCTAAGAGCAACACCTGTGCCTGCGGCCCTGCTCGTTCCATCGGCTGCATAAGATATGAGCCGCATGGAGGAGTTAGATATCGAATTCAGGATAGCTAGCTGAGAGGCAATCTTTTCCTGAGCCCCAGCAGCTGAAGGATCCTGGACTACTTCCCCCAGTTCCTTGAGAATATCTCGTTGAAGCCTGGTGAAGTGACAAAGGTAATTCAGCGGACGCATTGCAAAGGTCGCTGAAGAAAACATCCGCTTTCCATACCTGTCCATGGTCCTAGAATCCTTATTAGGAGGATGGACAGGTACTGAAGGATCCGCCAGTTCCTTCTTAGTGGCCGCCACCACCATAGCATCCACAGAGACACCTTTGGACAGGAACTGTTTGTCCGAAGGGGCCGTGATGAATTTGGATGGTCTCCTGGGGACAGGTTCCACAGAATCTGGAGCCGCCCACGCCTTCGAGCCACTACCTGCATGAGTGGGTCGAAAGGCGGAGACACCCAGGAGGTGGAGGGTCGGGATCCAAAGCCTCCAGGTATACCGACTCATCCTCGGAGGGGTCAATGGAGGGCCAATTCCCTCTCTGTTTGAGGAGCTCAAGGATGTCTGAAAATGAGACATCCTCAGAGGGGGACCGTGGGGAATCCTCCGACTCATCTAAGTCGGTATCAGATGTAGTAGACTCAGGGGAGTCTGTGTGTTTCCTCTTACACGTCCTCTTCCGAGGGGGTTCACCTGCAGGGTCAGGAGAAACCTCGGAAGAGGAGGAAATTCCCAGTGGGGAAACCTGGGGCGATGGATCCCTGGGCCTGAGAGCAAGAGGCTGGCAAGAGGCTTCTGCAGGCACTGATGAGGGAGGAGCTAGAGGGATAGACTGTTGACCAGGCTCAGAGGCCAGGACACTCCTCATCACCTCAAAGGCTCCTCTCCCCGGGAGACCTGAACACACCCGCTCCGAAGAAACAGGAATGGTCGGCTCCAAGGAGAGAGAAGGCCCAGAGGCAGATGTCGGCGCCGAGCTTACCAAAGCGGAAGCTCCGAGAGGGAGAGGGGGGTGGGACAAGGGTCCGATGCCACTAGCCCCCTCGGAGCCGACAGTGGAAACCCGGCGACCGAATCCCTCCAAGGAAAGTCTCAAGGAGGAGATCGGAGCCGAGGATGACGGAGCCGAAGGATGTATCGGCTCGGCATCAAACTGTCGCTGTCCCAAGAAGCTCCGGCTCCGAACTCTGGTGTGGAGTCGGAGGAGGAATCTCAAGAATTGGGGCTGTAGCCGAAGTCTGTTGAGACGGGCTATGGAGCATTTGGGCCAGTGCCTGAGACTTCAACAGCCTGCTTACCACCCTCTCCAAATCGTGGTCAGACAGCCTGGAAGATCTCAAAGATCGGCTCCGATGGCTCCGCTCCGACAAAAGAGGAGACCCGGGCCGAGTGGATACTTAGTATCGAAGGGGACCGGGATCTCTTGCGGGCCGGAGCCATCGGAGCCGAAGTCCCTTGAACCCCAGATGGAGCCGAGGATCTCTCGGCTCCGATGCTGGATAAAGTGTCAGCTCCAGCCGGAGCCGACAAGGCAACAGTAGTCAGGGTATCGGAGCCGGCCGGCACCGAACCCACTACTCTGGCAGAAGAAGCATTGGTTCCAGCCAGAGCCGATATCGGCTCCGACGGAGCCGGAGCCACCGGAGGAGGCTTAGACACTGTAGCCTGAGCCTTCGGTGGCTTAAGAGGTTTTCCTGCCCCTTGCTTAGGAGGAGAACCTTCAGGTTTCAACAAACCTCGGAGGATCAGTTTGTTCCTCCTTTCCTGCAGGACTCGCTGGCTAAAGGCATGACACAACGCACAGGAGTCCTGCAGGTGCAAAGGCCCCAGGCAATACACACAAGAAGTGTGACCGTCTGTCAGGGACATTTTCTGACAGCACTGGTCACACTTCTTGAAGCCTGAGACCTTGCCTTCCCTAGACATCCTAAAAGGATATACACAAACAGTCCCCACAAACACACAACTTAATCCCTACACAGACACACAGGAAGGGAATAACTTGGGGAACTAGGCCTGACTAAAACTTTCACTGAAAAACTATATTAAAAGTTTAAAAAAAGGAAGGGAATAGGGTGGGCTGTACTAAATACAGGCTAACCTAACACTGAAGGGAAATTAAACCCCTAACTAACTTTTTTCTTATTTAACAAGAAAAACTTACCTCAGCTGGCAAAGGAGACCTCTTTCGCTAAGCGGCAAACGAGATCTGAGGTAGTTCCGCCTTGCATCATGGGATATAGGGTTGCCTCGAGCTGGTAAAAGGAGTTCTCGAGCTAAAGCTAGTGCCGAGTCGGAGCCGAGGATCGGCTCCGAACCCATCCAGCAAGAATGAAGGCGAGATTGACAACTTAACATCTGCCCTTTTCCCCACTGTATCCGATCTCGGAGTTGGTATATATAGTTGGGGGTGGTTGGAGCAGACAGCCCCCCACATTAGGGGGGAGTGGGGGCTCAGCCCCTCACCTGGGTGGCTTTGGCATACTGCGGTGTGTGTTTCGTTCATGAGGTAACCAAGTGCTTCCTTTCCCAGTGGTATTTTGAACATTCTCTATACTGAACGTTCACTCTTTTCATCTCTATGAAAAAAGTTTCGGTGAAGTGTTGTTCGATTATGTGACACACACACACACACACACACACACACACACACACACAGTGAAGCCAAGGGAGGGACCAGTGCAAGAGCATTTCCAGTAAGCTCCTGGTTGGGGCTAATTGCATTCAGTGTCATTCAGGTAAGTGACCATGTGGAGACCCTTCCCTGTAAACTTTTGCCATCACTGCTAGCACTTTGATAAAGACTCTTGAAGCTGAAGAAAGCCTAAATATCAGCACTTTGTACTGAAAGTGATGCAAACTTGCAGAAAAGTACATTTGTCTAAGTCCTACTTAATAACAGTAGACGTTTGAGTTTCACATTGTCTGGACAAACATCTATACTAGCAACTTTCTAGAGCTCAGAATCACCTTTTCTAACACTCTGTAATAGGAGAACGGCTAGTCCCTCCCATCAAGGAAGCCTATCCTCTGTTACAAAAAGTCAATTATTCAGGTTTTTAGTGATAAGTAGGAAGAAACAAGGAGGACTAGAAGAAAGAATTTGCTGAAACCAACTAACCAATTTGCAACAATGAAAAAAAAACACAAATAACTAAAGCCAGCCAACAACACAACAAGGTTGGATACCATCAAACTATATGCAAAATAAGGGGAATGGTGGGTGGGAGCTGCCACGGAGGCAAAGTGAGGTTCAAACATCTACTGTTATAGATAAGCAGATCTTACACAACTGTAATATGTTTATCATTCACATAGCCTCAGTGGCATATGTATAGATTCCCAAAGCATACCTTACCTGGGAGAAGCAAGGACAAGGTTCCAGGAGCCCCTGGAGAATGGTCCTTGTAACACCTGCTCTGAAACTTGGAAAAAAAAATTCAGTTTGTATTTTTGTAAAAGTATGAACAGAGGACCAAGTTGCTGTCTCTAGAATGCTTTTAGAGAACATTCCTTTCCAATAAACTACCAAAGAGGATATGGCTCTGGTGGAATGTGCTTTAACCTTACCTAAAATAGATTTACTATGGTAGAAGTACTAAGAACAATAGCAGAGAACAATCAATGAGCAATCATTTGGTTAGAGACAGGTTGACCCTTCTAAGCCCAAGAATAGGAATAAACAGCTATTCACCTTTCCTAAAGGCTTAGTTCTGTCAAGGTAGTACCTGAGCATCCTATGCACATCCAAGGTATGTGGAATCTGTCTCTCTTGTTTTCAGGTGGCAGACAGAAAAGTGAGGGAATGATGACTTATTCAGGGTAAATTCAGAAACAATTTTTGGGAAGAAAGAAGGATTAATATATATAACAATTTTGTTTATGTGGAAAATATGGTAAAGCTGGCTCATCATAGGTCTATAGGTGAATATTAGGCCAACTGCTCTGAAGGGACATTTTAAGTCAGGCCAATAACTTGAGGTCACAATCAAACCCTATACCTTGCATCTATGAAGTGAAGCCCTTAACCATTATGCCAAACCCACCCTCTGACAAACTTGAGAGTTTGCAGCTTATAGACTTGCCTTGCAGATGTCAAAGCACTAAGCAAAACAGTTTCTCAAATCAACCTGAAAGGCAGGTTAAAAATGAGATAAGATCAAATTTTTCAACAACGAACTTGAGATCCAAAGGAAGAAGAATTTGCTTGTGAGAAGGTCATGTGCAACACTCCTTTCATAAACTGTATGACCAGAAAAAAAGATGAAAGAGGGAGATCCACAGGTATACAATCTGAGATGGCCACAAGATGCACCTTGATAGCATAAGATAAGCTACTGCTGAATAACTCACACAAATATTTCAAAGCCAGAGGAGTAACCATCACAGCAAGTCCTCTGATACTGGTTAGGCAATACCTAGAAACCTCTTCTACTAGTAAACATAAGTTTTTTTAGCTGCAGATTTTTTTTTTACCTCCATCAATACCTGCTGGACATTCTCATGGAACAAGTGCCTAAAAGGTATCAAGACAGAATCATCCTGGCTGTCAGTAGCAATTCCTCTAAGGTGGGGTGAGCCAGTCACCACTGACACTGTGTGAGCAGATATAGGGTGTGAGGAAACTTGAGGTATTTGCCCTTGGTCAATTCCATTAAAGGGGAGAACCAACTTTGCCTGGGCCAAAAGATGGCTAGCACAATGATCATTGCTAATTCCTTCTAAATCTTTAAAAGTACACTGGGTACTGGTGGAAAGGGTGGAAATCCATGAAGAAACATTCCCTTCTAAGGGAATGAGAATGGTTCGGCTTCCAAGCATGTTTGCAAGGATGTCTCAAACTGAATTCTTCCAACTGTCTGTTTTGAAAGGAGGCAACCAGATCTATTTAAAGTGTTTCGCACATCTGGTCAAACCTGGGAAGCCCTCTGTCCTGAGATTCTACCCGTGAGGGTCTGGGTGGAATCTACTTAGTCTGTCTGATATCATGGTTTGCTCTTATGGGATGTATGAGGACTGAAGTCTCAGAGAATGCAGCGGGGCTAGCTCACAGACCATTATGGCCAACCAGTAAATACGGTATGACCTTGTACCCCCTTGTTTGTTCAGGTACCACATGACTGTGTCATCTGTGTCCAATAAAAGGGGACTATGAGACCATAAGTGGTGTAGAACTTTAAGGACTGAATCTCTCCAACATTTCTTTGATGTTTATATGCTTTGTAGCACCTGAAGGACCACATTTGCCTTGCACTTGAACTCCCCTCTACACTGTTCCCAGTGCAAAATATGACAAGTCCATCTGGACCGATCAAACTGAGGGTAGATCTGGATTGAGAGACATCTGATCCATCCAACACTGTAACTCTCTTTTCACAAAATTCAGCGCTGATACCTGGAAGTCCAATGACAGCAGGTGTTGCGTTCAACAATTTTTTAAGTACCACTAAATCATTCTCATAAAGACTCTGACTTATGGTGTCATAAACATCATTGATGCCATGAAGCCTAGAATTTTGAAAAACATTATTGTGGAGGCTGCTTCTTGAAGAGCAAAATCCCTGAAAAATGTTCTGAAAACTGAGGACTATGTCTTATAGTAGAAAGGCCATAATTTTCTGTGTCCATCATACAGCCCAGGAAGACAATTCTTTGTAAGGGCCCAAGGCAGGACATTTGCAGGTTCAAATTGAAACTGTGAGCAATTGGCATGTGATGATAAACATCCTTCAGAAGAAATATCACCATGAAACAATGGTCTGGAAGAAGGGGTAGGACCGTCTGCAGGGTGAGTATTTTGCATTTAGGTATGCCAAATCTAGTACTAGTCTCTAGGATAGTTCCTTTTTGTGTATCAAAAACAGTCTTGTATAAAATTCTTTTCCCTTTTGTGGTGTAGGAACTGGTACTACAACCCCTGCTTGTGAAGGAGTTTCAGACAGAACAAGCATGTCTAGTCTGGAGGGTGCAGAGGGCAGATTTCCCTGAAGAGAGGAGAATTTGCTGACCATTGCCAAGAGTATCTGCACTGAACTATTCTCAGCAACCACTTGTCTGAGATTATTTGAAGCCAGGCTGCTATGTTGAACTAAAGCCTGGGAGAAGGTGAAAGGGGAGGAGGAACAGGAGGAAGACATGGGATGTCCTGAGTTTTGGCACAGTCATTCTTTAGCAGGGGTAAAGATCTTTATTTGGTTTGGAAGCCTTATCCTCCTGCCATTTCCTCTTGGTACCCTGACTCTTGTTAGGCTGGAATGTTTTTTTTCTACCCATTTGAAGTTGGTCGCTTTGTTGAGGAAGAACCTGGAAATATGAAATATTCTAGATACCCCCATGTATCAATTTACTTCTATCATTCTATTGTTTGAGAATCTGGTCAGCAGCAGGAGCAGACAAATTCAGAACTTAAAGGAGCATTCAAAATCTCATTTTTTAAATCTCGAGAAAAATTCTGGTCATGTAACCAAGCAAACTTTCTCAATACACCAGAAGCGTCTGGATTTCTAAAAATAGTGTCCACACCTTCTAAGACACACATCAAAGCATATTTCGAAATCTGAGCCACATTAGAAAGGTATAAGTCTTTGACCAAGTGGCTGTAGCACAAATATTGTCAATCAATGCTCTGGAGGAGAAACCAGATGATGTAGCCATAGATCTAGTAGAATGCGCTTTAGGAGGGTGAGACAAGATCAATCCATTTTTTTAATAAATTAGTGAAATACAATCAGTAATCCATTTAGCTAGTGTAACTTTGGAGACTGCTTGACCTAGACTGTTTGATGAGAAAGAAACAAATAGTTGGTCAGACTTTCTGCAATGTTTTGTTCTATGAAGGTAGAAAAAGAAGTTACGTACTCACCATAACTTTCCATGTGAGTTGTTCCATCTCGCCTTCATTCATCACTGATTGGTTCGGAGCTGATCCTCGGCTCTGACAAGGCCGACTAGCAAGCTCAAAGTTCTCCAGTAGTTCAAGACCCCTCCCCTTATCCCATAATGTACTGCTGGAATTACCTCAGATCTTGTTTGCTGCGTACCATATAATAGTACAATAATTATTCTGCCTAGGAATGAATACACATCGAAAAACCAGGATGAAAACAGCCTCCAGGTCAACTGTCAGCCAGGAGGGGGAAGGAGGAAGGGATGTGAGAATGAAGGCGAGATGGAACAACTCACATGGGACATTATGGTGAGTACATAACTTCTTTATGTGAAGTTGTTCAATCTCGCCGTTCATTCATCACTGATGGGTAGCGTCCCTAGCACCCTGATCTTGGGTGGCTCACAGAAGTACACTCTTCAGAACCGTAGAACCAAATGAAGCCCTGTCCCTGGAGGCCTTATCCCCTTTGTAATGAGTTATAAGTGTGAGGTTTAGACCAGGTGGCTGCTGCACAGATGTTATCCAAATGCAATTTGCCTTGAAAGGCTGACGAGGTAGAAACTGCTCTGGATGAATGAGCCTTTACCTTACTAGACAAGGGCATATTATGACAAGCATATGTATAGGTGATGCAATCCGACAGCCACTTAGACAAGGTTGTTTTAGCAACTGGTTTACCTTTCCTGGTCTCAGAAAAGGACACAAAGAGCTGATCTGATTTCCTAATGTCTTTGGTTCTGTCCAAATAAAATCTAAGTTGTCTATGAACATCATGTTTATGCAACATATATTCCAATTTGTTGGTATGATTAGGGAAGAAAACCGGCAACTCAATGACTTGATTAATGTTAACCTCAGAATATACTTTGGGCAGAAAGGATGGATTAGTCCTGAGAGATACTTTGTCAGCATGGAAGACCATGTAAGGGGGCTTGATGGAAAGGGCTTGAAGCTCTGACACTCTACGGGCTGAAGTGACAGCTACTAAGAAGATAGTTTTCCATGACAAGAATTTTAGTTCACAAGATGATGCAGGCTCAGAAGGAGGAAGAATGATACGAGATAACATAAAATTCAAATTCCAGGGGGAATAAGGTGTCTTCACTGGAGGCCTTATGTGAAAGGAACCTTTTAGAAAAGCCTTAGACAACTGGTGAGCCATAATATTCAAACCATCAATTCTTAGATGGAAATTAGATATAGCAGCTAATTGTACTCATACCGTAGCTGCCGCTGCTCCTTTGTTGAATATTTCTGTCAAGAATTGTAAGATAGAAGACAATGGCGCTTGATAAGGGTCAATGATGTGGGAAGAAGCCCAAATGGAAAATCTCTTCCACTTACTACGATACAATTTTCTGGTGGAAGGTTTGTGGGAAGCCAACAAAATCTGACTAGTGTCATGGGAAAGATTATGGAGCCTGGCTATACGGGGAATTGGAGCAGCCAAGCGGTTAGCTTCAGTGTCTGCAATGATGGGTGAAGATCCCCTGACGGATGTGTCAGCAAGTCCGGGACTGGGTCCAGGATCCATGGATCTTCCAGAATATGATGGTAAAGAAACGAGAACCAAATCTGCTGAGGCCAATGAGGGGCTATGAGGATGATTGTCCGTCCCAGTGACTTTGCTTTCTGTAAGAATTTGGATATCAGGGGAATTGGTGGAAATGCATAGAGGAGACCCTGGGGCCAATCGTGGACAAGAGCATCCCTAGGGGAGTGACCTGGTGTGGGAATTAGGGCAAAATAGCTTCTGCATTTGTTGTTGATGCGACTAGCAAAGAGGTCACAGGAAGGCTGGCCCATTTGCGGAAGATCCTGTCCGCAATCTCTTGTTTGAGGGACCATTCGTGGGGCAACAAGATTGCTCTGCTCAGTCTGTCCGCTATTATGCTGGATTTGCCCGGGATGTGCATTGCCAACAGAAAGCGCTGGGGTGATAGTGCCCACTGCCATACTCTGAGGACTTCTCGGCAAAGGGGATAAGACTTTGGACCACATTGTTTGTTCAGATACCAGACCACTGACATGTTGTCTGCCTGTATTGCAATTGTCCCTAGAGGAAGAGAGTCCTGAAAGTATTGCAGCACTAGAAGTACTGCTCTCATCTCCAGGACATTGATATGCAGATGTGATTCTTGATCTGTCCATGTGCCTTGGGCAGTCTTTCCCTGAAATAGCCCCCCCCCCCACCCTATCAGGGAAGCATCCTTCGTCACAGTGGCAACTGGAGGGGGAAGAATGAAAGGACGTCCTATTGTGACATGAAGAGACATCAACCACCACTGAAGATCCTTCTTGCAGTAATTTGTTATCAGGATCATGTGACTTATTGGAAGTTCTTGGTAAGACCATTGTGTGAATAGAAGCCATTGAAGGATTCTCATATGCATCCTTGCTAAAGGGATTGCTAGAATAGCTGCTGCCATCAATCCTAGAACTTTCAATACCTCTGCTGCTGGTGCTCTGTTCTTTGATATTAGGGACATGATGTGTTTGCGAAGAATAGAGATTCTTTTCTGGCGGAAGGCGGTGAGTGGTGGTTGACGTGCCTAGTTCTGTCCCTATAAAAACGATATGTTGCGATGGCAACAAGGCAGACTTTTCGAAGTTGACTGTAATGCCTAGCTGATCGCAGAGTGTCAGAGTAGCCTCTCTCGCTTGAAGTTGATGCATGGTGGTGGAGGTAAGGAGCCAATCGTCTAGATACGGAAACACCTGGAATTCTAGACGCCTCAGGTGAGCCGTGACTACTGCCATGCACTTGGTGAACACTCTGGGGGCTGTAGTGAGACCAAAGGGCAGAGCTCAGAATTGATAATGATTGGCTCCCAGCCGGAAATGCAGGTGATCTTTGAATGGTCTGGCCACATTTATATGGTAGTACGCATCCTTCAGATCGATCAAGCACATCCAATTATCCTTCCTCAACAAGGGGAGTATGGACTGTAGCGTGACCATTCGGAACTTCTCTTTTCTCACAAATTGGTCGAGTCTGCTGAGATCCAAAATGGGTCTCCAGTCCCGTTTTCTTTGGAACCAAAAAGAATCTTGAGTAAGTTCCAAATCCTGTCTGGTCTGCTGGGACTGGCTGGATGACTCTTTTTTCTAGCAATCGGCGTACCTCAATTGCTGCTTGTCCCATGTGACTGGGTGGAACATCCGGGATTTTTTTGACGGGAAGAGGCTGGGTGGAGAATGGTATGAAATACCCTCTGAAAATGATACTTTGTACCCAAATGTCGTTTGTTATATTTAGCCAGGCTTTGGGGTACAAAGATAAGTGACCCCCCGACTGCCTCCAGAGTAGGACAGCCGGGCCTCCCTTCAGGAGCGCTGGTAGGATTGACCAGAGAAGTGATCTCTGTCACCCTGGTGTTGCGGACCCCCTCTGCCACGAGGGCGGCGTCTTCCATTGAAACCCCCTCCTCTGCCTCTGGAGGGGGCTCTACATGTGTGTCTTGAAAGGCTCCTTAGGCTTTCCAGAACCACATCTTTCCTACCCTATGACCTTTGGGAAAGGGTCAAGTGGGGGTGGAAAATCGGACTCCGACGGCAGACAGTCTTTCCTTCTTGCTCACACCTGGTCAAAGTCTCCTTCACCTTTGGACCAAACAAAGATGAGCCGTCAAGTAAAAGAAGACTTGAAGGGTTCCGCAAAGGAACAGAGTCGCATCCAGGCATGCCTGTGAAGAGCGATTCCTGTAACTGCGGCTCTACTCGAACCATCAGCTGCGTATGATACGAGATGCATGGAGGAGTTGACTATCGAATTTAGGGTAGAGAGCTGAGTGGCAATCTTATCGGATACACTCGAAGCTACAGCACCCTGAAGACTATCTCCTAACTCCTTAAGTAGATCTCTCTGCAGTCTGGTAAAATGTGTCAAGTAGTTCAGTGATCTGAGTGAGAAAGTCGCTGAACTGAACATGTGTTTCCCATATCTATCCATGATCCTAGATTCTCTGTTAGGAGGATGGATAGATGAGGAAGTCTCAGACATTTCCTTTTTGGTGGCTGCCGCCACCACCATGGCATCATCAACAGGGACTCCCTTCGTGAAAAAGGACTTATCCACAGGGGCTGAAATAAACTTATTAGGCCTCCTAGGAACAGGTTCCATAGATTCTGGAGACTCCCACGCCCTACGAGAGACCAGATCCATAAGCTCATCATAGGGCTGAGATACCCAAGAGGTGGAAGGTTGAGACTCAAACACCTTCAGGAGAACCGACTCATCCTCAGAAGGGCTCTTGGACTGTCAATCACCCCTCTGCCTAAGGATTTCAAGAATCTCCGCAAAGGAGATGTCCTCAGAGGGGGATCTGGGGTTCCTTCTGATTCATCCAGGTTGGTGTCCGATGTGATTGACTCCTGGGGGGAGTCCAAATGCCTCTTCTTGCATAATCTCTTCCTGGGAACCTCTTCAGGGAGAACTTCTGGAGAGGTTTCAGAAGAGCAGGGAGCGCCCTGTGGGGGCTACCTGAGGCTCTGGGTCTCTAAGCTTGGAAGGACCGGAGGAAACAGAAACAGACACAGGCACTTTAGGGGAAGAAGAGGCCAGACCTTGAGATGAGGAAGTCTTGGGAGACAACACTCGCCTCATGGCATCGAGTGCATCTCGGCTCTGATGAGAAGGAGTCGATGGCTCCGATGAAGCCGCGATCTCCTCTCGCACCGAAGCCGTGGGCTCTGAGCCCGAGGGAGGAACCGAGCTCACCTTAGCCCGAGGCCCTGAGAGGAAGAGTCGGCACCGATAAGTCGGTGCGGCTATCCTCCCCGGACCCGACCGGAGAGTGTCGGCTCCTAGAGTCCCCGGTCAGCTCCAAGAATGTCCAAGCAGATGAAGCCAATGACACTGGAGCAGGCGTCAGCTCCAAGGGATCCACAATCATCAGGTTGGCCTCCTCCGGCTCCAAAGGTCCGATATGGCTCGGAGGAGGAGCAGAGAATTCAAAGGTAGTGGTCTTTGGCTTCAATAGTTGTGTCTGAGCCGACAGCAATTTAACTAGGCCTGGTGCCTTTACGAGTTTCTGAACCAGCCGGTCCATATCCAGATCAGATAGGCTGACAGAGGACCTGGAAGAGTGGACAGATGGAGCCAACTGGAGCAATATGGAAGGAGGTTTTTCGGCAACCGGTTCCAAAGCCGTGTTCCGGTTCTGAAAAGAGTAGACTGTCAGCTCCAAGGGCAGTGGAGCCGAAGTCACCACACTCTCTGACCTCTTTCCTTTTTTGGATCTAGAATCAGTGGAAGATTTAGAAGATTTGGATGATTTACTGGCTCCATCCTGGTCCGACAATGCCTCAGAAAAGAGGTGTTTAATGATACCCCTATCAATCAATTTCCTCTTCCTTTCAGCTAACACTCTTGTGGAAAAGGAATGACATATGCTGCAAGACTCTTGCAGATGTACCTCACCCAGGCAGTAAACACACTGCACATGGGCATCTGTGACTGACATTTTCTGTCCGCAGTCTGGGCATTTTTTAATTGGATGCTTGTCCTTATCTTCAGACATTACACAACTCAAGCACACTGTTTAACTATGAGCTGTTTTAAACTAAGTAACTCATGCAAACACACACACAGCCCAAAAGGGGCACTAACAACTAAATAACTACAAACAGCAATAAGAGATCCAAAACAATAGTCCCAAAAGGGATCACTGACTAATCCCTAATTCTAAGGCCAAAAGGCTGAAGGCAAGATAGATAATACTGAGGAAAGGGGTATAAACACAGAAAAAAACTACTATCTACTATCTAGTATATCTGCTACTAAGAATAGAACAAGGGTATATAAAAAAGAAAAAATATATAACTTGCTGAAATTTGAAAAACTCCCAATAAAGTCTCGAGCCAAGCTGGAAACCAAGAGATCCGTGCCACGGCAAACTAGATCTGACGTAATTCCAGCAGTGCATTATGGGATAAGGGGTGGGGTCTCGAGCTACTGGAGAACTTTGAGCTTGCTAGTCGGCTGTGTAGGAGCCGAGGATCGGCTCTGAACCCATCAGTGATGAATGAACGGCGAGATTGAACAACTTCACATCTACAGTTGTCTATGAACATCGAGCAGATACAAAATATATTCGCCCTTGTTAGAAAAATTAGGAAAGAAGACTGGAAACTGTATAGACTGGTTTATATTCATCTCTGTGGCTACCTTAGGCATAAAAGATGGATTGGTATGGACAGATGCTCTATCTTTATGAAAAATGATGTAAGGCAGTTTCGATGATAAGGCCTGAAGTTAAAAAATTCTTCCTGCTGATGTGTCAGCTACCAAATTTATAGTTTTCCAAGAAAGGAATTTCCTTTCAAATCATTCGCTGGTTCAAAGTGTTTTTGATGTCTACTTCAGTTAGATCCCACAGTGGAGTAGGATCTTTTATTGGGGGTCTAAGCAGAAAAATCCCTTTCATGAAAACCTTACATAATTTAGATGTGGCAAGAGAGCCAGAAACATCTCCAGTATGAAAACCAGAAATGGCTGCCAGCTGAAGTTTTATAGTGGAAAAACTATCCCCTTCCTTGAAGACAGAAGTAATACAGAGAAGCATGGCAGAAACCGGGGCGGAGAAAAGATTGATATTCTCTTTGGAAGCGCAAATGGCAAATCTTTTCCATGTGCTTTGGTACACTTTTTAGTAGAAGCTTTTTGGAAAGCTGCAACTGTCTCTCAAACAGGGGAAGCAAGCCTGGACCTCTGTAGAATCACTAGAAATGGAGATATCAAGTGGTCAGTTTTAGGGTGAGAAGATTGGGATGCTTATCCTGTATGGGCTCCAGAATCAATGGGGGATATTTCAGATGAGACCAGAGAAAGGGGAACCATACCTGATGAGGTCAGTAGGGGCAAAGAGGATTACTGAACTCTTCAGCTTTCTGCAGAAATTTTGGGATCAATGGTAGAGGGGCATAGGCGTAAAGGAGACCGCAGGGCCAATTGTGAACAAGAGCATCCCTGTGGGACTCCCCCCGGGGGGGGGGGGTTCAGAGTGAAGTGCTTGTTGTTTTGGGGGAAGCAAAGAGGTCACAGCAAGGTTGGTCTCAACAGCTGAAAATCAGATTTGCCACTGACTGATTGAGGGACCACTCATGACGAGTCAGAATAGACCTGTTGAGTTTGTCTGCTAGAACGCTGGTTTTCCCCGGTATATGTGTTACAACTAGAAATCTGTCTGAAGATATCACCCATTCCCAGACGCTCATGGCCTCTCTGCATAATGGGTAAGAATGGGTTTCTCCTTGCTTGAGGATATATCAGACTACTGACATGTTGCTTGTATGTACTGCACTCGTCCCACAGGGGAGGCTGTCCTGAAAAGCTTGCCACATTAGAAGAACTCCTCTCATCTCTAAGACATTGATATGCAATCTGGTCTCCGAAGAAGACCACGTGCCTTGGACCATTTTCCCTCAAAATAACTCCTTCACCGTAGTTGGGAAGCATCCGTGATCACTGTGGCTGTGCGGAGAGGAAAAAGGAAAGGGCTGCCCAAGAACAGGTCATCTGAGTGAATCCACCACTGGAGATGTCATCTACAAATCAGAGTTGATTTGATAGGAACAGATAACTGCTGGTAAATTATAGACCACTGAACAGTCAATGGCCATTGCAGGACTTGTAAAAAGAATATTGCTAAGGGCACTAGGATGATGGCAGAAGACCTAGAGCCCAGAGCTTGAAAAATCAGACTCACTGATGGAGAAGGTAAAGAAATTATGTCCTGTACTTGGTTTCTCAAGGACATTATGTTATGAAGAGACAAAGAAGCTACCTGGCGCATTTTATCTAGAAAGGTACCAATGAATTCCAGCCTCTGAATGGGGGACAGGTGTGATTTGGTAAGATTTATAGTAATACCCAGGGAGCTGAAGATCTGAAACAAACAGTTCTTGGCCTGAAATAGGTGATGTCAGGTTGGGGCAGTTAGAAACCAGTCATCCAAATAGGGAAATACCTGAAATCCTTTCAGTCTTAGCTGAGCTGCCACTACTGCCATGCATTTGGTAATCACCCTAGGGGCTGTGGTGAGTCCAAGGACAGAGCTCTGAACTGGTAATGACTGGCTCCTAGTCTGAAGCACAAATGATTTCTGGAATGTCTGTCTATTTTGATGTGACAATCCCGAAGGCCTATCAAGCACATCCAATCGTCCTTGCACAACAGAAGTACAATGGACTGAAACGTAACCATCCAGAACTTACTTCTTTACATGTTGATTTACATTGCTCAGATCTAGAATGGATATTTTCTTTGGCACTAAAAAGAAGCAGTAGTAAGTTCCAAATTCTCTTTTTTCAGTTGGGATCTTTTGGATGACACTTTATTGCAGCAATTTTTGAATTTCCAATATTGCATACTCCCTCTGACTGGGTAGTACATTGGGGAGTTTCTTTTGTTTCACTGGAGGTGGAAGGGAAAAGGGAATGTAATAATCTCTGGAAGATATGCTTAACACCCAGGCATTTCTTGTCAGACTGGTCCAGGTGTCTAGGTGCCTGGAACAACAACCCCCAACTGCCTCCAGAGATGGACAGTCGGGCAGCGCTTCAGGAGTGCTGATAGGGCTTGTCAGAGAGATGGTGACTTCAAAAGTGATCGCTTTATGGTCGGATCTTACCAAGGAGGATGACACTATAGGAGTGCTACAGTGGGTAGTCATGTTGGTTAAGACCAGGTCCAGGATATTTTCACCTCTCGTAGGGGTGTCGACCAGTTGATCCAATGCACTGGCATTAATAAAGTCGAAGAATCTCTGGGCATTCATGTTTGGGCTAGAACAGGTCTTCCACTCTAAGGTTGGGTAGCTAAAGTTACCCAGGATCAGGGTAGAGGGTTGAATCTTGATGGATTCAAGTAAGTCCAGATAGGTGGAGTGGGCATCCTGAGTCATGGCTTGGGGTCTGTAGCTAGCTATGACTTGAATAGATGTTTTGTCAACAGTTAACTGCACTTGGAGTGTCTCCTGTGCATTGTACTATTTGACCAGCCTGGAGGTGTGTATGTCTTTGACAAATATTGAAACACCACCTCCTCTGGCTTTGTAGCCCTCAGTTTGGGGTCTGAAATTATGGTAGGATGAGTAACCTGGTAAGGCTGGGGTGCTATCCACAACTTTGAATCAGGTTTCAGTGACTGCACAAATCTCAGCATCCACCAGGGCAAGGAAGTCTTGCAATGAGTGCAGCTTCATGCTAAGACTCCTAGCATTTAGCAACATGACCTTTAAATTTTGTTTATAAGAATTTTTCACACTGGTAATTTTGTGCTCATGACTTTATCAAAAAAAGGCCCTATGGGGGAGGTAAGAGCCTTTGCCAGAAGCCTAAAGTGCAGGGGAGACAGATGAAGGCCATCTCTGGTAAAGCATCGTGGTCTGTCAGTCAGGTCCTCCCAGGCTGTAGGTACTGGATCCCCTTGGAATGACACCAGAAACTAAGCCAATTGTTAAAGTCAGTCATTTTCTGTTTGTATTGAGGTATCATTCTGGGTGATGCTAGGATGCTGCTTAAGGCTAGGGATATACCTGCCTGGGACACATATTCAGCAAGCTCAGTTGTCTCTCTTTATATAGTCCAGAGAGGTACGTCTCAAGTCATTCACACCAACATGGACTATGTCAGAGTCATAACAGTATCTGTTGTGAAGAGACTTGAGTGCGTGCATGATATGGTGGATTCTAGCACCTGACAAGCAACTTACTGTGACTTTCTCTTTGTCTAGCCTGGTGAGAGGCACATCTGTGTGTCTCACGATAGAGTCTCCTATGACTAGTATGTTGGGTTTGTGGTTGGGCCTTAGAGTTTGTGAGCCACAGGAATGTGTACTATGTGTGATGCTTGGTGCTGCGTATTGTGATGTGCATGTGTGTTTTTGCTTCAGAGGTCTCTTTTGTTTAGGTATGTTTTTGTTGAGAACCCCCACATATGTTGGAGTATGTTGTACAGATGTGGGTGGTGTTAGAGGTGTGGTGTTCATAGTCTTTGTGCAGACAACCTTCTCAGTGCCAGATGTACTGGCTTGTGACTGAGACAGAAAGGATTCTAGGTTATTAATGTGATTGGATCTCAAACATATTGTGTTCCTAGGTGGTAGTAGTAGTGGGTTGTCTGTGTACTTAAGGCAGTTGCTACACTGTCTCAGGATGCCCATATTAACCAGACTAGCAGGAGAAACCATAGAAAATTGTCCATCCATGGTTATCAGAATCTGTGAAAGAGAGGTCAGGGATAGTAGAGTGGGTACTATCTGAGGAAAGTACCTATAGGTGTGAGTAGGGCTGGATAAAATCAATACAGTAGCTGCAGGCGAGGGCCTCACTCACACAGGAGTGCTGGTAAGGGAAAAAAATGCAACTGAGATACCTCACAAAGGGTTAAAACAGCACAGAAGCAGTGTGCAATGGGCAAACAAGCACAAACCCATGCAAATGCTGGGTTTAAATGCCACAAAAAATAGAAACACTGGAATTGACTGATCAACCCTTGTCCCTGAGGTCTTAGCTTAACACCCTATGACAGACCAGTTCTAATCAGTTCAGTTACTCCACTAAGTGCAGGCAGGCCCTAGCCAACACAAGATGACGTAGCAGGAAACACAGGAATCACACTAACAGATCTGAATACAGCAAAACTGTAACCAGACTATGCTAAAGATACTTAAACTCTATTTAGGTCAATTTAACACAGGATAACAGATACACACTTAAATATAACAGTAACAAACAAGTGCAAACTGGTTTGAACAAATTAACCAATTAACCAATAAAAAAGCTAAAAACTGAGCCCTGTTCCAGCAGTCTTCAATCAGACAAGTTTTAACTGCACACTCCTGCCACTAGGGTGCAGGAGAACCTTCTCCAAAAAAATGGCCTGGATTAGTGCTCAAGTTATACAAACAAAGCTAGATTCAGCAGGTCTGAATCTAGTCTATGCTACAGTAAACAAGGCGTACCAATTTCAGAAATAAACACTTTAAATAAGCAGGCACAATAAGCCTTTAACCAGCAATTCCCACTCAGAAAGGCAGAATCTACCCTCTCCCCCCAAAAGAGTTCAGATCACAAACCTTCTTAATATAAAATAACTGGCCTGAAGCTCAAGTGCTTAAACCAGAACTAAGACACTAAGCCTTCAACCAGCAACTCCCAACTTAGAAGGATGTAAGCTACCCATCGTGCCACAAGAGTGCAGACCGCAAACCTTCTTAATGTAAAACAACTGGCCTGAAGCCAAAGTACTTAACAAGCAGTAATAAATGCAGCAGAATAAATGCAACTGAGTACTTTTAAGAAGAAGCAGCAACAGCAAAATAAAGTAATAAAGTAGGAAGAAACACAAATACAGTAAAAGCAGATGAATGAAGTACAATTTTTTAAGTTAAGTGGGAAGGGATGAAACACGGTAAGTTAAGGGTGAGAAACTAAGGGAAGTGGGCCTTCCCAAATTCTCTCTCTCTACTCAGTAGAATAAGCTGATGGGATGGGACTGGGAGGAGTGTCCAAAATGAGAATTACAGTAGGGGTGGGCAACTCAAAAGCCACCAAATTTAAGAACACAACAAGGACTGGGAGGGACTCTTAAAACTCCAACAGAACTGAAAGCGTAAAACAAAACAAATCTAATACTTGAATAAGAAACAAAATAGAAGTGATCAAACCTTAAATAAAGAGCTTCAAATCAAAATTAAATGCAGAAATGAGTGATACTCAGAACAATGCAGACCACACAAAAACTTCAGCTAACTACAGATATTTCTAAATAAAAGAGCAATGTTGTGTCTCAGCTCTTCCCACTACTTAACTGATGCTATTCACAGTTTGCAAAGGAATTCTTTGGTAACTTTTTTTTAACTGACCCTAGCCAAGAGCTCCTAAACTCCAACAGAACAGAAAACTTAAAACAAAATGAATGTAACACTACAATAAGATACAAAATAGAAGTGATCAAACCTTAAATAAAGAGCTTCAAATCAAAATTAAATGCAGAGATGAGTGATACTCAGAGCATTGCAGACCACACAAACACTAAGAGCAAAGCACAAAGAGGAAGGGATGGATCTTAAAAAGTTGGAACCAAGCCCCTCCACCCAGATCTGATGCCAAAATCTTAAAGCTGAGACGCATTCTGATCCAAAGATCTCGGAGCAGAGCTGGTCAGGGTAGCTGTCAGAGTCAAGGAAGCAACTTCCTTGGATCCAGAGCCAACTCTCTCAAGTACCTAGGATCCTGGGACACTGAAGTCACTGGTCAGACTGGAGAAGGAGACTGGATCAAAACAGCAGGGACACTCACAGATCCAAATGGGGATGGAGCTGACAACATCCCCATCTGGATTTGTGTTTTGAGGAACCTCCACATCATCCTATCCATATCAATATCTGTTAGACTCCTGGAGGACCTACAGGAGGTGATCAGTGTAGGCCTGTAGTGTCTAGAGGGCATATGAAGCAGTTTCAAGGGCAGCGTTAAAGAAACTGCCCTGATTTTAAACTCAGGAATTCAAGTGTGCACACTTGGATCCTAGGCTTTCGGATCCGAGGTGGAAGAGGAAGGCTTGGGAGAGACAGTAATATTAGTAGCACCTGTTAGATCTGATGAAAACCTTGGCTCCAACAGGGCCAAATTAGGTCTTGGATCTGAGGTCTTAGTAGATTTAGCCAGCAGCTCAAGGAAACTCTAGATGATTTGTGTAATTGCTTCCTAGGCTCCAAAGAGCTGGAATGGTCAACTGAGGGGGTTTTAGACCCTGATGAAGAAGATGAAGCTGGTAAAAGACCCTTCAAATGAGCTATAACTTGGGGGTTGAATCTCTCGCAGATAACATACGTTGAATGCAGGTGTTCAGGCCCTAAAGAGTAAGCACATTTACTGTGTGCATCAGAATGGGGAATCTTGTGCCCACATTCCGAGTAATGTTTAATCCCAGTGGGCTTGTCAGACATGATTACCATAAGAGAAACAACAGCACAACACACAAAAGACCAAGCAACAGTTAGGTAAACACACTAACCGTGTTCACTAACAGTAACAAAAAACACCACTAGAGAAAGACTATATAATAATATTAAATACACAAGAAAAAAAATCCATGGTATTACTTGAAATCTCAGAAACACCAGTATGTAACCTATACTGGGTCAAAAACAAACCAAGCAGAAATTTTTCAGTGTGGAGGGTGTGAAGTTCACTCCTTGAAATATGTTATGCACCTAGTTCACTAATAAAATCAAACTAAAGTACTACAAAATAAGAAAATAGTAGGTAGTCCACATTTGAGTAAAACAAGTGATCTTAGTGTGTTTCAATAAAGGATATTCTATGTTTAACTCAACTGTGGACTACCTACTATTTTATTATTTTGTAGTATGTATTTTACAGTTCAATTTTTATTACTGAACTAGGTGCATAACATATTTCAAGGAGTGAACTTCACACCCTCCACACTGAAAAGTTTCTGTTTTTTTTTTAAGTAAGAAAGGTAAACCAAATAAAATATAGGCAGGAAAAATACATTTTACTTATCATAAGCACTGAATGACTCTCAAGACTAGGAATCTGTATCGTACCAGCTAGGCTGCAACGAAATCTAAGGAAACTACAGACATTGTAAGGCATTACTGGTAGAGGGAGGAGCTCAAGACTAGGATCCAAGTCTAACAAATGTGGCCAAGTCAGATCTAAGGGTCAGATCCATAACTCAGTAATGAAGAAGGATGAAAGGGCAACATTGGATACACATGATACTTCTTTAGCAGCCAGAAGTGCAGATACGTTTATGATCAGAATTTCTTTACAGTAGCTGATCACTGTGAATTGCACTAAATGAGTCATATTTTATACAGCAAATCCTTAAACAGTATGGCAGAAGAAACACTGTGGCAAAAATGTATTAAAGAGTGACTGAAAAACATCATTCAGTCAGTTAGGAGCATTTTAACATAAACAAGATAAACTTGAACAGTAACTCATATCCAGTATGAAGGAAATGTAAGTTTGGTTTACCATTAATAGAATTAAGTGAAAGGTATGAAGTGAGGCTGCAGTAATGTAGTAATTTACTTTCCAGTATCTCATAACTTAGAAATTTGTTTAATGCTTGTGCATAACCAATAGCAAACCAACAAATCTTGTTAGTGAGCCAACATATTACAGAAATGCCCTACTGCGTGAATTGCAGGCAAATATGCATACAAAGCATGCCAGTAAAACATTATTTATTTATTCTTTGCTGACCAGGTTAATAACACTATGCTAGTAGCCTCTTTTCAAGGGATACCTGAGGTGGTATACTACCAAGGGAAATTTGGCCAGGGCATTGGGAAACTTCCCCTACTTGTCATTATTGTAAGTGGGACCCATTTTGGAGGAGCACTTCCTGTTTCCATTCTAGATGCATAGGCAGCCTGGGGAAACACTAAGACAGATGGAGAAAAAAAAGAGATGATGGAGTGGTGAAATAAATGTAGTAGAAAGCAAATATCGAGACCAGAGAATGTATGCAAGATTCTGAGGAAATGTTTAAAGGAAATCTGTTTAATGGAAATGAGTCAGCAATGATGGATGTAATAATTACAACCCTCCAGTCGGGAGGGTTATGGGATGATTTACTTACAGAAATGGTTGTGCAGAGTCAGGCAGAAAATGAAGGAGATGTTTCCTAGGGGGACATTACTGAGAAAACAAGAGGATGCAAAGACAATCATGAACAATGGTGGTGATATGGAAAAGAAAACATGCAGAGAAAGTAAAAGACAGTAAAAGTGGAGTAGCAAAAAAGAAGGCAGACAAAAATGAAAAACAGAAGTACATGGTAAGGATCCAAGGTAAAGAAGACAAAGAAATGGACAGGTATGAAGTGTGGGACAATTTAATAGCTCATGTGAGTGTAAAAGCACATAAGGTAAGAGCATTTATTAAAAATCAGACATTTGTGACATTATATTTGATACCGTTTTCTGAATGGAAAATTTCCTTGGAGAATATGAAAAAAGAAAGATTGCAACCCATAGAATCTTTATGTGATAAAAGCATTTAGCAGAGAAACAAAAAGGAAACAAAAAAGAAAATTAATGTACAATTTCGAACAGAAGTAGAAAGAGAGACTTTGAAAGGACATTTGAAAATTTTATGAAAAGAAGTACTAGACATTGTAAAAGTTTACTACAAAGGGGTTTATGGACTGGTGGCTGGGATTGTAATATTGTGTTAAAAAGAGTGAAAAAAAGTATAAATATACCATGATAAATGTGGAGGGGAACAAAGGTGATGTATAATACTGGGGCAACCCAAAACATGTTTTTTTTTTTTTTTTTTTTTTTTTTTGTGGAAAAGAAGGACATTTGATAAGTAACTATGACAAAAGAAAATTATATATTTATGGGGAAACCGGACATAATGTAAAAATGTCATTTGAAATGTTATAAATAAGAAAAAAAAATGAACAAGGATAAGACATTTTAGAAGTAGTAGAAAAAGAAGAAATATTAGATGAGAAAAAAATAATAAAGAGGGAATAGAAAAAGGTTTTGATATAAGTGATGAAGACACAAGTTGGGGGGTAGTAAAGGAAAAAAAATAATTCTATTAGCTGTAAAAGATAGAAAAAGAAAATTTAAATGGGTAAGTGCAAAAGAAAAATGGAAATGTATGAAAAAGAAAATGACTGGGGCTTGGTATAATGGTTAAGGTGTCTGACACACAACCATAAGGTGTCTGATTCTCACCTTTGGGAAAGAAATTGGCTAGGCTTAAAATGGCCTATTAAGAAAGCGTACCCAGTAATTAGTTATGAACTTATGAAACCATTAATCTAAGGAAAAGGGAAAATGAAAATTTTAGAATACTTTCTGTAAATGTGAAGAGTATTAAGAATATAATAACAAGAACAGGAATTTTGGAGTGGTGTTATACATGTAATGTAGATGTAATTATATTAGAAGACAAAAAAATTTAACAAAGAAAGAAAGATTACAAAAAAAGAAAATATGGGAAGGAAAGATAATGTGGAATTTGGGAAATGAGAGATGTTCTGGAATAGTCATATTTTGTAGAAATACTGTAAAGATATTAGATGTAACTTTAGCAAAAATGAGAAGATTAACCATTGTAGATTTAAATGGAAAGAACAAGTATACGTAAAAGTAAAAGTAAAAGTAGCCAACTCCAAATCCAGCTCCAGACAAGTGACAAGTACCTCAGGGTTCAGTCCTGGGACTGCTCATGTTTGGCATCTACATCTCTGAAGTACAGGCCAAAACTAAGGGACTCTGGCTAACAAAGTTCGCAGATGACAGCAAACTAGGAGCCATTACAGAATCCCCAAATGATGTGGATATTCTACAAAAGGGCCTTACAGAAACAGATGCTCTGTGCCAGAGTCATGGGCTCAAGCTTAATGCCAAGAAATGTATAGTTATCCCCTTTGGGAAAAACCATGTACCCATGAATTACCACATAGGTGGCAGTACACTAAACACTGAAAGTGTGATGAGAGACTTAGGGACACAGGTGGACAGTGCTCTCACCTTCGATAACCACATCGCCACAACAGTCAGGAAATCCTTCTATGTGGCACACCTCATCACTAAGGGCTTTTCATCCAGAAAAAAGGAGGTCATTGTCCCACTGTACTCATCCCTCATTAGACACATTATAGAGTATAATGCCCCATTTGGTATGTATCTCACAAGACATCTGCAAAAGCTGGAAAGGCCACAGAAATACCTCACATGCCTAAAGCAGATGCCCTATGCTGACCGTCTAAAAAAACTCTAGCTATACCCTGTGGCATATCGTCTACTCAGAGGCGATCTCTGTTTAACATACAAGGCCATGTCAAACCCTGAGCTGTTGGACAGGCTCCACTTAAAGAAATCCCAATCCCGCAGAGCCACATGGTCCAGGGATCTAAACCTTGTCATCACAATGAACAAAACATGCTGGAGGGATAGGTTCCTGACCCAGAGACTCCCCATACTCTGGAATAGACTGCCCATACATGTCAAGCAGAGCCCCTCCTAGGCCCTCTTCAAAAGGAATCTTGATGATTGGATGGGAGATTGGAAATTCACCCCGGGGATCACGTCAATCACCCTGCTAGACAGGGGTCCAGGGAAGAAATATCCAGGGAATTGTTATGGCTAGGCTTGTATAGGCCCTAGGGCCGATAGCCTAGTACCAACTTATGGACCCCTTGAACCTATACAGAATTATTACATTTAACTGTAAAGGAATGGAAAGCATATTTCATCAGATTTTAGACTATGTAATGATAAATATGAATATTTTAGAGGTGAGTGTAAAAAGAAAAGGAATGATATAAGAAAAACATTTTTGAAGTTATAAGATGTGTTAAATTAAAACTTTGGGACAAAAATTAATGGACTTACCAAGGAGATACGCATAGAAGTAAAACAGATTTCTTTATAGTATCAGAAGGTTCAGTTATAGGAGAAGCAAAGATATTTGAAACAGGCTTTTCTGATCATCTTGCAATATGGCTAGTGATAAAGGAAAACAAGGAATATATAAAAATAGACAACAGAACAAACAAGATAAATGAGAAAGCATGTAATGAAGAAGGGAAGAGCTTAGTAATACAATTATGGAATGATCATATTACTATGAGAATATTTTATAAAAATTTGACCGAATGGTGGATAATATTTAAGGAAAAAATATAAAAGATTTATTTTAGACTGTCAATATGATGTGAGAAAAGTAGAAAAAGAAAAATATAAAAGACCATATAATGTATTGGAAGATTTAGAATGCAATGATAGAAAGTACTTTGATAAAGAAAAATATTTGTATGAGAAAACTCAAGAAAAAATACAAGAATTGTTATATAAGCAAAGACAGTTTTTACAAGTGAAAAAAGAAGGATTAAGTTACTTAATCAGATTAGTGAAGAAAGATGGTAATATAATAAGAGAAATAAAAAATGTAAAAGGGGAAATAGAAAGAACTCAGGAAAAGATTATGAATAGTGTAGTACAATATGTACAAGAAATGTTTAAAGAAAAAGGAATGTTGTAAAAAAACACGGAAAATATGAACCTATAGCACTTTTCAAGAAAAATCTTGATGATTGAATGGGAAATAGGAAATTCACCCCAGGGATCACCTCTGTGTCTCTGCTCGACAGTGGCACAGGAAAATAATTTTCTTGGGTGGCAAAAGCCAGGATACCTTTTTGGCTAAGCTTGTATAGGCCCCAGGGCCGATAGCCTAGTACCTACCTATGAACCTATGAAATGAGTTGGAAAAGGAGATTTCTTTAAATGAGCTAGGTAAAGTATTAGGACAAGTAAATAGATTTGGTTGCAGGACCAGATGGAATAGGGTATGAAATGTCCAAAAATGTAAGGGAATGGCAAAATAAATATTTTTTAAAGATTTTGAATGAATGGTTAAATGAAGATTTTATGTATAAAAGAATTATGTAGTGGAATACTTAAATTCATATGGAAGAAGGAAGACAGCAGACAATTAAACAACGGGAGACCAATAGTATTGAATAATAATGATTATACAATATATTTATGAAAATAATAAAAATTTGAAGCTAAAATAAAAAATAGTATATATACAGTGGATATAAAAAGTTTACACACCCCTTGTAAAAATGCCAGGTTTTTGTGATATAAAACAAATGAGACCACAATAAATCATTTCAAAACTTTTCCCACCTTTAATGTGACCTCTAACCTGTACAATTCAATTGAAAAACAAGCAAACCTGTTAGGGGAAAAATATAAAAAATTTAAAAAGTACAACACGCTGGTTGCATAAGTGTGCACACCCTTAAACTAATACTTTGTTGTGTGTGCACATCATTAAACTAATACTTTGTTGAAGCACCTTTTGATTTAATTACAGCATTCAGTCTTCTTGGGTATATATCTGCCAACAATTAAAGAGACTCTGAATAACCTCAAATAAAGTTCAGCTGTCCTAGTAGGATTTTCCTGACATTTAGTCAGTTGCCTACTACAGCAAAAGCCATGGTTCGCAGAGAGCTTACAAAGCATCAAAGGGATCTCACTGTTTAAAGGTATCAGCCAGGAGAAGTGTACAAAAAATGTCCACAGCATTGGATATACCATGGAACACAGCAAAGACAGTCATCAAAAAGTGGAGAAAATATGGGCCAACAGTGACGTTGCAAAGAACTGGACATCCCTCCAAAATTGATGAAAAGACAAGATGAAAACTGGTCAGGGAGGCTGCCAAGAGACCTACAGCAACACTGAAGGAGCTGCAGGAATTTCTGGCAAGTACTGGTTGTGAATTACATGTGACAACAATCTCCTGTATTCTCCGTATGTCTGGACTATGGGGTAGAGTTGCAAGACAGAAGCCTTTTCTTACACAGAACAACATCCAGGCCTGCTAAAATTTGCAAAACAATAATCAAGTCTCCCAAAAGCATGTAGGAAAATGTGTTATGGTCTGATGAGACAAATATTGAACTTTTTGGCCACAATTCCAAAAGGTACGCTTGGCACAAAAATAACACTTTGCATCACCAAAAGAACATCAACCCCACTGTGAAGCATGGTGGTGGCAGTATCATGCTTTGGGGTTGCTTTTCTTCAGCTGGAACTGGGGCTTTAGTCAAGGTGGAGGGAATTATGAACAGTTCCAAATACCAGTCACTTTTGGCCAAAAACCTTCAGCTGTCTGCTAAAAAGCTGAAGATGAAAAGGAATTTCACTTGTCAACATGACAATGACCCGAAGCATACATCCAAATCAACAAAAGAATGGCTTCACCAGAAGAAAAGTAATGTTTTGGAATGGTCCAGCCAAAGCTCGGACCAAAATCCAATAGAAAAACTGTGGGGTAACCTGAAGAGGGTTGTGAACAAGAGATGACCTCACAATCTGACAGATTTGGAGTGCTTTTGCAAGGAATAATGGGCAAATATTGCCAAGTCAAGATTTGCCATGCTGATAGACTCCTACACAAGAAGACAAAATGCTGTAATTAAATCAAAGGGTGCTTCAAAAAGTATTAGTTTAAGGGTGTGCACACTTATGCCACCAGCATATTGTACTTTTTTGATTTTTTATACTTTTTCCCCCTAACAGATTTGTTTGTTTTTCAATTGAATTGTACAGGTTATAGGTCACATTATAGGTGGGAAAAGTTTTGAATTGATTTATTGTGGTCTTATTTTTATATATTACGAAAACCTGGCATTTTAACAGGGGTGTGTAAACGTTGTATATCCACTGTACATCTGTGTATATATATATATATATATATATATATATATATATAGGTCTACTTGAAAACAGCGACATGCCAAAACACCGATGACGAGAACACCGAGACCGGAAGACCAACAACTGAGATGACCAACAGTTTAAAAGCACAAAACTTCACATGCCCGACAAACCACAATCCCGACAATCAACAAAACAAAACAAATACTTTTTCTGAAAAACACACACAACACAAGCACACCAAAAACCTTAGAAACCTACACTAAACCTTACATACACAACTATCTATGCACTAACCTTAACCCAAACCCTAACTCTAAGGTCCGTCACTATCGTACACTCAATTAACCCGTGCCCTAACCTTAATTCACTTAACCCGCCTCTAACCCTAAAGTCTGTCACTGTCGCACACTTACCTTACCCGCACCCTAACCCTAACTCACTTAACCCGCCCCTAACCCTAAAGTCTGTCACTATCGCATACTTACCTTAACATGTCGGTATTCTCAGCATCGGGCTTTTAAACTGTCACTCATCTCAGTTGTCGATCTTCCGGTCTCGGTGTTCTCGTCGTCAGTGTTTTGGTGTGTCTGTGTTTTCAAGTAGACCCATATATATATATATATATATATATATATATATATATATATATATATATATATATATATATATATATATGGGTCCATGTCAGATGGACGAAAGCGCACTTCAACGAAAACCACATCGCCGAGATGACACCGCTGACAGGACAAATCCCCGACAATGGTAAGTCAATGTATTACGGAACGGAATACATTCCCATTTCCATAATACACTCAAAAACCATATCCCCCCACACCCCCCTACTTAAATATAGCAACTCCGAGATCGCACTACAGTGAGCGAATGGGACTCTCAGTCCACACTACTTACCGTTGTCGGGGATTCATCCTGTCGGCGGAGTCGTCTCGGCGATGTGGTCTTCGTTGAAGTGCGCTTTTATTCATTTGACATGGACCCATACATATATATATATATATATATATATATATATATATATATATGTATATATATAAAGAGAGAGAGAGAGGGGGTGATAGTATAAATGGAAAGGGATGTCAAGAATTATTAATGATAGAGAAATTGTGGAAGATATTATGAATAGCTAAGAAGAAGCAAAAACCATGATAGGAGACCTTAATAAGGCATTTGATACAATTGGACATGAAATCTTATACGAAATAATGAAAGAATATAATATAGGTGAGAAATTTAGGAAATTATGTATGTCAGCATATAGCAATAAACCCAAAAGAAACTAAATGTAGTGAATCCATGTGATCAAAAAGACCAAGGAAAAAACTCAGAAACACACACGGTTAACCATTTGTCAAACAGAGTGACCACAAACTGACTCCAAAAATGTGTATAATAAACAATAATCACCTACTTTCAGCGCACTTAAATCTAATGTCTTTAAAAATAACTTTAAATCCAACGTGGCACAATATAGCAAACTCTATAAACCCAGACATTTGAGCACTTTCATCCTTGAACACTGGAATGCAGAAATCCAGGAAGTCATCAAAAGAAAGAAGGACTGCAGGAAAAAGTGGGAGATAGAAAAGACCGATCGGGCTAGGAAGGAATACTAGTTGGCTAACACAGAAGTTAAGAAAGTAGTTGCATTAGCAAAGAATAGGGCATCTGATGCACTTTACCACCTTCTGGAAAGTGACTCATTAGGTGGTACAAAGCAACTATATCAGGTTGCAAAGCAAAGACAGAAAGACAAAGAAGATAGTCAGACACCCTTCATAATGGATGCCAGCACCAGTCCACAAGACATCAAAGCAGATAGGAGTATTTCCAGCAGCTTCTGAATGAAGAAAACCCCACAGAAACTGTACTGCCCCAGAAACAGCCTACTATGAGAGAAGGAGAGGAGCTATCCCTAGAAGAAGTAAGACTATCACTAAGGAAAATGAAATCAGGGAAAGCAGCAGGATCAGATGAGGTCACAGCAGATGTGATAAAGATGCTGGGTGAGATAGGGGAGAAATGACTCCTTTGGGTATTCATAGCAGTGTGGTGAGAAAGGCGTATCCCAGATGACTGGAGAATGAGCATACTCATGCCAGTGTACATGAACAAAGGAGGTATCCACAACTGTGATTGTGCAGTAAAGAGGAATCAAACTCCTATCACACTGCATTGAAGTTCTAGAGAGTGTGATTAATAAATGGATACACAGAGTTGTAGAATGTAAGATGGGGATGAGCAGTTTGGATTCAGATCAGGATGCAGCACAACTGACCTGATGTTTGAAGTGAGACAGATAGTTGAGAAGAAGCTAGAAATGAGGAAAGAGTACAATTGGGCATTCCTAGGCTTAGAAAAAGCATATGACAAGGTCTCAAGAAAGCTGATCTGCGCAGTACTGTGGTGGTTTGAAGTCCCAGAAACATTGGTAGAATTATTCCAGGCTATGTACAGGGACCCAATGACTCAAGTATGAACAGTGTTTGGCCTCACAGAGGGGTTCCCAGTGGGAGTGGATGTACACCAGGGTTCAGCTCTGAGCCCACTGCTGTTCATATTGGTAATGGACTATAGGTTGGAGGGGACAGATGAACAAAGCTGCTGCATGCATATGACATGGCATTACATGCAGACTCTGAGCAAGAACTCCAGCAAAGAACAGAACAATGGAATGCAAAACTGAAGGCATGTGGGATGAAACTAGGCACAGATAAGACAGTGGTAGTGGCAGCAAATTGGTGAGATCAGAAGAAGCTGAGAACTGAGATAGAAGGGAAGATAGTAGAACAGGTGAATACCTTCCAGTATCTGGGAAGGGTGGGTGAGGAGAAAGAAAGTCAAAATGAAGAGGTCAAAGCTAGAATCAAAGGAGCTGTAGCCAACTGGCATAGAGTTATATGTGTAGTCTATGACATAAGAATGCCAAAGAAGCTGAAAAATAAGGTGTATACGACAGTGGTGCAACCAGTACTACTGTATAGTACAGAAACCAGGGCAGTGAAGGCAGAGCAGATGAAGAAGCTAGAAGTAATGGAAATTAAGTGCCTGAGAAGGGTGGGAGAATGCACTCTGTGGGACAGATGAAGAAATGAGGACATAAGAGCAGAAGCCAAAGTAGCTCCAGTTGCAGAAAAGATCAAAGATAACAGATTATGGTGGCTTGGACATGTGAAGAAAAGCAGAAGACAATCTGGCGAAGAAGATTTGGAACAGACAGGAAGAAGGTAAGAGGAAATGAGGACATCCAGCAAAGAGGTGGATGTATTGTGTGATAGATGATCTGTGACAGTCAGGCGTGAGTGTCGAAGAGGGTAGGAGTGCGGCATTGAATCGAGAGAGATGGCAACAGTTAACATGATTCCCTGATCCCATGGAGAAAAATGGGAAAAAGGGGGCTGATGATGATGACTTGTAAATGGCAAGTTAAGCCAAGAGGTGTGTATGAAGAGTGGTGTCAGACAGGGATGCCCAGAGAGTTGTATACTCTTTGCATTAGTTATGAATGTGATAGTATGTGAAATAAATTACAAATTGAAGGAGGTGAGGTATATAACACCTGAAGGGTTAAGAATTCCAGTCCTGTTAACATAGTAGATGGGATCTACTTTGGAAGCTTGAACTTTCAAAACTTTGGACTGCATATGGTTGAGACCATAACACTGAAGTTTTGAAAGTTCAAAACATCAATAAAAACAGAAAACATTTTTTTACATGTATGCAGGGGCAAGCCCCTCTGCAACCCTCACAACCCCTGCTAATTAAAATATACCAACTCCAAGATCACACCACATTGAAGAGAATGCTAAATTTTCTGTTCCTTGCAGTTTGGTGATCTCCATTTAAACCGTTCAAAGTTTCAAAACTTCGATCTATGGTCTTGACCATATGAAGTTCGAAGCTTTGAAACTTCAAGCTTCTAAAGTAGGCCCTAGCAGATGACATTATAATAACTGCAAAAAACAAAATTTGGATAAAAGAAGTAAAAAAAATTGCAAAAATGAGTTGCTATAAGTCATAAGAATACCTTTAAATAAAGAAAAAATGAAAGGTTTAGGTGATGTAGTGAAAATAGGGAGTATATATTTTACAATGAATTAAATTTATATTTCAGGTATAAAATTTGGGAATAAAAATGTAAGTAGAATTCAATGGGAAAAAAACAACAGAAAAAATAAAACAAACCTGTCTTTTCTGGAGAACATATAAATTATCATTCAGAAAAAAAAGCTTATTTGATAAATTCAGTACTGATGGGAAAAACAGCACACTTAGCAAGTATATTTTGCTGCCAACATGATTTGAAAAGGAATTATTGCAGATCATTTTTTTCATTTATACAGGGTTCTAGGTAAACCCAGTAAAAATAAAAGTTTTGTGTGTAAATAAAGAAGGAGGTTTAGAGTTAATTAACCCAGTGGTATATGCTTCTTCATTAAATGTGTACAACGTCTTAAAGTGGATAAATGAAAAAGATGTGAGATTAGTAGTAAAAATGTATAAATTTAAGTATGATAAAAAGAGTAAAAGAGAAAAATTGTGGATAAATGAAGAAATAAAATGTTACCAAGAAAAATATTTTTGTGGGAAATAAAAATTGATGACATAAACGAAGACAGAAAAGTATGGTATAACAATGAAAAAAAATTAAAGCAATAAAAATGAGAAGCAAGTGGTGTAATCAGAAAGTAGAATGTTAAAAGGACTTGAATTCGTTGTGGACCAGCAATAGATAAATTGCCAGTAAAAGGAAATATGCCATATAAGAAGAAAAATAATATAATATGTTGACACTATGGAAAAAGAAGTTACGTACTTATTTTCATTCTTCCTCAACTGATGGGTTCAGATCTGATCCCTTGGATCCGACTTAGCCATTACTACAGCTCATGGCAACCAAAAACTCTCAAGCTTCTCCCTTAACCCTAATACACCAACCCTAAGTTTCCTCAGATCTTGTTTGCTGATTTTTGCCAGAATGGAAATATTTACTATGCATAGATAAAGGAGGCGAAAAATTGCATGCAGTTAATACATAAAACGACTATATCTGGAGCTCAAAGTAAAGGAGAGTGATGTCCCCTAAAAAAACTCATTCTTCCAAAAGTTTACAAAGGATGGGGGTTGGTGACTAGGGAGTTGAGGAAGAATGAAAATGGACAACACAGATGGAATTTTATTGTAAGTACATAACTTCTTTAAATGATGTCCATTTTCATTCTATCCTCAGCTGAAGAGACAAAGTCCCCAGCTCCCTAAAATCCAGGGTGGACTCATGGATGTTCCTGAGCACAGTTGAACCAAATGATGCTCTACCTCTGGAGTCCATATCCAATTTGTAATAAGTACCAAAGGTATGGGGAGTAGCCCACATAGCTGCTGCATATATGTCATCCATGGGCATCCTAGAAAGAAAAACTGAAAAGCTAGTACTGGTTGTTGTAAGGTAACCTCCATTTTTTTTAAATAAATGAGATACAATCAGTTAACCATCTGCCTGAAGTTACTTTGGCAACTGGTTTACCCAATTTCAAGTCTGCAAAGGAAATAAACAACTAGTCTGTTTTTTGTATGTCTTTTGTTCTCTGCAGGTAAAAATGTAATTATCTGTGAACATTTATTTATTTATTGACATTTGTTAACCGGATTAGTCCAACTAAGCCAGGGGCCCATTTTCAGTGGAGACCTGAGGAGAAAAGCTCCAGAAGTATTACATATTTTTACAATAAAAATTAAATCAAAAATAAGAGTAAAAAATTAAAACTACCATGAAACATAATAAGAAAATCAACAGAGATTATCTGCACATAGAGTAGGTTAAATAACAATTGGCAGGTCTAAAGAATATCACACCTGAAGTACATACAAATAGATATACCATTCAATATTTTTTAAATAAAGATATATATGAATATATATGCTATGGAAGTGAAAGGAGAGGGAGGTATAAAGGTATATGAGGCCAGTACAAGGAAGTTAAGAGTAGAATAGGTAAAGGGAGTTAAAGATGAGAAGAGAAGAGGGTACATCAAGTGGGGGCTTAGATAAAGGCAGGACCGTGTACTCTGAAGAAAAATTTAAGTTATTTCTTGAACAGATGCTTCGGATGAATGCTTCTTATGTTTTGAGGGAGTGAGTTCCAAGCATGTGCAGCAGAGTATCTGTAGAGGGACTTTCCTATATTTTTATTGGGTTTATATATGTCAAGGAGGTGTTTGCCAGAAGTACGAAGATGACGATGGGGATTGTAGTAGGAGACTAGGTTGGAGATGGAAGAGCAGGAAGAGGGGTCATTCAGGATAGAGTGTGTAATGTGAAGATGGGGTAGAAGTAGTTGTTTAGAGAATTCTGGCCACTGGAGTGATTTAAGGGCGAGACAGTGGTGGGATATATAGCGGAAATTAGAGGCAAACCTGGCTATTGTGTGATAAGTTTGCTCTAGTTTAGTGATAAGTGAAGTTTGAACATTAGTAAGGACAGGGGTAGCATAGAGAAGGCAGGGTAGAAGAAGGGACTGAGCGAGGGAAGGTTTTGAAGACGGTGACAGAAATTTCTGGTTGAGATAGAAAAGTCTGAGTTTCTGGTGGGTCTTTTTTATACATTGTTGGATATGAGTATCGAATTTTAGTTCATCATCAATAATTACTCCAAGTAGTTTGGTATGGGGTTCAGGTTTGATTATGGTGTTGTTAAAAGAGCTGACAGAGAAAGAGGGTTTGTGCTGGGCGAGTGCTTTAGTGAAGAAGAGAACGAGTTTAGTTTTTTTTTTTTTTTTTGGATTTAGTATTGACTGTTTATCAGACAGCTAGGTTTCAACAGAGGTGAAGGTTTGTTGAGTGAGAGTTAGGAGTTCAGGGATGTTGTGGGCAGAGGTGATAAGGGTGGAGTCATCATCATACTGTAGAAGTGTAGAGAGGTTAATAGCAGAGTGAAGCTTGTTAGTGAATATGTTGAACAGAAAGGGGCCTAGAATTGATCCTTGGAGAACTCCAATATTTACAAGGAGGAATGGAGAGTTTGTCAGCGGATAGATTGCTGCTTGCTGGAGAGGTAGCTAGAGAACCAGCTGATGGAGGAAGAAGAGAGATGTAGATCAGAAAGTTTATTAAGCATTTTAGTGTGACAGATAGTATCAAAGGCCTTTGAAAGTGCAAGGAATAGACAGGAGACAAGCAAGTTATTGTCATGGGCTTCAGCTATTGTTTGAGTAAAGGAAAGTAATGTAGTGGTTGTACTATGATGGAGTCTAAAGCCATGCTGGGTAGGAGACTGTTGTCAAGAAGGTGTTTGATTAACTGAGCATGGATGTACTTTTCTGCAATTTTAGAAAAGGGGGGCAGGATAACAATGGATCTAAAGTTAGAGGGATGAGTAGAGTTGCCGCCTTTGTGAGGAGGGATTGTATAAAAGGATTTCCAGGTATCTGGGACAAGGGCCTCAGAGATAGAATGATTAATAAGTATAGTGACAGGGTAGGCAATGGATCGTGCAGCTATTTTTAGAAATGGGAGGGTAGCTGGTTGGCAGAGGGGGAGCAAGGCTTAAGTTTATTTAGAAAAGATTTAATAGTGATAATTGGGACTGGTTGGAAAGAAAATGTATTGGGAAGAGTTTTGTTAACAGGTGATAAAGGGGTTGGGTGAGATGTGAGATTTTGTGTGAGCTTTTGGATATTTTCTATGAAATAGTTGTTGAGGAGTGTGGCAGTTTCAGTGGCAGTGTTGTGCGGAAAGGGGTTGAGTGGGAGTAGTGGGTTTACCTGGGTGGAGCGGGTTGTTGATGGAGGTCCAGAATTGTTGGGGATTTTTATGAGGGCTGCATTAGTTAGAGGAAAAATAAGCTCTCTTATCTTTGATGACTATTTTTTGGTCTGGTTTCTGAGCTCTTTGTATGTCTGAAGTAAGGGAATGGATCCTCCCTTACATGTTACATATGTTACATATGAATACATGTTACATCCAGTAAATGTAACATGTATTAGCCTTTGTTAGTAAATTTGGGGAATAAAACTGGCAAATTAATAGACTGATTGATACAGGATTCTGACACCACCTTGGGAAGAAAGGATGCATTGATTCATAATGTAACTCTATCCTTGTGAAAAATCAGGTATGGAGGTTTTGAGGACAATGCCTTGAATTTCTGAAATTGGTCTAGCAGATGTAATAGCTAGTAGAAAACGTTTTTCAAGGTAAGATATTTAAGGTCACACTTAGCTGCTAGTTTAGTATCAGCTTGAGGTCCCATGGGGGAGTAGGGTCTTTAAAAGGAGGTCTTAAAAGTAGAGTGCCTTGCAAGAAAGCTCTGCACAACTTACAAGAGGATAATCAAATGTGAAGGTTTGATATCGCTGCAAACTGAACTTTAATGGTTAAGGAACTAGCTCCTTCTTTAAAAAGTAGCGCCAAAAATTCAAGGATGTTATGTACTGCAGCTGAAAAATATTCAACATGATTTTGATGTGCCCAGTACACAAATGTTTTCCATTTACTGGAACAGAGTTTACATGCTGAAGGTTGATGTGAAGATAAAAGTATATGTTGGACAGGGGAAGAGAGCATAGGTTGTATGGCTATTAACTAAATTACAGAAGCCAGGCCATCAGACTGATGTTTTATGTGTCTGGATGGATCATGCCTATTGGGTGACACAGGAGGTCTGGAGTTGGATCCAGAATCCAAGGTTGGTGAAGTTAGTGAAGTGAAAGGAATGGGAACCAAATCTGTCAAGGCCAGGAAGGTGCAATGAGGATGACTTTGGTCTTCAGCATGGCAGCTTTCTGTAGGAATTTTGGAATTAGCGAGATAGGTGGATAGGCAATCTGGACCTTTTGATGGGTAACCATAAATTCAGCCCTGGGGTTCCACCTGTGTCCCTCTTGGACAGAGGTAATAGGTGCTGATTGTGGTAATAATGCTAGAACTTGGGTAGGCTTGTAAGGACCCTAGGGCTATTAGCATAGTAACTTCATATGATCCTATGATCCTAGGTGTTTAATAGACAAGGGGGCCAATTGTGAAGTACAGCATCCCTCACTTGTTTCCCCCTGTGGGGTGATTAGGGCAAAGTAGCTTCTGCATTTGTTCTTTAGGGGAGAAGCAAAAAGATTGAAGCAAGGCTGGCCCCACTGATGAGAAATCATTTCCATCAAGTTCTTGTTGACAGACCACTCTTGAAGTAGAAGAATGCACCCACTCAGCTTATCTGCTATCACATTGGACTTTCCCAGAATGTGAGTTGCTCTGAGAAAGCAGTTGGATGACATCGCCCATTGCCACACTCTGAGTACTTCAAGTGGTAAGATCTGGTCCCTCCTTGTTTGCTGATGTACCAAACTACTGACATGTTGTCCATTTGAATTGCAATCATCCCCAAAGGGAGAGCATCTTGAAGGGCCTGCAATGCTAAAAGCACTGTTCTCATCTCTAGGACACTGATATGCAAATTGGCCTTTTCAGGGGAGCAAAGTGCCTTGGACTGCTTTCATCAGAAAGTACCCCCCACCCCAACTGGGAAGCATCTGTGGTCACTATGACCTTGGTCTGGGGGGGGGGACGAATGGACGGCCTTGTAGAACTTGATCTCATTGAATCCACCACCTGAGATCTCTCTTGCATATGTGAGTGATTCGTATCAGAGTTGACATATGTTGGTAAAGTATTGACCATTGTGTTGCTAGCATCCACTGTAAAATCTGGCTAAAGGTACTAGTGTTATTGCAGCTGACATTGATTCTAGAACTTGAAGGACCAAGCAGGCTAAAATCCTGGTACCGCAGATTATTTTTCTGCCCTGTGATCTTACAGTCTGAACTCCTGAGAGAGGCAATGATGCTATCATTGACTTTGTGTTGAACAGTGCTCCTATGAATTTCAAATTCCGAGTTTGTTTCAGTTGAGGCTTGTCATCCTTTATGATTATCCCCAGAAAAGAACACGTCTGAAGAACCTGATCTCTTGCCCTTACTAATTGATGCCTGGTCAGGGCAGTAATGAGACAGTCATCTAGATATGGAAACACCAGAAATCCTTGCAGTCTCAAGTGAGCTGCTACTACTGCCATACATTTGTTGAACACCCTGGGGGCTCTGGTGAGACCAAAAGGCAGAACTCTGACTTGGTAATGACTGGCTCCCAGCCAGAAGTGTAAATACCTTATGGATCATCTGTTCATCTTTATGTGATAGTATGCATCCTAAAAGTCTATCAATTACATCCAGTCATTTCTTGCCCACACAAAATGGACTGAATCATGACCATCTGAAACTTGGTGCATCAAACTGACTTGTTTAAGTTGCTGAAATCCAAAATTGGTCTCAAGTCCCCATTTTCTTTGGCACTAAAAAGAACCTTGAGTAAGTTTCGGATTCTATCTGGTCTGGCAGGACCTCTTGGATGACACTTTTCTCTAGCAGCTTTTGTACTTGAATTGCTGCTTGTTCCTTCTGACTGGTGGAACATCGGGGATTTTTCTTAACATAGGAGGTGGAAGGAAAAGGGTATTATACAACCTCTGGAAATAATACTCTGTACCCAAGTATCTTTTGTTATGTCTAGCCAGGATGTCTGGTGCAGGGATAATTGACCCCCAGTTGCCTCCAGAGGTGGAAAATTGGACCTCCTTTCAGAAGCGTTGGTAATGTCTGTCAAAGGGAGAATCTCTGGACTCCTGGTTTTGCAGGCCAAATCTGCCGTGAGGGTGGCATTGACCACTGGAGTTCCCTCCTCTGACCCCGGTGAAACTTCTTTGTGTGTGTCCTGTTAAGGACCCTGGGATTTCTTGAACCATATCTTCCAACCACCTCACTGATTCCTAGAAAATAATCTTTGAGGGGTCAAATAATGTATGCCCACTATAGATAGGGTCTTTCCATCATTCTCACACCTAGATAATGTGTCCTTCAGTTTGGGGCCAAACAAAGAAGTGCCATAAAAAGGAGGATTGATGAACACAGAGTAAAAGAGCTTTGCAAAATGACATAAGCGCATCTAGGCATATCTCCTGTTGGAAATACCTGAACACGCTGACCTTGAGGTTCCTTCAGCTACATGCGAAATGAGCCTCATGGAAGAATTCAAAATAAATTGCAGGGTAGCATACTGAGAAGTCACAGAGAATTGGACCTTTGCAGATACAGACCCTGAGAGGGTACTTGAGAGTTTCTTAATCAAATCCCTCTGTAATCTTGTAAAATGTGCCAAATAATTCAGTGACCTTCAGGTGAAGGTCGACGAAGCATAGACATGCTTCCCAAACCTGTCCATTGCCCTAGACTCCCTGTTAGAGAAATGGACAGTGGAACTCTCCTTGGCAAGTTCCTTTTTGGTGACCGGCACCATGACCATGGCATCAATGAAAAAGAAGTTATGTACTTACCATAATGTTCCATGTGAGTTGTTCATCTCGCCTTCATTCTTTACTGATGGGTTCAGAGCCGATCCCTCGGCTCCGATACGGCCAATGGCAAAGCTCGAGGTCTTCAAATAGCTCGAGTCCAAGTCCCTATCCCAAGATGCACCTGTGAATTACCTCAGATCTTGTTTGCTGTGTATAGTAACACCATATGTCATTGTTACATTCCTAGAGAAAAGGAAGACAAGGTTTGAGTAAACAGAATGGATCCAGCATCTCGATCATCTATCAGCCCAGGATGGGGTAGGAGGGAGGGACACAAGAATGAAGGCAAGATGAACAACTCACATGGAATGTTATAGTAAGTACATAACTTCTTTATGTGAAGTTGTTCAATCTCGCCATTCATTCTTTACTGATGGGTAGCGTCCCAAGCACCATCAATCTTGGGTGGCTCACGGGAGTATATTTCTCAGGACCGTGGATCCAAAGGAGGCCCTGTCAACTTTGTAATGAGTGATAAAGGTATGAGGTTTTGACCAAGTGGCTGCTGCACAAATGTAATCAATGGGAAGTCTGGCAGAAAAGGCAGATGATGTAGAAACTGCTCTGATTGAGTGAGCTTTAATATTGTGCAAAGGCATATTGGCAGCTGAATAGGCAAAGGTGATACAATCAAATAACCATTTAGACAGAGTTGTTTTAGCCACTGATCTCCCTTTTCTGGAGTCTGAGAATGAAACAAAAAGCTGGTCTGATTTCCTGAAATCTTTTGTTCTATCCATATAAAATCTGAGCTGTCTGTGAACATCAAGTTTGTGCAGCATATACTCTACATTGTTAGAATGATTGGGGAAGAAAACTGGCAAATCAATAACTTGGTTGAGATTAGTTTCAGTGCAAACTTTGGGCAAGAATGAGGGATTTGTTCAAGTGAAACTCTGTCAGCACGAAATATCAAATAGGGAGGCTTGATAGATTAAAGCCTGAAGCTCTGACACTCTGTGGGCAGAAGTGATAGCTACCAGAAAGATGGTATTTCAAGACAAAAAATTGAGATCACAAGATGAAGCTGGTTCAAATGGCGGAAAAATTATACATGAGAGCATAAAATTTAGATTCCATGGAGAATATGGAGATTTCACAGGTGGCCTAAATGAAAAGTCCCTTTGAGAAATGCTTTGGATAACTTGTGAGACATGATATTCAAACCTTCAAATCCAACATGAAAATTAGAAATAGCAGCCAATTGAACCCAAACTGTTGCTGCTGCAGTTCCTTTGTTGAAAATCATAGTCAAGAATTCTAATACGGAAGCCATAGGAGCTTGGCAAGGATCAATGTTATTTTTAGAGGCTCATATAGAACATTTCTTTCATTTGTTCAGATATAGCTTTCTGGTAGAAGATTTATGAGAGGACAAAAGGATTTGTTTTGTGTCATTGGAAAGGTTATGAAACCTGGCTATGATGGGAACTGGAGCAGCCAAGCTGTCAGCTTCAGGGACTGCAAAGAAGGATGAAGGTCCCCCGATGGATGTGTCAGAAGGTCTGAAACTGGGTCCAGGATCCAAGGATGCTCCACAAGATGAAGTCGAAGGAAGAGGAACCAAATCTGATGAGACCACTGAGGAGCTATAAGAATGATGGTCCTTCCCAGGGATTTTGCTTTCTGTAGAACTTTGGGCATCAACGGGATTGGTGGAAATGCATAGAGGAGACCTGGAGGCCAATCATGTACGAGTGCGTCCCTTGGGGCTTCTCCCGGAGGGGGAATCAGGGCAAAGTAGCTTCTGCATTTTGTGTTAATGTGACAGGCAAAAAGGTTGTAGCAAGGCTGGCCCCACCTGCGGAATATCCTGTCCACAACTTCTTTCTTGAGGGACCACTCGTGGGGCAACAAGATTACCCTGCTCAGTTTTTCTATCACGTTGGATCTCCCCGGGATATGCGTTGCCAACAGAAAGTGCTGGTTGGAAACAGCCCACTGCCAAACTCTGAGAGCCTCTCGACAAAGGGGATAAGATCTGGTTCCTCCTTGTTTGTTCAAATACCAGACCACTGATATGTTGTCTGTCTGAATCACAATCGTGCCCAGAGGAAGAGAGTCCTGAAAGTACTGCAAGCCAAAAGTACTGCTCTTATGTCTAGGACATTGATATGCAGATGTGTCTCCTGTTCGGTCCATGTGCCTTGAGCAGTCTTTCCTTGAAAATGCCCTCTCCCCATCCTATCAGGGAAGCGTCTGTGGTCACAGTGGCTGCTTGAGGGGGTAGCACAAATGGGCGTCCTATCGTGACATGAAGTGAGGTCAACCACCACTGAAGGTCCTTCTTGCAAGAATTTGTGATCATTATAGTGTGATTCATGCGTAGCTCTCGGTAAGACCATCGAATGAACAACAGCCATTGAAGAACCTGCATGTGCATCCGAGCTAGTGGTATGGCTAGAATTGCTGCTGCCATCATGCATAATACTTTCAGAACTTCCGATGCTGGTGCTTTGTCTTTTGGTAATAGGATGCTGACATGCTGATGAATGAGGACTCTTTTCATTGGAAGTCTTAGAGTGGTGGTAGTGGTGTCCAACTCTGCCCTGATAAAAACGATATGCTGCGATGGTGACAAGGCAGATTTTTCTGAGTTGATTGTAATGCCCAGATGATTGCACAGTGACAGAGAGGACTCCCTGGCCTGAATGAGTTGATGCCTGGTGGTGGTGGTAAGGAGACAATCATCTAGGTACAGAAACACCTGAAATCCTAGACACCTCAGGTGAGCCGTGACCACTGCCATGCATTTGGTGAACACTCTGGGGGCTGTAGTGAGACCAAAGGGCAGGGCTCAAAACTGGTAATGATTGGCTCCCAGCCGGAAGCGCAGGTGATCCCTGGATGACCTGGCCATTTTTATGTGGTAGTATGCATCCTTGAGATCTATTAAGCACATCCAATTGTCTTTCCCTAAAAAGGGAAGTATAGACTGAAGCGTGACCATCCGAAACTTCTATTTCTTTACGTATTGGTTCAGTCTGCTGAGGTCCAATAAGGGTCTCCAGTCCCCCGTCTTCTTTGGAGCCAAAAAGAATCTTGAGTAAGTAACAGATCCTGTTTGGTCTGCTGAGACTGGTTGGATGACCCTTTTTGCTAGCAACATTTGGACCTCTATAGTTGCCTGTTCCCTGTAACTGGGTGGAACATCCGGGATTTTTCTTACGATTGGGGGATGGTGGCAAATGGAATGAAATACCCTCTGGAAATGATACTTTGTACCCAGCTGTCTTTTGTTGTTTTGAGCCAGGCATCTGGGTACAAAGACAAGTGACCCCTGACTGTCTCCACAGCAGGACAGTCGGGCCTCCTCTCAGGAGTGCTGGTAGGGCTTCCCAGAGAAGTGATCTCTGTCACCCTGGTGTTGCGGACCCCCTCTGCTGCGAGGGTGGCGTTTTCCATTATTACCCCCTCCTCTGCCCCTGGAGGGGTTTCACCACGTGTGCCCTGAAAGGCTCCTTGGGCTTTTCGGAACCACTGTTTTCCTCCCTGTTGACCTTTGGGATAGGGTCGGGTAGGGTGGAAAAATGGACCCCGACAGCAGACAGGGTCTTTCCGTCCAGTTCACACCTGTTTAAGGTTTCCTTCACTTTAGACCCAAAAAGGGATGAGCCATCAAAGGGAGTGTTGACGAGGATGACTTGAAGGGCTCCACGAAGGAACATAAGCACATCCAGGAATGTCTCCTAAGAGCGACTCCTGTACCCGCTGCCCTATTCATTCCATCAGCTGCATAGTATATTCGATGCATGGATGAGTTTACAATAGAATTTAGGGTAGCAAGCTGGGCAGCAACTTTGTCGGAGGCCCCTGCAGCTACTGTACCCTGGAGAGTATCTCCCAACTCCTTAAGGAGATCTTTTTGCAACCTAGTGAAATGGGTTAAGTAGTTCATCGAACTGAGAGCAAAGGTCGCTGAACTGAACATGCGCTTCCCATATCTATCCATAATCCTGGAGTCTCTGTTAGGAGGATGGATAGACGAGGAAGTCTCAGACATTTATTTCTTGGTGGCCGCCGCCACCACCATGGCATCAACTGAAACACCTTTAGTTAAAATGTTTTGTCAAGTGGGGCAGAAATAAATTTATTAGGCCTCCTAGGGACAGGCTCCATAGTATCCGGAGACTCCCATGCCTTTCGTGAGACCAGCTGCATCAGCTCATCAAAGGGTGGAGACACCCAAGAGGTAGAGGACTGAGACCCGAAAGCCTTCAGGAGAACTGAATCATCCTCAGTAGGGCTTTTGGACTGCCAATCACCCCTCTGCCTAAGGATCTCAGGTATCTCAGTGAAGGAGATATCCTCAGAGGGGGATCATGGGGACCCTTCTGACTCCTCTAAGTCAGTGTCCGATGTGACAGACTCCTGAGGGGAGTCTAGGTGCTTCCTCTTGCACAATCTCTTCCTGGGAACCTCATCATTGGGGGCCTCTGGTGAGGTCTCGGCAGAGCAGGGGCCACCCATTGGGGCTTCCTGAGGCTCTGGGTCTCTACGCTTAGTGAGGACATGTGATGCAGAAGCAGACATGGGCACTTTTGGGGAGGAGGAGGGGGGCAGACCCGAGGTAGAGGATGCCCTAGGAGACATGACTCTCCTCATGGCATCGAAAGCACCCCTGCTCTGATGCAAAGGAGCCAACACATCCGAGAAAACTGTTGACACCCCTGGCACTGGAACAGTGGGCTCTGAGCCAGAGGTAAGAGCCGAGCTCATCCAAGCTGAGGCCCCGAGAGGCAAGGTTGGAACCGACAAGTCAGTTTGACTGTCCTCCCCGGACCCAACAAGAGAGTGTCGGCTCCTAGAGTCCTCGATAGGCACCAAAGCCATCAGAGTACATGGAGCCAAAGACACTGGAGCAGGCGTTGGCTCCAAGGGTTCCAGTAACATTAGGTCTGCCTCCTCCGGCTCCGAAGGACCAGTATGGCACGGAGGAGGAATAGTAATAGTCGGTGCTATGGTCTTTGGCTCCGAAGCCATTTGGGTCAAAGCCAATAACATTTTGGCTAATGCTGGTGCTGACAACAGCTTCTGTACCACACAATACACGTCCAGATCCAACAGGCTGATAGATGATCGAGACGACTGTACCAAAGGTGGTACTCACTGAAGAATAGGACTCTTTGGCGCTTTGTAGACCGGCTCCAAGACTGGGGACCGGCTCCAAAAGGAAAAGACTGTCGGCTCCGAGGGCAGTGGAGCCAAAGTCGATGATTGCTTTGATTTTTTTTGAGTCTGATGTCTTGGAAGACTTTGAGGACCTACTGGAGCCATCCTGGTCACTCAAAGCTTCCTGAAAAGAAAGCTTCAGCAAGCCTTTATCGATCAGTTTCCTCTTCCTTTCCTGTAGGACCCTAGAGGAGAAGGAATGACAAATGGCACAATTGTCTTGCAAATGCAGAGCCCCTAGACAATATACACAGTTAATGTGGCTGTCTGTGACTGACATTTTCTGGCCACACTTTGGGCACTTTTTGAACCCAGACTTGGGGTGCTTATCTTGATCAGCCATAGTAAAGATAGAAAATATTTACTGTTACCACACAAAAAACTACAACAGTAAATTTTCTCAATAGGAAAGTACAGGCAAGCCTTAATAAAAGCAGGCTAAACGCACACACACACACACACACACACACACACACACACACACACACACACACACACACACACACACACACACAAAATGTGATACCACACAAGCAGACTATGAAAAAAACAGGTAGCTGCTGATAAAGAACAAGCCTAATCTAAAATACAGAAGGCTAGACAGACCACACAGAACTCTGATAAATACAACTATCTAAGAAAATGTGACAAAGGTCACTAAATAACACAGCAAGGCAATAACCTATCTATATAACTAAGGTTTACTGTACAAAGCCTTATATAAAAACTCAAAGGCTAGACAGACCACACCTAGAAAGAACTACTACTAACTAGGCTTAAAAGTGGCCAACTAGAATTATAAGAAAACACAGTAAATGGGAAGGGAAAACACACTGAAAGCTATAAGAGCTTTATAAACAATGCTAACTAACTATTATACTAGCTATCAAAAAACTTTTTAAGAAAATTTTTAATGAGAATTTTGCTTATCTGGCCTGAGCTAAATCAGAACCTCCGATCTGTTGCAGCAGCAAACCAGATCTGAGGTAATTCACAGGTGCGCCATGGGATAGGGACTTGGCCTTGAGCTATTTGAAGACCTCGAGCTTTGCAATTGGCCATATTGGAAGGAAGGGATCTGCTCCGAACCCATCAGTAAAGAATGAACGGCGAGATTGAACAACTTCACATCATCTCTTTACCCCAAAACTGCTTATCCAAAGGTGGAGAAATACTAATAATAGTATTTTAGAAAGGAACTAACTGTACAAAAAGGTACAGGATAGAAAAAACTTTAAGAATTTAAGAGAAATTATAAAATTAGAATTAGAATTATAATAATAACACTTATCTGACAAACGAAACAAGTTCTGAGGTAACTTAGGGATGGTGCTTTAAGGGTAAGGGAGAAGCTCGAGAGGTTTTGGGTGCCAAGAGCTTTAACAACAGCCGAGTCAGAGCTGAGGGATCAAATCCAAACCCATCAGTTGAGGATAGAATGAAAATTGACATCATCAGAGCATGTGTTCTGAAATGTAAAAAAGTTATGCAGAAAACAATGTAAAGAAGATTTTTTTCGAAGATACAAAAGAAATACATATCATAAACATGGGTATAATTAAATATGGATTTTATAAGAACAAAAGTAAATAACGTTAAAAAATAGATAAGAAGTTATTCTATGTTACATGGGTTATATGGAATGAAAGAATAAATGAAATTGTGTTCAATAATAAATGGATTTTAGCAACAATATTAAAATCAAATAGTGGTTAGGGAAAAAGGAGTGTGGGTCCAATAGGGATGAAAATTTAGTATGATTGTATAAACATATTTGTATATTTGTGAATATTTATAAATATGTACATATTTTGTAAATAAAAGTTATTTTTATATATAAATAAAGGTCCCTGACTCTTTTTTTGATCCTTTACATCCACCAAAGCTACAACCAACTCAAGCAAATGGGGCCTTAGTTTAATATCTCATGCAAATGACAGCACTCTCAGGAGTGCAGCAAGCACCATATGGTAGTGTCAGCAATTGATCTACCTGATAAGGGAATGAAACTCACATCCTTCTGTACCAAAGATCTATTGTTGGTCCACTGACACTGATAGCAATTATATACTTGAAGCTGTATATACATACCTTTTCACCCTTAATTCCAGGCAAGCCCATATGTCCTGGTTGCCCTGGTATACCCGGTTCTCCATGCTTACCCTACAAATACAAAATTAGAAATCTCAATGTTCTGTGAAATGAAGTAAGCATTTACATATCAGCAACACATGTGTTCCACTGAGATTATAAATGACAGACTGTGATCAGCTTAACTGGAGCTGCTGACTGCTGAATGCAAAAGGGATACATTGAATCTCAACACTTCCAAATTAAATATCAAGATTTTAACCCAAAATACTGGACTGCTATCCACAGGTATAGTGGGAGCAATTACGTAACGTATCTTAGGACTTTGTTCAAAAGTGAATACAGAGCTTCTTTTAATTCTATTCTATTGTTTGAGCGACAGTTGAATGTAACAGCTGCATTACTGACAGTTTCGGGAAGCAAAAATTGTATCACAGGGTGATGCTCTCAATTTACTGCATTCTTAGGTTGTCACCCTCACCTGTGGTTTAGAGCCAAGGGTTCCTAAACTTTATTGTGCAAAAGCACCCTTGACAAAACCACTATTTGGTGATAGCTTCCTCACAGCACCTGCTCACTCTTATGACACATGAGAGTGAGCAGGTGCTGATGAAAAGTACAACACAAAAATACCATTTGATTATATGACACAGTATCAGTATTAGATAGTACATTTAAAACATACATGAAACACCACAAAATGCTGTCAGCATTCCTTTTACCTCTAGATACAACTTACTATGCATTATGCACGTTAATAAAAGTTGACCTGGTTTAGTACTTTTTGTAAAACCAACATATCTCTTTATATCTCCAACACCTACATCCCCCAAGACAGACCAAAAGATTTGATGGAAAAGTTGATTAATTTTGCTGGATATCTATGTACTATTTTTGAGGAAGTAATTGAATTAAGCTGGTTGTCTGGTAGCTGCAAGACCCCAGAAGGCATACTGTTTGAGTGTGTTGTGATACATTTTAGAACTTTTTTCCTGCTTTTTTTGCTCTGTGTATGTGGTGTACCCCTCACTACTGGACTGCTTATAAATATTTTAATTTAAAGGCATATTTTGGATTCTTTATGCCACTGTACTATAAGTGCACAATAAGTACGAAGCTCCTGCAGACATTAAAAAATGAGCAGTTTTATTAAGTACCTTTAAGTTTCAAAGATCCAGATAGTCTCCAGCACCAGACCTATACACATTCATCTCAGACAGGAACATTTATGTATTTCAGGTGACCATATGTACAGGCTGAAGTTCAAGAGGCCATAAGGATCTACTGTACTCTAAACTGTTTAATAAATGCTTATAAAGTATCATTAGGTGTTAGCTGTCAGGAAGCAGAGTCATTTCGGTCAAACCAACATTTCCAGTGAATTTTATTTCAAGTAAAATGTGAAGCAATTTTTCTCTCATACTCCACAATGTACCTCCCCTTACTCCTCTGAAGTATCTGAGCAGTGAGCACAGCAGAGCAGCTCAGCAAGTCTTAACATTGACTGCAAGGCAGCAACAAGCATCCATTAAAAGAAGTCCCCAACTCAAATACTATGGCAGATGACCACTGTCCTCAATAATGACCACTGTCCTCAATAATTAAGCAATCTCCTATAGTTCATAGGTTCATTGTTACAAACTAGGCTAGTGACTACCAGAGCCTTTATGAGCCTAGCCATACAATCTAACCCAAATGCATCATGAGCATTTATTAAGAGGAGGTATATTAGTTATGAAGTTTCCAGAATTAATGTGAGGGTGGTATGTTAGTTTGGGCTTTACTGTATGCCTCTGTCTATCAGAGACATGGGGAGCAGACTCAGGGTGAATTTATTATTTTCCATCAACTGGTCAAGGTTATGCTTAAACAGGGTTAGGGATGTACTCTGCTTCACACAGAAAGGGTGCCTGTTGCAGAGCATGTAGATCCTCTGAGACACGTATCTGTCTCACCAACATGTCTTACTTATGCTACAAACAAACTTTAAATCCTCGGATCTAGTGGTACTGATGCTGCTCATTTTACAGACATGCAAAAGGTTCATCAAAGATGGACACAAGGATATCTTCTATGCCAGGCATAGACTGCCTCCCAGTAACCTATAGGAGACAGAGCATAGAGATAGGACTTTAAGGTGATGCATATAGGACAATGTGTTTACATTCTGGATTCTCCTGGTAAAGAATCTTTGTGGATGTTCTAAATGTTGCATATGTCTGGAAAGGTACATGCCGAAGGGGGCATTATACTCAATGATGTTTCCAAAAAAGGGCCTAATAAGGTGGCGCTATGAGTTCCTTGGTCATGGATGCCATATCCTTACTTATAAGTTGGGTGGCATAGAATGATTTTCTTTCTACCTTGGCCACATGTTGGTAAAAGGCCAGATTACTGTCTAAGTAGTTTCTCAGATCCCTGACTACTATATCAGCTCTTAGGGGTGTCTTATTGATGAAGTAATTAGCCTGGGTGGCAGTTTTCCCAAAAGATGCTATAACGGATTTCTTGGTATTGAGTTTTAATCTGTGACTTTGGCACGAGTCATTTGTCTGTATTAGACCCTCTTGTAAGATAATTGTGTCATGGTGGAATCTATAATTGCTCCAGATTTTCAGTCATCTGCAAGCTTGGTCAGCCAAATGCCCTTGACATTTGCTCCAAGTAGGAGTGGTCCCAGCATTGAGCCCTAAGGTACCCTGCTGGTGACCCATAAGAGGTGGTATCACCAATCCTGACTTTCTGGGTTATGTATGTGAGCCAGCTGGCAATCCATTGAGTTATGTATTGGTTTATACCCAGTTCGGTGAGTCTGTCAGCTATACTGGAGTAGGGTATTGTATTGATTGCCTTAGTCAGGTGGAAATAGGCAGTACACACCATTTTCCCTCATCAATTACCTTGGTGAACTTCTCAAAGAGGTCCAACAGGTTTGGTAGGCATGATTTTCCCTTGACAAAGCCAAACTGGGCTGGCTTTAGTGTCTGAAGGTTGCCTACACATTTGCTGATTATTTCCATGATAATTCGTTCCATGGATTTGCATATTGCAAGATTTAATTCCCTCAGCCTCCGCTGCCCAACTGTGTGAATCTGAGCAAGTCACTTAATCAGACAACACTCCTGGGATAAATCTAAAAAAGGTCCATGGAGATCAGTGCTCTACCCCAGGAAACAAATACAAGTAAAATAAAATAAAATAAAATATTAGACTAGTCAGACTAATTGGTCTGTAGTTGCTAGGGGTCAGTTGATGTTCCACCCTTGTGTAGTGGGATAATCATTGCAGTCCTCCATTCTTGTGGTACAAAGCGTGTTCTGAAGCTATAGTTGAAAGTGACTTAAGTGATTGTGATAGGTCATGTTTCCAGCTATTTAGGAGGCATCAGGAGTATTGTTGAGGCCCATTGTGGCTGTGTTTTTGGCCTAAGCAAGCACCACCAGGACTGCTCCCTGTTAATAGTTGTGGGGGGGTTATGCTAGTAGGTATTTCATGGAGGGAGGTAGGGGGAGTTGGGGATGAAGTTAGAGCTGAATTTGTCAGTCAGCAAATTTGCTATGTAACTGTGCTCAGTGCAAGTGGCACCACTGACTACTAGTGTGGCACGCTAATGTGTGCTTCCTTTGAGATTTCAGACACAGTAGTAGAATGCTTTGTGGTTGTCTTTAGCCTGTGAGGCTGTCTTGTCCATATAATTGGCTTTGATGTACTTAATTAGTCTTCTTAGTTTCCTGTTTAGCAGAATTTCAAGAGCTCATATCATTATGGGAGGTGCTCTTCCTGATTTTAGCCATGACTGTTTTCGTTTTGTTATATACCCTATTAAAGTTAGGATTCCACTAGTATTTTTTTTTCCTCAGTTTGTTTTGGGCTTACTGCTAGTAGGTACAGCAGATCCATACAGCCATTTACATGGTTGTACAGGGTCTCTGTGAAAAATTCCACATAGGTTTTTGTGAACTCAGAGATGGGAAGGGCACTCAGTTTTGATACATTATTGCTTAATAGGGTGTAGTTTGCTTTGGAATAGTTCCTGTTACATGGTTTGCCAAGTTTACCAAGCTGATTTTTATTTTGAAGAAGGCACCTGTCTTTAATAGGTCTAGGTATGACTGATGGGATTCTAGGGACAAAAAGGGTGAGCTAGGATATGGGACTTTGAATATGGCGATTTGCATGTGGATAAATTCTAGGGCATTGTCCTGTTTAACCAATGTAGAGTTATGCTTGTTGCTAATATAGACAAACTCCTCCATCTTTTGTCCTTGCCTGTGCAGCTGATGGTCTTAATGTGCAGAAGGGACTAAAGTCTTGCACTGCACAAGTACTTTTTGTGGCTTTAAACCATGTCTGGGTAACGGTAAAGATGTTGATATTCTTCAGAGTCAGGAGAGATACTCTACTTTGTTTTGAAAGTTTGCAAAGAACACTGGTAATTCAATACACTGGCTGAGGTTAGTTTCCGAAACCACCTTAGGTAAAAAGAAAGGGTTCATTCTCAGAGAAACTCTGTCTTTGCGAAAAATTATGTAGGGATGCTGAAATGATAGGGCCTGTAACTCAGAAACTCTTCTTGCTGAAGTTATAGCTACTAAAAGACGTGCCTTCCATGATAAGTATTTCAGATCATATGTCGCCAAAGGTTCGAAAGGTGGGTAAACAAGCTTTGATAATACAAAGTTCAAATCTTATGGTGAAATAGGGTTTCTATATGGAGGGCAAATTAAGGAAGTGCCTTTGAGGAATGCTTTACAAAGTCTGTTTGAAATTATAGCTGTACCATTATCTCCTATGTGGAAATTAGAGATGGCTGCTAATTTAATCCTAATAGTATCTGCAGCAACTTTCTCACTGAATAATTTGGTTGAAAATTCCATTATAGAATGCAAAGGTGCTGTGAAAGGATCTATGTGATTAAGATTAAACCAGACCACAAACCTTTGCCATTTACTCTTGTATAGTTTGCGCGAAGAGTTCTTGTGAGAAGAAAGCAAAATGTGTTTCACTAGAGAAAAAAGTAGAGGAAACCTGGTTATCATGGGAAGTGAAGCAGCCAAGCTGTCAGTCTGAGATTGTGTAGATTGGGATGACGTTCTCCTGACAGATGTGTCAGAAGATCCCGAACTGGGTCCAGGATCCATGATCCCTTCTGTACATGAGGGCAGATAAAGGGAAACCATATCTGTCGAGGCCAATACGGGGCAATTAGGATTACTGTGGTCTCCAGCAAGCTTGCTTTCTGTAGGAATTTGGGAATCAAAGGTATTGGTGGGAAAGCATAAAGAAGTCCCAGGGGGCCAATTGTGAACAAATGCATCCCTTGGTGACTCCCCCGTCAGGGGGATCAGGGCAAAGTAGTTGGATCTAAAGAGATTGAAGCAAGGCTGGCCCCATTTTTGGAAGATCTCTTCCACCACTTTCTGACTGAGGGACCACTCGTGTGACCAAAGAATGGCTTTGCTCAGTTTGTCTGCAATTACGGTGGATTTCCACGGGATGTGCATTGCTATGAGAAAGTGGCTGGAGGCCTATGCCCATTGCCAGATCCTCAGGGCTTCTCAACATAAGGGATAAGACCTGATTCCCCCTTGTTTGTTTATATACCTTTCCATGGACATGTCGTCTGATTGAATTGCTATTGTACCTAGAGGGAGAGAGCTCTGAAATGCTTGCAACACTAGGAGCACCGGTCTCATCTCTAGAACATTTATGTGCAAATGGGCCTCATGTTCTTGCCAAGTGCCTTGGACTGTGTTCCCCAGATAATGTCCTCCCCACCCTATCTGGGATGTGTCTATGGTCATTGTAGCTTGGGGCTGAGGGGGAAGAAAGGGACAGCCTTGAGAGACTAGGGGAGAGTTGAAGGGCGTAGTCGCTGGCTTTCTGAAGAAGATGCCTGGTCGGGGTGGAGATAAGCCAGTCATCCAGATATGGAAACACCCAGAATTCTTTGCATCTCAGATGAGCTGCTACTACTGCCATGCATTTGGTGAACACTCTGGGGGATTTAGTGAAATTAAAGGGCAGAGCTCAAAACTGGAAGCGACTGGCTCCTAGCCGGAAGGGTAAAAACGTTCTGGATCGCCTGCTCATTAGAATGTGGTAGTATGCATCCTGAAGGTCTGTGGAGCACATCCAACTGTCTTTTTCCAAGAGTGGAAGTATCAACTGCAATTTTACCATCTGGAACTTGCTCTTTTTTCCAGACCTGTTCAGAATGCTGGGATCGTGGATGGGTCTCCAGTCCCCTGTTTTCTTTGGAACTAAAAAGAATCTTGAGTAAGTTCCGTATCCTTTCTGGTCTGCTGGGACTTGTTGACTGACTCTTTTGTTTAGCACCTTTTGAATTTCTAAGGCTGCCTGTTCCTTTTGACTGCGTGGAATGTCTGGAACTAATGTGCGTATAGGGGCAGAATAGGCAAAAGGAATGACATATCCCCTGTATATTATACACTGCACCCATCTGTCATTTGCGATGCTTTGCCAGGTTTTTTGGTGCAGAAACAAACAATCCCTGACTGCCTCCAGAGGCGAGAAATTCGGCACTCCTTCAGAAGCACTGATAGGGCCCTCCAAAGAAAGATTCTCTAGAGCCCTAATTATGTGGGCCTCCTCTGCAGCGAGGTCAGTGTCTGCCATTACTGTTCCCCCCTCTGCCCCTGGGGGAACTCTCACCTTGTGTGTTATGGAAAGACTTGTGGGATTTTCTGAACCACACTTTTCCCACTTCCCCTCTGACCCTTTGGAAAGGGTCTGGTGAGTGCAGAAAGACATACTCCAATGGTAGACAAGATCTTGCCTTTTTGTTCACATATGATGAGTATTTCTTTCACTTTTGGCTCAAAAAGACAGGAGCTGTCAAAAGGGGTGTTAACAAAGGTAGATTTGAAGGGCTCCGCAATGTCACAAAGGCGCATCCAGGACTGTCTCCGAAGAGCAATACCTGAACCTGCATCTCTACTCATTCCATCTGCTGCATACGATATGATCCTCATGGCAGAGTTTACTACAGAATTGAGGGTGGTGAGCTGAGCATTAACTTTATCCACTACTGCATCAGCTACAGCTCCTTGAAGGGAGTCTGTGAGTTCCTTTAACAGGTCCCTCTGTAGCCTAGTGAAATGGGTAAGGTAGTTCAGAGACTGAAGAACAAAGGTTGCTGACGAAAACACTCACTTTCAATATCTATCCATAGTCCTAGAGTTTTTATTAGAAGGATGGATAGAGGAGCTGGTCTCGGATAGCTCCTTTTTAGTGGCCTCCACCACAACCATAGCATCAACTGCAACTCCTTTAGTGAGAAAACCTTTATCCTTAGGGGTAGTAATGAACTTATTTGGCCTTCTAGGGGTAGGCTCTACAGAATCTGCGGTCTCCCAGGCCTTCCTAGCGATTAAGTCAATAAGCTCATGATAAGGAGGTGTCACCCAAGAGGAGGAAGGGCGAGACCCAAAGCCCTTCAGGTAAACTGACTCCTCAGCCAAAGGGGGGTTGGACTGCCAGTAACCTCTATGTTTTAATAACTCCAGGATGTCTCCAAAGGAGACATCATCAGCAGGTGACCCTGGGGACCCTTCTGCCTTATTGAGGTCAGTGTCTGGTTAGATAGACTCCTCTGCGAAGTCAAGGTGCTTCCTCTTGCAGGTACTCTTTCAAGGGACCTCCTCAGTGGGATAATCTGGGGAGGTTTCAGAAGAGGGGGGAGTCTCTTGGTGGACAACCTGAGGCCTGGGGTCTCTGCGATCCTGTGGAAGGGTTACCTGAGTGGACAAAAACAACAGGCCCATAGAGGGAGGAAGATCCGATGAAGGACGTGCCTTAGACTTGGAAGGAGTCAGCACCCTCCACATAACCTTGAAGGCAGACTGCCCCCACCCCAAGGACTCCCCCGGATCTGACAAAGAGGATGTCAGTGCTGAAGGCATCCTCAGAACCAGTGATAGAAGCTCAAGAGCTGAGGTAGGAGCAGAACTCACCCACGCCGAAGCCCTGAGAGGCAGAGTCAGATCTGGAGAGATCCAAGCTGGCTCAGAGGATCCAACCGGAGAGTGTTAGCTACTAGATGTTCCTGCTCCAAATGGAGGAAAATGCTCAGGGTAAATGTCTGCTCCAAGGAAACCTATGGTCCTGGAGCCAACACAGATACAATCTGAAGATGAGAATTTTCAAGTTTCAAAACCAAAGGACAGATCGGAGGAGGAACAGTTACTAGGGAGGTGGACTGCGTCTGATCCGATTCCTTTGGGCTGGGATCTAACAGACATTTGGCCAGGGCTGGAGTCTTCAGCAACCTCTGCACAACCTGATCCATGTCTTCATCAGATAACCTCCTGGAAGACCAAGTAGAAAGAGATGAAGATCTAGATTTAGTCAGTAATGGTGATGGGAGTTGTGAAGTCATTGGTTCAAGTGAAGGCAATTGGCTTCGATGTGGAGTTCATGTCAGTGCAGAAGATGTTGGAGACGAAGGTTCTGTTGGCTCTGATATAATCTTGGATCCATGAATGACTGTCTGCTCCAAGAATATTGGTGGAGTAGAGAGTCGAGGAGTTTTGGGTCTCAGCTCCGACAAATCTTTTGGAGCCGAAGTTGCCTTCTTTGAAGTCTTGTCCGGAGATTTTGAGGACTCTGAAAAAATAGCCTCTGAAAAAGGGGATTTTAATAAACTCTTTAAAATCAACTTATTTTTATGCTCCATAAGTGTTCTCTGATTAAACCCATGACATATGGAGCAATTTTCTTGGAGATGAAGAGGCCCCAAGCAATAAGCACACAGAATGTGAGAATCGCTAAGGGGCATCTTCTTCCTGCATTTTTCACATAACGGTTTCCCCTTGTTTTTGAAACATAATAACCTAAAACACACACACAAACACATTGAGGCAGAAAAAGAAGAAAGGGACAGCACAAAAATAATGAAAGAAAAAACAGTACACACAAAAAATCGTCCTCTAACTTAAACGGACGATTAGAGGAGGGAAAGAAAAGGAGAGAAAATCATCATCTAACTAAAATGAATGATTAGAGGAGGAAAGGAATAGCAGAGAAATCAGCAGAATTATTTAATAAATTGAGCAGTGGTAGAAAGGACAATTTCTTTAATATGAACAAACAAGAAAATGAGGCCTTGAGAATGTTGCAAATGGACATGGATATTACTATCAAACCTGCGGACAAAGGAGGTCTGATAGTAATCATGGACAGTGTTTATTATAATATGACTATACATGAGATGTTGAATGACAGTAATGTGTATAAGCTGATTTTTCCTTCTGAACTTAGGAAATTGATAACTAATGTTGAGCATACGTTATACGGCATGGTGTTAGATCACACTATAGATTTTGATTTATATAACTATTTTAAAGTTGTGAAACCTTTGACACCAGTTCTAAACAGATTCCCCAATGTCCATAAGAACCCTGTCACACCTCCTTTGAGGCCTATTGTTTCCGGCAACAACTGGGTAACTGAGCCCCTTTCTATATTTGTAGAGAAAAACTTGAGGCCAGTAGTTGATAAAACAGTAATATTCTCAAAGACTCTAGACAATTTCTACAGGACTTATTTAACTTTAGCAAGAGTGTTGATTCAGAGAAGGGTACAGTGTTGCTGGTTACATTAGATGTACGCTCCCTGTTCACATACATTCCGAATATACAGGGGGTTGACATGCTACATGAATACTTGATATTGGATAAAACTTATGAGGGCAGACATGTTGATTTGATTTGCCAATTAATGATGTTCATACTAGAGAACAACGCTATGATGCTTGAACACAGGATATATTTGCAGACAGAAGGCGTAGCTATGGGCACTTCAAGTGCCAACAGCTACGCCAATCTAGTAAAGGCTGGATGGGAGAATAAACATGTGTTATCACAGAACAGATGGGACCAGCTGATTTTTTTATAGGCGTTTTGTTGACAACCTGTTTCTGTTATGGAGGTGTGATGAAGTAGAGCTGATGAGTTTCTGTGATTTCATAAACGCAACCACAAGTTTTCTTGAATTTGAGATCAATTTATCTCTTAGTGAAATGAATTTCCTTGACATCTGTATATATTGGGATGGAGATGGGAAATTATCCACCAGAATACACAGAAAAGAATGTCATAGGAATCATTTTTTGCATAGGAGTACCATGCACCCCCGACATATTTTCAGAAATGTAGTGAAGGGGCAAACCCTGCAGCTATCCAGACTCACTACTGAAGATGAGGTATTTGATACTGAATTAGGAGTGCTGGAACAGAGGTTTGTGGAGAGTGGGTATACTGACTCGAGAACCCATGAGATAATATCTGGTGCAGCAGAATTAAGGCACAATGAAGGGAGACCTTATTTCTCAGATGAAGGAGTACTAAGTGGAAGGAATCAGGAATATAGGAAGAGGGTAGATAGACAGGTACGTGTGCCAGTTGAGTTTTCAAGTGATGTGAAGGTCGTAACAGATGTTATTAAGAAATATTGGCCTGTCTTAAACCAAGACCCTGACATAGCACCTATTGTAGGTGACAGACCGTATTTTTCCTATAAGAATAAAAAATCACTTAAACAACTTTTATGTTACTCTAATAACAAAGGAAATAAGAATGAACAGGGTGATAAGAAAGGCACTATTCCATGCCATAATTGCAACCAATATAGATGTATTGATACAAGTAATAAATTTGCACATGCTGACTTTCAAACGGAATTCAAATTTAATGTTAAAGCATGTTGTAACAGTACAAATATTGTTTACTTAGCTGTATGCGATTTATGCTCTTCTTTCTATGTTGGCAAAACCAACAGGAAATTTAGGTATAGGATAAGGGAACACATGCTAAAAATCAGGAATTGTGATAATACTAATGCATTGGCAAAGCATGTAAATAAAACAGATGATACACATACTTTCAGATTCATGGCAGTTGAAATGATATATGAAAATGAACGTGGAGGGGATATAGTGAACTCAACCGAAACATCAGAGAGTAGATGGATAGTAAGGTTAAGGGCGGACAAAGGGAGGGGCCTGAATGATAGGGTAGCCCTTAAACCCCTGTTAAAATCAAGGCCACTAGCCAGGAAGTGACCAGCTTGAAGCATTTAATGTATTTAACTGATGCTTTTTTGTATACATAGTTTGTTATAGTTTGTGTTAATAGTTTTTTTTAATTTTTTAATATTAAGTTTTGGTAATGTAAATGCTATAATAATCTTTTAAAGAAAGTTTGCTTTTTATGTTTTCTACATATATTCTGATTGTTTCAGCTTATTTAATGTATCCTTTTAAGAAAGGGATGTGTAATTTCTGACGTTGAATATGATTGGTTGTTCTTAAATCAATTGAGTATATAAGCACAACCTGTTGTGTCAGTTCTAGGTCTGATGAAGTGGTGTGTCTACATCACAAAAGCGCTTACCAATAAACCTGCTATTGTTATTCCATTAGCCACTGAGTGATCCTTTGGATGTTGTTGTGGAAACTGTGTCTATATATTTTATCTAAGGATCCCGTTTTGCTGACCACCACTTGTTTTGTGCTTGGATAGCAGAGAAATCGTCTTCTAACTAAAATGGACGAAAGAGATGACCCTCTAACTTAAACGGGTCTGTAGCTTAAAAGGGGTAGAGAAGACTCACACTATCAAAAAGTTAATACTAATATTAATAATAATAATAATAATAATAATTAAAGAAACAAACAAGAGAATAATAATTAAACAATTAGCAAGCAATTAGCAATACTTAGCCCAGAGCTTAGCTAACAAGAAGCTCTTGGCTGCGTGGCAAATGAGATCTGAGATTACAGAACAGTTGCATTGTGGGTAGGGGAAAATGCCCATGAGCTTGGCTGAGGACCTTGAGGTTATGTAAAAACTGATATGGATCCGATGGACTGGATCTCACCCCCATCAGTGAGAATAAAGATGAGACTGACAACAACACATCATTGATTACCTGAAGAGGAAGCTAAATATGAATAACAGAATGGGTTGACTAGTATGTGAGATGCACACTAGTAAGCTGCAAAAGCACAACTAAATGGACATTAACTTGTAGGTTTGCCCATAGCACCGCTATACTGCTGCTATCAAACTTTCAAACTACTGTTCCCATGAAATGATATGGAGCTCATAGGTTTTACTTCTAGTCTGAGTAGATTCTACATAAAATAGAGATCAACATCATGTGTCTAAGTAGCTTCTTCAAAGTTTAGAGGTCAGATTCATGGAATCACTTCACAGCATGAGACAGAAGAACACTGTCTGATGGATATGCAGTACATATGTGGGGAATGTGATATGAAGATAAACTTTTATGCTCACTTTACCATGGTAACTTAAGGATGGTGGAACAATATCCAGGTGGGGAACTGCTGCAGGTCCAAGTACTGACAGACAGGATAAAACTACACATACACAAAATTATGTTACAGGGCAACTGTACTCATTCTCCATGACAGAACGAGGAACTTAGCAAACCAAGAGAATCATAATATAAAGTCACTGGCTCTCCAGCTTGAAAAGAGTCATTTGAGGTAGTTTGAGCATTAAGTTAAGATGTTCCCTATGTTGCACCTCCTACAGATTATACCAAGCATGACAGACTGGGAGAAGGCACTGAAGCAGACCTAGGACATGATGGAGGTAATGCATCTCTTATCTTTCCTTGGACAATCTGGGCATACTAAAGGATGGCCTGGAGACTGTTGCTGGGGATAAAGCAGTATTGCCTACCTTGCATAGTTGCTGTTACAACTGTCACCAAGACTGACATTTTAGAAATTGGATAGATGGGCAGATTTGTCTTCATTAATACTTTCTATTGCTTCAAATATATACTTTATTTTTCATACCTTTTCAAACCATAATTAAAATATGAGAGAACCATGATCTGGCCATTTGTGAATTCTGGCATTACAGCGCCTATCATAAATGGATCTGCAGTATGTTTTAATGCTGCATTATGGGCGGCACAGTGGTGCAGTGGTTAACATTGTCGCCTCACAGCAAGAGGTTCTCCGGTTCGATTCTCGGCTGGGGTGCCTTCTGTGTGGAGTTTGCATGTTCTCCCTGTGTTTGCGTGGGTTTCCTCCGGTTTCCTCCCACATTCCAAAGACATGCATCTGGAGCGTTGCTCCCCGGGCCTCTGCTGAAAACAGGCTCTGTGGAACCTAGTCAGACATTCCCGGTCAACAAATGTTAAATAAATAAAAAAAATAAATTATTTTACAGTAACATTAAACTTTATAATGGAGCACAATGGTTTTCAGTTCTACATTAGAAAAAAGGTTGAACAAAAAAAGAAGTTATGTACCTACCATAATGTTCCATGTTAGTCGTCTTCATCTCGCCTTCTTTCTTGCTGGTTGGGCTCGGAGCCAATCCTCGGCTCCGACTCGGCCATCTTCTATAGCTCGAGAGCTGTTTACTGGCTCGAAGCTACCCCTTATCCCATGATGCCTAGTGCTAGCTACCCAGATCTCGTTTGTAATAGCTAACCCCAGACATAGGCAGAGAATCAACCTGTCCAAACAAACAGGTTGAGCATACCTGTCATACTCTCTAAGTCAGTAGAGGAAACAAACCAGAGAACACTCAGCCAGTGAAACCAAAACTCCTCTCAATCCAATAGGACAGGGGGACGGAGGGTGGGACGCAAGAAAGAAGGCGAGATGAAGACAACTAACATGGAATGTTATGGTAGGTACATAACTTCTTTCTGTTAAGTTGTCTATCTCGCCTTCGTTCTTGCTGGTTGGGACAGCGACCCTAGCACCTACAATCCTGGGCGGCTCATTGGAACAGACTCTTCAGAATAGTGGAACCAAAGCCAACTCTGCTCCTGGAGACCATATCGAGCTTGTAATGAGAAATAAAGGTATGAGGATTTGCCCACGTAGCAGCTGCACAGATAGAATCCATGGGTAACCTAGACTGGAAGGCTACAGAGGTGGCCAAAGCCCTAGCAGAATGACCTTTTGGCTTGATAAGCAACTCTTTGTTTCTCAATTGATAAATGAAAGTAATACAGTGAGACAACCACCTGGATAAGGTCACTTTGGAAACTGGGAGACATTGTTTGCCTAGGGCGTATAAAAGGAATAGTTGGTCCAACTTCCTTATATCCTTAGTCCTATGCAAGTAAAAACGCAATTGTCTATGAACGTCCAATTGGTGTCATTTGTATTCTGCCTTCTTGGTGTGGTTAGGGAAAAACACAGGAAGGTCTATAGATTGGTTTAAATTGTTTTCTGAGCAGACTTCCGGAAGGAACGAGGGATTAGTCCTCACAGCAACCCTGTCCTTATGAAAAAGCAAGTATGGTGGATGAACACATAGTGCCTGAAGTTCAGAGACGCGTCTGGCTGAAGTAATAGCTACCAGAAAAAGTGTTTTCCAAGACAGAAACTTAATGGAGCAGGATGCTGCAGGTTCAAAGGTGGGCATAATTAAAGAGGTTAGGACCAAATTAAGGTCCCAAGGAGGAGGAGGATCTCTCACTAGAGGTCTAAGGAGAGTAGTCCCTCTTAAAAAGGCTTTACAGAGCTTATGAGACATAATGCTTGAATTAGACAACCCAACATGAAAGTTAGAAATGGCCGCCAATTGAACCCTGATTGTGGCAGAAGCGGACCCAGAATAAAAAAGTTGTACTAGGAACGCCAAAATTTCATGGACTGGGGCTGAAAAAGGATCTACGTTCCTAGCCTCCGCCCAACAAGAGAAACGTTTCCATTTGCTAGCATAAATCTTTCTAGTTGTGGACATGTGAGAGGAGACAATAATCCCACGCACGGCCGGGGAAACGCTGGAAAGCCTGGCTAAGGTTGGAAGTGAAGCAACCAAGCTGTGAGCTGGAGTGTTTGGAGGGACTGATGCAGCCCGCCTGACTGATGAATCAGTAGGTCTGGAATCGGATCCAGAGTCAAGGGCTGATTGAGAAGGTAATGGTGCAGGAACGGAAACCATATCTGTCAAGGCCAGTAGTGGGCAATGAGGATCATTTTGCAACCCAACGGTATTGCTTTCTGTATGAGCTTCGGTATTAGGGGAAACGGAGGGAAGGCATAAAGAAGTCCCTGAGGCCAATCGTGGACTAGAGCGTCTCTGGGTGTGTGACCTGGAAGTGGAAGAAGGGAGAAGTAGTTGCTGCATTTGCTGTTGAAGGGGGTGGCAAAAAGATCGCAGCAGGGCTGTCTCCATTTGCGGAAGATCAGATCAGCAACTACCTGATTCAGAGACCACTCGTGAGGCATGAGAATAGCTCTGCTGAGCCTGTCCGCTATGACGTTGGTCCTCCCAGGGATGTGCGTCGCAATCAGAAATCGTTGGGAGGAAATCGCCCACTGCCAGAGTCTGAGTGCTTCTCGACATAGGGGGTAGGACCTGGTTCCGCCCTGCTTGTTGATGTACCAGACCACTGACATGTTGTCTGTTTGAATTGCAATGGTCCCAGAAGGGAGAGAGTCTTGAAGAGCTTGCAACGCTAGACGCACGGCTCTCATTTCTAGGACGTTTATATGCAGATGGTACTCATGAGGCTGCCAAGTGCCTTGGACTGTCCTGCCCTGATAATGCCCCCCCCACCCTATCAGGGAGGCATCTGTGGTCACCGTGATAATCGGAGGGGGCTGAATGAAGGGTCTACCCTGAGTCACTAGTGGGGAGACCATCCACCAGGAAAGGTGCCTTTTGCATGCTACTGTAATCATGATCATGTGAGACATGGACAGCTGTTGGAAAGACCACTGTGTTAACAGAAGCCACTGAAGGATCCTCATGTGAAAGCGGGCCAGAGGGATTAGAAGAATTGCCGCTGCCATGGAACCCAGAGTTTGAAGGACGAACCTGACTTGGATCCTTTTGCTCTGCATTAGAATTTGTACTTGCTGGCGAATTGTAGACACCCTTTCTGGTGGTAGCCTTGTGGACATGTTCCTTGTGTCTAAGTCTGCTCCTATATAGGTGATAGATTGACAGGGCAACAAGGCAGATTTTTCGAAGTTTATTGTAATGCCTAGCTGGGAGTACATTGTGATAGTGTAGTCCCTGGCTTGCAGAAGTTGATACTTGGTAGTAGCAGTGAGGAGCCAGTCGTCTAGATATGGAAATACCTGGAATCCTCAACGTCTCAGGTGAGCCGTGACCACTGCCATACATTTGGTGAACACCCTGGGGGCTGTGGTAAGACCAAAGGGCAGAGCTCTGAACTGGTAATGACTGGCTCCCAGCCGTTAGCGAAGGAATCTCCTGGAGCGTCTGTCCATTTTGATGTGGTAGTACGCATCCTGAAGATCTATGGAGCACATCCAACTGTCCTGACCCAGAAAGGGTAGAATGGACTGTAGCGTGACCATCCGAAACTTTGTTCTTTGAGCGGACTTGTTTAGTCTGCTGAGATCCAGAATCGGTCTCCAGTCCCCTGTCTTTTTTGGTACCAAAAAGAACCTTGAGTAAGTTCCGGATCCATGTTGGTCTGCCGGGACTTCCTGGATGACTCTTTTTTTCTATCAGTCTTGAAACTTCTATGACTGCTTGGTCCCTCAGATTGGGTGTAACATCTGGAAGGGATTTGCTCAACGGTAAGTGGGGTTGAGAGAAGGGAATTTTGTAACCTCCAGATATAACTGACCATACCCATTTGTCTTGCGTTAAATTTTGCCAGGCTTTTGGGTACAGTGAAAGTCTTCCCCCGACTGCCTCCAGAGGCAGGCAGCCGGGCAACCCTTCAGGGATGCTGAAAGGGCTTCTCAGAGAAGGATTCTCTGTTGCCCTGGTTCTGCGGACCCCCTCTGCCATGAGGGTGGCGTCTATTGTTGTTGTTTCCCCCTCTGCCCCTGGAGGAAATATCACTACGTCTGTCAGGCTAGTTTCCCTGGGTTTTCGGAACCACATCTTACCACTCTTCTGACCCTTGGGGTATGGTCTGGCAGGAGTGGAAAAATGGACTCCCACGGCAGAGAGAGTCTTGCCTTCTTGCTCACACCTAGTCAAAGTGTCTTTCACCTGTGGTCCTTTCACCTGTGGTCCAAAAAGAAAGGAACCATCAAAAGGGGGTGTTGGTGAATGATGCTCTAAAGGGTTCCGCAAAGTTACACAGCTGCATCCATGCATGTCTCCTAAGGGCCACGCCCGTACCTGCGGCTCTACTCGCACCATCGGCTGCATAGGAAATGAACCTCGTGGAGGAGTTGACTACAGAATTAAGGGTCGCCAGCTGGGAAGCCACTTTAGCTTGAGCCCGCTCAGCTGATGGATTTTGAAGGGTATCTCCGAGCTCTTTAAGGAGATCCCTCTGAAGCTGGGTAAAATGGCATAAGTAGTTCAGTGACCTCATAGAAAAGGTCGCTGAAGCAAACATTCGCTTCTCGTATCTGTCCATGGTCCTAGACTCCTTGTTAGGAGGATGGACAGATGAAGAGGTTTCCGCTACCTCTTTTTTGGTGGCTGCTGCTACCACCATGGCATCAACAGGAACACCTTTGGTAAGGAACTGCTTATCATGGGGTGCTGTGATGAACTTGCCAGGTCTCCTCGGAGTTTGGTTCCACTGTATCCGGGGCTGACCAAGCCTTTCGAGCCACCACAGACATAAGTGGATCGAAAGGCAGAGAAACCCAGGAGATGGAAGGTCGGGAACCGAATGCATCCAGGAATACAGACTCATCCTCAGTAGGGGCTATGGGATTCCAGTTCCCCCTCTGCTAAAGCATTTCGAGGATGTCCGAAAAGGAAACATCTTCAGAGGGGGATCTCGGGGACCCTTCCAAATCATCTAAGTCTGTATCAGAAGTGACAGACTCAGGGGAGTCAATGTGCTTCCTCTTGCACTTCTTCTTACGGGGAGGGGGGGCTCCTCTGAATGATCAGGGGAGGCCTCGGAAGAAGAGGAAACACCCAATGGGGTGCCCTGGAGCACCGGTTCCCCACCCTTGGGGTTGGAGGAGGAGCAGAGGTTGGCAAAGGCACTACAGGGGATGGGGCCGATAGTGGAGCTGACTCAGTGGCCAGCACACTCCTCATGACATCGAAGGCATCCCTGCCATGATGCCGAGAAAGCTCCGGTTCTGAGGAACTAGGAATCTTTTTCCGCACCGAGGGAGATGGCTCCAAGAATGATGTAGGAGCCGAGCTCACCTGCGCCAAAGCTCCGAGAGGGAGAACGGGGTCGGACAAGAGTCTGATGCCACTCGCACCCTCGGAGCTGGCGAGGGAGCCCCGGCGCCCAGATCCCTCGATGGACGGCACCATCGAGGGAATTGGAGCCGACGGAACCGAAGGAGATAAGGTTATCATTGCCGACGGTTCCACTACTCGAACCCCAACGAACTCCGGCTCCGAGCTCAATGGAGTCGGAGGAGGAACATTGATAGAAGTGGATGGAGCCAACACCTATTGAGAAGGGCTAGACAACTTCTTGGCAAGTGCCTGCAACTTTAGCAACCTACTGACTACTCTCTCCACGTCATGATCCGAGAGCCTAGAGGATCGAGAGGACTGAGAAGATCTGTGACTGCGCTCGCTTTGCAGCAGGGGAGACCGAGGAGCCGAATGTATCGATTCCAGAGAAGGGGACCTCAGCCTCTTGTGGCTCCATGAAGGCTCCGAAGTTTCTGATAGAGCTGATGGGGAGATAGTCTTATCGGTTCCAGCCGGAACCGAAGTAGCAGGTAGAGTCTGAACCAAAGACGCCTCCAAACTTGGAGCCGACGATTTGGTAGTTTTAGGGGGATTTCACAGGCTGAGTCTTGGCTGGTGAATCCTGGGGCTTTAAAAGGCCCCTGAGAATAAGCTTATTCTTACGCTCCTGCAGAACTCTTGGACTAAATGCATGGCAGATAGAACAAGAGTCCTGCAGGTGCACAGTGCCTAAACAATAGACACAAGAAGTGTGCCCATCTGTCAGAGACATTTTCTGACAGCATGAGTCACACTTCTTGAATCCAGACACCTTGGATTCTTTGGACATCCTGTAACAAAAAATACAACAATAGCTAACCAATCAAAATACAGTCTACAGAAAAAGACACAGTACACTACAGACTAAAGCTAAAGTTTTTTTTTTTCTTTTTTTTTTTTTTTTTAATAGGAAAGCCTCTAACTCAAATGGTTAGCCTATAAAGAAGGTAGAAGGAAAGCCTCTAACTTAAATGGCTAACCTGACAGAAAAGGAAGAAGGGGGGGGGAGAACTCTCTAAATTAAACGAGTACTAAAGGGAAGGGAAGGAAGCTACAAATACACACTTAGCTAACACAACAAATATAAAACTAAAAACTAACAAAACCCCCAAGGAAAAAGACTATTTCTAGTAAAAAGGTTCTATAAAGAAACTTTATACAAGCCTGAGCCAGAAAAACGACACCTCGCAGCTGAAGCGGCAAATGAGAGCTGGGTAGCTAGCGCTAGGCATCATGGGGTAAGGGGTAGCCTCGAGCCAGTAAACAGCTCTCGAGCTATAGAAGATGGCCGAGTCGGAGCCAAGGATCGGCTCCGATCCCAACCAGCAAGAACGAAGGCGAGATAGACAGCTTAACATTTACCATTTATGTGCATTCACCCCTGCTACATTAGGTACTGTTTGTCTTTAAAGAACTGGCAAACCGAAGGAAGAGCCAAAAAACACAGCCAACACCTACTGGAGAGTACATTCTGATGCTATAACTGGGGTAGTGAGGAATGAGCATGGCTTCAACTGTTTGCATGTTAAAATCAAATAACAGCAAATTCTAAACTACTAAATGCCAGTAATGTAACAATGGTATCTTCAGTTATGAGTACTGGATATCTATCATCACTAAATACACAGTGCATTAGAATTGTTTATATGCATCAATAATTACATTTCAGGCTTTCATTTCCATGATAATTAGCAGGATGACAATTACAGCTGCAACAACCAGTTTATCTAGTTTGCAAAAAAAAAAAAAAAACTGAAATGATGTGTGCAGCCCGCCCTAGTTTAAACCTGTGCATTACAATCACAACCATTAAAGATGGCTCCAATGACACTGAGAAACAAAGCCCTGACTATGACTCAGGTGACCTGATTTTAATTATTAGCTTGGATACTTGTAGCTGGTGCAGGGGAGAAAAGTAATGAAGAGGTTTAAGTTTATCACCTTTCTTCAGGGTAAGAAGACTATATACAGTGGAATCCCAAGTGGAGCCCAGGGATCACAAAGAGGTTCTTGTCCACAAAGGTGTGAGGGGGGCATATATTGCAAGGGCTTATTTTAGGCCAACTCCTTGGATGTCAATAAGCATACACAGGAGTTATATCTTAAAAATAGAAAAATAAGCCCTGATGGCTGACTTAGTGACAGCTCGTCTTTGCAACAAATGGGACATGTGGTACTAAGAAGTGGGCTAAGGGTCAGCTGGAAGCAGGGTCAAAATGAAAGAAAAATGAAAAAAAAAATAGCAAACAACAAAAGTGTGCAAAATGTTAACCACATACATTTATTTGTGTTTTTGTGGCCAAAGACAGAGATAAGCCGTGAGTGTTTTCTAAAATACAACCTTCTTACATGTTCAGCTGGATGACTTGTTAAAGCTTGCGTTTAGGAACAAACTCATAAGGCATGAAAATTAATTGGTTAAAGGTAGTAAATCAGCAGAAATTGAATTTGTGCCAAGGCATGCCTGCAACATGTCTCCACATCCTTCCCTTGGAAGAGATGGGCAGACATTTGTCTCATCACCCTTCTTCAACGGCAGTGTCTCTTCCAGCTCCTAAGTAACAAACTGAACCCAGGCCCACTGAGACTTAGACAGGTTTCCAGCCATCTGAACATGGATCCAATTTTCTGTCATGAAAGCCCTCAGCCAGCCTGGCTACCAGAGAAACTTCTTTCTGCCTCTCAGGCTGGTGGATGTCCTGATTGACATCAGTATGTTTGGGTATAAAAGGAGTAAGCTTGCATTATGATTTCAGTATTTTCCTGTCCTCTACCAGGAGGAGCCCTAAGTGGACAGGAAGGAACTAAGAAAGAGGACCTTTACAGCAGTGGAGCCAAGGTGGGGTACCTTGGCTGGATTAGTTGATTATTAGTAGGCTACATAGTAGGCTAAGAGGGCAGGAGGGACAGAAAGAAGACTGCAACAGTGAATACACTCAAACATCTGCATTTATGGTAAGTGTACAAAACTGTATTATGTACTTCATGTTTCACAGTTGCAGTCCTGACATGTGGGAAGATTTCTAAAGCTGAATTGAGGGGGGGGGGATTAAGGAGAGGAGATGATGCCCTGCAGCATGGCAGTGGCAAATCCTGCTCTAGACTTAGAAAAGGCTGCCAAGTGGTAGTGTTTTGTGAAGGTATGCACAGATGACCAGGTGGCTGCTTCCAAGATGTCCTGATTAGGGACTCCCTTTAGAAAGGCAGCAGAGGTAGCTGTGGCCCTTGTGGAGTATGACCTAATCATTTTGTTGTATTTTTTTTTGTTGCCATGATAGCTGTAACTGAAAGAGATGCAGTGGGAGATCCATTTAGAGACAGTCTGTTTAGAAGCTGGCTTCCCCTCAGAGCCAGAGGCAAAGGGATGGTCCCACCACTGCCAACCAGTATGTGATGATCCCACCAATGCTAACCAATATGTGATGACCCTTCTCTGGGCCAGTAATCAAGGAGCCTGAATCCTCACCACTGACACTGGAGAGGGACATTCACTTGGAATACAAATGGATATACTCAGTATTTCCAGATGCAGACCTCGGCATTGAGCACAATTTCCCTTAAGACCACATCGGGAACACAATCATTTCAGGGTCTATATTTCTCTATGTGCCTTCCTCCAGGTCCCCACAATCAGTTCAGGGTCTATATCTCTCTATGTGCCTCCCTCCAGGTCCCCGGTCAAACTTCCCACTGGCACAGCTTCAGAGTTAAGTCCTCAGCCATGTGCCCAAGCCAAGTCCTCCACCACTCTCTCTGTGAAACCAGTGCTTCATGTCCCTGCTCCAAGTAGCTGAGACACATATGCTTTGAGACTTGAGTTTTACACAGACACACACACACACACACACACACACACACACACACACACACACACACACACACACACACACACACACACACACACCTAGAAAAGGCTGGCACAGGTTTACCTGCTGTGCCCCCTTCTGCCGAGAGTATAAGGTAGTTATTACTGTCATCAGACACTCCACAACCAGCTACTCTAAGGCCCTTAACAAAGGGTGTCCAATTATACTGCATAATATTAATACTAACAGAAATGGTGGTAGCTGACCAAGACAGCTAGGCCTTCTGGAGTGGCCTGCACAGTGTCATCAAATAAATATACGCACTCTCAAAGGTTAAATACTTTCTAAAAGGACCAGCCACAGTAAAAGTTTTAAATGTATTTAATAATTTATAATAAAAGAACATGAGAATACTGAATATATATTTACAGTAAACCACAGAGTTCAAATTACAGGAAATATTGAAAATAATATTGATGGACAGACTCAAAGAAAAACAATATCTAAACTAAGCTTCACTATATTTTCCTGACTGAATCTAGGAGAATTACTATTCCCTACTTACTTAATAGAGCAAGGCAGATGGTCTGGTGAATGGTCCTTCTTGTTGTCAGGCCAAAGACAGAATACTCAATACTGAGAGATTTCTCCATGTAATATCTAAAATGTCCAAGATGGCTGGCAGAATGACCTCATCTGGTCACCTGACTCTAGGTTCTCACACTATTCTCCTTTGAAACTTGAGATAGGATGTTAGCATAGATACGATAAGATGCATATCCAAAGTTTTGCTAATATTTATGGCAATGCCTGGGGCTTCCCCACTTTTTACTGAGCTAATGAACAAAGGCTTCTTCCAGAATGCCGTCTTCGGTCCTATTCAGAGCTGTAAGATAATCACTTCCATGGCCAAACAGGTGGTCCAGTTAACAGTATTCTTCTTAAAGTAAGAAGTAAGGTAGATGTTTAACCCCTTTTCTTCCAGTGTCCTTTGCTAATATATATGCATTCAGTTCTAATACCTTTGTAACATAAGCATCTGTAGAAATCAGTTTGATATTCAAATGCCATACAGTTCTAATACATTTGTAACACAAGCATCTTGTATAAATCAGTTTGATATTCAAAGGACATATTGTTCTTTGCTGGCACTATACTGTATCATCTCAGACTCAAATGGATATGACAAGAAACAACTGTATAAAAGTTCAACCTGCCAAACAGTGTATACATGTAACACAAAAACTGGAACTAGACATTTAACAAAAAAGCTGTTATACATAAAAGGTGGGAATGATAACTTTTTTAATACAGTGATGGTTTCTGTAATGTTTTTAAATATCAATGGTCTCACATATAAATACAAACAAGAAAGAGTAGGTGAACTATATTAAAAATATATAGAGTGCAAACAGCTATACTACAGGAGATACAATTGAAAAGAAATGAACATGTAAATTTGATAAAGAATGGGAACACCTGGGCCAAAGGAAAAGAGGAGTACTTATATTAATTGCAAGAGGAGCTCCAGTAGTGATATCGTCTTCTTCTTCTTCTTTCGGCTTTTCCCGGTTAGGGGTCGCCACAGCGGATCATCTGTCCGCTCATGATTGGCAGTGGAGTTTTACAGTGTCGAGTTGCCAGCCCGGCACCCAACCTTCCACAGAAGGCACACACATGCGCACACTCACACCTAAGGCCAATTTAGAGTGTCCAATCCACCTACTGCATGTCTTTGGGATGTGGGAGGAAACTGGAGCACCCGGAGGAAACCCACGCGACCACAGGGAGGACATACAGACTCTGCACAGAAGGCACCCCAGCGAGCTCCAGTAGTGATATAAGAGGATTAAAAGATAAAAAATTGTAGACTTGTAATACTAACGGGCTACTTGCAATGAAAAGGGATTACATTGGCATATATTAATATTCCACCTAAAATTGCTATAATGGAGCTTAATACAATTCAGGAAGAAATAATCAGCTTTCAGCTAGGAATATTACATATAGATGGGGACTGGAATTTGATTTGCATCAGTGACTATGTGTCTGGGGGGCTCAGAAGGGAAAGTATAAAAAAGAAGGGTAGATTTGTGAAGAAATTTATAAAAAAATATTTGGCATGGAAGATGTGAATTCAGTACAAGGAGTTTGGAGTGAATTGACATATTATTCCCCAAAATACAAGAACATGTGCATTTAATTGAAGGTCTTGATATGCACCCAATAACTATTTCAGATCATACATTAATAATAACTAAAATAAAAACACAGGGTAATGAAATAAAAATGAGGCACTGGCACTTTCCCACCTATCTCTTGAAAAGAGAGGAATTTAAAGAAGGGATGGTGGAAATTATTCAAGAGCTATTAAAGAAGATATAAATTTCTTCTGGAAATATAGCTAGGCAGTGGGATAAAATTAAGGTGAAGTTTAAAAATACGGCGAAAGTAAAAGAAAGGTAGATATGGTTAAGAAGTAACAGGAATTATTTAGAGGAACTGACAAATGTTAAACTACTGCAGAATAGGGGGAATCAGACAGAACAAGAATAAGCAACTGCAAAACGCTAAACAGAAAATAAGAGACTACCTTGATAATATGCATGACTTTAGAAAGATTGCTGTTAAGCAACTGTTGTTTGATAATAACTCTAGAGTACACAAACGTTTAGCACAACAACTCAGGCAACAAAAAGTAGAAAGTGCTATAGTCAAGCTTAGGAAGCCTATAACAAGGAAAGTAGCAAGACATCCTGTAGAAGTATTAGAAATATTTTGGAAATTCTCTGAAAGTCTGTATAAAGCAGAGAAATATGGAAATCAAGATAAAGTACAAATGGAAATATTTATGGAAGGTTAGAGGCAGATGAGGCTCAATTACTAACAGGACAGGAGGAGATGAGATAAAAAAAATGCATAACCAATCTACAAGAAAGTCCTCAGGAATATATGGTATTTCTGTGGAAGTCTGGAAGCTAGGGGGGAAAAAATGATAAAGATCTGGAAGGTTTTGTTTAATGGTATTTTAATAGGAGGAAAAGTACCAACATCCTGGAAGAAAGCATTGGGAGTTGTAATATTTAAAGAGGGTTAAGATCCATCAGATCCAGCTTCATACAGGGCCATTTCAATACTAAACCATAATTATAAAGTGTTTATTTCTATAATGGCTAATAGAATGGCAAAAGTGATAGCAAAGGTAATAGATATGGATCAGTGCGGTACTGTAGAGGGGAGGCAAACATCTGACACCATTAACAGAACACTGATGATCCAGAGGGAAGCAGAATGTCAGAAACTACCACTCTTGTTGGTGATTCGTGATGCAGAGAAACCATTTGACAGAGTAAGCTGGGACTTTATGAGCAGGGCAATGGAAGCATTTGCATTCCCTGATAAAATTACAAGGCTAGTTAGGAGAATAAATGAGGAATCGGAGGCAAAAATTTAAAGTGGGTGGGGTCTTTTTTGATAATTTCTGCTTGAGCAGAGGAACCAGGCAGGGTGTCCTCTTTCCCCTTTGTTATTTGCATTATTTAGAACCACACTGGCAAAAAATAAATAACAAATAAGAGACTCAGAAATTCAAGATATAATTGGTATAGTAGTCAAGAAAAGCTGTCTCTGTTTGCAGATGATATTATTTTATACCTGACAAAATAGAAAAGGTTGTTACAGTGTTGTGGAACATTTTGAGACAGTTTCATATCTTTTAGGGATACAAAATTAAAGAAGCTAAAACAAACGCAATAGCAGTGAATAATGTACCCACACACAAATTAGTTCAGCAATATCCATATTTATGGGGACATGATAAAATGAAGTATGTAGGAGTATGGAGTAAAAATGATTCCAGTGTGACAGCTAAGGATATGTGGGAAGAGACTAAACAAAAGATAATACAAAAACTGAGAAATTGGAAGTTCTGTTATATGGATAGTAAGATACAAACAGTTAAAATGTTTTTAGTCCCTTTAGTCTTATATACAGGTCAGGCATATTTTTATCAATCAGAGGAGAAGCTGAAGATAGCAATTAATAAAGAGCTGAAGGATTTTATCTGGCAGGGGAAGATAGCAAGAGACAAGTGGGATAAACTGATTCTTCCAATAGAACAAGGCAGATTAGGCTTGCCTGATTTGAAGGGGTATTTCAGAGCTACACAATTAAGGCTCCTATACATAAATAACAGAATAAAGAACCAACAAACCAATCCACAAATAATCAGTGACCAGGAACAGAGTCTGAATGCAAAATAAATATTCAAATTAACCTTTAATACCGTATAAAAATCAATAATAAAATAAAACAAAGACGATCAAGCGTTTTCGTCTCCGTATTCAGAGAATTTATCAAGACAAAGAACAGTCCATTGAGCTATTTAAATAGCCCATACCCCAGTATTAGACCAATCTAAAACCAGCAATCATAAATAATTCATGAAGTGTTAGAATACATGACTACAATCCTTCATAATAATATTTAAAACAATAAATATACCACATATAAACACATACTCAAATAAAGCACCCATTCAAAACCTACACTCATGTGACACCCTTCTATATAAAAATATATATATTATTAGATAAAGGGCATTTAAAACCTATACTTAAATATATAATAAATATAAGTATAAATATAAAAACCTGAACACATGAACATATAGAACACATAAACACATAGAAGAAGCCTCAAAGCCTTATTAATAAATACTATACAAATATTAAAAACATATAAATTCCCCCCACATATATCAAATACAAAAATCAAATACTCAATACAATAAATAAATTACCATAATTCAATATTACTTGCTTTTTAAAATTAAAAGCATTGGATAGATAATGGATATTGAATTATGGTCATTTATTTATTGTATTGAGTATTTATTGTACACGTATTTGATTTTTGTATTTGATATATGTGGGCTGAATGTATATGTTTTTAATATTTGTGTAGTATTTATTAATAAGGCTTTGAGGCTTCGTCTATGTGTTTATGTGTTCTATGTGTTCAGGTTTTTATATTTAAACTTATATTTATTATATATTTGGATCAGACAAAATGCCCTCCTCTCCCCACTAGCAAAAGATCATGGAAAATGTATACATAATCAGTTAATGTCCCTTAACTAAACACAACATTCTATCTCCATTGTCAACATGGTTTCAGGCCTTTTCATAGTACTACAACTGCTTTCCTTTTTTTCATTAACTTAACAAAACAAAACCAATATAATAATATTTCTTAGCATGGTTCTTAAAAGCTGCCTACTTTTTTAATGCCAAAAAAAAAACTTCTCCTTTTTTAACCCCCAAGATCCCCCTCACTGACTTCTTCTTCTCTTATCTTAACAACACTCAACACTCTCATACTCTTCTACTCAACTACTGGAGTGACAATTGATAACAATCTATCTTACCTTATCTTACCTAAACAACAAACACTATCAAAACAGTACAAAAAAACTGCTCTCCCATAGAAAATTAGAGAATTCCTATCCCCAACAAGCCAAACTTTACTTTGGCCCACACTCATCTCATCTCCTCTCTTCTCTTCACCATTTACACTAACCTCAAAACATGTTGCTTCTTTTCGCACTCCCATCATCCACAAATCTTTTTTATCTGCAACAACAACCCCCTTCATTTTTTCTCACCTCCACACTACCTCCTACCTTTGCTCTCTTCGCTCCTCTCTAACAAACTCCTAGTCACACCATCAAATCCAATACCCTTGCCGACTCTTCTTCTAACTAACACTGGCTATGCCCCTGCCTTAACCAGACTGAACCCATGTATGTTTGATTCCTTGTATAATATTGTCCAAGTATAGATTTTAAATGCCCTTTATCTAATAATATATATGTTTTTATATAGAAGGGTGTCACATGAGTGTAGATTTTGAATGGGTGCTTTATTTGAGTATGCTTTGATATGTGGTATATTTATTGTTTTAAACATTATTATTGTAAAGGATTGTAATCATGTATTCTAACACTTCATGAATTATTTATGATTGCTGGTTTTGGATTGGTCTAACACTGGGGTATGGGCTATTTAAACAGTATGCTCAATAGACTGTTCTTTGTCTTGATAAAGTCTCCGAATATGGAGACGAAAGCGCTTGATCTTCTTTCTTTTATTTATGTTATTGATTTTTTATACGGTATTAAAGGTTAATTTGAATATTTATTCTCCTATACATAACACAAGCAGAACCTTATAATTCAAAGTAGAAAGGAATGATGAAGAAATGGGGGAAGCTCAAGAAACCAGAGAGACTGGGATTTTGGATGCAGTTCTTTAAGGAGAATAACAATAATCATACAGAATATGACAGCACAGTGTTGTAGTGGTTAGCATTTCCACCTCACAGCAAGAGTTTCTTCGGATCGATTCTCGGCTGGGGTGCCTTCTGGGTGGAGTCTGCATGTTCTCTCTGTATTCATGTGGGTTTCCTCCTGAAGCTCTGGTTTCCTCCCACATTCCAAAGACATGCAGTAAGTGGATTGGACACTCTAAATTGGTCCTAGGTATGAGTGTGTGGTGCACCCTCTGAGAAGGGTTGGGCCTCAGCTAGCAACCTGATCCTTTAAAACCTGCACCTGCTAAGGAAACAATGAGTGCTGAAAGGAGCTCATTGCCCGATATGCTGCATGCAAGGGAGAGAATCCAGGATACAGAATATTATATTCATAAAGTAGCAGAAAGTATTCTAAAAACTAAGCCAACAGAATGGAGAAAGGAGATTCTGCTGATAGGGATGACTCCAATTAAGGATACAGACAATAGGCAAGAGGGGGCTGGAATTCATTGGAGAAAATTGGCAAAGGATCCAAGGTATTGGGAGAAAATAACTGGAGAGGGAAAGATAATAGAATGGGAAGACGTCAAGAATTTATTTGGACTGCAAGTTAGAGATTATTTGGACTGCAAGTTAGAGATTGCCTTCCCTGTCAAGGATTGATAGCAGAGTATAGGCAAAGAGAAAAAAATGGGGGGGGGGGGGTCCTAAACAAAAGACCAGCACTGGTAGAGTTTTTAGTGGAATCTAAAACAGATGCTGCTGTTAAAGAAAGGAATAATTAGTAGAGCATATCAACTATTGCATTATAACTTTAAGAATCAGTCACAGGAGGTTAGAAAGGATTGGGAAGATAGACTGTAGAAGCAATTCACAAAGAAACAATGGAGGCTATATGTATGTCTTCCAAATATGCAACAAAATCTGGAAGATTTACGATTTTTGTTTGGAAATTTTTACATAGATATTTTATACCCCAAGCAGACTTCAGCAAATTTTTCCTCAGGTAGACAGCAAGTGTTGAAGGTGTGATGGGGAAGAAATAGGTAATTAGGAATTCATTTTTTGGGAGTATAATGAGTTGGTAGACTTTAAAGATTCCCTGCAAACTACTCTGTCAGAGATACTGGGTGAGCAAACTGGTGTAACTCGGAAAAATGATTTTTTTTTTAGCTATAACACAGAATACATTTTGCCTAGACATATAAAGGCCTTGCAGAATCTAATTATGGAGTATGCTAAAAAAGCAGTTACTAGAAAATGGAAATCAAAGTCTAAACCAACTGTACCAGAAGTATTAAATATAGTAACAGACATAAAACAACTGGAATTGGGATCTTTAAAAAGGGATACAAACAAACTACAAAGGAAAAATGGGAACTGTGGGAACAATACATACAGGGTAGAATGAGGTTTAATAGAAGGCAGGACTTGAATGACCTATGCAATGTTTGACTGACAGTGATTGGCTAGATTATAAGTGATGTTTGCAACTAGGATTAGGTTAATATGGTTTGTGATGTAAAATGCTTGCAGCTGGGATTATGTCAATATGGTTTGTTTTCATTTATATGAATGACAGATTGTCTACATCACAAGTGATAATTTAATAAAGATTTTCTTGTTTAAAAAGGAGATGGGTAGCTCAATCCAATTTCGTTGATTCAGGGCTTTGCAGTGATGAATCCTATACGTAAAGTTGGAAGCAAATGTGGCTACTTTATTGTAAGAGGTAGTGAGTTTACCTTCAAGAGTAGTATTTAGTTTTGTAAGTACAGGTAAGGCATATAGTAGGGATAGAAGAAGGAAGGCAGATGCATGTTTTTGTCTTGCATCATCTGACAGGTAATGTTTGGTTCTATAGAGAAGACAAATTTCTGGTGTGTGTTTTTAATGGCTTGCAATATGAGATTTTTTTAAACATCTTTATCAAATTATCACTTACGACAGGCACACATACATTGATAGAAAAGAAACCATATTGATGTTTTTTTTTTCATTTATGTTCATTATACATTGCATACATGTTCTTTCTTTATAACTGTCATTCAGATGAATATTATATAAATTGTTCAATTCCTGCCTTCCCCTTAAACCTCATTCCTCCTCCTGAACATTATTCTATATGTGTTTACACACATTCCATTTATATCTATATTATTTGCTCCTTCCTTTTTCTAACAATTTCTCTTCCAGTTCTTTTATTACTTTTATAATATCCAATACTTCAAATATAGTTTGTTTAGATTTTGATTTCCTTCTTCTACCAATTGCTTTTTTTGGAAACCAACACAATAGCCTCTCTTACAATACCTTACTCACTAACCTTCTTAGAAAATCTTTCTCTTCCTGAACAAAACCATCACCTCCAGCAAACTTCACCATCTTCTTTCATCTATTACCTTAGCCACAGTAACATAACCTGTACCTCTAACTATATACTACCAAAATATCACAGAGCAACCCATGTTACTTACATCACTATCAAAAAGAATTTTAACAATTTCCACAAAATCCTTAAATTTCTACAATACCCCCAGCAACACCCCCTCCTAGATGGTGATATCCATCCAAACCCTGGCCCCAATACTAACTATACCAATCACCTAGACAATTTAACATTGCCTGTGATCCCTACATTAACTAAACCACCTAATTCCCTCCTTATAGCTCACCTTAGCATTCAAAGTATAAACAATAACATTTCCCACCTGCATGCACTCCTAGAAGTGCACTCATTTGATATTCTCTGCCTTACAGAGACTTGGCTAAATCCATCCACTCTGGAGCAGGAAATAACCCCTCCTGGCTATAATATCCTTAGATGTGACCATAAAACCAAAAAAGGTGGAGGCATAGCCATTCTCTATAAATCTAATCTACAAATGTCCCCCTTTAATGTGCTCCCATCATTAGATACAAAGTCTGAAACCCTGACTGCTAAACTCCAAATCAACAACTCCAAATCTATCTATCTAATTTGCATGTATCTCCCCCCTGGTAATAACACCAGTACTCTTGAAAACTTACTTAGTTATCTCTCTACCCAACTACCCCAGGAGACCATTGTACTGGGCGACTTTAACATTGACTGGTCTACCTGCAGCTCCCCTAACTCTACTAATCACATAAATCTCTTTGGATTCTCACAAATAATAACTACTCCAACTAGAATCCACAAAGCTAGCAGTAAGGAAACCACACTTGACTGGATCCTTATTAATAGCCACCCTGAAACCTATGCACCAGGAACCCTTCCTGACGATATCAGTGACCATATGCTTACCTACATTATAAGACAGAAAGTCCATATCCCAACTACTAATAATTTCAAAACCTCCCGTTCTAAAAAATTCTTTAATCCAGACAGCTTCCTAATTGAACTACAAGCTTGTGACTGGTCACCTATGACTCATCTTGAACTTGATGAAGCAGTGACCTACTTTAATAGGAAATTTCTTCAAATCCTAGATTCCCATTCACCTTATCGCTCTTCTAGAATAAGAACCAAATCTGCCCCATGGCTCACAAAACAAACAAGGCAAAAGATGCTCCCCAGAAACAAAATCTGGGCTAAATGGAGAGCCACCAAATGTCTATCAGATCACCTCCACTTTAAACAGTTAAGAAATGCCACCAAGAAAGATATTCTTAGAGACAAAAAAGAATTCTACCTTCACCTCCAACAAACCAGTCAACAAACTCCACAAAAATTTTGGTTAGGGATTAACAAACTTATTCGGCCAGGCCACTCTACTACACCTGCCCCTGCAGGATTCAACCAAACTAACTCCAAAAAGATTCCTGATGCTTTTAATAACTACTTCACAGAAGCCATTCTAACCCTAGCCAATTCTTTATCTCCTTTTACTGCTTCCCCTCTAAATACCTCTAAGACTTCATCTCCTACCTTTCAAATACAACCTGTACCTACATCTCTTATCTGTAAGCTCCTTCAAAAATTGAAACCTTGCACCCCTTCTGCTGTCTCCCAGCTGAATACCTACAAATTGCTGCAAAAGCCATAGACTATCCCATCTCTATCCTTATTAATAGAACTATCTCAGAAGGCAAAATCCCTACCATATGGAAAGTATCCCACATCATCCCTCTACATAAAGGTGGATCATCTATTGAGCTTTCTAACTTTCGGCCTATTGCCTTACTCTCCCCAATAGCTAAGATAATGGAAAAATGTATTCACAAACAACTACTTAACCACCTTCTACAAAATAATCTACTGGCAAACTGCCAACATGGCTTCAGGCCATTCCATAGCACAACGACTGCCCTGCTATCCTTCACCGACTCTATAAACAAAAATCGTAACAATAACTCTTTTTCCTCTCCACTATTTATTGACCTGTCAAAAGCCTTTGGTATGGTTAACCATAACTTACTTCTAGACAAACTGAAAGCCAATTCACTCAATCCACAAGCATTACAATGGTTTAGGTCTTATCTGGAAAACAGACAGCAAGCAGTACTTTGGAATAACAATCTGTCTACTTTACTTCCAGTAAATATTGGAGTACCCCAAGGCTCTATACTAGGTCCCCTTCTCTTTTCCTTATTTATTAATGATCTACACACAGACATTCCACAAGCCACTTGCATTCAATATGCAGATGACTCTACTTTAATCTGTACAGCTAAGAACATAGCCTCTCTCTCCAGTACCTCACCCAAACTGTTTTCCATAATGTTGAAAATTGGTTTATGCAACACTGCCTCCTCCTAAATCCCAGAAAAACAAAATTACTGCTTTTTACTCCAACTCATAAATCACCTCATCCATTCTTCTCAATAACCTCTAACAATGCTACCAACATAACCCTAGATACCACAACCCACCTACTAGGTGTAACAATTGATAATCGCCTCAACTACGATGACCACATTAACTCCACTATAAAGTCTGTTAATAAAAAACTTGGGACCCTCTATAGAATTAAACCCTTTCTTAACCCTTCTGCCACAAAAACTATTGCCCAGACCCATCTTATTTCTACCCTTTTCTATGCCTCTGCTATATATACTAACCTATCTAAAAACAACCTCTCCAAACTTTCCACCTGTTATAATAGCATAGCAAAATTCATCACTTGCTCCCCCTTTAAAACTCACCACTGCCTCAACCTCAAACAACTGGGATGGCTAGAATTACAGAACCATATACTTTTTCAACAATTACTTATCACCAAAAGATCCTACACCACCCCAACAACACCCCTATCCTCACTAATATGATTACACCATACAAAAATCTGGCTACACTATGCTCTGCTAATAAGCTCCTAGCTTCCTCAATTAAATCTAACAACAAAGCTGGTGACTCACTTTTCTCAAACACAGCAGGTAAAAACTGGAATCAACTACCTTCTGAAATATCAACCCTTGCTTCTACTTCTCTATTTAAAAAAACATCTTAAAGAACATCTTAAAACTCACTGGCTTTGTCCATGTGCAAACCCAGACTGATATCTCTTTCCCCATCCTGCACTCACCTCTTTCTCTACTCCACTAACCTAAACCTCTAATTCTAGTCACTACAATTTCCTTCTTAGTATGAGGATAAAATAAAAGGCTCTTCCCTCCTTTGCGTCTTTCTCAATCTTATTATTGTGTTTATTATAATTTTTCTTTTGACCAATATATATATATATATATATATATATATATATATATATATATATATATGTTGCCTCTGTACTGTGATTTTAAGTGTCTTTTTTCTTTAGACCAATGTTGCCTCTGTACTGTGATTTTAAGTGTTTTTTTGATATAGTGTAAACTTTGTCACTGTTAATGATTGGAGCTTTTCTCCCCAGGCCTCTACTGAAAATGGACATATATCCAGTTAGACTAGCCCGGTCAACAAATGTAAAAATAAAAAAATAAAAATAAATAAATAAATAATAAGACCTTACTATGTCTAGGCAATTCAGATCCTGTATTACAGTTAAAAAAAATAATTTCTCTATTTACTGCCATTTGCTCCCTCAATATTTCTAACAGACCACTCTGTACATAATTATTAAAATCTGCCAACTCATTATACTAAAAAACAAACAAAAAAGACATGTTTCCAGTTACCTGTTTCTTCTCCAGCACACTTCCAACATTTGCTATCTACATGAGGAAAATTTCTTTTAAGTCTGCTTTCCATATGAAAATACCTATGTAAACACGTTCCAAGTGAAAAATCCTAAATCTTCTGGACTTTGTTATATTCTTCAGCCATATATCTAAGTCCTCCAATTGATCACTTGTAAATTGCTTTTCCAGTTTCTCTTCCCAATCTTTTTCTAACCTCCTCTGACTGATTCTTACAGTAATCATGAAGTATTTATTCTATATGCCCTACTAGTTATTCTTTTTTTAACAGCAGCTTTTGTTCTATATTCAACTAAAAAAACTTTACCAATGTAGGTCTTTCACATACAACTCCCCTATGCCTCTGTCTTTGCTTATACTCTGATACCAATGACTGGTAGGGAAAGAAGTCTCTAATCTGCAGACCAAACTACTTCTTGGCCTCATCCCACCCTATTACCTTCCCCTCCAGTTATTTATCCCCAATACCTTTATTCCTTTGCCAGTTTTCTCCAGTAAATTCCAGTTCCCCTCATGCCTATTTTCTCTAACCCTATTTATAGTAATCCCTACTGGTAAAATCTCATTTCTCCATTTCAGTGTTGTCTTAGTTATTATAATATTTTTACAACTTTATGAATATAATATTCTGTATAGTTTAAGGTTCATAGATTAGTTATTATTCTCCTTAAGGATCTGCATTCAAAATCACACTCATTATTTCTTGAAATCATTCAATCCTCATCATCAGCCCTTTCCACTTTGAATTATATCCTACTGCTGGTGTTATGCCTTAACCGTGTAGCTCTAAAATATCCATTTAAATCAGGAAATGTTAAACCACCGTGTTCTGCTGGCAGGATCAACTTACCACACTTAACTCTTGCCCTTTTACCCTCCCAGATAAATTCTTTCAGCTTTATTAACTATTGCCCACAATTTCTCCTCTGGTTAATGAAAATATGCCTGACCTGTATATAAAACTAAAAGGAACTAAAAGTGTTTTCACTGCTTGTATCTTACCGACCATATCCATAAGCAACAACTTCCAGTTTTCAGTTTCTGTATTACCTTTTCTTTGGTTTTATCTGATGTTGTTAATCTTCATTCATTCCTTACTGATGGGACAGAGTCCCGAGCTACTTTATTTCTTGTGAGGCCCCATGGAAGGATATTCCTGAGCACCACTGAGCAAAGGAGGCTCTCCCCCGGAGACCAAATCCAATCTGTAATGAGTGGTAAAGGTAGGAGGAGTGGGCCCATGTTGCTGCTGCACAAATGTCATCCATGGAAGCTCTTGAATGGAAGGCAATAGATGTTGCGACTGATCTGTTTGAATGTGCTTTGACCTTGTAAGGTAGAAGAGCTTTGTTTTGTTGGTAAATAAAGCCAATGTAATCTCTCAACCACTTGGATAAAGTCACTTTGGAAACAGATCTTCCCAATTTTGATCCTGAGAATGATATGAAAAATTGGTCAGATTTCCGTAATAATTTAGTTCTGTCCAAGTAGAATCACAATTGTCTGTGTGCATCAAGTAAATGTAGTGAATATTCCCCTTTGTTAGAAAAATCTGCAAAGAAAACTGGCAGGTCTATTGTTTGATTGATAGATAAATCGGAAATAAGCAGGAACACAACAGGACTCATAAACAAGGCAACGGCATATCTGTAATATATAAGGATACTATCAAGCTAGAAAGACTTCAACTCAACCCCCAGACCTCTTGAATTCTGAAATTCTAATTACATGCCTTCAACTAAACTCCAACAAACACATCATTAGAACAGCTATTTGTATACACCCAGATAACAAACCAGACTTCTTGAATTCTGAAATTCTAATCGAAAATAACCTTGGGTAAGAAGGTGGGATTAGTCCGGAGTGATACTCTGTCTTTGTGGAAAACCATGTAAGGACATTTTATGCACAATGCCTGTAATTCAGATATTTGCCTTGCTGAAGTAATAGCTACGAAGAATAAAGTTTTCCAGAATAAAAATGTCATATCGCAAATGGCAGCAGATTCAAAAGGGGGATGAGTCAAGGGTTGTAGGACTAGTGTTAAATTCCAGGGTTCCATTGGCTCTTTGAAGGGGGGTCTGATGTGGGTGACACCTTTCAAAAAGATTTTACAGAGATGGTGAGAAATCAAGGACGAGTCCTGGAAACCATTGTGGAAGTTAGAGACAGCAGCAGGTGAACCCAAATAGTTGAGGCTGCCACTCCTGAATGGAGGAGATTCGATAAATAGTCCAATATCAAATCCAGCATAGCTTAAAATGGCTCTAATCTCTTCTCACAAGACCAAATTATGAATCTTTTCCACTTGCTGAGGTAAACGTTCCTGGTGGATGGTTTATGAGAAGCCAGAAGAATGTTACGTATAGGGAAGACAAGTTATTTTGCCTGACAATTACTGGAAGTAGAGGAACCAAGCTGTCAGCTAGAGATGCGATATGTTTGGACACATCAACGCTTGCGGGTGTGACTGCAATTCCGGAGTTGGATCCAGAATGCATGGTTGGTGTACTAGGTGAAGCCAAAGGAACAGGAGCCAAACTTGTTGGGGCCAATAGTGTGCAATGAGGATTACTTTGCTTCTCAACCAAAGGGCTTTCTTTAGAAACTGCGGGATCAGAGGAGGGTAAGCATAAAGAAGTCCCATGGGCCAATCGTGTACCAGAGTGTCCCTCAGGGACTCCCCCTGCAGGGGAATTGGGCAAAGTAGCTTCTGCATTTGTGGTTTGCGGGGGATGCAAAAATATCACAGCAAGGTTGACCCCAGCGACTGAAGATCTTCACCGCTATGACAGGATTGCGGGACTACTCACGAGGCAGGAGAATACATCTGCTCAGTTTGTCTGCAATCATGTTGGAATCCCCGGGAATGTGCGTTGCTATCAGAAAGCGGCTGGAATATATCGCCCAATGCCAAATTCACATGGCTTCCCAACACAGTGAGTAAGACTTGGTTCACCCCTGTTTGTTGATATACCAGACTACGGACATGTTGCCTGACTGGATAGCAATTGTTCCTGACAGGAGGACAGACTGAAATGCTTGCAATGCTAGAAACACTGCCCTCAGTTCTAGAACACTGATATGCAAATTGGCCTCCACAGGGGACCAAGTGCCTTGAACCATCTTTCCCTGGAAGTGCCCCACCCACCACCCCATCAGATAAGTGTCCGTGGTCACTATGGCCTTGGGCTGCGAGGGGGAGAAAGGATGATTCCATAGGTCTTTTTTTGTCTTCATCCACCAGAATAAATCTTGTTTGCTTCGATTTGTTATGCGGATCTGAAAGGAGATTGGATGAGTCAAAGGGAACCACAGTGGTCTTAATGGAGAGATGAAACGTCAGCAAGCAAAGGATAGTAGTAGTGCTGAAGTTGAATTCATACTCAAATCTTGGTGAGTACCTTTGCTAAGTATACCCTTTTTTTACAAAATCTCAACAAGACGACACTAATATAGCGACTGTATTTATATAGCATATATCATGGACAGAAGTAAGTCAAAAACAAAAAAAGATAGCTGGGTGCACAAGTCCCAGGATAAAAAGTGCCTAATCCTGGTAGGTACACTGGTGCCAGGACTGACAAAAATGACATGTACAATTCTCAAAATCTGGAAATATTCCTACAATGGGACCAGGCCCAGAGGAGGATGGCTCCCCTGTTGTAAAAGGAAGTAGCAGTCCAGAAAAATCACAAAAACTGATAGGTCAAAGAAGAGCCATAAAGACAATAGAGTGGACTATTGAGGATAAGAAAGAAATTATGTATTGTTAGTATTATGCAAAAATTGCAGAATTTCCAGAGGGAGGATATACAAAGAGATTAAGAGATAAACTAGAGGAAGGAAAAATACTTTCAGAGGAAAAACTGCCAGATACCCAGATAGTTCCGATAGTAGTAGGAGCAATGGGTCCTATAAAAAAAGAGTCTACCATCATATTTAGATATGCTACCAATACAAGTAATTCCATACAAATTACAGAAGGAGTCATCAATGGGCACATTGTGGGTCCTGCGAAGAGCACTTTTGGCTGACATCAAAGAGTTTAAAACAATACTAATTTCATGAACTTTAATCGTACTTTGATTTAGGAATGGGGTCCATTCCTGTCATGGTATTAGAAACCCAAAATATTTGGAGAAATTAAAAAGGGAGAGACCATTGTGTTAGAAGAAGCCATTGTAGAAGCCTCATGTGTAGTCTTGCCAGGGGAACTATTGTAATCGATGCTGCCATTGATCCTAGTAGTTGAAGGACTGCCCGAGTTGAAACTTGTTCTGAGAGAGTATCACCCAGTGTTGAAACCTTAGTCTTTCTAATCTGTGAAGAGGGAAAAAGACTATGCAAGATTGAGTACTGAAAGTTGCCAATATGAATTCCAGAGTTTGAGAAGGAGTCAAGTTGCATTTCTCCTTGCTTACTGAGATCCCTAGGTATTTTGCTAGCTTTAGGGTGTAACATAGGGCTGTTACCTGTAGGTGCTTGGTGGGGGCTGTAAGGAGCCAATCATCTACATACGGAAACACCCAAAATCCTTGCAGTCTCAAGCGAGCTGTTACCACTGCCATGCATTTGGTGAAAACTCTGGGGGCCGTAAAGAGACCAAAGGGCAGCGGTTGGAACTGGTAGTGATTGGCTCCCAGCTGGAAGTGGAGGAATCTTCTGGAGCATTTGTCCATTTTTATGTGGTAATACGCATCCTGAAGATCTATCGAGCACATCCAATCATCTTTTTCCAGGAACAGAAGGATAGACTGAACCGTGACATCCAGAATTTTGTCTGACAGATTTGTTTAGGATGCTGAGGTCCAAGATTGGTCTCCAGTCCCCTGTCTTTTTGGGCACTAAAAAGAATCTTGAGTAAAAAACGGATTCTATCTGGTCTGGTGGGACTGTTTGGATGACTCTTTTTTGAAGCAGCTTTCGATTTTCTTGTCCTGCTACATCCCTCTGACTGGGTGGAACATGAGGGATTCGCCTTTGTGGCTTTGGGTAAAGGTCAAAGGGGATGTGGTAACCTCTGGTAATTATGGTCTGCACCCAAGAATCTGTGGTTATGGATTGCCAGGCAAGATGGTGCAGATAAAACCGTCCCTGGACTGCTTCCAGAGGTAAACAATCAGGCCGCTCTTCAGGAGCGCAGACAGGGCTGTCCAGAAAAAGAATCTCTTGATCCCTGATTACGTAGACCCCCTCTGCCTCTGTGAGGGTGTCTTCCAGATGAGTTTCCCACTCTACCCCGGGGAGGTGGGGTAAACTCTCCACGTGTCATGGAAAGGACCCTGGAATTTCTTGTGCCACATCTTTCCACTTCTCTGATTCCTACAGTAGGATCATTAGTAGGTGGAAAAATGTATGCCCACGGCAGACAGGGTCTTAAGATCCTTTTCACATCTGGCTAATGTGTCTTTCACTTTTGAGCAAAAAAGGAAGAAGCTTTCACTGGAGCGTTGCGAAAGGAAGACTTAAAAGGGTCCACAAAATCACATATGTGCATCCAGGCATGGCGTCTCATGATCACGCCTGCACCCGCTGCTCTAGCCACCCCTTCGGTAGTGTGAGAGATCAACTGCATGGACGAGTTATATACAGATTCCAGGGTTGCAAGCTGCGAGGCAGCTTTGTCATGTACCTCGTCAGAATCTGCTCCTGCTAAAGTTTCCAAGAGTTCGGAGATTAGGTCTCTCTGGAGCCTGGTAAAGTGTGCCAAGTAATTGAAGGACTGCATGGCAAAGGTCAATGAAAAAAACACTCGCTTCCCTAACCTGTCAATTGCCTGAGACTCCCTGTTTGGGGTATGGACTGTATGGCTCTCCTCAGTAAGCTCTTTCCTAGTGGCCGCCGGCACCAATATACCGTCTACCGGTAGGCCTGTGGACCAATGTGGACTATCTTCCACTGAAGAATGAATTTTGTCCGGTCTCCGGGGGATTGGTTTAATAGTGTCAGGACTCTTCCAGGTGCACTGCATGATGAGCTGAACCAGTTCATCTACAGGTGGGGTCACCCAAAAAGTAGAGGGTGGAGCACAAAAAGCCTGCAAGAATATAGGCTCCTCAGAGGAGGGGGTTGGGTAGGTTTCCAGCCTCCCCACTGCTTTAAAATTTACAGTACATCTCCAAAGGAGACATCCTTAGGGGGCGACTGTGGGGACCCCTCCCCTTCATTGTAGTCTGTATCTTCAGTGAGAGACTCCTTGGGATAGTCCACGTGCTTTCTCTTGCACAATCTCTTATGTGGTACCTCTTCAGAGGGGACATCTGAAGAGGACTCCAAAGAAAGAGTGCCCTGTGGCAGGGTATCTTGAGGCTCTTATGCTTCACATCCCAATGTGGTGGACTGTGTTAGCTGTGGTCTAGAGGTGGGATATATATGGCACTCCGATGCTGAGGGAACCAGCTGTGTGACTGCGGAGGCAAGGGCCCTCTCCATCACGTGGAAAGCTGGCCTTGCCAAATAGGGATGGGAGCCCAGAACCAAACCAGACAATCTCGGAACCGGAGTCATACCCAACTCCAATGAGCCCACCCCCAGGGAAGGACCCCCAAGAGGACTTGGTGCTGCCAAGAAAACTATACCATAGTGGACGGCACCATAGAAACAACAGGTGCTGTACTAGGGGTCACGGAGCCAACAGCCCAGTCCCAAACCTGAGAATGGCTTAGCTCCGAGTGAGTTGATAGCCAAAAGGCATGCTCTGGAGCCATGGTGAGGTCTACCAGTGAAACCAAAGAAGCTGGAACCAGGATAGGCATTGGTGTCAGGGGCTTTGATATCTCCAAGGAAGTCAAAGAAGGACTATATGTTGGAGTCTGTGGAGAAAATCCCTTGGCTCTGGATGGGAGGGAGGGTTGGGAAGGAGTTGTGATTCCTCCGGCGGCCAGGAGCTGATCCACAAGTCTCACCATATCGAATTCCGAAAGGCTTCTGGAGGAGCGGGTAGATATCCCTAATGGAGAGTCAGGTCGCTCCAAGAAGGGGCTGCATTGTTGCTCAAAAAAGGGATCTGCCTTGGGGGAATATCGGGTCCGAGAGATTGTTTCACCTTTCGGCACCGTGGTCACAAGACCAGTAAGATGTATAGAGGGGGAAGTGACCGGAGTTGGGAGTACTATTTTTGGTGCCGAAATGGAGAGCAGAGCTGTAGCAGAAAATAAAGACATTTCTGGTTCAGTGGTCATGACCGGTACCATGGTTGGTGCTTAAGGCATGTTGCCAAGGACGGTGCTGTACTAGGTAGTTGAGGTCCTGAAACTGAGGACAGCACCATGGAAGGGGGCTGAGGCCCTGGTGACAAGGTCGCTGGAGCCAATTTCATGACTTTTGCCTTCGGTTCTGTAGATTTTGAGTCAGTACCATGAGGGTAAGAAAGAATGGAATAGCTCCTTTATTTATGTTCCTTTTTAGGAGGGGGATGAACCCTCAGACCCAGAAATAGCCTCCAAAAAGGGAGTTTTTAGAAGACCCTTAAGGATTAATTTATTTTTCCTCTCATTTAAAGTGCGGGGGCTAAAGCCTTTACATATGTCACATGGCAGTTGAATAGATAAATGCAGAACACCCAGGCAGTAAACACAAGCCAGATAGGTGTCCGAGATTGGCATTTTTCTACTACACTGGTCGCATTGTTTGAACCCCATTGTTCCCTTTTTATCAGACATAGTGGAACAAGATTCTCAAACAGCAGTATACTCTAAACAATTATGAGCACACACTCAAAACAATGAAGAAGAAAAAGGAAATAGAAATATTTATGAACTGTTTTGTTTCCTTTTTTTCTTTTTTAACAACAGATAGATATACCCAAAGGGCAAAGAAAGATAGAGGAAAGGGGAAAGGGAATACCAGTAATGGTATTGAGAATTACCTCAGAGGGTAAGAAAGCTGGAGGAAGGGAAAGGCCTGTACCAGCGATGGTACGAAGAGTACCAAAACTGGTAAGAGAAAGGAAAGAGGCACCCAAACAGATATAAAACTCTAGTGACCAATAATAAAAAATGTAAACTGTTATAGTTTAACCAGAAAAAACTCAAAAAGGTTTAAGAATTAAGGAATTCTTAATGACTTAGCTGAGAGCTGGCTTGACACATCTTGATATCTATGTGGCAAACGAGATCTGGGGTAACTGGGAGAGGGGCAGTATGGGTAAGCTTAGCTCAAGAGTTTTTTTGGCTGGCGCGAGCTTGTTATAAATGCCGACTCAGTTCTGAGGATAGAACAACACCCATCAGTAAGGAATGAATGAAGATTAACAACATCAGATTAATTTTCCACAAATACACTGCAATCTCCAATTTTTAACACTTTTCTCTTCTGCCACATTTTGTCAGATCAACTCTTTCTTCTGGTATGATGATATCTTTACTAATATAGGTACTGGCTGCTTTCTCATGCCCAGACTTGGAGCATATACTTGATGTGCCTTTTTTACTCAACAACTCTTGTTGTGAAACACCAGTGTCCATCTGCTTATTTGTGCTTTCATAAAATTAATACATGCTGCCCATTCCATTTTCTCTGGTACATCAGAAAATTTCAGTTTTTCTCTGTGTGCTGTGTCTTTTGACTCTACTATTTTTTTGAAAGAGCTTTTCTTGAGAAGTCTCATACTCAGCTAGCCTTTTCTTCATTTCAGCCACTATTTTTTACAGTTTTATCAGACTATTATTTGAGTTGATGTATTCCTTCAATATTTTGTTTATTTTAATAACCTCTGAGTACATTTCATTTATGTTTTCTTCTAAATTATTGGAAGCATTCTCTTGTACCAAATCTGAAGCCTGATTAGCTTTTGCCTGAAAAGTTGCAGAACTCTTCTCTGCCAGCATTTTTTTTTCACCTTTTCTGGTTGAGTTCCATTCAGTTTCTCCAAACGTCTTCTTTGCCGACATCCACACAGTGTACTTACTAGTCAGTAACTGAATTTTACCCAAGATGACAATTCCACTGACTACTTTTTCTCAGTTTCTATTTTCATACTAGGAGAGATGAAATTAAGGTGTTGATCAGTCTGTAGTCATCTTGGAAGTCCTGGCTTGCAATATGTGTTGGTCAAATTTGAGGTTATTTTCAATAAGGGCAACAAGAAGTTTTGTTTGGGTTATAGTCCCAATGTCTGTGTCATTAGAAATAAGTTATGTACTCACCATAACATTCCATCTGAGTAGTTATACTTAATTTTTCTGCATCCTGTGGGTATACGGATCCGAATCGGATCGGAGCCGGCAACTTTTTTTCTAGCATCTGCTCCAAGCTCCGAGCTCCTCCCCTTACCCATAATGCCCTGCCATCTCCTATCTTCCCTCAGATCGAGTTTGCTGCAACTAAAAACATAAGTAACTCAGCCCCATGAACCAAACCTGAAAAGACAGGACAAGGTCCGGGGGATTGAGGGAGGGAATGTTGCAGAAAATGTAAGTATAACTACTCAGATGGAACGTTATGGTGAGTACATAACTTTTTTATCTGAAGTAGTTAACTTCATTTTATCTGCAACCTGTGGGACAGAGTCCCCAGCTACTCCAATCCCGGGAGGCCCTTATGGAAGGATATTCCTGAGCACCGCAGAGCCAAAGGATGCTCTACCCCTAGAAATCAGATCTAATTTGTAATGGGAAATTAAGGTATGTGAATTGGCCCAGGTCACTGCTGCACAAATGTCACCCAAAGGCACCCTAGACCAAAAAGCAGCAGAAGTCACCATGGACCTGGTAGAGTGAGCATTAACAATACCAGGAGGAGATAAACCTTTTGCTTTGTAGGCATGTGAAATACAAAGAGTGATCCATCTGGCCAAAGAAACTTTAGAAATAGTTTTTCCCATAAATGCTTTGGAAAAGGAAACAAACAATTGGTCAGTATTGCGGAAATACTTTGTTCTATGAAGATAAAAACGAAGGTGTCTGTGAACATCTAACAAATGAAGTTTGTATTCACCTTTATTTTGGAAGTTAGGGAAGAAAACGGGCAGATTAATGGACTGGTTTATGTTTGCTTCAGATGCCACTTTGGGTAAGAAGGAAGGATTAGTATGGAGAGAGACCCTATCTTTGTGGAAGACCAAATACGGAGGCATGGCAGACAGAGCTTGAAGCTCAGAAACCCTCCTAGCAGATGTAATGGCGACTACGAAAGCGGTCTTCCAGGACAAAAATTTCAAATCCACCGAAGCTGCAGGTTCGAAAGGAGGAGCCACCAATGCCTGTAAAACAAAGGTAAGGTCCCAAGGAGGCACTGAATCCTTGACAGGTGGACGTAACAGAAAAGTACCTTTAAGGAAGGTCTTACACAGCCTAGAGGAGGCTAAGGCAATGTTGTCTTCACCAACGTGAAAATTGGAAATGGCTGCCAATTGTACTTTCACTGTGGAGGAATTAGTTCCTTGCTGAAAAATGCCAGACAGGAAATCCAACACCGCTGGAACAGGGGCTGTAAAGGGATCTAGTTTTCTCTGTGAGGCCCAAATGGAAAAGCGCTTCCATTTACTGCGATAAAGTTTCCTAGTGGAGTCTTTAAGAGAAGCCACCAGAATGGATTTTACCGGGGATGAAAGACCGGGAGTCCTGGCAATCAACGGAACTGGAGTAACCAGGCTGTCAGCTTGAGGCTGCCCAGATCGGTCGGATGGGCCCCCGAAGGATGGGAGATTAGATCTGGGCAGAGATCCAGAACCCACGGGGGAGCTAAGAGATGAGACCAAAGGAATGGGAACCAAACCTGATGAGACCAGAACGGGACAATGAGGATCACTTTGCACCGCAGTCGGCAAGCTTTCTGAAGAAACTTTGGAATGAGTGGCAATGGTGGATAAGCATACAGATGCCCGGGGGGCCAAGCATCGGCTAGACTGTCTCTGGGGACTTCCCCTGGAGAGGGAATCAGAGCGAAGAACTCACTGCACTTCGCGTTGGAAGGAGATGTGAAGAGATTGCAGCAAGGCAGACCCCATGCAAGGAAGATCTCCTCCACTACTGACTGTTTCAGAGACCACTCGTACAACATCAGAATAGCCCGACTCAATCTGTCCGCTAAAATGTTGGAGCACCCCGGGATGTGCATTGCTATCAGAAACCGACCGGTGGAGATCGCCCATTCCCACACTCTCAAGACCTCACGACATAGGGGGTAGGATCTGGCCCCCCCCCTGCTTGTTGATATACCAGACAACCGACATGTTGTCTGACTGAATTGCAATCAATCCAAGAGGAAGGACAGTGTGAAAGGCTTCCAATGCTAAAAGCACTGCCCTCATCTCTAGAACATTTATGTGCAACTTGGTCTCTGACTGGGACCACGTGCCTTGGACTGTCCTTCCCAAACAGTGTCCCCCCCACCCGAGTTGGGAGGCGTCTGTGGTCACTGTGGCTTGGACTGGAGAGGACGCGAAGGGGCGTCCTTCTGATATCTCTGGTGAACTTAACCACCAAAGAAGAGACGTCCTGCAGACATGACTGATCTTGATCGGAAATTCTATGGGCAGGTCTAGCCAAGACCATTGAAGAGCCAGAGTCCATTGAAGAACCCGCATGTGAAGGTGCGCACAAGGCAGAATCAATATGGTGGCAGCCATGAAGCCCAGAGCCCGGAGAACCTCACTTGCCTTTGGAGACTTGGAGTTCGCTATCTGAGCTATGTGGCACCTGAGGTGTAAGATCCTTTCTGGAGTTAAGAATACCTTCATCTGCAATGTGTCTAGCCATGCTCCAATGAAGTCTAGAACTTGTACTGGTTGCAAATGGGATTTCTGAGCATTGACTGTAATTCCCAGTAGATCTGCCAACCAAATGAAGTAATCTCAGGCCAGACACAGGTGATGCTTGGGCGCAGCAAAGAGCCAGTCGTCTAGGTATGGAAACACATGAATACCCTGAAGCCTCAGGTGAGCCGCTACAACTGCCATTACATTGGTAAACACCCTGGGGGCAGTGGTGGGACCAAAGGGTAGGGCTCTGAACTGAAAATGCCTGGCTCCCAGCCGGAAGCGCAGAAACCTCCTGGAGCTTCTGTGTATTTTGATGTGGTAGTAAGCATCTTGGAGGTCTAATGAGCACATCCAGTCGCACTCTTGGAGATAAGGTAGAATGGACTGTAGGGTGACCATCCGGAATTTCTGTTTGGCTACAGACAGGTTTAATGTTGACAGGTCTACAATGGGCCTGAGGTCCCCCGTCTTTTTTGGCACCAAAAAGAACCTTGAGTAGACGCCTGATTCGGACTGATCGGGGGGGACCTGTTCGATGGCTCGTTTGAGAAGCAGCTCTGAAATCAGTAGAGCTGCGGCCTCCCTGTGAGCAGGTGGAATATCCGGGAGGTGTTTTGGAATATTTGGAGGGGCAACAGATGGGATAGTGTAACCTCTGGATATTATCTGTAACACCCAGCGATCTGTCGAAATGGACTCCCATGCCGCTGGGTGTAAAGACAATCTCCCCCCGACTGCCTCCAGAATAGGACAGTCGGGCAACCCCTCAGGGTTGCTGACCGGGTCTATCAGAAAAGGGTTCCCTAGACCCAAAATTCCTGGGACCCCCTTTACCTCTGGGTCAGCGTTGATCTTGTCCTCCTCTGCCTCTGGGGGAATAATTGTCCTGAGAATCCCAGGAAAACTGAGATTTTCGGAACCACATCTTCTTCTGCCCTCTTTGATTCCTAGAGAAGGACCGCTAAGGGTTAGAGAAGCGGATCCCGATGGCAGACAAAGTCTTCCCATCCTTTTCGCTCTGGACAAGTGTGTCACGTACTGTCTTCCCATAAAGGGAAGAACTGTCGCAGGGAGCGTTGATAACCGACACCTTGAAAGGGTCCGCGAAATGACACAACCTGAGCCAGGCATGACACCTCATGGCTATGCCTGTCCCAGCCACCCTAGCTGCTCCTTCCTTGGCATGGGAAAGGAGTCACATCGAACTGTTTGAGACTGACTTCAGGGTAGACATTTTCGCAGAGAACAACTGTCTGTCCTGTGGCAATAAAGACTCTGGGGGCGAATCAGCGAATTCCAAAGCAAGGTCTCGCTGAAGCCGGATCACATGTGCCAAATAATTCAGTGCATGGATTGAAAAGGTCGCTGAGGAATAGATGCGCTTCCCAAACCTATCCACCAACCTGGACTCCTTGTCTGGAGGGTGGACTGAGGAACTCTCCTGTGCTAGTTCCTTCTTTGTGGCCACTGCAACCAACATAGTGTCAACTGGGGCTCCTTTTGACCAAGGTTGTCTGTCGGAAGGGAGAGAGAAAATTTTGTCAGGGCATTTGGGGATGGGCTCTAAGGTGTCAGGCTCCTTCCATGCCCACGTGGTGATAAGGTCCACCAAGGGGTCCACTGGAGGGGACACCCAGGAAGTAGATGGGCCCGTGCCAAAGGCCTCCAGGAACATGGACTCATCTCCAGAAGGTTCTGGGACTGACCAACCTCCCCTCTGATGGAGGAGCTCCATGATTTCTCCAAAGGAGACATCTTCGGGAGGTGACCTGGGGGAACCTTCTCCTTCATCTAAGTCAGTGTCCGTAGTGAGGGACTTAAGTGTCTTCTTTTGCACTTGCGCTTATGGTGACCCTCTTCAGTGGGACTCTCAGAAGGGGATTCATGAGCCACAGGGGTTTCCTCAGGGAAATTAACCTGGGGATCCTCTGGCAAGGGCTGCCCCTGAGACAGGATGAAGGGAGTTGTCGCCAAAGCCAGGAGGGCCTGGGTGGTATCCAAGGGGATGGGCTGGGGTCTCAATCCCTGGGAGAGAACCCTCTCCACCACTTCGAAGGCCGAGGGACAGCGGACCTCCTTAGCACCCAGTAAGGAAGACGCCCTCCCCGGATCCGAAGCGGGGACCGGAACCGAAGCCAGGGTACCCTGAGGTCCAAGGGAACGAGTCAGATCCGAAGAGGTCGGAGCCGAAGAATCCATTCCCTCGGGTCAGACTCCCTGTCAGCACCTCTGTGAGTCGCTTGGATCCGAACAAGTCAGATCCGAGGAATCCGACTCAAGGTAACAGCCGGAGTCGAGGTTGGAGGAACCGTTGGCGCCGAGCTACCAGCTCCAAAAATCCTCAGATCCAAGAGCCCCGAAGCCGAAGCACGGATTGGAGAAGGAGAGATGGAGTGGAAAAAAGGAATGGAGGTCCCTCCACCAGAGGGACAGGGGCCTGGCAAGACTCCCATCTGTATTTGGGTCTGAATGAATTTCCGCATCATCCTGTCCATATCCATGTCCGATAAACTCCGAGTCGACCTTGAAGAGGCCACAGACTCGGATTTGGCTGGTCTGCGCAATGGGGAGGAAGGCCTTGGGTCCGAATGTTCCAATGGCTCCAGTGAGAAATGAGGAGACCGGAGTCGTGGAGAAACAGGCTTCATGGCCTTGGAAGGGGGACTAAGAAAGAGCTCCCTGTCTGGGAATCTCTTGCAATGTCTGTCCTTTCTCTTCTCCCTATCCTCTCTGTATCTTTCTTTGTCTTTTTCTTTTTCCTTGTCAGCCACGCTGACTGTAGATTTGTCTTTATTAGACCCATCACCAGAAGAAGAAGCAGGAGGTTGAGTCCCTGTCTAGGTGGGAGGTTGAACACTAGAAACCGAGGCCGTAGCAGATTCCAGCATGGCAGTGGGGAGAAGGCCCTTGGCTACTAACTTGGCCTTCCGATCCCTAAGGGCCCTCGGACTGAACCCGGTGCAGATAGCACATTGAGTGGACAGATGTGTCACTCCCAAGCAAATCACACACAGTGTGTGACCATCAGCCGGGAAGAGCTTATGGCCACACTCTGTACATTTCTTGAAAACAGACAGCCATGGTCCTGTGCCCAAAAGGAAAAATACTCTACCAGAAAAAAACACACACAAACACAGGTAGGGAAAGGGCAGGCCTAACAACTACTCTGCCAAGTTAGCAAAACTTTTTTTTTTTTTTTTTTAAACCGACGAACAAGCGATACACTAAACAAGGGGTGGAAAGGAAAAAAAAATCACTCAGACACGCACTAGATTTAAGTAATAATGCCACTTACTATCCCTGAGCTCAGAGCAAAGGAGACCACGATGCACACTACTGGTGTGGCAAATGAGATCTGAGGGAAGATAGGAAATTGCAGGGCATTATGGGTAAGGGGAGGAGCTTGGAGCAAATGCTAGAAAAAAAGTTGCCGGCTCGGATCCGATACGGATCCGTATACCCACAGGTTGCAGATAAAATGAAGTTAACTACTTCAGATATGTGGTTATTCTAAAAGACTGTGTTTTATTTTGCTATTGTTTAGGAGTGAAGAGCATAACTGTTATTTGTTTCTAGGAAAGCTTGTACCTTGTAGCCAAGTTTCAATAGCAGTGTAAGAATTTTGGGTAATGTTCTGAAGTGTTGGTAAGGATGGGGCTGCATATATAAGGGATGAGTCTTTAGCATATTGAACTGTGCTAGCAAGGTGGGTGTCAATATGGAGTTTCTTTATAAAAATGTTGAATAAGGGGGCCTAATATTGATCCTTTTGGACTGTCATGAAGAACAAGCGTTTTTTCTTCCATTTGATTGCCTGCTGCTTGTTATACAGATAGCTATGGAACCATGAGAGACAGGGCTAGATGAGACTGAAAGAAGAAAGTTCAATAAAAAGAGGTTGATGGGATATGATGTCAAATGTGTTTTTTTTATATATAAATCTAAGAATATTGAAGATACCAGGCTGAGGTCATTCCACTATGAGTTTATGATATTGGTAATAGCAGTGATAGTACTATGGTGAGGTCTAAAATCATGCTGTGTTATGAGCAGAAGGTTGTTAGAGTTAATGTACTGCATAAGATGTGAGTTGAAATATTTTTTCTAGCATTTTAGACAGAGAGGATAGAATGGCAATAGATCTATCGTTGGAAAAGTCTGTTGATGAGACATCTTTATGGAATAGTATTGTGTAGGATTTTTACCAGACGAAGGGACATATCTCTCATATATGCATTGGTTTATTAGTACTGACACAAAGGAAAACTATGACATCAGCTGCTATTTTTAGGCAAGTGGAAATTGATCAACAGCTAAAAGGCTGGTTTCAGTTCTAGTTGAAGTTTTCTTATAGTGGAGGTGCAGACCAGAATGAAGTAGAATGGATGTGACTGGTTAGGGCATGATGAGTGGAGAGAAACAGAGTGGGGGGTGAATTACTATTATTAATAAGAGACAGTACTGTCTGTATAAAGCAGGAGTTGAAATAACATGGCATTAAGTCAGTGGTCAGAAGCAGAAGGAGATGGTGTGGTGCCTTGGCCAGAATGTATTTTTTTCACTAATAACCAAAAAACTCTTTGTTTGATGTTTATATTGGAGGTTGGTATAATAGGTTTGTTTATCCATTTTAATATAAGATTTCTGAGAGGCCTAAATATGTGAAATGTATTTTGTGCTCTGCTTTTATGTCAGTCTTTCTATACTCATTTGTAATTCAGTAGATTTTCTAATCACCTCTTGCTGGTTGACATAGTGGCTTGTCCTCCCACACACCAACATCCTCTCAATCATAAGAAAAATGTTTATATTTTTTTGCAATCCCTTACCATATGATTCAGTGATCTGTGGTGGTAGTCAGGTGAATACTGAAGCACAGGTTCAACCATTTTGCTTCTGGAGAAGACAGCACCAATCTCTTGTGTTACTTTGCTTCTATTTCTTAAAAAAGGAGGAGGAAAATGTAGAAGTAGTGTCTGCTACTTAGCTGATCCCAGCATAAATACATATGAGTTGGTCATGAATTGGTGTTAGAATCTGATAAGCAAGATTGAGCTACCTGCTGTGCTGGCTTGACTGTTTTTTTCAGTAGGTAATCCTTTACTTGTAATCCTAATTTTAAACCTACAACCCTTAAGTAATAAGCTAATGATGAGGACTGATCTGCTATTGCAGTCACCAATCATTGCCTACAGCTATTTCTACTACTCTTTTAAGCTGACATTATAAGAGTTCCCAAGTATTTTCTTTTAATGAAGTCATTATAAATAATGGATAAAAAAATATTACCGCAGTTCCAGCAGGTCCTGGTTTTCCATAATGTCCTGGTTCACCCTTTGCTCCCTGTTGAAAAGAAAATATATATTATGTAAAACCAAACATTGCTTTTATTGCAGCATACAATGCCTTAAACTTCTTGGCAGATGCCATTCCATCTTTTATCAAACATATCTCATAGACTTCTTCATGAGTAATCAACACAGATCTGCTTATTTTATTAATGTCTCCTCAATGCACACCTCTGCTTTAGCACTGCACTGCACTTCATTGCCGGACTACCCCTAGTGTTCCCCACCAAGGGTAGTGACTTCTAATTATAAGAAATGTGGCCTTCTTGACTGTTGGCATGCTTTCTGAGCTATGATGGCAGGGTTTGGTGCACTGCTAGAAGGCAAAATAAAGTCAGAGCTCAATGCAAATGGGATGAGATCCGTGTATCCATTTTCTAACAGAGTTTGTATGCACCACAGCTTCACTTTATGTTCTTTAGCCTTCCCATTTACTTCTGTGCCTGCTGCTGTACTCAGCCTCCACTGGAAGCTGTTATCACAATGACTGGATTATTTTCCATTCTCTCGGTCCTACCTCCCCATGGTCAGCCCTGTAGTTGCTTGAGCTTATCAATTAACCCATAATTAGTGCTGTAATCAGGACTAAAACCTGTTCCACAATGGGCAAGGCTCCCAGTCCCAAATGGTATGATATTAGTATATGACAACATATTCTATATCTATAAAGAAAACATACAAAGGATAAAAATATGTTGGACACACTGAAACATTAACCATCTTACACAAAGTGTATAGGGTAAAAAAAAAAAGATGTTCATATATAAAAGTGAGGTTGTATGAATACCTAGCAACAATCTATGATATACTACAAGATGGCAGGGAAAAGATAAGCTGAAAGAGTAAGAGGAATGGGCTTAGATACCATATATTCATACACTTTACTCAACATGCAGGTAATTGAAGAGGTTAGTGAAAAAGGTCTTTTACTTTATTTTATTCATTTGTTAACCAGGTAAACCCACTAGGCAAAGGGAACTCTTTTCACGGGTGATCCCTCCATATCCTGTCTGATACAGTAACATGCAGAGTCTCATACTGGGCAAATTAAGGCTGAGGGACTCAAATCTTGGACAAAGGATTGTCCTTGTTGACAAGTAACAGCTTTAATCTTTTGTACTAAACTGCTAACTTAACTCATTTTTTCAAAGCCATTCCTACTGCACTAATTGCAAAAATAAAGATCAGAAACATTATGAAAACAAAAATTTTAAACGTATGCAAATAATATAAGAGAGGCTTTTTCTGTTCCTGGTACCAAAGTAGTAAAGGGCAGAACCGAGATTCGTCATTTCCATAAGCATAACTCTGGTCCTGGAAATGACATCATTACATACTGGTAGTGAACAGTACCTTACAAGTAATACCACCCAATGAAGCTGAATCTACACAAGACTGGTCAGTGCATACCAATATAAATGGTTTGTATGCTAAACTTTTCATAAATTATATAACCAGAATAAAACATCTCATTTACTCAGAGCTTCATTGTGCCTGACTTGGACACCTGTGATTACAAGACTTGCATTGCTTCTAAAATCATCTGGCCTACAAAGCGGATAGAAGTATATTTATTTGTACTTTCTCTACCTGTTTCAGTGATATGTAACACTTCTATGTTGCATTTATTTATTTTACTGAATTTATCACTGTTATTCAGCCTGCACTTGTTAAAGAAATTCCATCCGTTTGTTGACTGTACTGCTCTGAGGTTGTGTTAACAATATTCTAATATTTCTTAACCTCCTCTGATACTGCAAAACCTGTTCTGAGTGAGTCTGCCAATTATTTCTAAGCTTTGCAAAGTTTTTGTGTGTTGTGAACATTTCTCAAGGTTAGTGAACTTATATCCAAAGATTCCTGATATTGCTGGAATTCTTGCATCTGTTGTAAAACATCTGTTACTGCACTTCAGCTCAAAGACAGTTTTACATTGGAAGGGTTATTTGGCATTCTGGTGGGAGCAGGGAGCTAAATTCATCCCATACAAGGTGGGAACTACTGGTCAATAGTTTACTGTGTTTTTATCTGATTGGCCTGAGGGTTTAACATTATAGACGTCTTTCATCCTGCTCGCTTGAAATTTAAAAGGCTTACATTTTTGTAAATGTGTGCTCATTTATTCAGAGCGTCCTTGTGCCTGGCTTTGACACCTGTGATTACAAGACTTGGATTACTATTAAAATCATCTGGCTTAAAGTATATTTGTTTGTACTTGCTCAAACTGTTTCAGTGATATTTAACACTTCTGTGCTGCATTTATTTATTTGGTTGAATTATCACTATTTTTCAGCCTGCACTTGTGAAAGAAACTCCATTCATTTGTTGCCTATACTGCTCTTAGGTTGCTTTAACAATATTCTAATATTTCTTAACCTCCTCTGATACTGCAAAACCTGTTCTGAGTGAGTCTGCCAATTATTTCTAAGCTTTGCAAAGTTTTTGTGTGTTGTGAACATTTCCCAAGGTTCTGATATTGATGGAATTCTTACATCTGTTTTAAAAAAAGAAGTTATGTACCTACCATAAAATTCCATGTGATTTGTTCATCTTGCCTTCATTCTGTACTGATGGGTTCAGAACTGATCCTCGGTTCCGAATCAACCATTTACTAAAGCCCGAGGTCTTCAACCAGCTCGTGGCTTACTCCCTATCCCATGATGCTCTGGTGCCTTCTTCAGATCTTGTTTGCCTGTATACTAATGCTCTTATGTAACTCCCTATTATTTATAGGACCAGAAGAGGGTCAAAGCACAACAGATGCCAATCAGTAACCTCTTGATCCTCTATAAGCCAAGGCTGGGGGTAGGAGGGTGGGACGTAAGAATGAAGACGAGATGGACAACTCACATGGAACATTATGGTAAGTATATAACTTCTTATATGAAGTTGTTCTATCTCGCCTTCATTCTGTACTGATGGGACAGCATCCCTAGCACCAATCTTCTTGGGTGGCTCACAGGAGTATATTCTTCAGGACAGTGGACCCAAAGGAGGCCCAGTCCCTGGAGGCTGAATCTACTTCATAATGAGTGATAAAGGTATGAGGCCTCGCCCACATGGCTGCCGCACAAATAGTATCTATTGGTAATTTAGCATGAAATGCAGAAGAAGTGCAGACAGCCCTAGTAGGGTGCACTTTTATTTTGTCTGGTAGCTGTTTATTTACTGATTTATAAGTGAACAAAATGCAGTCTGACGGCCACCTTGACAGAGTAGTTTTGCTACAGGCAGACCTTTTTTGCAATCTAAAAATGATATAGATAGTCCATCTTTCAGAAGTCTTTTGTTCTGTGTAAATAGAAATGCAACTATCTATGAACATCAAGTTGATGAAGCATACATTCTGCCTTACTGCCATACCTAGGGAAAAAACTGGCAAGTCTATGGACTGACTGAAGTTGGATTCTGAACACACTTTTGGTAATAAGGTTGGGTTTGTTTGGAGTGACACCCTGTCTTTGTGGAACAATGTATATGGAGGTTTAATAGATAATGCTTGTAACTCCGAAACCCTCCTAGCTGAGGTGATATCCACCAGGAAAATGGTCTTCTACGTTAAGAATTTTAAGTCACATGATGATGCAGGTTCAAAAAGCGAAAGAATTATTCTGGATAGTACAAAATTCATGTTCCATGGTGGTAGTGGGGGCTTAATGGGTGGTCTCAAAAGATTAGTGCCTCTCAGAAAGGCCTTTGATAGTCTGTGGGACATAATATTTGGCCCTTCATTCCCAATATGAAAATTTGAGATTGCTGTAATTGTACTCGAATAGTAGCTGCAACTGCTCCCTCATTAAAAACTTTTGTCAAGAACTCTAGGATGGAAGATATAGGTGCTGAATAAGGATCAATATGATTCTCTAGTGCCCAGATTGAAAATCATTTCTATTTGCTGAGATATAATCTTCTGGTAGATGTCTTATGAGAAGAATTCAGGATATGTTGTGCTGCAGATGAAAGGTTTTGGCTATACTTGGAATTGGAGCAGCCAAGCTGTCAACTTGACGTTCTGAAGGGATGGATGGACAGCCCTCGATGAATTGATCAGGAGAGCTGTTATTGGGTCCAGAATCCAAGGCTCTTCTTGAAGATGAGGCCGTAGGAAGGGGAATCAAATCTGGTGAGGCCAATAAGGGACTATTAGAATTAAGGTCCTTTCCAAAACATTGGCTTTCTGAAGAACTTTGGGTATCAGTGGAAATGGGGGGAAAGCACAGAGGAGACCCAGGGGCCAATCATGTACAAGCGCATCCCTGGGGGATTCCCCCGAAGGGGAGATTAGGGCAAAGTAGTTGCATTTTGTGTTCATGGACATGCCAAAAAGATTGCAGCAAGGCTGGCCTCATTTTTGGAAAATCATTTACACCACTTATTGCTTCAGGGACCACTCATAAGGCATTAGAATTGCTCTGCTGAGTTTGTCTGCTATCACGCTGGATTTCCGCGGAATGTGCGTTGCTATCAGAAAGCATTGGGAGGAAGTTGCCCACTGCCATACTCTCAGAGCCTCTCGACAAAGGGGGTAAGATTTGGTTCCTCCTTGTTTGTTTATATACCAAACAACTGACAAGTTGTCTTTCTGGATTGCAATTGTTCCTAATGAATGAGAGTGTTGGAATGCCCGCAATGCCAGAAGCACCATTCTCATCTCTAGGACACTGATATGCAAATGGGCCTCATGATCCTGCCACATGCCTTGGGCTGTCCTTCCCTGATAATGCCCCTCCACCCTATTTGGGAGGCATCCGTGGTCACTGTGTCTAGAGGGGATGGGAGAATGAAGGGACAACCTAAGGTCACTTGATCTGAGTGTAGCCACCAATGTAGGTCTCTCCTGCAAGATTCTGTTAGCATTATCTGATGCGACACCGGAAGTTCCGGCATTGACCATTGGGTGAATAGCACCCATTGTAAGATTCTCATGTGCATCTGAGCTGGGGGGAATACACTGATTGCTGCTGCCTTCGTACCCAATACTTTGAGAATTGTCCTTGCTTGAGTCTTTGTTTTTAAGAGGAGGCCTCAAACCTGTGCTCGAAGGGTCTGTATCCTGTCTGGTGGAAGTTTTACCATCATCATCATAGTGTCTAACTCTGCACCTATAAAAACGATATGTTGAGATGGCAATAAGGCAGATTTTTCATAGTTTATTATAATTCCTAAATGAGCACAGAGATTCAAAGGGGTGTCTCTTGCTTGTGAAAGTAGATGCTTGGTGGTGGCAGTTAGGAGCCAGTTGTCTAAATATGGAAACACTCAGAATCATGAATGCCTCAGGTGAGCAATAATCACTGTCATACATTTGGTGAACACTCTGGCGGCTGCAGTGAGACCAAAGGGCAGAGTTCAGAATTGGTAATGACTGGCTCCCAGCCAAAAACGCAGGTGACTCCTGGATGGCCTGTCCATTTTTATGTGGTAGTATGCATCCTGGAGGTCTATACAGCACATCCAATTGTCTTTTCCCAGAAAAGACAGTATCGACTGCAGTGTAACCATCCGGAACTTTGTCTTTTTTTACAGATTTGATCAGTCTGCTGAGATCCATTATGGATCTCCAGTCCCCTGTTTTCTTTGGAACTAAAAAGAACCTTGAGTAAGTCCCAGATCCTATCTGGTCTGTGAGGACCGGTTGGGTGACTCTTTTTTTCTAGAAACTTCTGAACTTCTATGGTTGCTTGTTTCCTGTGACTGGGTGAAACATCTGGAATCCTTTTCATTAGTCAGGGTGGCATGGAAAAGGGTATAGAATAACTTCTGGATATGATACTTTGTACCCACTTGTCTTTTGTTATTTTTAGCCAGGCGTCAGGGTACAAAGATTAGGAATCCCCAACTGCCTCCAGAGAGGGATAGACAGGCCTCCTTTCAGAAGGGCTGAATGGGCTTACCAAAGAAAGATTCTCGGTTGCCCTGGTTTTGTGGACCCCCTCTGCCTCATGTCCAGCATCTTCCATTATTACCTCCTCCTCTGCCCCTGGAGGAAGGTTCACCACGTGTGTCTTGAAAGGGTCTCTGGGATATTCAAAACCACATTTTCCCTCCCTTTTGACCCTTGGGATAGGGTCTAGAAGGTGTGGAAAAATGGGACTCCGATGGCAGAGAGAGTCTTTCCTTCCTGTTCACACCTGGTTAGGGTTTCTTTGACTTTAGGCTCAAACAGGGATGAGCCATTGAAGGGGGTGTTAATGAAGGATGATTTGAAGGGTTCTGCAAAGTTACACAAACGCATCCAGGAATGTCTCCTAAGGCCAATTCCTGAGCTTGCTAACCTACTCACTCCATCGGCTACATAAGAAATAAGCCTCATGGACGAGTTCACTGATGAATTAAGGGTAGAGAGTTGTGAGGCTACCTTGTCTGTTACCCCCTCAGCTACTGAAGCCTGGAGTGTGTCTCCAAGCTCCTTCAGGAGATCTCTCTGTAGCCTAGTGAAATGGGTAAGATAATTCAGTGACCTGAGTGCAAAAGTCACTGAAGAAAACATGCGCTTTCCATATCTGCCCATCGTGCACAAATCTTTGTTCGGAGTATGGACAGAGGTGGACGGCTCGGACAACTCCATTTTGGTGGCTGCCGCCACCACCATAGCATCTACCGGGACCCCATTCGTTAGAACATTTTTGTCTTCTGGAGAAGTGATACATTTATTTCGCCTCCTAGGGACAGGCTCCACTGTGTCTGGAGACTCCCATACCTTTCGACAAACCAGTTCCATGATTTCGTAGAAAGGTGGAGACACCCAAGTGGCGAAAGGGTGAGACCCAAAAGCCTTCAGGTAAACAGACCCTTCATCAGAATGGGTGATGGACTTCCAGCCGCCTCTCTGTTTAAGGATCTCCAAGACGTCTGCAAAGGAGGCATCTTCAGAGGGTGACTGCAGGAACCCTTCTGAGTCATCGAGGTCTGTGTCTGACATGACTGACTCCTGTGGGAAGTCCAAATGCTTCCTCTTGCATAATCTCTTCTGAGGGACCTCTTTAGAAGGGCATTCCAGAGAGGGTTCAGAAGCGAAGGGTTTGCCCATTGGGGCATCCTGAGGCTCTGGGTCTCCACATCTGAGTGGAACCGGTAATTGGGGGAGGAATGGCTGGACCTGAGAGTGTGACTGTCCCTGGGGACAGTGCTCTCCTCATGGCTTCGAAAGCTCCCCACTCATGATCCAAGGAAACCCCTGGATCAGAAGAACCAGAAGGTTCCCCCTTCCATGGGAGTCGACTCTGAAGCCAAGGTAGGAGCCGAACTCACCAGCACCAAAGCCTTGAGAAGTAAGGACGGATCCAAAGAAAACTCAGCCCAACTCCCCTCCCGCACCCGACCGGAGAATGTCGGCTCCTAGATCCCCCAGATGGTGCCGAGGTAGTCTAAGCGGTCAGGGCTGAAAATCCTGGAGCAGGTCTTGGCTCTGATGGTTCAGCACTATCAGTTCCATGCATTCTGAAACCACAACTCGGGATGGAGGAGGAATTGATGTTGTCGGGATAGGTGCAGTTGGTCCCGAAGCCTCCTGGGTCACTTCCGACAAAAGTTTTGCCAGCGCCGGTGTCTTCAGAAGTCTCTAAACCACACGATCCACAATGTAGTCAGAAAGTCTTCTAGAGGATTGAGAAGAGGGAGCTGGAGATCCTGTGGTCTGTAAAAAGGGAGACCTTAAAGTGGGAGATACCAGCTCCTCACTTGGAAAACCAACAACTCCGAAACTTGTGGAGCCAAGGTAGAAGGTGTCTCAGATCCGACAGATTTGGATATCAATGGAGACATTTTTGCTGAATTTTTTAATGGCTCTGACTGGTCTGAAGCAGCAGAAGATTATCTTTTTGATGTTTTTGTATGGTCCGATTTTAGGGTAGAAGTAGTTTTCCTTTGGAGAACTTTGACCCTGTTCCAAAGCCTCTGAAAAAGAAAATTTCACTAGTCTTCTCAAGATTAATTTGTTCTAACTCTCATTAAGAACTCTGGAACTAAAGGAGTGGCAAATGGAGCATGACTCCTGTAAGTGAACTGCCCTCACGCAGTAAACACATTCTATATGTCCATCGGTAATGGATATCTTTTAGTTATGTACTTACCATAACTTCGGATGTATGGGATCCATCTCGCCTACATTCATAACAGATGGGTTCGGAGCCGATCCATCGGCTCCGACTCGGCAACTAATACACTAGCACGAAGTCTCTCATTGGCTGGGCTACTCCCTATCCCAGGATGCACTACACCTGCTTCCCCAGATCTTGTTTGTTTGCTTTCATACATCCATGCAAACACAGAAAAACTAGTAGTCACTATAACCAACTAAAGTTCTTCAAGAAGAACGCCAAGAAAAAAGGGACTATAACTCCTCTAAATCCGAATGGAAGGGGGAAGGAGGGAGGGTACTTATGAAAGTAGGCGAGATGGATCCCATACATCCGAAGTTATGGTAAGTACATAACTAAAAGATGTAATGGGATCCTATCTCGCCTACATTCATAACAGATGGGACAGCGTCCCTAGCACCTACATCCCGGGTGGCTCATTGGAAAACACTCCTGAGAACTGTGGAACCAAAGGAAGCTCTGCCTCGAGAAACCACATCCAATTTGTAATGAGAAATGAACGTGTGCGGAGAAGACCAGGTTGCCGCAGCACAAATATCATCTATTGATAGTTTGGAGTGGAAAGCTACGGAAGTAGCCATTGCCCTGGTAGAATGAGCCTTGACTGGAAAGGGGAGCTCTTTGTTAGCCTGTGAATAAATAAAACTGATACAATCTTTAATCCATTTAGATATGGAGGTTTTTGTTACTGGTTGGCCCAATTTGTTCACTGCAAAGGAAACAAACAGTTGATTTGATTTCCGCGTGTGAGCGGTTCTATTCAAATAAAAACGCAGTTGTCTGTGTACGTCCAATTGATGCAAGGTATATTCTGCGTTATTAGAGAATTCTGGGAAAAAGACAGGAAGTTCTATAGTTTGTTGAATACAGAAAGAGGAGGCCACTTTTGGTATAAATGCAGGGTTTAATTTCAATGAAACTCTATGCTTGTGAAAAATTAAATAGGGAGGATCAGAACAAAGAGCTTGAAGTTCTGAAACTCGCCTGGCAGATGTTATGGCTACTAAAAAGGCCATTTTCCAAGACAGAAATTTTAAATCACAGGTAGCAGCTGGTTCGAAAGGACGGGCAGTTAGGGCAGCAAGAACCATATTCAAATCCCAAGGGGGAACAGGATGAGATAAAGGAGGCCTAAGGAGCCAAGCCCCTTTGAGGAAAGCCTTACAAAGTTTGTGAGACATCAATGAAGGTTCAAATGAAGCATGAAAATTAGAGATTGCCGCTAGCTGAACCTTAATAGTAGAAACTGAAGAGCCCGACTGAAAAAGGGAGGCCAGAAAATTCAGAACCTCCGATACTGGTGCAGTGAGAGGATCTATACCCCGTTCTTGAGCCCAGAAGGCAAACCTTTTCCATTTACTGGAATAAAGTTTGATAGTGGAAGGTTTATGAGAAGAAGACAGTATGTGGACTACGTCCGGCGATAGGGCATTATCTCGGACTAATGATGGAAGTGGAGTAACCATGCTGCCAACTTCAAGGACCTGAGAGACGGATGAAGTCGTCCTGACTGATGAGTCAACAGGTCTGGCACCGGATCCAGAAACCATGGACCTTCTATCGCATGCCTCTGTAGGAAAGGAAACCAAACTTGACGAGGCCAGTGCGGGGCAATCAAGATCATCTCACTCTCCATGTAAATGGCCTTCTGTATCACCCTCGGTAGAAGGGGGAACGGAGGGAAGGCGTAGAGAAGCCCGGGGGGCCAAATGTGGGTCAGAGCGTCCCTGGGAATCTGTCCCTGAGAAGGGAACAGTGTGAAGAACTCTTTGCATTTCGCGTTGTGAGGGCTGGCAAACAGGTCGCAGCAAGGAAGACCCCATCTGTCGAAGATTTTCGCAGTTATATCCTTGTTGAGGGACCACTCATGTGGTAAGAGAATGGTCCTGCTTAATCTGTCCGCAATCACATTGGACTTCCCCGGAATGTGCGTTGCCATTAGAAAGCGGTTGGTAGCTACCGCCCAGTGCCAAAGTCTCATGGCTTCTCTGCATAGTGGGTAAGACCTGGTTCCACCTTGCTTGTTTATGTACCACACCACTGACATGTTGTCGGATAGGATAGCAATCGGGCCCTGTGGGAGAGCGTGATGGAGAGCTTGGAGTACAAATAGTACCGCTCTCATCTCCAGGACATTGATATGCAAATGCGTTTCCTGGATCTGCCATGTGCCTTGGACCGACCTGTCCAGGTAATGACCCCCCCACCCTACCTGGGAGGCGTCCGTAGTCACAGTGGCAACGGGACGTTGAGGTATAAAGGGTCGTCCCTGGTCGAGATTCGATTGGAGAAGCCACCAATGTAGATCTCGACGGCAACTGTCCGTGATTATGATTAAGTGGTTCAAGGGAAGTTCCTGATAAGACCATTGAGCCGACAGTAGCCATTGTAAAATTCGCATGTGAAGTCTGGCCAAAGGAACTAAAAGTATGGTCGACGCCATCGAGCCTAAGAGCTGTAGGATCCGATGGGCCGGGGCTCTCGGTAGAGGAAGACAGGATTTGACTTGATCTTGTAGGACCTGAATTCTTGCTGCCGGTAAAAAGGCGCACATTCTTCTTGTGTCTAAGTCTGCGCCTATGAAAGTAATACGCTGAGATGGCAGTAGTACAGATTTTTGCAAATTGAACGTGATCCCTAAGAAACGGCCCAAGGTGAACGTGGCTCTGAGCGCCTGGAGTAGTAGATGCTCGGAGGTGGCAGTAAGGAGCCAGTCGTCTAGATATGGAAACACCTGGAATCCCAGACTTCTCAGGTGAGCAGTCACCACTGTCAGACACTTGGTGAACACCCTGGGGGCTGTGGTGAGACCAAAGGGCAGTGCTCGGAACTGGAAATGACTGACTCCGAGGCGGAAGCGTAAGTGTCTCCTGGACTCTTGAGCTATGGGAATGTGATAGTAAGCGTCCTGGAGATCTATGGAGCACATCCATGCATCTTTTTCCAGCAAAGGAAGAATAGATTGAAGAGTGACCATTCGGAATTTGGACTTCTTGACGAAACGATTCAATGAACTGAGGTCCAAAATGGGCCTGAAGTCCCGTCTTTTTTGGTACCAAAAATAACTTTGAGTAAGTTCCTGATTCGATCTGGTCGATGGGGACAGGCTGGATGGCTCTTTTTTCTAGCAGCTTTGAAACCTCTAATGCTGCCTGATCCCGCTGACTGGGTGGTACGTCCGGGATTTCCCTTAAAGAAAGGGGGGGTTTGTTGAAGGGGATGATATAACCTCCGGTAATAATGCGAAGCACCCACTGATCGCTTGTTATGGATTCCCAAGCTTGTGGGTGCGCCGCAAAACGACCCCCGACTGGCTCCGGAGTTGCACAGTCGGGCAACAACTCAGGGACGCTGGTTGTATGAAGAACCACGAAAGGAATTGCGGTCTCCAGAGTTACGAGGGCCTCTGCCACCTCTGGGGCGGCGTCTTCCAGAATTCCCCCCCCCCTGCCTCTGGAGGGGGAATCACTGGGTGGAGTAGGGAAAGACTTCTGAGATTTTCTAAACCACATTTTCCCTCCTCTCTGAGCCTTGGGGTAAGACCTAGAAGGAGCGGAAAATCGGGCCCCAACGGCAGTCAAAGTCTTGCCCTCCTGCTTGCACCGAGTTAGTGTGTCCTTCACCTTGGGTCCAAACAAAGATGACCCATCAAAGGGGGCGTCGGCGAAGGAAGACTTGAAGGCCTCCGTGAACGAACACAAGCGTAACCAGGCTTGCCTCCTGAGGGCAACGCCTGTTCCCGCTGCTCTACTCGCCCCTTCGGCCGCATATGAAATGAGCCTCATGGACGAGTTAACAATAGAAAGGAGGGTAGTCATCTGAGCGCCAACAGTCGGGGCCAGCGCCTCAGGTATGTTACCAACAAGAGAGTCATTTAGCTCTTTGAGAAGATCCCTTTGGAGCCTCGTAAAATGACATAAGTAGTTCAGCGACCGTAAGGCAAAGGCCGCTGAAGACAGGGTATGCTTCCCATACCTATCCATGCTCCTAGAATCCTTATTAGGAGGATGAACAGATGTCGAAGCCTCTGCCACGTCCTGCTGTGTGGCAGAAGCCACCACCAAAGCATCTACAGGCACACCCTTTGTGAGAAACTCCTTTTGGAGGGGGCTGACAAAAATTTATTGGGCCTCGCAGGCACCGGTTCCACAGAATCAGGGTGTTCCCACGCCCTTCGAGAAACCAAATCAAGGAGTTCATCGAAGGGCGGAGACACCCAGGAGGCAGAAGGCTGGGCCCCAAAGGCCTTGAGGAAAACTGACTCCTCAGCTGAAGGGGTTTTAGCTTGCCAGTCACCTCTCTGTCTCAGAATCTCCAAGATGTCTGAGAAGGAGATATCATCCGAAGACGATTTGGGAGACCCTTCTGCGTCATCGAGGTCAGTATCCGATGTAACAGACTCATCTTGGGAGTCTACGTGCTTCCTCTTACACAATTTCTTCCTTGGAGGTTCGTCCGAAGCCGATTCGGACGGACCACCAGGAAGAAGGGAACCGCCGATGGGGGTATCCTCAGGCCCTGGGGCCCCGCTGCCGGGGAGTTGCAATACAACAGAGGCACCAGTCTCCAAATCTAGGGACGGTGAGGTAGAATCTTGTTGAGCCGGCACAGACATGGCTAGCGCGCTCCTCATGGCCTCAAAGGCCGGACCTCCAGAATCCAAGGAGGTCACTGGTCTAGAGGCCACGATGGCACCAGGAATTCCAGCAGCCGATGCACCGAGAGGAAGACTAGGTACCGAAGCACCCAAACACAAGGTGTTCCCCTCGGCTCCGGCTGAAGAGGTCGCAGTGCCAAACCCTGAACCGGAGGACAGGGTAGGAAGCACAGTCGGCACCGAGAGGCCTATAAGGGGTCTCTGCTCTGACCGTATGGCTCCACTATGCTCCACCACTACCGGCTCCAACGGCTCCGAAGAGGTTGGAGGAGGAATCAAATGTGTTGGAGGGGGGATCGGCTCCGAAGCTAACTGAGCTGGAGCCGAGACCAATTTAGTAAACACTGGAGATTGAAAAAGCCTCTGTATAACCCTATCCAGGTCCGAATCTGAGAGTCTCGATGATTTAGAGGAGGTAGACAATCGAGAAGACTTTCCTCTCGGCTCCGAGAGAGAAGGGGACCGGCTCCGAAACGGCTCCAATGCTATCGGCGCCGACTCCACCACAGCATGGACCACCATCGGCGCCGAAGGAGCTTTCTTCGGAGCCGAGGGGGAAGAGTCTGAGCTGCACACCTCCACCGGCTCCGAAGCCATTGGCACCGATGGAGGTGATTCACCTCTCGATACTCCCACCTGCGGCTCCGAAGGCAATGGAGCCGAGGCAGGAGGCATCGAGGCAGACCCTTCGACCCTCGGCCCCGAAGTCAGTGGAGCCGAAGAGGAAGAGGAAGAGGTCAATTTTGGCTTTTTCGAAGTCGGTTCCGACGGGCTTGTCTTAGCCGATGATCTCTTCTTTTTGGAAGCAACAGGTGGATCTAAGGCTTCCTCGAAAGAAGGTTTGATAAGCCCTTTCAAAATTAATTTGTTCTTGCGTTCTTGAAGAACTCTAGAGGAGAACGCATGACAGACACTACAAGTCTCTTGAAGATGTTTTGGCCCCAAACAATAAACACAGACAGAATGACTGTCTGTAATGGACATTTTATAATTGCAGCGAGTGCATTTCTTGAAACCTGACTTTTGTTCTTTAGACATGATACAGCCACAACAAGAAAAACTGTATAAAAAGTTATAATTAAGCACCACACACAAAAAGCGCCAACTGACAAGCGCGAGACACACTGGCGCGAGTACTTTTGAAAGTTTACCTCACAACAAACAAACGCAAGTTAAACGGCCCAAAGCCCTCTAATTTAAACGGGCTTTGCCCGAAAAACAACTAACCAACAATTAAATAAAATCTAATGGTACACAAGGGTAGGGCAAAGGCCCTCTAACTTAAACGGGCCTTGCCCGACAGAATAAAATAAATCTTTCTAGAAAACACGCAACCACTCAAACAGAAAGAAGTAGTGAGAAATAGCTGTTAAAACAGCTGTTTGGTTAATACAGACAAAAAATTCCCTAGGTCAAAGACCAATAAGGTAAAAATAACCACTTAGCTCCAGCCAAGTCGAGACCACGTCCAGCTTGTTAAGCGGCAAACGAGATCTGGGGAAGCAGGTGTAGTGCATCCTGGGATAGGGAGTAGCCCAGCCAATGAGAGACTTCGTGCTAGTGTATTAGTTGCCGAGTCGGAGCCGATGGATCGGCTCCGAACCCATCTGTTATGAATGTAGGCGAGATAGGATCCCATTACATCTCCTGATTACACTTAGGGCATTTCTTAAACCCCGACTTAACCTCTTTAGTTTATTTAGACATATCCAGCAGTCAGATCTAATAGTTAAACAACAAATGAAAAAAGGTCCTCTAACTAAAAATGGGCTCAAAAGCTCTCTAAATTAAACGAGCTTGTTTAAGTACTAAGAAAACAACAATTCTTGGAAAATAAATAAATATATATATATATATATATATGTATATATATACATATATATATATATATATATATATATATATATATATATATATATATATATTTAACAACTGTAACACACCTCTTTTATATACTGTGAGGAAAAGGGGTCTAGGGGTCTAAATCTAAAAAAATACACAAGAAAAGAACAGCTCTCTAATTCCAACGGACTGGCAGCTCTCTAATCAAAATGAGTCAGCTAGATAGGAAAGGAATTGAAATTCACATGACGATAACACACCTCTAAAGTATTATAATAGCCAGATTCCAAAACAAGACTGCTTAAACCACTGACAATGCAGTTGCACACTCACACTCTGTAAATCAGCTAAATTGCTTACTATCAAGAAAGAGATAATACACATAAAAATATATCTCAAAACTTTTTCTAAGGTAAAGAATTTAAATACTAAGCTAACAGCTCCTAAGTAGTAAATAGGAAAAAAACGGGATAGGGGAACTATATAGGCCCAAATAAAACACAACCAATAAATTTAACAACACACACACTAACACAAGTGGAAAGCTATATGAATAAACGCATTTGACGAACAAGTAAACAGAGAATCAAGATATAACAATACTTTTTCCAAAAACTTAGTAAAAGTAGAGAAGGTTGACTTAGCCAGAGCTGGAGAATCACCCGATCTGTTTCAGTGGCAAACGAGATCTGGGGAAGGCACCAGAGAATCATGGGATAGGGAGTAAGCTATGAGCTGGTTGAAGACCTCGAGCTTTAGTAAATGGCCAAGTCAGAACTGAGGATCGGCTCTGAACCCATCAGTACAGAATGAAGGCAAGATATGACAACTTCACATCATCTATTACTGCACTTCAGCTCAAAGACAGTTTTACACTGGAAGGGTTCTTTTGCACCCTGATGGGAGAAGAGAGCCAAATTCATCCCATCCAAGGTGGGACCTACTGGTCAATAGCTTATTGTGTTTTTATCTGATTGGCCTGAGGTTTTAACTTTATAGACATCTTTCATCCTGTTTGTTTAAAATTTAAAAGACTTACATTTCTGTAAGAGTGTGCTCATTTATTCAGAGCTTCCTTGTGCCTGGCATTGACACCTGTGATTACAAGACTTGGATTGCTATTAAAATCATCTGGCCTACAAAGCTAATAGGTTCATAGGTTCATAGGTTCATACTAGGCTATCTGCCCGAGGGCATTTACAAGCCTAGCCCATAGTTTTGTGGCTTACGCCACCCCTTTAGTATGGGGAACTATACCCATTATTTTGCTGTGCCTCTGTTGAGCAGTGACACTGAGGTAATCCCTGGGGTATATCTGCGATCTCCCATCCATTGGTCAAGATTTCTCTTGAACAAGGCCAGCGAGGTGCTCTGCCTCACATATACCGGGATTTTATTCCACAGCATAGGGAGTCTTTGGGTGATGAATCTATCCCTCCAGCACGTCCTATTAATAGCCGTGTCGAGGTTTACGTCTCCCGCCCTTGTGGCTCTGACGGATCTAGATTTTTTGAGGTGAAGCATATTCATCAAATCTGGGTTTGACATGGCCTTGTATGTTAGGCAAAGGTCACCTCTGAGCAAGCGGTAAGCGACTGAATAGAGCTGGAGTTCTTTCAGTCGGGCAGCATAGGACAGATGTTTGAGACCCTTTATCCTTTGGTGAGATGTATATTTGTTTGTACTTGCTCAAATTGTTTCAGTGATATTTATCACTTCTGTGCTGCATTTATTTATTCGGTTGAATTATCACTATTTTTCAGCCTGCACTTGTGAAAGAAACTCCATCTGTTTGCTACTGGACTGCTCTTAGGATGTTTTATAATATTCTGATGTTTCCTAACCTCCTCTGATACTGCAAAAGCTGTTCTGAGTGAGTCTGCCAAAATATTTCTGAATTTTGCAAAGTTTTTGTGTGTTGTGAACATCTCTCTGGGTTAGTGAACTTATTTCTAAGGATTCTTGATATTGCAGGAATTCTTACTTCTGCTGCAAAGCATTTCTTACTGCACTTGAGCTCAAAGTCAGTTTATTTTACACTGGAAGGGTTCTTTTGCACTTTCGTAGGAGCAGAGAGCTAAATTCAACCCTTCCAAGGTGGGAACTACTGGTCGATACCTTATTGTGCTTTATCTGATTGTCTGGATGGTTTAACTTTATAAACATCTTTTCATCCTGCTTGTATAAAAGCCTTCTGTTTTTGTAAGAGAATGTTCATTTATTCAGAGTGTCCTTGTGCCTGGCTTGGATACCTGTGATTACAAGACTTGGATTGCTTCTAAAAATCCCCTGACCTACAGCGCTAATAGAACTATATTTGTACTTGTTCTAACTTCTTCTTTTGGCTTGCTAGGGGTCGCCACAGTGGATCACCTGTCTGCTCATGATTGGCAGTGGAGTTTTATGGTGTCGATTAGCCAGCCCAGCACCCAACCTTCCACAAAAGGCACACACATGCTGCAGGTAGGTTTAGCAGCCTTCCCATACATTAGCAAGGACTCATCGCAATTTTTGGAAAAGGTTGGTAAGACACGACTAGATGGAGATGTTATCATGGTTACTATTAATTTCGTCAGTCTCTTTACTGTAATACCCCATGAGGAAGGATTAGTTTGGCTGGAGACTCAACTATTAATACATATGTAGCATTAATGGAAGTGGTCCTACAAAACAATTACTTACACTTTGAAGGGCAGTACTACAAGCAAATGACAGGGGTGGCGATGGGGGCAGCTTGCGCCCCTGTCTTTCCAAATTATGTTATGTCCTTCTGGGAACAACAATATATTATGCAAGGTGAATATCAAGCCAACATCCTGCATTATACAAGGTTTTTGGATGACCTTTTCATTATTTGGAAGGGTAGTGAGTATGAATTGGGCCAATTTTACAAGTATATAAATGATACAGTGAGTTTTCTAAAATTTACACACAAGCACAGTAAGAGCATCATTTCATACTTAGACATACATTTATTCATTACTGATGAGAATAAGATGGAATCTGGAATTTACAGAAAACCAACTTTTTCAAATTCATATTCAGAATTCAATAGTGCACATCCCTATTTTCAAAAAAAGTCTATAGTAAAGGGACAGTTGGTACGGGCCGCCAGGATGGTGAGGTCGGATACCACCTTTTTGGATGAAATTAGATTTATTTTGAAAATGTTTAAAGCTAGAGGGTACCCTCAAGAATTGTTTGATGACCTTAGTAAGGAGATCATACATAAACGTCTTAATGGTACTTATAAGCCAATTTTGAATAAAGGTGATAGTGTTAGTAATGAGAATAATAATAATTTTTTGGAACCAAGTAACACGGCTAAATATTTCAATATTGGCTTCATAACAATCTTTAACCAAGATGCATGGAAAGTTGTTGATACAATTTTCAACAACTGGGATATACTACAATTTGATCCAAATGTGGGGCAAAAAGTTGGAAAGAGACCGAAAATAATATATAAAAAAGACAGGTCCTTTAAAAACATCATGGAAAGGAGTAAATTTAATAGTGGGAATGTTAGTAATAGAATTAAAGGTAACTTTAAATGGAATAGGTGTAGCTTTTGTTCACATATTTTGAAAACAGGAGATAGTTTTGTCCTTAATGGAAGAACCATAATGATTAATGGACACTATAACTGTAACACTCAAAACATTGTATATGTCGCAAAATACCTGGATGCTCCTATATTTTATATAGGCAAAACTAGTAGGTTTTTTAAAAAGAGGATAAGTGAGCATCTATTAGACATTCAGCATAGTAGGCAGACAAATGCACTAGCCAGGCATCTGAATAAATGTAGAGAGCATACCTTTAAATTTTTGGTCATCCAACACCTACAAAAAGACCCACAGGGTAAATGCCAGGATGTACATTTAGATGTTAGTGAATTAAGATAGCAGTTGAGACTTGACGCCACTATGTACCCAGGGATTAATGAAGCTATAAGTATATCCAGTATATTAAAGTTAAAAAATATTTTAGGTTAAAAAAGTATGGCTAAGTTATGAAGTACCTTCCATAAGCATACAATTTTTATACAGTTAATTAATGGTGGATGCATGTAGGTTGAAACTTGTTTTTAAATGTTTTTAAACATAATTCTTTCGGAAGCATTTTCTTTGATGTATTTATTCCTGATTGATTTTAATTTATCAATTATTCAGTTGTATAATTAATGTTTATTGTTCATTATATAAGGCTGGGCTGGGGTTTTAGGATTTTGTTCTGGAGAAATCCCTTGTAATTTTAGGGGAAGAAAGAGTTCAATGTGGAATTTTGTGAATAAAGCTGTTTGTTCCTTTAGCTGTTTGGCTTCCTTCACTGTGCTTTGGTTCTATAGTTTTTTGGTCCTCCATTCTGCAGATAAACCTCTCCCACCATTAGCATGGGTCCCTGGTGTAGGTTGGAGTAGGCTGGGTCCTCAACCCACTTATCACCATATTTTCACACCATTGAGTGGCTAGCCCTAGCACAGTGTGCAGTCTGTGATCCATGTTCTTCTATCTTGAGGATACTGTGCACAAGAGTAGATGCCCAAAGAAGCTGGTCTACACAAATCTTCCCCCTCTAGGCACCATCTAGAACCTCTGCTGCTGCTCACAACTCCGTTCTTAGATGAGTTTGAAATGGAAACACTCAGCATGCCCCCTCCCCCCGAGGTGGGAGAAACCACAAAGAGACACAGGGAGAACATGCAAACTCCAAACAGGCATTGGATCAAACCTTGTACCTTGTATATGGGAAGAAAAGACCTTAATTATGCCAGCTTGTCTCTCTCTCTCTCTCTCTCTTGCACTGATCTACAGAAACTTTTCAATATTAGTCTCAAAACAGGCTTTGTGCTGGATGAATGGTAGACAACAACAGTCATTTCTTTGAATAAAGGTGGGATTTCAATAGACTAGGTAATTATAGACCTATACACCTGCAAACTCTTACCTGTAAGGCTATGGAAAGCATATTTTATGGAATGAATAAATAAGGCTATGGGATCCTCGACCTAACCCAGTTCACATTCATCAAGGTCAAGTCCTGGCTACCTAACCTAGTTTGCTTCTTTGAAAAAGTTACTGAGGCAATGGATGAGGGGAAAACAGTGCACACCACTATCTCACGTGCATGTATTATAGTTAAACTCTCACAGCTAATGTTAATCCCTGTTGAAATAACTGGATAGCAAACTGGCTCACAATCAGAAGAAAGGAAGTTAGGGTGAGTGGCTCTATCGCTTCCCAAAGATCTGCCACTAGCAGTGTACACCAGGGTTATGTCCTTGGGGCATTCCTCTTTGACATTTGTCTCTTGGAGGTCAAAGCTAATGTTAATGGCTTGTGGCAGACCAAGTGTGCAGATTACTGCAAAGTAAGTGACATCATAAACTCCCCAGAGGACACCAAAATCCTCAAGGAGGACTTGTCCCAAGCAACTAGTTAGTGTCAAAACCCATGCACTAAAAACTAAATGCCAAGAAGTGTATAATCATATTCTTTGGCAAGCATGATTCCTCTTGTAACTATTAGATTGACAACACACCCACGAAAATTGATCCAAAGCTTAGAAATCTGGGAACCTGTGTTGACAACGAATTGTCCTTTGATCACCAAGTATCTACCTTTGTAAGGAAATCCTTTTTTGTTACACAGCTTACAGCAAAAGTTACTGCGTCCAGGTCTAGGCATGTAATTATTCCACTGTACCAGGAACTCATTCGGCTCAATACTGAGTACAATGTCTCTTTGGGAATATATGTGCCAAACTGGACCAACCGTAACACTTTCTGACTAAGAAAATCAAAAGCCTAAATAATAAAAGCAAAAAGACCATCTCAAAGCCTTGTCCTTTTTCTCAGTATCATACAGGCTCTCATATACAGCTTCAACAGATCCTATTTTGTCAGACCCACGACACATTCATAAGTCTTATGCTAACATATGAACATACTCAAGAGATTTCAATCTCTTTTGCCAAATAAATACAACACTGTTGGAGAGATAGGTACTTATCATAAAGAACAAGTAATTTCCGTGGTATCCCCGAAGTCTCAAAACAACCCACTAAAGTGTAGTGGGTCCAAAAACAAAACAGTGTAAAAAACTTCTCTGTGTGGAAGATTTTCAGTCCATATATTTCTAGTTAATCGCTGTATATTAATCAATTCAGACAATGGTAGTAGAAGTAGCAAACGTAAACTCGTCAAGTCAAAACAAAACAAAACAAAAAGTAATAATAGAAAATATATAATTGTACAGCATTACTAAGTATTCGAAAGTAATCCAAGCAAGGCAGGCAGTCTGTTTCCAGTTGAAAATCCTTTATTAAGTACACAGACAAGCGATCCAAGTAAAACAAAAATAGAGTAATAATTTCCTCACAAGCTTTCTAAATATATATATACTTTTTATTAGGCATGGGAGTGGTTTATTGTGCTGTAAAACAAAGTGTTATTGGTGCACATGTTAAATTCACATCCCTTCCCCCATCAGTGTGACATTCGAGCTGGTCCTGCCCTACTTAGTAGCTGTCATAATAATATATAACCCTTATGTACTTTAAATAAAATTATAAAATGATGTGGTACCTCTTATTTAAGTTCATAGGTTCATACTAGGCTATCTGCCCTAGGGCATTTATAAGCCTACCGAATACTGTAGTAAATGAAACCAAACCAATCCAACAAATAAAATATAAAAAGTCCTGGACACCACGTAGGTATAAAAATACTTTATAGTTTCCACGAAACACAAAGGATGAGCGCTTTCATCTAATGACTAGACTTCATCAGATAAAAGCACTGGTACAAATTACAACTTATATACACAAAATCTGGTTAAATTAATTACACTCAATTAATATTTAAAGAAACATGTTTAAAAACCTAATACTACCCTATGTGGATAAAGCTTGTGTTACTAAAAAGGACTTAGTCATATTTTTCTTATATGCATTTCTACACAATGGAGTATATTGTACAGTAACAAAGTAACAAAATAATTAATATTATAATCAAGTAGTCAATTTTATATATAAAAATATATGTACAGATGTGTATGTATATACTTTGTTTAAACATTTTCAGCTTTTTTGTACAATACAGGTTTAATACTGATATAATCATTTAAACCAGGTGGGGTGTTTGATTTACACCTAAGCTGCCATAACAATTCCTTGTGTAGCAAAAGATTTTTTATATCACCCCCTCCCTTAGGAAAATCCCTTTGAACTAAATCAATAATACCGAATGTAAATCTTGTAAATGTAGAAGGGCAGGTTACACTGTGTTTGTACAAAGCACTAGTTTCTTTATGGGACCTGATGTCATATAGGTGTTCATAAATACGGTCCTTAAATGCCCTTTCAGTTTTACCTATGTAATATGCACTACAAGAAGTGCATAAAGCCATGTAAACCAACATTTTAGACTTACAATTACCTTTAATAAATCTCACCACACTTTTCAAACTATTGTTTAGTGTAACACTTGCCTCACTGAATATGTATGCACAAACACTACATGCTCCACAAGAATAGTAGCCTTATACTGAATAAATTCCTTATTTCCTTTTTCAAAAGTCCTCTTAAAATTAATTCCCACCTTGTATGTAAAAATATTTTGCTCCCCCACTAACTGGTGTATCTCCTTATCAATTTTCATTAAATTCCAATTATTTTTGATAATATCTAAAAATGACTCTGAAAATGTATTGTACTGAATTATACATGCTGCATTATATTTATTCCTTTCCAACTTAACTGCTTGAGAGATCTGAAGCGGTTGACCTAATAAGGCTTTATATTTAATGCCCCATTTTTTTATAACTTCTTTTAGAATCTCAGTGACCATTTCTGAAGGATATTCTCTCTCAATGAAACATTTACCTAGGAAAGTCATTTCCCCTTTCTAAATCACAAAAATCAGAAGTCATCCTAGCTATCCTGACTGCTTGGCCTTTAATCAAGCTTTTCTTTTGTGCTAACGGGTGATGACTACTATAGTGCAAAAAGCTGTTGCACCAAGTAGGCTTCCTATAAATGTTTGATTTAAAACCTGTAGAGGTCTTTGAAATAGTAACATCTAAATAATTAATGCTGTATTCGTGGTATGAGTGTGTAAAAGAGAAAAAAATGTGTACATGAGTTTATATATTCCATAAAAAGATTCAGTTCTTGCTTAGATCCACCCCATAACACAAAAATGTCATCCAGAAATCTCAAATACAGTTTGATGTGGCTATAAAAAATGGAGGGAAAGACATACTTGTTTTCCCATTCTAATAATACAATATTAGCGTAAGTGGGAACACAGGCGGCTCCCATAGCAATACCGCTAATCTGTTGATAAAACTCTCCTTGGAAATGAATGTAGTTTGAATCCAATATTATCTCTACAAGTTCTAACACCAAAAGAATACTGTCCCTAGATAAGGTGGAATGTTTAAAAATACAATCACTAAAGTATTAAAATCCTTCTGTTCTAGGAATACAAGTAAACAGATCCTTCACGTCGATAGTAAGAAAGATACAATCCGTACTCCACAGATCTTGGGTCATTTTACTCAAAAATTCCCATGAATCCTTGATTAAATTGGGAGTTTGATTAATAATCTCCTTAGTGTGTTTATCTACATATACAGCCAACGGATGTGTTTTAGAATTCCTTGCAGATACTATCGGTCTAAAAGGGGGTGCTTGTAAAGATTTATGCACCTTAGGTACTCCAAAAATGTTAGGAATATTTGGATGCAGTTGTTTTAAGAAATTGTATGTCTTGGAATCTATTCTATTTTCTAGTAGATATTCTTCAAGTAGTGAATCTATTCTGCTATAAGTTATGTGTATCTGATTAATGGAGACAGGGGTATATGTAACACTATCTAATAAAATATTAGTGATAACGTTATTATAATCTTCTACGTTATAAATAATAACCCCTCCTCCTTTGTCTGGTTTCATAATTTGCAGAGTGGATTGTGTCTGCAGTTGGTGTAACAAACTATTTTCTTCCTTAGTTAGATTAGAATGTACTCTCTGCCATCCGTTTTTAACATAATTTGCATATATTTCCTCAGTAACAACTTTTTCAAACAACAACAAGGTGGAATGTAATGGGGGGTTGAATGTACTATGTCTCACCAAAATATCTTCCCCCTTGTAGTTGTTAGTGATAATGTCTTTACCCATATTAAATGTGATATTCAGATTTAGTTTTCTTAAATATAATTTCAAATCCACTAACATATTGGCTATATCACCATACTGAGTTTTAACAAATTTGAATCCCTTAGAAAATAAATTAAAATGTAATTTAGTCAAGTTGTAGCTAGTGTAGTTGAAAATTTTAAACCCTTTATATTCATAAAGTATACCGTGATGGTCATCTGTTTGAACTATCTCATCTTCTTCCCTACTTTTTTCCATCCATAATTTGTGTCTAAATGTCCTGGATGTCCTGGATCTGGTGGAAAGGTACTCCTGCTCGCAATCCTTTCTGACCTCCTGGGAAGAAAAAAAAAAATGACCCTCTTCACCACCAAAAGAGTCAAGTTCATCCAGTGGTCTATGTCTAATGTTTTCTTCAACTTCATGATAATCATTATCTGTGGACTTATCAGAGACCAAATTAGTTTCCCGATATCCACCTTTATCATTACCTTTTTGTACATAGCCTTGTATTCTATTACTTCTTTTGAAAGGACCTACACAAACTTTTCCCATTTCATACTGTTTTTTTATCTCTGTAAAATTTCTTTTGTTTTGTGAGATAAATATCTTGTATTTTTTTCTCAATTTTTATCAAAATATTTTCATATAACCTCTGATATTCAGAAAATAATAAATCATTTACTATGTCGACATTTAGTTTGCTTGTTTCTGCAGTCAAAGTCTGTAAAAGTGCTTCATTACATTTAATCATACATTCAATAAGACCCAAACCACAGGTATCAAAAAAACTATGAAACATTTTAGTGTTTGCTTCTGTATAGTTAATACCAAAAGGATATTTGAACAGCCTCAGTCCCTGTGGTACAATTTTATGTACCAAACAACTTTTCAAATAACTATTATCAGTTTGCGTACGTTTCAGTTTAAACAGCTTTTTTTCAAAGAGAAAAATCATTTCTTTAAGCGTAAGTGTAATTGCATGATCATTGCCATTAAATTCATCACATTTAGTAAACACATCCATATCTAAATTAAACTGATAAGTTTTTTCTAAAATGTCCTTAAAACAAGTCCCCTGGCCAAACCCTGAGTTTTTGTGCAAATACTGTCCATCGCTATCACAGTTATGCGCACCTAGACAGCCATCCTGCTGTCTAAGTTCAAATTCAGTACCTCTAGATTGAGTACGTCCAGCGGTGGCTGTTCTATCTATATTGGTTCGTTGTCGAGTTTCAAACAAATAAAACCCATTTTGTGTATATAAGTTGTAATTTGTACCAGTGCTTTTATCTGATGAAGTCTAGTCATTAGACGAAAGCGCTCATCCTTTGTGTTTCGTGGAAACTATAAAGTATTTTTATACCTACGTGGTGTCCAGGACTTTTTATATTTCATTTATAAGCCTAGGCAGAGTGTGTTTGGCTTTCGCCACCCATTTTAAATTAATTTTGCTATGCCCTTTTTCGAAGTTAGTATACTGTGCCTCTGTCTAACAGTGACACAGAAGTGGTACCCGGGGTAAACCTACGATCTCCCACCCACTCATCAAGATTCCTCTTGAAGAGAGTCAATGAGGGACTCTGCCTAACCTGGACTGGGATTTTATTCCAGAGTGAAGGGAGCCTCTGGGTTATGAATCTGTCCCTCCAGCATGTCCTATTTATTTCAGTGCTGAGGTTCAAGTCTCTCGAGCGCATAGCTCGATGGGATTTGGATTTTCTGAGGTGCAGCATGTCCATTAATTCCGGGTTGGACATGGTTTTATACGTCAGGCACAGATCGCCTCTGAGCAGGCCGTATGCCACTGAGTAGAGCTGGAGTTTCTTTAACCGGGCAGCATATGGCATCTGTTTGAGCCCTTTGATCCTCTTGGTGAGGTACTTTTGGGGTCTTTCCAGTTGCAGCAGGTGTCTGGTGATGTACATCCCAAAAGGGGCATTGTACTCAATTATGGGCCTGATGAGAGATGAGTAAAGAGGCACGATGACCTCCCCTGATCTAGATGTGAATCCCTTCATGATTAGGTGGGCTATATAAAATGTTTTTCTAACCACTTTGGCCACATGGTTGTCAAATGAGAGATTGCTATCAACTTGGGTCCCCAGGTCCCTAATTACTTCTTCTGTACTTAATGGATTACCACCTATGTGGTAATTTGTGGGCACTTTGTTTTTGCCAAAGGGGATGACTATACTCTTTTTGGTGTTTAGCTTGAGGCCATGGCTCTGGCACCAGTTATCTGTTTCTATGAGGCCCTTTTGGAGGATGCTTGTGTTGGCTGGAGAGTCGATTATGGCGCCCAGTTTGCAGTCATCTGCGAACTTCGTCAGCCACAGTCCTTCCATGTTGGCCTGTACCTCCGAGAAATATATACCGAACAAGAGAGGTCCCAGGACTGAACCTTGTGGGACGCCACTTGTAACTGGTTTGGAGTCTGACATGGCTCCAGCAATTCTAACCATGTGGGTTCTGTCCTTGAGCCAGTTTGCAACCCATCTAGTGACATAGGGGTTTATATTTAACCTGGTGAGCTTATCTATAATGCCCGAGTGGGGTATTGTATCGAAGGCTTTTGCGAGGTCCATGTAGGCTGTGTGGACCACCTTCCCCTCGTCAATGGCCTTGGTGACTGTTTCAAAGAAATCAACCAGGTTTAAGAGGCAGGATCTGCCCTTAAGAAAGCCGAACTGGGTAGGATCCAGTGTCTGTAGGTCCCCAATATCTTTATTTATGAGGTCCATGATGATCCTTTCCATAGCTTTGCAGACCAAGCTAGTCAGGCTTATGGGGCGATAGTTTCCAGGATCCGTTGAGGCACCACCTTTGTGGAGAGGGACCACTGTTGCTGTATGCCACTCTTTGGGTACATATCCTGTAGTAAGGCTGAGATTGAACAGTAGTTTTATGTTTGGGTTTAGCTCTTCTTGGAGTTCATGTAGGACACAGCCCGGGACACCGCCTGGTCCCATTGATGCTGTATTTTTTGCTTTGGAGTGGGCAGCTCTTACCTGAGCATCTGAGATGTCAGGGGGGCTGCACTCTACTGGGACAGATATTTGCCCTTTTGGTGGGGGGGGGGGTAGAAGTTTGCGCTGAACCTGTCAGCTAGGATGTTGGCAATGTCTGTGGGTTCGGTGTATTTTTTGTCATTTTGGACTAATTCTGAGCATATCTGGGAATTCCCACCCAGGTTCCTAGCATAACTAAAGAAAGCCTTGTGATTATCCTTAGTGTCCTGTGCAATTTTTCTCTCGAAGCTGGCCTTAGACGATTTTATGAGTGCCCGTAGTTTTTTGCTAGTACTGATCAGAGATGCCTTCCCTTTTTGGGATTTTGCTCTATCATGTAGTAGCTTTCTCCTTCTATTGTATAGTTTGTTTATGGCTGGGGTCCACCAGACAGGACGTCTGCCTTTGGAGGGCTGGGTCTTGGTTTTATTTGGGATTGCATGATCCATGCATTCCTGAAGGTGCTCATAGAATGCGTTTATAAAGGATTCTGCGGTCTGGGCTGTATTTTCCACAGGCCTGGGGGCTTTGAAGGATTCCACCACGGTTTTGAGGAGTGTGAAATTTGCTTTAGAGAAGTTTTTCACTTTAGTTTTCAGGGCAGGGGGTGGAGTCGGGTTGTGAATATCCAGTGAGATTAGTTTATGGTCTGATCTTACCAGTGAGGGATACACTTCTGGTCTGGAGCATAGAGTCCTCATGTTGGTGATGATCAGGTCCAGTATGTTTTCCCCTCTTGTGGGAGTGGTAACAAGTTGTTCCATAGCATTTGAGTTTATAAATTCTAGGAACCTTTGGGCTAGGGTGTTGGAGCTAGAGTAATGCTCCCAGTCTATGTTTGGGTAGTTGAAGTCGCCCAATATAATGGTGTTTGGAGAGACCTTCATATTTTCCAGTGTTCTCAGGAAGGCCGAGTGGGGTTCCTGGGTTTGGGAGGGTGGTCTGTAGCAGGCAATAAACTGGAAGGCAGTTTTACCCACTGTTAGTTGCACATGGATAGTCTATGATGCTTCGTGCTGTGCCACCAAACTGAAGGTGTGGGTATCTTTGACGAATATTGATACTCCCCCTCCTTTTGTGGTTCGGTCCAAGTTTTGGGGATGAAAAGCATGGTATGAGGTATAACCTGGTAGTGCTGGGGTGCTCTCGGGAGCCTTGAACCAGGTTTCTGTTACTGCACAGATATCGATGTTCTCCATGCTAAGGAGAGTTTCGAGTGCATGCATCTTGAGGTTTAGACTTCTGGCGTTGAGTAGCATTACTCTTAGTTTCTTATCCCTTGTGATACCTATGGAGGTGGGTTTGTCTTTTGAGCCTTGCTTAAAAAAGGCACTATGGGGGTAGCAAGAGCCTTTGCCAATATCTGAAAGCCCAGGGGTGACAGGTGCAAGCCATCCCTAGCGAAGTATCGTGGCTTGTTGAGCATGTCATCCCAGGCTGAGAGGCATTGGATCCCCTTTGAATGACACCAATACTTAAGCCAATTGTTGAAATTGATCATCTTGTCTTCATATTGTGGCATCATTCTTGGTGAGGGTAAGATGCTACTCAAGGTCAGGGTCATACCAGCCTGGGCTACATGCTCAGAGAGCTCCTCTATGTCTCTTTTCATGTAGTCCAGGGAGGTACATCTCAGGTCATTCACACCAGCATGGACAATGACTGAGTCATATTTGTACTTGCCTTGGAGTGACCTGAGTGCTTGTGTCATGTGGCGGATCCTAGCGCCTGACAGGCAGCTCACCGTGACCTTCTCCTTGTTCAGCCTGGTGAGCGGGACGTCAGTGTGCCTGACGATAGAGTCACCTATTACAAGTGTATCAGGTGTGTTGTTTAGCCTTAAGGGTTGTGACTGTTCGGCACACTGGCTTTGTGAGCTATGTGTTGCACGTGTTTTGTTTTAGGGTAGCAGTTGCTTGGGTGTCTGCTTTGGAGGTCTCTGCTGCTTAGGCAGATTTTTATTTAGAGCCTCTGAGTATGTTTTTGTGTGTTTATGTGTTTGGTTTGCTGTCGTGGTAGGTCTATGTGAGACTGGAATTGTAGTGAGTGTGGTTTCCTTCTCCTCCTGACAGGTTTCGCCAGTACTGAGTTGAGAGAGCTTTGCCTCCAGTGTGGCTATATGGTTGCATCTCTCACATGTGTTGGAATTTGTTGGGAGGAGGAGAGGGTTGTCTGTGTACATGAGGCAGTTGTAACATTGCCTCAAATTTCCCAGATTCACCAGCTGGACCGGAGAGGAGATTGACAACTGACCTTTGGACATGCTAGAATAGTATTGGGAATTCCTTTATAATTGAAAAAAAGGGGCCAATGGGGAACACGGTACTTAAGGGGAGTTTGTGAGGGTGTAGCGCTTTTAATTTTTTAGTGCTGACTTATATAATTGCTTTAGTGAGCAAGTGCCAGGTATCTTAAATGCAATGTGTTACAGGTAACTTAAATGCAAAAACAACAAACAGTAACTTTCTTTCAAGTGAAACAAGGAAATAAGTACAGTAAGCAATGCAGATATCACTAGGGATCCACAGAAGCGCTGAAAAGCCGCATTTTAGGTGGAATTAGCATTTCAGGGAAATAACAAGCAAACAAACAACAAGCATACAAACAAAGCTAGATTCAGCAGGCCTGGATCTAGTCTATGCTACAGCAAACAAGGTGTACCAATTTCAGTAAGAAACAGTTCGAATATGCAGGCACTATAAGCCTTTAACCAGAAATTCCCAGCTCAGAAGGCCAGAGTCCAGCCTCTCCTCCCACAAGAGTGCAGACCACGAACCTTCTTAATGTAAAATAACTGGCCTGAAGCCCAAGTGCTTAAACCAGAACTAATACACTTTTAGAATAACAGACACTGAGCCCTCAATCAGCAGTTCCCAACTTAGAAATATGTAAGCTACCTGTCCTGCCACCACAGTGCAGGCCACAAACCTTCCTAATGTAAAACAACTGGTCTGAAGCCCAAGTGCTTAATCCAAAAGACTTAGAATGATAGCTACACTTTAATCAAGTTACTACCAAGCAGTAATAAATACAACTGAATACTTTAAAGAATGCCTGGATTAGTGCTCAAGTTATACAAACAAAGCTAGATTCAGCAGGCCTGGATCTAGTCTATGCTACAGCAAACAAGGTGTACCAATTTCAGTAAGAAGCAGTATAAAATATGCAGGCACTATAAGCCTTTAACCAGAAATTCCCAGCTCAGAAGGGCAGAGTCCAGCCTCTCCTCCCACAAGAGTGCAGACCACGAACCCTTTTAATGTAAAATAACTGGCCTGAAGCCCAAGTGCTTAAACCAGAATTAATACACTTTTAGAGTGACAGACACTGAGCCCTCAATCAGCAGTTCCCAACTTAGACGGATGTAAGCTACCTGTTCTGCCACTACAGTGCAGACCACAAACCTTCTTAATGTAAAACAACTGGTCTGAAGCCCAAGTGCTTAAACTAAAAGGCTTAGAATGAGTTACACCAAGCAGTAATAAATACAATTGAGTACTTTTAAGATGACGCAAAGGCAAAATAAAGTAGGAAGAAACACAAATACAGTAAAAGCAGATACATTTTTTTTTTGAGTGAGCAAATGAGATGGGCCCGGGAGTTACAGGACAGAAACAAGTGCAAATGCAGGCCTTCAAATCAAAAAGTTGAGAGAGATGGAAGACCGCCCAAACGGCCAATAACAGAAATTCTGGGCCAGAACCACTCCTTATGTGGTAGACAGGTTACCTAGTGCTTACCACTCCCACTGATAAGCTAGAAGGCTTCCCTCCAACACAGAAAGGCTTGGGGGGCTCAGAAGCTTACAAATAGTCCTAGATACAGCAAATCTGTTTTTCAGAAAAGTAGCAAAAACAGTAGTAAAAACAATTCACATGCAGTGCAAGCTGGCACCCTTGAGTATGTAGCAATATTAGTCCACACACAGTTTGAAAAAATGTAATTAAATTAAAAAGGACTAAAAGCAAGTGCAGAAAGGGTTTATTAGGTAGAATGCGGTAAAGAGATGGGACAGGGGGAGTGTCCTAGATCAAATCTACAGTGGGGAGGGCACTGCAAAAGCCACCAAATTTAAACTACAACCAAGAACAGGGAGGGGAGGTGAGGAAGACAGTTTCAACAGAGATGTGAGGAATCATAGTGCAAATTATAAAACCAGAAAAATATATACTGATCTCTGTATATTTGCAGAACAGTAAGACAACAGATATCTAAGCAACAATTTAGCTCTATAATACAGAATAATACAGAAAAATATACTCAGCTCTATATATTTGCAGATAGTCTTGTAAGGCTGTCTCTCAACACACAGGTTCCACTTTAAATGCAGACTGCTGCTATTAACAGGTCAAATTAAGGGAACCTAACACAAGCTATAGAAACCAAAATGGGGGTGGGGGGTGGGGAAGACAGTTTCAACAGAGATGTGAGGAATCAGAGTGCAAATTATAAAACCAAAAAAATATATACTGATCTCTGTATACTTGCAGAACAGTAAGACAACAAGTATCTAAGCAACAATTTAGCTCTATAATACAGAATAATACAGAACATATACTCAGCTCTATATATTTGCAGATAGTCTTGTAAGGCTGTCTCTCAACACACAGGTTCCACTTTAAATGCAGACTGCTGCTATTAACAGGTCAAATTAAGGGAACCTAACACAAGCTATAGAAACCAAAATGAGGGGGGGGGACAGTTTCAACAGAGATGTGAGGAATCAGAGTACAAATTATAAAACCAAAAAAATATATACTGATCTCTGTATATTTGCAGAACAGTAAGACAACAGATATCTAAGCAACAATTTAGCTGTATAATACAGAAAAATATACTCAGCTTTATATATTTGCAGATAGTCTTGTAAGGCTGTCTCTCAACACACAGGTTCCACTTTAAATGCAGACTGCTGCTATTAACAGGTCAAATTAAGGGAACCTAACACAAGCTATAGAAACCAAAATGAGGGGGGGGGAGACAGTTTCAACAGAGATGTGAGGAATCAGAGTACAAATTATAAAACCAAAAAAATATATACTGATCTCTGTATATTTGCAGAAGAGTAAGACAACAGATATCTAAGCAACAATTTAGCTGTATAATACAGAAAAATATACTCAGCTTTATATATTTGCAGATAGTCTTGTAAGGCTGTCTCTCAACACACAGGTTCCACTTTAAATGCAGACTGCTGCTATTAACAGGTCAAATTAAGGGAACCTAACACAAGCTATAGAAACCAAAATGAGGGGGGTGGGGTGGGGAAGACAGTTTCAACAGAGATGTGAGGAATCAGAGTGCAAATTATAAAACCAGAAAAATATATACTGATCTCTGTATATTTGCAGAACAGTAAGACAACAGATATCTAAGCAACAATTTAGCTCTATAATACAGAATAATACAGAAAAATATACTCAGCTCTATATATTTGCAGATAGTCTTGTAAGGCTGTCTCATTTAGCCAAATTATTAAGTAGATTATTAAGTCTGTGATTTTATCCAAGACAATATACTACATGGCTGGAAATATATCAACCTTAGTTCATTTGGCAATCAAAATATATATATAAATATATACATATACATTTTGCATGTAAAAATCAATCTCTATTTTCATAACCTATTGTTAACAAAGATCTCTTTCGTCCTTCTAGACTTCTTCAGGTCTGTGTACAAGAACCCTAAAAACCTATATAATTGTATAATTAGTTAGTATTGTTATTACACATCATTTTGAATAAAGTGGAAAAAAGAACCAGAAAAAAATAAAAATAAGAAAAATGTATGTATGATGATGGAAACAAAATATACACTTAAATTTCAACTGATTTAAAATGTTAAAATGGTATTTAAAATCAATTTGTAGAATAAAATAAAATAAAATACAATTAGTCATGTAAACAATGTGGCAATTTTCTAAGTTCCAGTGCACTTTTAGTTGAACAGTAGTAGTTTAGTCCAGGCTTCCTAAAAGAGTTCAGCTTTAATTGACACATGAGTTCATGTTTCTCCAGAATATTCGGGATGTCTCCTTCAAGATCACCCATGTCTATGCGATCCAGGATCTGGAACTTAAAACCTGTGTGTCTTTTATGAAGAGAAAGGTGTTTGGCTAGTGCATTATGTTTACATCCAGAGCGGATTTCTGACAGATGGCATGAAATTCTATGCTTGAGTTTATTTACAGTCTTGCCCACATAGAATGCATCACATTCATTGCACTGTGCCCTGTAAATTACTTTTTTAGTGTTACAGTCACCCCCTGCACTAGTTTTAATGATCTTTAAATAAGAGCAATAAAAACTATCACCTTGCTGTATAAATATAGAAAATGTACAATTAGTTTCACATATTTTAGTGCTTTTCTCACATGGTCTAGGTTTAAATTCAACGAAAATTCTAATGTTCCTGGCCTTCGTATAAACAAATGATGGGGCTTTACCCAAGATGTTAATCAGAAAAGGGTTTCCTGTGACAATGTCCCAGTTTTCTTCAATAATATTTTTGATACTGTGATAATCCAAAATGTATGTCAGGATGCAGCTATTTTTGCATTTGTTATTCTTTGTGGAATTACTTAACATTTTTCTACTGGGGAGGTTGAGTGAAGGTGCTTCAGTCCTTTTCAGTTCTATAATGGATTCCAGGATGTTTTTTAACATCTGACTTTCATAGCCTCTCACTAGAAAATCATTCTCTAAGTTGTTTAGGTTTCTCAAAAATGGTTCCATCTCTGGTAATTTGAGCTAATCTATAGTCTTAGGACTTCACTACATTATACTTGTTTTTGGTAGGATATAGACTTTTACTGTGGAGTAATAAGTTAACCCTTGTTGGTTTTCTGAATAGATCAGTGGTGATTTTATTATTGTTGGTGTCCTTGGAAATCTGCATATCTAAGAAAGTGGTTGAAGTACAGCTATGGGAAGAGGTAAACTTCAGGAAGGGGGTTGTTTGATTGAGGTAAGTGATAAAATCTCCAAGCTGCAAGTTGTCACCTTCCCACACAATAAAGACATCATCAATAAAACGTAAATAGCATGTGATATGCTGCATGTAATCTGTGTTGTTTAACACAAAGTCCTCCTCCCATTTGCCCAGGGCTATGTTAGCTATGCTGGGAGCCATGGCAGCCCCCATTGCTATACCAGTTTTTTGTTTGCAGTGTTTGCCATTGAAAGTAAAGAAATTGAAGCCCAGTACAAGATTAATGAGCTTGCTTAACTTTTGCAGTTGTGCCTGTGTACCCTGATTATGTTTCTTAAAAGACTCCACAGCTACTGTTATACAGTAATTGTGAGGGAGCACTGTGTACAAGGATTCCACATCAGTAGTTACCAAAATACTGTCAGCTTCCACTGTAATGTTTTTTATTTTCTTCAAAAAATCAATTGAATCTCTTATGTATGACTTATTCTTTTCTGTTAGAGGTTTCAGCAAGTAGACCATGTGAGAAAAGCACTAATAGATGTGAACCTAATTGTACATTTTGTATATTTATACAGCAAGGTGATAGTTTTTATTGCCCTTATTTAAAGAAGATCATTAAAACCAGTACAGGCAGGGTGGAAAGGGTGGAGAAGAGTGTCAGGAGTGATTTGTGACAGACGGGTACCAATAAGAGTGAAAGGGAAGGTCTACAAGCGGGTAGTGAGACCAGCTATGTTATATGGGTTGGAGACGGTAGCATTGACGAAAAGGCAGGCATCAGAGATGGATGTGGCAGAGTTAAAGATGTTAATATTTGCACTGGGTGTGACTAGGATGGACAGGATTAGGAATCAGTATATTAGAGGGTCAGCTCAGGTTGGACAGTTTGGAGACAAAGCAAGAGAGGCGAGATTGCGTTGGTTTGGACATGTGCCGAGGAGGGATGCTGGGTATATTGGGAAAAGGATGCTAAGGATGGAGCTGCCAGGTAAGAGGAAAAGAGGAAGGCCTAAGATAAGGTTTATGGATGTGGTGAGAGAGGACATGCAGGCAGTTGGTGTGAAAGAGCATGATGCAGAGGACAGGAAGAAATGGAAACAGATGATTCGCTGTGGCGACCCCTAACGGGAACAGCCGAAAGAAGATGATGATGATTAAAACCAGTGCAGGGGGTGACTGTAACACTAAAAAAGTAATTTACAGGGCACAGTGCAATGAATGTGATGCATTCTATGTGGGCAAGACTGTAAATAAACTCAAGCGTAGGATTTCATGTCATCTGTCAGAAATCCGCTCTGGATGTAAAAATAATACACTAGCCAAACACCTTTCTCTTCATAAAAGACACAGGTTTTAAGTTCTAGATCCTGGATCGCATAGACATGGGTGACCTTGAAGGAGACATCCCGAATATTCTGGAGAAACATGAACTCATGTGGCAATTAAAGCTGAACTCTTTTAGGAAGCCTAGACTAAACTACTACTGTTCAATTAAAACTGCACTGGAACTTAGAAAATTGCCACATTGTTTACATGACTAATTGTATTTTATTTTATTATACAAATTGGTTTTAAATACCATTTTAAATCAGTTGAAATTTAAGTGTATATTTTGTTTCCATCATCATACATACATTTTTCTTATTTTTATTTTTTTCTGGTTCTTTTTTCCACTTTATTCAAAATGATGTGTAATAACAATACTAACTAATTATACAATTATATAGGTTTTAGGGTTCTTGTACACACACCTGAAGAAGTCTATAAGGACAAAAGCGATCTTTATTAACAATAGGTTATGAAAATAGAAATTGATTTTTACATGCAAAATGTATATGTATATATTTATATATATATTTTGATTGCCAAATGAATTAAGGTTGATATATTTCCAGACATGTAGTATATTGCCTTTGATAAAATCACAGACTTAATAATCTACTTAATAATTTGGTTAAATAAGAGGTACCACATCATTATATAATTTTATTTAAAGTACATAAGGGATATATATTATTATGACAGCTATTAAGTAGGGCAGGACCAGCTCGAATGTCACACTGATGAGGGAAGGGATGTGAATTTAACATGTGTACCAATAACACTTTGTTTTACAGCACAATAAACCACTCCCATGCCTGATAAAAAGTAGATATATATATATATATATATATATATATTTAGAAAGCTTGTGAGGAAATTATTACTCTATTTTTGTTTTACTTGGATCGCTTGTCTGTGTACTTAATAAAGGATTTTTGACTGGAAACAGACGCCTGCCTTGCTTGGATTACTTTCGAAGACAGTAATGCTGTACAATTATATATTTTCTATTATTACTTTTTGTTTTGTTTTGTTTTGACTTAAGACGAGTTTATGTTCGCTACTTCTACTACTATTGTCTGATCTGATTAATATACAGTGATTAACTAGAAATGTATGGACTGAAAATCTTCCACACAGAGACGTTTCTTACACTGTTTTGTACTTATCATAAAGAATACAACTTCTACGGAATGGTCTTCCACTCCACATAAAGTAAAATATTCATCTTACTAAATTCAAGGTGGGCAATCGCAAATTCAACCCTTGATTAGCATCCCTTTTCCTCATGGACAGGGTAAATGTAAATGTCCCAACATATACTTGTTCAGACCACGCTGGGGTACTCAGTAAAATAAAAGGGCTAGAACCTACCATGGGAATTTAAGGCTAGGCTTCTTAACAACATCACAGATTAACAGCCTAGTAAGTAACTGTGAGCCTATGAACTTAAGTCAGCAGATAAATGTGACTTATGGGAAGGTATTACAAGCCACTTTTATGAATGTTAACATATTAACAGCTCACTGACAGAAGGCATGCATAATCAGCTAGTAGATTGGGGCTAAAGTTCAAGTTAAGAAAGGCAAACATCATGGTAAGCAATACCACAACCAGTTTAGCTTTTGTAATCACTAGTGTTCTACTAAATCTAGAGAGCAGTAGCAGTGGGGATTATTGTATAATTCAAGAAGAGTAATACAGACCGCACTCAAAATAGGAAAACGTATATTTGTAAATGTCTGACTTCAAGAGACAGAAAAGAAAATGTGCAATACAGCAGGCAGCATTGATTTCATTCACTGATTTGTACTGTAGCTAATCAGTGCAGTTTAAGGAGTTTAGATAATGGTTAAACTAGATCCATAATTACTTAAAGGGACTGATATTTTCTTTTGGATCTTATTTGGAGAGGGAACAAACCACATTGTAGGTACTGAGCTTGACTCTAGTTCCAGCGATACTAACTTAGCTTTAGATATAATTTATTGGAGCTGTTTTATTAATTTCAGTACTGCCATTATTTAAGGAACTGCAAACCAACTGACATACCACTAATATGGGAGGGGAGTAGTCACACATTTGTAATTTGTGCACTGAATACATGCACTGTTAATCCCTCAGTGTAACTGCCTTTTTTCCATGGTGTATATACATGTCTGAAATACAAAATTCATGATGTTAACACATAAGCTAAAGCCATTACATTACAATCCTTTAGCTGGATACTTAGCATACTGGTACAGTTATCGTCTTTGATGGGTAATGTAAGCCCCTTTCATTTCCTTTATGTATTGAAAGTAGAAAAAGTAGTTCGATTTTGCAGGCAAAATAGTGATCCTGAAAATTTAATTTGCACACTATGATCTTCAGGTTATGTGCATTTAGTTAAGGTGCACCACAAAACACTGTTTGGATATTGAAGTGTATTTATTTAATCCCACACAAGAAATCTGTAGTTTCATAGCAAGATAGTGAATTAAGTGCACCAAATGACTGACCTGTTAGTTGCCTATGTACATGCCTTAACTGCACTTTTCACAGCATACTATTCCAGTATTACTAAGCACCAAATAAGCTGTTTATAAAGGGAAGACCATAATAACTTAGGCATATGTTTGATAGTGAATTATGGTCAATCATTTGAACAAGTGCTACTGTTGCAATTTTTTACGCTTAGAGTTGAGTCCACTAACAAGTGAAAATGTGCAGATGTGTGAAAGAGGCAGTGTAAAATAAGAAAAAGGGCTCAAACCTTTAAGAATATTGAATGATGGCCATCTGTTCTATGTCAGTCTTATAGGCTCATAGATAAGTACTAGGCTAGCTGCCCTTGTGGGCCATTTTAAGCCTAGCCAATTTCCTTTTTGTGCTTGAAATGACCTGTCCTATTTGGTTATATACTGGCTTTAACCATCCCATGGGTGATAATTATATATTACCCCTAAAGAGGATAACTGCAATCATACCATAGATAATTTGAGAGGACTTGTATGGGATAAAGCATTTAGGAGCTGCCTCTGTCCATTAATAGTACAGGGGGCAGTCTTGGGGTAAATATTCTGTTTCCCATCCATAAGTTGCGCTTGAATATGGGCAGAGATGAACTTTATTTTATGTGAACTAGGAGTCTGTTCCACAGGAGTGGTATCCATTTCAGGATATACCTGTTCCTCCAAACCATTCTCTTGATATTGCAAAAGAGGTTTAGATCCCTAGACATAATAATTCTGATGCCATTTGTCTTGCTGATGTGCAGTAAATCCATCAGTAATAGGTTGGAAGATGCCTTGTATATCAGACACAGGTCACCTCTAAGAAGTCTCTAGGATACAGAGTATAGTGAAAGGAATTTGAGTCGGTCCATGTAGGATATGTTCTTTAGGCCTTGTATCCTTCTAGTAAGGTATCTGTGGGCATTTCAGTTGATGCATGTGTTTGTAAAGATAATAAAACAAAATGAAATGGTGGCCAAACGCAGTTGAATCCACAAATGAATTTATTGTTGTTAGCGCTTTCATGCACTATGCCTTAGTGCACTTCTTCAGACAACATATCATTGGGTAAAACCTCTTAAATGCAAAATACAATTAAGACATAATTATCAACACACCCAGTCATTAATGCATCACTTAACTTTTAAAACCACATGCTCATAAAAGGTGGCCCATGGCATTTAAAATTAGAAGAGCAAGAACTGTTATGGCAGTTAAAGACCAATGCCTATGTTCACCCTGGAATTAACGATGTTTGTTCCATCAAATGTTTACTTAAATTAAAAGCTTTGGAACGATAAATTATTAATTCGAATAGTATCCAACGTATTGCTAAAGAAAGACTTCTATTTCTTTGCTTTTGTATATAGGCAAGATATGTGCATTAGAAGTTTTTTATGAGCAAGTGGTTTTAAAAGTTAAGTGATGCATTAATGACTGGGTGTGTTGATAATTATGTCTTAATTGTATTTTGCATTTAAGAGGTTTTACCCAATGATATGTTGTCTGAAGAAGTGCACTAAGGCATAGTGCATGAAAGCGCTAACAACAATAAATTTGTTTGTGGATTCGACTGCGTTTGGCCATCATTTCATTTTGTTTTTTTAGTTTTGGTTCTTTGTTTGTTTTTATGTGTTTGTAAAGATACATGTCAAAGTGGGCATTATATTCAATGACTAGCCTAATGAGGACTGAGTAAAGGCAGACAATGACATCCCCAGATCTAGACACAGTCCCTTTGTTTATAAGCTGTGCAATATAGAAGAACTTTCTTATAACAATGGACACGTTGGTCAAAAATTAGGTCACTATCCACATATGTTCCTAAATCCCAAACAATTGGGTTAACTCTTAGGGGTGTATTTTCAATGTGGTAGTTCCCGGGGGTAGATGGTTTTCCAAAGGCTACAATAATGCATTCTTTGGCATTTAGTTTCAGTCCATAATTTTGACACCAGTTATTTATTTGAGACAAACCTTCTTGCAGGATGGCTAACTCATTTGGGGATTCAATGACTGCTCTTTGATTGTAGTCATCTGCAAACTTACGACAGCCAAAGCACTTTACAATTGGCTTATACTTCAGAAGAGTAGATGCTAAACTGTCTGTGTTCTTCATACTTGCCAGTACTTTCTTAACTTGCTTTGCAGGGATTCTAGTAAAGTAAACAGTGCAAGAACGGAACTGAAAAATAAGGAGAGTAGAAGGGGACACTAAAGTCATGCATTATTTTTTCCAGAACTGGACAAAATTGAATGAGTAGTGGACAGATATGGAAATAAACTCCAGAAAATTATCCTACTAGGTTTGTTTTGGTTTTGTTGTATTTGTTTGGATGCCCGGAAAGTAGATAAAGTTGATAAAAACATTAACTTTCAGCTTTTCATTCACATTCTTTCCCTAAGCACTGCAAAGGCTATAATCATATACAGGATGGGATTATAGAATGTTTAGCTGGACTAGAGCTGTTTAAATTTTTTTTTTTTAATATTTACTAAATAAAACTGGATGATATTCTTTAATTAACATGAATTACTGATATATATATATATATATATATATATATATATACACACACAGACACACACACACACACACACAGTTTACTTGACTTCATTGTGTTGTACTTGTAAATGCTATTGTCACACTGTTCACTTTTTTCACTACTTGTATCAAAATTATTTTGGAGCTTTTCTCCCCAGGCTTCCTCTGAAAAGGGGCTTTCTACCAGTTGGGCGTTCTCTGTAAAGAAATTAAAATAAATAAATAGTGCAGTGGTATATTTACATTTAATTGCCTTGTGAATGAAGATCACTGCTGAAAGGTGAAGATTAACCGCAATACATACCCGCTGCTAGTTAGCTAAGGAGTTGAGATTATTGTGTGGAGGATTTTAATGTCTGACACTGCCAGTACAAAGATTATCCAATGATAGTCACTGATGACTGGGATAACAAGGTGAGGGAAGTAATATTGGTGAGTCTAGTTATTAGAACACAATCTAAGGGAGAGATGCTTTAAAACTCTTGAGAAAAATGACCCTTTGTGAATGGTGGAATGTACTGATATGTTAGGCCAGTGCTATGTGCAACTGAATGATTGTTAAATACTGTGTGAAATACTTAAATCAGGGTGGTGACTACAATTCTTTTCTGGGTAAAAGACACCTACAGGCAAAACATAATTTTTTTGAGTGTGAGTTAAGCATGTAATTGGCTTTATTCTAGTTTGAAATATTGTCACTGTGCTTCCTGGTATGGTAGTCTTCAGTTCAATTTTACTATAAAGGTCTCTCCTCCTTCTCTTAAATGGTTAACTATAATAATCCAATTTTCCAAATACCTTTATGTTGCATTACATTTAAACATGGACAAACCAACAAAATAACAAAAGATGACTATATCCACAGGATTTCTTCAGAATCTGATATATGGGACGAAAGTACTTATTTTAATTTTTTTATTGTAATAAAGCTGGACGTAAAGTTTTAAACATGATTTGGATTTATTTTATGGATCTCTAGAACTTTGTGGTTGGCCGTCAAACTGCTGACTAGTTATCGTTTGTTCTTTCGTTGGTTTGTCCTTGTTGAACTCATTGCCTATTTTTAAGTATTATTACATTTAAACACAGTGCACTTCAGTAGTCATAAACTATGATGAATTAAATGCGTAAAGGTGGAAGAAAATATTTATTGTGAATTTAATATATTATAATAAACAGAATTACCTTTTTTCCTGGAATCCCCAAAGTGCCTGGTAATCCTTGTGGTCCTATGTCACCCTAGGGAAAATCAAACACAAAATGAAGCAGTAAATGTATCCAAAACATTATTTCATAACTCATTTTGCCAGACAGGATGCAGCTACTTTCCTAAAAAAGCAAAACCTTTGGATGTTTTTCTCCTTTGTTTCTTAGCTGTAAGCCTTCGCACAAAATGGACAACTGCATGATACCAGCACATTTTACAATACATTCATCCACAGAACCAGTTAGTCCCATATAAACAGAATAAAGAGGATATCAAAACAGGAAAGTTATGCATGTCACCTGCAAGTAGCTATGAAGATATCAACTTAAAGCTCAGGGACATGACATCTACCTGTCATAAAATACAATCTTCCATAGTGTCAAAAACTATTAAAGCAGGCAAACTAACATGTTTCCTAATTCAATATTCTTCTGTATCATTAGTAAATTTGAAAATTAACAGTAATATTTAGGGCAACAGAGTCACAAACATAATTATTTTTAATAAAATGGCAGTAGCTAAAAGTTAAGTCATAGATAACACAACAATGTTATGTTTTAGTGTGAGCTTCAGTTTAATTCCTGAAAATGCTATTTGCAGCAGAGTGAGAAGGCAATATCAATGTCTATGGTCCTGGAGATGAAAAGGAACAACAGTGGTTTAACATTTGTAGTCTATAAAGTAATAATGCATGAAGCAGCTGCAAGTACAATTTAAGACAGCTGTTCTTCGGTGCTTTCATACTGTCACATTACAAAATGTTTATGGAAGGCAGATCATATATTTTTCCATCTTAATTTAACTTTTCACATTCTTGCCTATGTGAAGTATTAACAGTGGCAGCTGGTGACTTCAAATCAAAGAGGGGCTGCAGGAAACAGCTGAATGGGTGGAGCCAACAGGAAGGGGTGTGGCTGACTAGAAAGGAGCAGAGCTATGCTCAAAATCACAAAAACTAGGACTTTAATTAAATACGGTGCACTGGGTGCCAAACCGTCATTATGAGAGTTCAATCTAGACAAAATGAAGTGGAGAAGAAAAAATATATATTTCAATGCATTGGCTACATGACAGCTTACTTAATATCTAGATGGAAACAAAAAGATTGTTAGGCATGAAAAAATAAATTACTTTTTGAATACATTACTGGAATGCCAGTCAAAATCAAGTATGAAAAAACAAGCAGCACTCAACTCAAACCACTTCTCCTTGCACTGCAGGTCTAATTATTTATATTCAGCTTTATAAAAATACCAAGTAACATGCTGGAAGTAGTAATCTCTGTGATACACCCACTTGTAAAAATGTTTCTTATCCAAAAAAGACCTGCTGCCTGACAACTATCTACTTGTTTCATGGGGAAAACATGATCAAAGTAAAAAATGAACAGCAAACAAGAAACAAGCTCAAGATAAATTGCTTAAAGGATTACTGCACAGGTTATGGGCCACACATGATAGACTGGCATTCTGTTGAGTTTATGGGTAAAGCCTGCAAAGATGACTGCAAGTCTCCAACAAATGTAATGAGCTTCTGAAAATACTGTAATCCTGGCCTTTATTACAAATACTGTCATATGCATTTCAATCGCTAAAGCTTATATGTTATCTAGTTATGTAAATATTCTTTGCATGGCAACAACAAAAACGGCTTTTAATGTTGATAAATTTTTAACAGTATGCTTATTAAAGCTTATTTGCATCTTACAATCTCAGACAAGCTTACCTGATGGTCATTAAAGCACTGCTACCTAAACACAGAGCAACAGGCACTGCAACAACATGCATTTTCTGAATAATAAGAAGCATAAATAAACAGTATATAAATATGACAGAAAACCAGAACATTTTGCAAAATCAAGGACAGATGAAAAGCCACTGTAGTACTTGTGTCTACCTTGGATGAGAGGATATGCTGCACACTTTCACTGCATAACTGTGCCGTGCCTTGCCTTGCATGGACACACCCAGAGTCACTACATGGGGCAGTGGGATACAACATGTATGTCACAATTTGAAATGTCTCTGGCTGACGGTGATGGCCCTGACACATTTGTCATACCTCTCAACCTCAGAGCAAGAAATCTGGAGAAAGCCATAAATAGAAGTGGGACACAGGCCCAAAAATAAGGACAATTTTTAAATATTGTTCTTATAAACTTAGAAAGATAATAGAATAATAGGTCTTGAATTAGTATGCATTTTCAGAAGGGTATGAAATCTGAAACTCGAAAGACTGTCATTATTTTCTAACTTCAATCTTTAATCATTTGCCACTAATTTACCAGAACACCACAATTTTATGAAAAACTAACCAAAAATGTAATACAAAAATATAAAATAGCCACACAATACAGCTTGGAACCTGTCAAAGAAGGGACACTTTTTTAGTATTAGTACTGTTAAGTTGAGCTGCTGACAAAATAAGAGAATCTACATGCATTTCTAAAATAAAAGTAATCTGTAACTCTAATCATTACAATTATTTATTAATTGTAAACTCTCCACATTTCTTCCAAAATTGCCATTTTGCGGAGTGATTATTATTGGGAGAGCAACATTTTGAGCCACAATCGGGGACAGTTGAGAGGTTTGGATATACCTACTTCTATAAAGTGATTTATATGCACGTACCTCTCAACTTCTTAATGCAGGAAATCTGGATAAGGCCAAAGTATTGGGGGAACAAACAAACAGTACTAAAAATTGCTCTTGTATAAACTTAGACAGTTGATAAAATAACAGGTTTTGCTTTAGCATGCATTTTTCTGAAGGGTATGAAGTCTGAAACTCAATGTCTGTCATTATTTAGTGACTTCATTCCTAACTGATTTGCCAGAAAACCATAAATTTTATGAGGAACAAACCAAAAATAAGAAGCAAAAATCTATTAATTCTGTGAAAATCTGGACAGTTGAGAGGTATAGTTCAGCTGGGGAATTGTGCAGCAGAAATCCTACATGACGGACTTAGCTCCGTAGGTGTGGACAATAAGTACCCCCCCCAAAAAAATGAAGATCTAAGAGAAGTGATTGCTTCAATTTGGCTTCATCACTTTCAGTAGCATTCAGACTCAATCAGCGAAAATATTCAGCAACAAAAAAGTTTGTGCTTAAAGACTGTTGATTTAACTGGTTCCTAATCGAACACCTCCAACCAAGAACTGGTGGGGGCATACCTGAGCTGATCAGATAATCAAAAAACACCTTCCTGATTGTATTCAATTATATTCCTTGTATAATACAGTACAGTTGTTAGAGGGCATTTTAAATGTATTGTTTTGAACATTTTTCCAGTAAACAATGAAACAAACGCATACACCAATAATGAGAAAACTGCCCAATTCAGAACATTTCCATCATAAAAGTCTACTCAGACTTCTATAATCCACCAGTATCAGTAAATATGCATAATCTCTGCAGAAGTAAAAGTCATCTGAATAATTCCACATTAAAAGAGATCTATAACTAATGAAGAGGTTGCTGCTAGCAAACAACTTTATATTTCATTGTTTCATTTACAAAAAGTGCCTGTTGCCCTTGAGGAATAAATTGCTTATGTTACATTAAAAAAGGATAAGCTAGTAACACTGCAATAGGGAATGGATGGCAAACTGATAACAGGTTTATAGTTACTAGGTATCTCCGCCATAGAGAACATTCTCAGGACTGCAGTATCCATCCCCTTTAAAAGTACAACACAGTACAGTAATGTATCTATATACTGTGGGAGTAGAACCCACAGCCTTCTGCATCAAAAGTAAGTATTCAACCTGTTATGCTATTTGTAATGCAAACCAACTCACCATCAGAAGCATTAAACTTCTCCTCCCCTGAAGCTCTTAGCTCCTTGTAAAATCCACTCGACACAACTGTATCTCTCAACTTTGCAGCACAGGATATGTGGAAAAAGCCAAAATGTATTGGGGGGACAAAAGCCCAAAAACCAGGGACACATTTTAAAAATTGCTTGTATAATCCTGGAAAGTTACTAGAATAAAATGTGTTACCAATAGGTGTTTTACTCTCAAGTCTTCTTGAACCCAGGATCCTGCGCACTACAATCAGACCAACATACCACTATGCCAAATCAGCTGTTTCATGAAAGACAGGAAGATTGAAACTTAAATGGCTATCATTTAGTGAATTCAGTTCTCACCATAGCTCTCAACCTCTTAGCACAATACAACTGGACAAAGCCAATAATGGGGGAATACAGCCCCCAAACATATTCAGTGAATTCAGTTCTCACCACAGCTCTCAACTGCTTAGCACAAAAAACCTGGACAAAGCCAATAATAGGGGGAATACAGTCCAAAAATAGGGACAAATTTCAAATATTGATCTTATAAACTTAGAAAAGGTTTTGTGTTACCATGTATATTCTGAAGAATATGAAGCCTGAAATTCAAATGCCTGTCATTATTTAGTGAATTCAATCCTTCACTGATTACAAAAATCCAGAAACCACAGATTTTATGAGGAACAGAGCAGAACAAAAATATGAGGCAAAGATCTGCAAAACTTTCACAAGTGGTGGTGGGTAGGGAATTCAGGCTCTTGTTACCTATACCCAAGGCAGGGTTTGACACTGAGTAACTCCAGCCACCAGGCATATTTAACTTGGGCATTTCACACACACACACACACACACACACACACACACACACACACACACTGTATATATTCCCTTTCCCTTGCAGCTTTGTGGAGACAAACCCAATTCCCTTCACTTGTAATAAATACAAATTCCCTTCCCTTGGAGATTAACCCAATTCCCTTCACTTGTAGTGAGAGCCAATCAGTAGCTATCCACGTACCTGACTGCAAACATTTAACTCTGATCCCCTTCTGGTCTATGCAACTGTAACTGCATAGAGGTCTGAGCATCTGTACACTGATGCCTTCTCTTTATAATCTAGACTGGTTTAATAGCAGTCTAGATTTTCAGAAACCTGGAACTTGCCGAGCACGCATGCTCAGTTTCAGTTCTGGGACTTGTACTAATTATTGTATTTTTAAATTAGAAGTTATGTACCTACCATAACGTTCCATGTTAGTTGTCTTTTCTCGCCTTCTTTCTTGCTGGATGGGGTTCGGAGCCGATCCTCGGCTCCGACTCAGCACTTGCTAAGCTCGAGAGCTAATTTTACCAGCTCGAGGCAACCCTATATCCCATGATGCAAGGCAGAGATTACTCAGATCTCATTTGGTAGCTAAAGAAATAATAGTATTTTCTTCCAACTTAGGAGGAAGAAAATAAGAAATACTAAATAACATCATAACCCTCTAGAAAGGATCCACATAATCTAGTGACACTAGGAGATGAACAGCTAGAAAAAGGTAATAACCTCTTAATAGAAGATGTATAATCTTCTCGGTCTGACCAGGCTAGGGGGAAGGAGGGCAGGACGCAAGAAAGAAGGCGAGAGAAGACAACTAACATGGAACGTTATGGTAGGTACATAACTTCTAAATGTTAAGTTGTCAATCTCGCCTTCATTCTTGCTGGATGGGACCGCGTCCCTAGCACCTCTATCCTGGGTGGCTCAATGGAACAGACTCTTGAGAACAGTGGAACCAAAATTTGCTCTGTCTCTGGAGACCAAATCTAATTTGTAATGTGAAACAAAGGTATGAGGAGAGGCCCATGTGGCTGCTGCACAAATAGTGTCTATTGGAAGTCTAGCTTGAAAAGCTGTAGATGTAGCTAGAGCTCTGGTAGAATGGGCTTTTGGGTTAGAAACCAACTCTTTGCCTCTGAGCTGATAAATGTAAGTGATCACGGAAGACAGCCACCTAGATAAAGTTACCTTAGAAACTGGAAGGCCTTTCCTGTTCTCTGCATAGGATAGAAAAAGTTGATCAGATTTCCTAAAAATTTTTGTCTTATCCAGATAATATCTGGGCTGACGGTGAACATCGAGATAATGTAACTTTTGTTCAGCTCTATCAGAATAATTCGGGAAAAATACTGGAAGATCAATGGACTGATTTAGGTTAGTCTGAGATGCCACCTTTGGTAAGAAAGACGGATTAGTTCTTAGGGATACCCTATCTTTGTGGAATATTAGATAGGGAGGGCGAACACAGAGAGCATGAAGCTCAGATACTCTCCTGGCAGATGTAATGGCAACTAGAAAAAGTGTCTTCCAAGAAAGCAATTTCAAAGAACAGGCAGCTGCAGGTTCGAACGGGGGAAGAATCAAGGATGTTAAAATTAAATTTAGATCCCACTGTGGTGGGGGGTCTCTAATTGGAGGTTTCAATAAAAAGATACCGCAAAGGAATGCCTTGCAAAGTTTACGTGACATAATGTTGTGGTCCAAAAAGCCTATATGAAAATTTGAAATGGCTGCCAGTTGAACTTTCACTGTGGAAGAAGAGGATCCTGAATTAAAAATGTCAGCTAGGAAGTCCAATACCGAATGAATTGGAGTAGTATAGGGGTCTATGTTCCTAGCTTTTGCCCAGAAAGAGAAACGTCGCCATTTACTAGTGTAGATCTTTCTGGTAGAAGATTTTAGGGAAGCTACTATGATATCCCGTACAGGATTAGAAATCATAGGAAGCCTGGCTAAGGATGGAAGTGGAGCAACCAAGCAGTGAGGTTGAGAGAAGGTATGGATTGGTGCAGTTGACCCGACTGGTGGGTCAGAAGATCTGGAACCGGGTCCAGATGCCATGGCTGTACCAAGAGGTAATGATGTAGGAACAGAAACCATATCTGTCGAGGCCAATAAGGGGCAATGAGAATCAACTTGGCTCTCAAGGCGGTTGCTTTCTGAATTAGCTGAGGTATCAGCGGAAAAGGAGGAAAAGCATAAAGAAGTCCCCGGGGCAAATCTTGGGTTAGAGCGTCTCTGGGGGGATGGCCTGGAAGGGGGAAAAGAGAGAAGAAGTCTGGGCATTTGCTGTTTTGAGGTGTAGCGAAAAGGTCGCAGCAAGGAAGGCCCCACTTCTGAAAAATCTCTTCGGTCACTGACTGATTGAGAGACCACTTGTACGGCATGAGAATAGCTCTGCTCAATCTGTCCGCTATGATGTTGGATTTCCCGGGGATGTGCGCTGCTATCAGAAACCGGTGAGAGGAGATTGCCCATTGCCAAAGTCTGAGAGCCTCTCGACACAGTGGATAGGACTTGGTTCCGCCCTGTTTGTTTATGTACCACACTACGGACATATTGTCCGTTTGGACTGCAATAGTTCCCAGGGGAAGAGAGTCATTGAGGGCTTGCAACGTTAAAAGCACTGCTCTCATCTCCAGAACATTTATGTGCAGATGGTACTCGAAAGGTTGCCAAGTGCCATGGACCATTCTGCCCTGATAATGCCCCCACCCGATCAGGAGGCGTCCGATGTAACTGTGGCAACCGGGCAAGAGGAACAAATGGTCTGCCTTGATGGATTTGAGGGGCGATATCCACCAAGTCAGATGTCTTTGCAAGTTGGAGTTACTATGATCTCGTGACGCATGGGAAGTTGTTGAAAGGACCATTGGGTGAATAGCATCCATTGTAGAAGCCGCATGTAAAAGCGGGCGAGGGGAAGAAGTGTTATGGCGGCCGCCATAAGACCCAGTACTTTCAGAGCAAATCTGGCCTGAATTTTGTTGCTGAATAGAATCACTTGGACGTGTCTTTGAATGTCCAAGATCCTTTGGTCTGTCAACCTTGCTGAAAGTTGTACAGTGTCCAATTTTGCGCCTATAAAAGTAATATATTGACAAGGTGACAAGGCAGATTTTTTGAAATTTATAGAAATTCCTAGCCCTCTGTAAGTGTGAATGGTGTAATTTCTGGCTTGGAGAAGCTGATGCCTGGTGGTGGCAGTGAGGAGCCAGTCGTCTAGATATGGAAACACCTGGAATCCTTGACGTCTCAGGTGAGCCGTAACCACTGCCATGCATTTGGTGAACACTCTGGGGGCTGTAGTGAGTCCAAAGGGCAGGGCTCTGAATTGGAAGTGACTGGTCCCCAGCCGAAAGTGGAGAAATCTTCTGGAGCGTCTGTGAATTTTTATGTGATAGTACGCATCCTGAAGATCTATCGAGCACATCCAATTGTCCTTGCCCAGAAAGGGCAGAATGGACTGAAGCGTGACCATCCGAATCTTGATTTCTTTACAAACTTGTTGAGTTTGCTCAGATCTAATATTGGTCTCCAGTCCCTGTCTTTTTGGAACTAAAAAGAACCTTGAGTAGATTCGGATCCTATTTGGTCTGCTGGGACTGGCTGGATGGCTCTTTTACTAGCAGTTTTGATATTTCTAGTACTGCTAGTTCCCTTAGACCGGGTGGAACGTCTGGAAGGGTTCCCTTTTGTTGAATTGGGGTTTGAATAAAGGGAATTTTGTAACCCTCGGATATAATTGACTGTACCCATTTGTCTTGAGAAAGGGAAAGCCAGGCTATTGGGTACAGCGATAATTTCCCCCGACTGCCTCCGAAGGCGGACAATCGGGCAATATCTCAGGGATGCTGGAAGGGTTTGTCAGAAAGAGGCTCTCTGCTACCCTGATTCTGCGGACCACCTCTGCCCCTAGGGAGGCGTCTATTATTGTTACCCCCTCTGCCTCTGGGGGTAAACTGACTTCGTGCATCAGGCGTGACTCCTTGAGATTTGCGGAACCACATTTTCCCTCCCTTCTGTCCTTTGGGGTAAGGTCTAGAAGGGGTGGAGAAACGGACTCCTACGGCAGAAAGAGTCTTGCCATCTTGTTTGCATCTAGTCAAAGTGTCTTTCACTTGAGGACCGAACAAGGTCGAGCCATCAAAAGGGGAGTTTGTGAAAGACGCCTTGAAGGGGTCTGCAAAATTACAAAGCCGCATCCAGGACTGATGCCTTAAAGCCACTCCTGTGCCTGCGGCCCTACTCGCTCCATCGGCTGCATAAGAAATGAGCCGCATGGAGGAGTTAGCAATGGAGTTAAGGATTCCTAGCTGTGAGCTAATCTTATCCTAAGACCCAGCAGCTGACGGATCCTATAAAACTTCTCCCAACTCTTTAAGAACATCTCTTTGAAGGCGGGTGAAGTGGCATAAGTAGTTCAGCGATCTCATGGCAAAAGTCGCTGAAGAAAAAATCCGCTTACCGTACCTGTCCATAGTCCTAGAATCCTTATTAGGAGGATGGACAGGTACTGAAGGATCAGCTAATTCCTTCTTGGTGGGCAGCAGCCACCACCATGGCATCAACTGGGACACCCTTTGTTAAATATTGTCTATCTTGTGGGGCAGTAATAAATTTTGAAGGTCTCCTGGGGATAGGTTCCACCAAATCTGGAGCCATCCACGCCTTCCGAGCCACTACCTCCATGAGAGGGTCGAAAGGCGGAGACACCCAGGAGGTGGAGGGTCGAGATCCGAACGCCTCCAGGTATACTGACTCGTCCTCGGAGGGATTAAGGGAGGGCCAGTTCCCCCTCTGTTTAAGGATTTCAAGGATGTCTGAAAATGAGACATCCTCAGAGGAGGACCTTGGGGATCCCTCCGACTCATCCAAGTCAGTATCTGATGTAATAGACTCAGGGGAGTCTAAATGTTTCCTCTTACATGTCCTCTTATGCGGGGGTTCTCCTGACGGATCAGGAGAAGCCTCGGAAGAGGAAGATATTCCCAATGGGGAAACCTGAGGCGTTGGATCTCTGGGTCCGGGAGCAAGAGAGTGGGAAGAGACGTCAGCAGGCACTGTAGTGGGAGGAGCTGATGGAACTGTCCGTTGACTAAGCCCAGGGGCTAGTACACTCCTCATCGCCTCGAAGGCTCCCCCGTCAGAGAGACCAGAAAGTTCCCACTCCGAAGAGATAGGAACCCCAGGCCTCACCGAGAGGGAAGGCTCCGAGGCAGATGTCGGGGCCGAGCTCACCAACGCCGAAGCTCCGAGAGGGAGAACGGGGTCGGACAAGGGTCCGATGCCACTCGCCCTCTCGGAGCTGACGAGAGAGACTAGACGCCCGGATCCCTCCAAGGAAGGTCTCAAGGAGGAAATCGGAGCCGAGGACGACGGAGCTGAAAGGGGTGGTATCGGCTCCGAAGTCACAACGGTACCGGTTCCGAGGAGCTCCGGCTCCGAGCTCTGTAAGAGAGTCGAAGGAGGAATGTTCGGTGGATGTGATATAGCTACCGTCTGTTGAGATGGGCTATGGAGTATTTGGGCCAATGCCTGAGACTTTAATAGTCTACTCACCACTCTCTCAAGGTCGTGATCAGATAGCCTGGATGACCGAGAAGATCGGCTCCGATGGCTCCGCTCCGAGAGCAAGGGTGATCTCGGAGCCGAATGAATAGATTCCACAGAAGGGGATCGAGATCTTGAGATCAATGGAGCCATCGGAGCCGAAGATACGTCGGCTCCAGCCGGAGCCAACACTGAGTGTCTGGACTTGACAGTATCGGCGCCGGATGGAGCCGATACTGAGACTGGTATGGAAAGATCGGCTCCGGCCGGAGCCGATCTCGAGCCTGGTGAGGAAGAACCTGAAGCCGACGGCTTGGAAGCCTGAGCTGAAGGCTTAACAGGTTTCGAGGGCTTCCCCGGCGCCGACTTAGTCGGGGAGCTCTCAGGCTTTAATAAGCCCCTTAATATGAGCTTATTTTTTCATTCCTGCAGGACTCTTGGGCTGAAAGCATGACAGATAGCACAAGAGTCCTGCAGGTGCAAAGGTCCCAGGCAATAAACACAAGAAGTGTGACCGTCTGTCAGAGACATCTTCTGACAGCACGAGTCACACTTCTTGAAGCCTGAGACCTTAGTGTCCTTTGACATAACTGTGTCGATGAAACACCAGTAACACACTCACACACAAAAACACTCAGTCCAACAAATTAAATTAAATTAAATTAAACAGGGATAACAGACAGTCACACACAAAAAATCCCTGACAGGAAAAATTTAGGGAGGGGAAGGCCTAAGGCCTAACTAGGGGTAAGGGAATATTTACTCAAAAAGAAGGGAACACTGACAGGAATAGGGTTAAAGTGAGTCGGTAATTAACAAAATATAATATTTTTATATATAAAGTTAAAGGGGGTAGACAAAAAGTCTCTAAAAAGTTCACTTACCTAGAGCTGGTAAAAGAAGGCACCTCGTTAGCGAAGCGGCAAACGAGATCTGAGTAATCTCCGCCTTGCATCATGGGATATAGGGTTGCCTCGAGCTGGTAAAATTAGCTCTCGAGCTTAGCAAGTGCCGAGTCGGAGCCGAGGATCGGCTCTGAACCCCATCCAGCAAGAATGAAGGCGAGATTGACAACTTAACATCTACTTTTTCTTTCATTTTACATCTGGGGGGGCTGCATTCCTGCAGTCCTATAGCACGAGCCACCCCTGAGTATTAACTCTATTGACTAGTAAATTTAGGCACTGAGCAGTGCATCATTTTGCTGACCACACACCTTTAACCACAATTGTTTCAGTCCAGCTGCACTGCAATCTAGCATATAACACGGACAAAATGAGAAATGCATGTTTTGATGCTTCAGATAATGTTCAGGTATCTGCATATCTGACCTCCAGTCCATGTTTCTTACATTAAAAACAAATTATGCCATTTAGGGTTTTAGTCCAGCAAAACTGACACCACTAAATATTTTATTAAAATATTCCAACCTATACCTAAGTATATAAATACATTTCCTGGAATAAGACAAGACCAAGAATTATAGGTACAGTATGCAAAAAATGCTTTTGATCTAAGTTTTATCCCTGTAATTCTCATTAGATGTCTTTCTTAGCACATTTTCTCTTTCTTATTAGCACAATTTGTGACTACTTTCCAAGAAAATAAAACATTTACAGACAAAAGCTTTACTAATATAGGCAAAGGTTACAATATTCTTTATGCAGTCCATAGAAACATTAATGTTTTGTTTATATGATCCCATAATCATGGTCTCCCAAAACAGTAACCAATGACAATAGATTGTAGTGTGACCTTTTATCCCAAATTCTTAATTTTAGTATTCTATGGCTGTTAGCTGCACATTTATTTCTGTTTTAAAATAAACACTGATATGCAAAATTCTCTCCATTGAAACATGCTGGTCCAGATTCAATAAACTCTGTGTAGGTTCTGTGCAGAGCCTACACATAGTGTATTCGCATATGCATCACTTAGTCTCGCACCATGAATATTAATGATGTGTAGCATGAGTAAGCAAGATTTTGCTGCTTGCCCTGGTGTTACAGGCTGCAAAACCTGTATACTGAATGCAGATCATTCCAAAAAACCTTTTAGTGCAGGTAATGTGGTCAAGCAGTAAACTAATGAGGGGACAAAGGGCAAGTATGCATTTTCTGAAGGATATGGAGTACAGAACAGAAATGTATGTCAATATATAATTATATATTGACTACAATCTTCAGTGATTTCACAATTAACCACACATTTTGCAAGGAACTGGCCAAAAATATGATGCAAATATCTAGACAGCCTGTAAACCTGTGGACAGTCTGCCTTTTGTGTTTTCTTTTTCTTTTTTTTTTTTTATTTTCTTGCCAGTGTCTGCATGATGCACTGTTTAGCATAAACATGTTTAGACTGTGCTCACCTGGTTTGTGCGAAGAGCACCAGCACACAAACTGGAGGAATGGACCACCCAGGTTGTAGACAAGACCCAGACAGCCACACATGTGGACCAGATGCATTCAATTAATAATATTGTGCAGAGCGCAAACACGGTAAGTGGCGTTGTGCTACAATTAACAGCAAGAACCTTACAATAACTACAAAGATAGCAGCTATCATCCCACTAATCCTTTGACAGCAGGTATTAAGTGTAGGTGTGGAGTACAGATGGTCCAGTGTTCTAGTACAGGGTGTGCAAATTTTGTTTTACTCTTGTGAGATTGCAGATAATAGCAATTAAGGGCAACATACACAACCGTTTTTTCAACCTTCTTGTGGCAGTAGCTGTAAGTGTAGGAGAACCACAAGCATGGTCTGCTTGAGTAGAACATTTACATAATTGCCTGTATACCAAATAATCTTGAAATTGCAGTAATTGCCACTCTTGTGCATCACTTACCATCAGGCAAACATGGTGCCTGGCAGTGTGCAACCTCACCTACCATGTTTCTGCAAAGGCAAGCAATGTGCAACGTTTTCAAATGTTACAAAACCAAAATGAGAACACCCTCAGTAATTGCCAAGATGTGCAATAGGTGGGAAACAGCAGCATATAAAATACAATTGGCGGGAAATGTTCATTAGAAATTGAGCTTCAGCTATGACAGGCATGTCTGGAGTTGCTGGGAGAGGGTGTGCACTTTTGGGCACAGCATTGGCATGTACAGGAGTCCAAGATTTTTGTTGGACTCCTAGTTAAGGAGCATGGGCCCAGGTTGCTGCAGTGGGACTATTCAGGCTCAGAATATAAATCTGAAGCCTGAAATAGTGTTGCCAGGGCCTTAAGCAGTGTGACAGGTATCTACCACACAGGTGAACAATGCAGACATCATTTTGATGACCTCTGCAGGAGGAAGCAGGATACCCTCGACCTTTGGATCGGGGAATGTCTGGTGGGGGACACCACACAGATGTGTAAGTATCAATATCAGTGAGTAATTGTAATAGTTAAAAACTGAATATAGTCAAAACTTCGCATTCATAATGGTGTTGTGTTCCATTCTGTTTTTTCCATAGCTGCTGAGGAGGGAGACCCAAATGTTCGGTCCAGTGCCACACATCTAGTAAGGATCCAAGCAGCATGTGGTATGTATGCATCAGAACAGTACTGTCTAAATAGTATTTTAATAATAATAATAATAATTTGTATAGTAATTTTGTAGCATTAAAAGTTAAGGACCACTTAGTTGGTATTTAATAGAGTTGTATCAAATTGAACATGCATATCCCAAGTGTAATAGAAACTATGCATGCCTTAGTCTGCACAAAGCAATGGTGCAATATTCTCAAATAACTGTGAGCATGCATTTCTAAACTTTAAAAGGAAAGTATGCACAGTATTTTACAGTAGTCATCATTTATAGGTTCAAAAACCAATGTTCTCAAATTTCCATTACTGTTAGGTTTTCATCATTATTGAAATGTAACTTCATACCTTTATAACAGTGGCACAAATGACCTTCTGTAAACTGTAATCATGTAATGGAACATGCATATGTGCAACATATACACACATCATAGATTGGTGGCTACCAACTCTACTATAGTGTGCCACTGTTATAAACTGGGTTGTCTTAAAAGTAAGGAAGAAACTTGTTAGGAGTTTGCAGTATTAAAAGTAAAGGTACCAGAATATGGTCAGATAATTGTATCAATGCTTTGTCTGTCAATTATGAAGTTTACTAATGTTCTCAGATTTTTTCCTCTCACTCCAAGCCTTTACACTCTTTTTTGTGTTTATTATTTTCTTTTTTTTTTTGTGTTTCTTTTTTAAATTTTTTGTTTCTCCCACAGCACAGCAGGGTAGGACTCCCCAACAGATCTACCTGCCCCCACTCCACCAGCTACGGCCCTGCTGCCCAGCAGGTCTGGTGCAGAACCTGGTAGAACCCCCCTCTGCTGCCCCTGCACTACCTGGCCCCTCAGGTAGTTCTGCCTCGGAGGATAGGTCATTGGTTCCCTCCGGGAGCAATGGCAGAGTTTATCAACCGTGACAAACTGCCAGGGATGGTGCATAGGATAGTGGATACAATGTTAGTGCACGCCTACGCCGGATGGAGCGCCTGCTCTCCATCCTTGTGCAGAGCAACCATAGGAGACACAGACATCAGGCACTGCAGCCAGCGGTGCAGTGAGACAGTGAGGATATCCAACTGAGTGAGCACTAGATTCTCAGTGTCCACTGCCTTGATACGTATGGGACCCAGATTTTCCACTCTCTCCCCATCCATGGTGTTCACCCACCTCATGTAGCCTTCACCGTCCTTGTCTCCTGTCTTGCTGAATGTAATTGCTTCCTCACCTTGACATTCCTACAGTCTTTCCCCAACATTTCTCTCTCTCTCTCAAAAAAGGGCACTTGTCCCACAAAAACAAAAAAAAAATAAAAAAAAATAAAATAAAAAAAATAATCCCATACATAGCTCTCCATTTCGCACATGTCTTCATAACACACATGATTCTTTACAGTTCTCTATACGACAGATTGTGTTGTGGTGACCCCTCTCTTTGCAGGTGACAGTCCAAATTCAGCAAAACATGTGCATATATGTTTTATTCTGGAGTAAATGGATAGGTATGGTTCTTTCCTACATCCTTCCTGCACATTCCTGCCTTATTTTCACTTTGTCCCTCCCCCTGCTTGCTCCTCATTTCACCACTTTGCTGTCTTCACCATTTCTTTTCTTTAAAGAATTATTGGGTGATGGTGTGACGTGAGCACCAACACGAAGTAACGGTAAAAGGCAGGCAGCAATATAAGTAAATATATTTAAAGTATCATACTTGTAAAATTATTACTTGCACCTATGTTCGAACCGAGTACCATCTGCCTCCAAAAACAATGCATTAACATGTGCTGCCACGTTGGCAGTTACCTAGCAGATGTATTTAATACATTCAATAGTAAGTGATGCAGTTTAGGAAAGACTTTCCTTTGTACTTCCACATGCTTGCTTCCTATATCACTAATTTTGTATCTTCATTATATTTCTATGAAGCAACATTGCACAAACCCCTGTTTTATAAGCATGATTGCATGATACTCATTTAGTCTTATACACCAGTAGTGCACGACGCTGCACACTGCACAGCATTGATAAGCAATGGTAATACCAAAATACTTTAATGTATTATGTAGAGGAAGGACACCCTCCACAGCATGAACAAGTAAATTAGCTATCTTGAAAAGTCCTCTACAGCTACGTACAAACCTAGAGAAGCACCCCTAGCTAAAGATAATCAGAAGGCATTCTTTAGCTTCATCAGAAATCTAAAAGTGAATGCCCAGCTTTGTGCCAAACTAGTAGTAGACAATACCACTCATAGTGACCCTGAGGACATCACCAACCTGCTACCAGATAGCATGCAGCAAACTTCACCCCCACTTGTCCCCACCAGATATACCCCAGTCCTCTACTTAGTAACCCCTATGACCTAAGGTGACATCTGCCTTCGTTCCAGGCCAGTGTCTGATCCTGGCCTGGTGGTATGGTTGTATATGCAATAATGTGATATAGCTGACTACATCAGCATTGTCCGTTGAGCATATGGTGATAACAATGTCCCGCATGCTGGTGTAAAAGGATTTCTGTAATATCAAGTAACATCTGTCACACACACACACACACACACACACACACACACACACACACACACACACACACACTTGACTGCAGTGAGAACAGAACTCCTACCTAAGTACACAGATTATAGAACACAGTATTACATGCATGCACAACGGTGCATATCTGATTTTTACATGTCTGCAGGTGAACCTATAGTGTATGACATCCGCAGGCCATGTGGGGACAAAAGTTTTGGAGGGCTACATGAAATAGATGTGCAGGCTTCTGCAAGTATGAAAAGACTAGCAAGCCATGCCATTGGAGAAGTAAATGTAGGATAGCACAGCTACTCTACTGAGTAGACACACAAACACACACCCAGTTGACTGCAGTGAGAGCAGAATCCCTACCTAAGTATACAGACTATGGAACTCAGTACTTTTCTTAAGCTATACTGCACAAGTCTGACTTTTACATTGCTGCAGGTGAACTTATGGTAGATGACATCAGCAGGCCATGTGGGGGACAACAGGTTATGAGGCCTGCACAGGCACATAGATTCACAGATTTATATGAGGCAAGTAGCCAAACTGTATGTTTAGAAGCCTAGCTGTGTAAAAATGCAAGAACCCTTAATGAGCATAGTTCAATGTTTGAGAGTAGCAGAACAAGGTTGTCAGTACCACTATCCCCTATCCATGAGGGAGCACACAACATTACATTTTACACTTTGTAGTGTGGTTGATATATGTGTGTAAAAGGTACTGAGCCCCCAAGGGTTGTATTGCTTGGGGTGGGTGGACAACACATGAATGCATTGTGAATATATGACATATACTGAGAATGTGCCCTGAAAAACTGATCATATATATAGAAGATTAGCTGATTTTGGACTGTCACCTCCAGACAGAGATAGGTGACAATAACGCAATCATGTTGTATAGCCAACTGGACTGAATCAAGTGTGTCAAATAGACATATTTGCGACAGAGAGACAGAAATGTTGGGGAAAGGACGTAGGTATGTCTGAGGCAGGTAAGTTGGCAAGGTGAGGAAGCAATTGCAAACAGATAGGTTATACAAGACAAGACACAAGGACATTGAAGAACACAAGATATGGGTGAACACCATGACTGGGGTAAGGGTGTGGACCTCGCAAAACCATGGACATCAAGCTAGGTGACAGTGAGAATCGAGACCTCACCCACTGGACTGACATCACTGTCACCTCACTGCCCCACTGGCTGCAGTGCCTGACATCTGTGTCTCCTTGTGTTATTCAGTACAATGGTGGACAGCAGTATCTCCATCTGGTGTAGGCGTGTGCAATCCTTTGCACAATCACTGGCAGTTCTTCTTAAGTGATAAAATCACCCCCATCTGCCACTGCTCCTGGACAGTACCACAGGCCTGTCCTCCAGGGCAGAAGTACTTAAGGGGCCAGGTAGTGCAGAGGCAGCACAAGGTGTGCTACCAGGTTGTGGCTCAGATGTGCTGGGACTTGATGCCACAGCCAGTGGAGTAGGGGCAGGTGGATTCTGTGGGACAGGCCTACCCCAGTGTGCTGTGGGGGGAAAGAAAAAAAGAGAGAAAATAAGGGTTGGGCTGAGAGACTGCACAAGTTGTCTTATTTGCTTGTTTACGCTGAGGAGGCTGGTCTTTCAGTTCTGGTTTCTCAGTTTTGTACTTGTAGATAGCAGCTTCTTTGGCTTACTGTATAACATAGTAATGACAGACATGACTCTGTCCAGGACAATATAACAGTGTCACACAGTGGTGTAAAAGGCTCATTGTAAAGTCCAGCAGCAGATGACACACACACACATACACACAGACCACCACTCCCATTTGACTGCACTGAGAATAGAACCCCTACCCAAGTACACAGACTACGGAACACAGTATTTAATGCATGCACCACAACACAAGTCTGATTTTGTCAGGACTGCAGGTGAACTTATAGTAGATGACCTCGGAACACCATGTGGCAGACAAAAAGTTGGGAGGTATGCATGAAATGGATATGTAGGCTTGTGAAAGTCTCAAAAAACTGGCAGGTTATGGCACTGGAGAGGCAACTGTGGGATACACCCTTCTACTCTTCTGTGTAGACACACACACACCCAGTTGACTGCAGTCAGACTAGAACCCCTACCTGTCTAAGGGCACAGACTACAGAACACAGTCCTCATCACATGCGCTACAGCACAAGTCTCATTTTGACAGAATTGCAGCTGAACTTATAGCAGATAACATAGACACGCTATGTGGGAGGCAAGAAGTTGAGAACCCTGCATAGGTACATTGCTTCATAGTGTCATCTCAGGCTAGTAGCCTAATAGTAGTAGTAGGCTGTTTAGAAGCCTTGCTGTGTAACAACACAAGTACCATTATTGAGCATACATAGCTGTTTGAGTTTTGCAGAGCAAGGATGTGAGTACCATCAAGTGGCCCTGTCCATGAGAAAGCACACAACAATATGTATAAAAGTTTGTATTGTGGTTGATATATGTCTGGAAAAGTAATGAGACCCCAGGGTTGTTTATAGGTTCACAGGGCCATAGGTGTTTACTAGGCTAACGACCACAATGGTGTTTTTAAGCCTAGTCATGCATCCCAAATCTCTGACAAATTCTGATATCCTTGATAAGTGTAAGCATGGGCCCAGGAGATGAACAATTTACAGGTTGTCTGTGTCCATTAGAGACACAGGTGCCAAACCAGGGATGAATTTCTGGATTCCCATCCAATTGTCCAAACTGCACTTGAATTGGGTTAGGGAGGAACTCTGCTTCACATGGATGGGGAGCCTTTTCCATAGACGGGGTAGTCTCTGGGACACATACCTATCTCTCCAGCAGGTCCTATTTATATCACAGGCAAGGTTTAAATCTTTAGAATGGGTTATTCTAGTGCTGTTTGTTTTGTGGATATGCAGGAGGTCCAACAGAGTGGGGTCTGGCAATGCTCTGTATGCTAGGAATAGATCTCCCCTCAAAAGCCTGTAGGAGACAGAATACAGACATAGGGCCTTAAGGTGGTCAGCGTAGGACATTTTACTTGCGTCCTGTATTCTTTTAGTCAGGAACCTCTGTGGATGCTCCAGTTGTTGGATATGCCTGGTTAGGTACATATCAAAGGGACACTGTACTCAATGATAGGTCTGATGAATGCCAAATACAGTGGAACAATGACTTCCTTGGACTTAAATGCCATACCTTTGTTTATAAGTTGTGCATCACAGAATGATATCCTCACCACTGTAGACATGTGATGGTCAAAGGCTAGATTATTATCTATGTGCATCCCTAAATCCCTGACTACCGGGTCAACTCTAAGGGGTGTTTTGTCAATATGATAGTTACCAGGGATAGATGACTTCCCAAAGGATACTATTATGTGTTTCTTGGCATTTAGTTTTAGTCCATGGCTCTGACACAAGTTGTTTGTCTGTGCAAGCCCCTCCTGGAGAACATGTGTGTCAGTGTGAGATTTACTGAACAGCTCCTAATTTGTAGTCATCTGCAAATTAAGTCAGCCAGAGACGGCTGACATTGGCCTTGACTTCTGAGAAGTAAATGCAAAAAAGGAGCGGTCCAAGGACTGATCCCTGAGGGACTCCACTTGTGACTGGCCTCTTTGTAGATGTGGACTCCCCAATTCTAACTTCCTGGGTCCTGTCTGTGATCCAGTTGTCTATCCACCTGGTGACATACAAGTTTGTTTCTAACCTCTTGAGTTTGTCAACAATGCCCAGGTGGGGTATTGTGTCAAATGCCTTGGCCAGGTCAAGGTAGACAGTGTGAAAGATTTTGCCCTCATCCATTGCTTTGGTGACCTTCTCAAAGAAGTGCACCAGGTTGTGTAGACATAATCTGCCCTTTATGAAAGCAACTAAGCTGGGTCCAGTGTCTGGTTTACTATATTTCTATTGATCATGTCTATAGTAATTATTTCCATGGCTTTACATATGAGACTAATGAGCCTTATGGGTCTGTAGTTTCCAGGGTCTATAAATGGCCCACCTTTGTGCAGAGGGATGACTGTTTCCTTTCTCCATTCATGAGGCACAAAGCCTGCTTGGAGGCTACAGGTAAAGAGCAATTCCAGACGCCCTGATAGGTCATGTTTCGTGCTATGTAGAAGGCATCCTGGGATATTGTCTCGGCCCACTGATGCAGTGTTCTTGGTCTTAGAGAGACCATTAAGGATCTGTCCTATAGTAATAGTAGGGGGAGTTATATACGATGATATTTCCTGAAGGAAGGTTGAGGATGGAGAGAGGGTAGTGGTTGTTTGGGGTGGTTTGGGGGGGGGGGCAAAGTGATGTATTTAAATATATGGCATTTAGTTATATTGTGCCTTTAGTCTGCAATGTTTCCACATGTAGTTTTATGTCATACAAAGAAAATGGACAATAAACATCAATAATGAAATATCATATATGCAATTCTATAATGCAATGAGCATTGGATTTATGCGATGGTTAAAGTGTACATGCATGCAAGATAGGCCTGTTTACGCACAGGGTAGCAGTGCACAAATGAAAGCCACATTGCTAATGTTTGCTACTATACTCAGTTCCCATCTGTACTCCAGGCCGTCTTTTCATGATGGCTAAGAGCATTAATTGAATGTATCCATTTTCTATTTCTGGGTGTCTGCTTTCTAGGCAATCTGTTTTTTCCTTGTTTCTGCAATGCTGAGCATCTCACAAACAAGATAAGCTTAGCCAAACCATTTTTCAGGAAGCAGTGCTTTGCACAAAAGTGGAATTAAAGGAAGACAAAGAGGAAAGATACTAAAATTTGTTGTTCCTTCGGCTCGGTTAGGGGTCGCCACAGCGGAACTCCGGTCCACTAATGATTGGCAGTAGGTTTTCACAGTGCCGAGGTGCCAGCTTGATGCCCAACCTTCAATGAAGGCACGCCTATTCACGCATGTCTTTCGAACACCACTTGACCGCGGGGAGGACATGCAGACTCCACACAAAAGGCACTCCAGCTGAGAATCTAAGGAACACATATGTGAAATTTGTAAAAACATAGTAAAAACTGATAGTACACATCTCAAATTTCTACATATTGTCAGGATTTGATCCAGCACACCAATACAGTTTCAGAAAACGGGGATGCTGTAGGCCTCTTTGCCACACAAACAGCTTTGCATCAAAGAAATGAAGTCATTTTTCACACAACCAACTGCATCAGAATGTACACTGCTATCAAACAATCATTTAATTCTCTTTACTATATATGGACATAAAGCAGTTAGTGATCACACAACCTGTCATAATTATGATTAGAAATATACAAGCTTTGTGTTACATATCTGTGTTTTTTATCATTCATCAGTTATCTAACACATGCAATGTGTAAGCCATTCTATGTCATTGGCCTTAATGTGTGAGAGGATGTTAACTGGGAATAATATGATATACAGTTGCCAACAAATGAAGTCCAGGTCGGCTGGCACTCATATACTGCTCTTTTGGGGGTAGCATAGCTGAGTTACTGTTATGACAGGAACAAGAGTATACTCTTCTTTTGGCGAGGGGGAACAAAACTCAGTTACTGTTATGACACAAATAAGTCTGAAGTCTGAAACTGCAATGTGTGTCATCACTTTCTAACTTCTGTCTTTAATGATTTACCAGTACAAAGGTATGGTGCTAAACTGAGATCATGCAGGGAACATCAGAATTCTTCAGAGGTATGACTGTTTGAATCTTTCAAGACTGAGGCCTACTAATTATTAATGGACAAATATCAATAACATAAGTGTCTGGTGTCACATGTTAAGGTACTTTCTGGACAAATCCACCACTATTTACTTGCTTACTGTACCAAGTTAAGAAATACAAGGATATGCCTTAATATTTTTAAAGAATACACTATAGGTTCAGCACTTACCTTGCAAATGCAACAGTTGACACACCTTTAGTTCAGGGCTAACTCTTTTTGATGCAAGTGGTGCACAGCCAATACAAGGGGAGGTAAAGATTGTGTGAGGTGTCTGGTATCAATTTTACTATGTGTATGTGAGTAGGAGAAATATATTAGGTCCTTAGGTAGTCAGTGAATGTGCTATGCATTGTCTCTTAGCCAAAGCAAGAGCATACTGAGCATGCCTATGTCTGCCTACAGGGACAGCAGGTGGGGGTTACTCGTCTGAGTCCTCCTCTGACTGCGGTTGTGGTGACCTAGGCGTTGGTGAGGGGATATGTGTCCCTTCACCTTGCTGATCCTGCTGCAGCTGCTTCTGCAGGATCAGATTCTGGAGCATACCACATACTGTGAATATCTCTGTACATGTGCGTCTAGTATACTGTAGGCTCCACCAGATATATCTAGACACCAGACCCGTGACTTCAGAATCCCAGACACGTGCTCTATGATGTTTCTAGTTTGAGCATGTGCCTCATTATGGCATTCTTCCATGGGTGTGTGTGCACTTCTGATGGATGTCATCAGCCACAATTCCAGGGCATAGCCAGCATCCCCCAGTAAATGGCCCTCTGGGATGTCCCCCCTAGCAAACATCTGGTACAGCTGTAATGTATGCCAGATATGGGAGTCATGATAACTGCCAGGGGTGCCAGCACACACATTCAAGATAATACCCTGGGCATTACATTACACACAACTTGACAGCTGATGGAGTGGTATCCCTTGTGGTTAATGTAGATTCTACCCTACTCACCAGCTACTGCCTTAATGTGTACATGAATCAAATCTATGGCATGCAGTACATCAGGGTAGTGTGCTACATGGTAAAACAGTACCATATTGCTGGCCCTTCTCTTCAGAACTACAGGGGGAAAAATATGTGCTCACTGGCATGTATGAGCATAGTATCCAGAAACTGGTGGAGGATCCTGGAAACTGATGCATGTGACACACCCATTATGTCCCCAGTTTGTCTTTGAAAGGTACCAGTAGCTAATATTCTGTGGGCTGCACATACCTTAGTTTCTACTGGGATGGGTTCCCCTCGGTTGGCTCTAGCTCTGAGTTGAGGGGGGCAGAGCTCACAGAGTTCTTGTAATGTGTCCCTGTCCACCCTGTAGAGCTGTACAACCTCCAGCTCATGTAGCACTTGGAAAATTACCCTGGGCATGAACACTCTTCTCCTTCTCGGCCTAGGCCTACTGTCAGCAGCACCAGCAGTACTGGTTTCAACCTCTATCACATACAGATCTAGAATATCTGCAGCAGCCTCTAGCATTGTGTCAGCTAAAATTTCTTTGTCTCTGTTCATGGATATTTTATACATTGTTGAATACCTCCACCATGTTGGATTGGTTGATTAACATGTACTTCATCTGCTTATACTATAAATAGAAGTTATGTCCTTACCATAACGTTCCATGTGGAGTGTTCATCTCGCCTTTGTTCTTACACATGGGTTCGGAGCCGATCCTCGGCTCCGTGCCGGCCTCTTGCAAGCTCTGCATCGAGAAGAAGCTCGAGACAATCTAATACCCACAATCCCCCTCTGCCTTTACCTCAGATCTAGTTTGCAAGCAAACCAATCTACAGAGAGAGCACATTCATGCTTACATCACATATACACAGAAAGAATCTATACATAACTATATATACAAGCCAAATAGACATATATATAAATATATATGCCAACTATGTACACAATATTGCAACAGCAGCAGAATGCTCCTGGCCAGGCATCAAAAGAACGTTCTTCCTAAGGGCGGAGGGTGGGACTGTAAGAACAAAGGCGAGATGAACACTCCACATGGAACGTTATGGTAAGGACATAACTTCTATATGTGATAGTGTTCAATCTCGCCGTTTGTTCTTACACATGGGTAGCGTCCCTAGCTCCTTGTTCCTGAGGAACTCACGGAAGGACGTTCTTGAGCACAGTGGAACCAAAGGTTGCCCTGTCCCTAGAAACCTTGTCTACCTTATAATGAGAAATGAATGTATGTGGCTTAGACCAAGTAGCAGCCGCACAAATAGCGTCCAGTGGTAGGCGGGCTGCATGAGCCAAAGATGTAGACACTGACCTTGTGGAATGTCCTTTGGGTTTGTGCAAAAGGGTTTGATTTGAAGAATCGTAGACATAGATTATACAATCCGTTAACCATTTAGAAAGAGTTCTTTTGGTAACTGCAAGTCCTTTCCTGCTATCAGCAAAAGCCACAAAGAGTTGATCAGTTTTTCTGTGATCTTTTGTTCTATCCAAGTAAAATCTTAGCTGTCTGTGAACATCTAATTTGTGTAACATATACTCCATTTTGTTGGAGTGGTTTTTGAAGAAAGTGGGTAATTCAATGGACTGATTAATATTGTTAATAGAAAACACTTTAGGGAGGAAGGATGAATTGGTTGAAAGAGAAACTCTGTCAGAGTGAAAGATCAAATAAGGGTGCTTGATGGAAAGAGCCTGAAGTTCAGATACTCGCCTAGCGGAAGTAATGGCTACCAAAAAGAGAGTCTTCCAGGACAAAAATTTTAATGGGCAAGAAGAGGCAGGTTCAAAGGGGGGCAACATTAATTTAGATAACAACAAGTTTAGACTCCAAGGTGACGTAGGAGATCTGACCGGTGGTCTAATATGAAAAACCCCTTTTAAAAAGGCTTTACAAAGTCTGTGAGCCATAACAGGAGCTCCACATTCTTCCACATGGAAATTTGAAATGGCAGCCAATTGAACTCTTAGTGTAGCAGGAGAAGCACCCTGATGGAATAAGTCCGCTAAAAACTCTAATATCTTATTCAAAGGGGCCATAAAAGGATCCACTTGGTGTGTATTCGCCCAGAATACAAATCGCTTCCATTTGCTAGAATATGTTTTAGTAGTGGAAGCTTTATGGGAAGCCACCAATATATCCTGGACTGCTGGTGACAAAAGATCAGACCTGGCTAAGTTGGGAATTGGAGCAGCCAAGCTACTAGATGGAGGGACAGGAGCGCGGGATGGGGAACCCCTGACGAGTGAGTCAATAGATCTGGCTCCGGGTCCAGAATCCAGGGTCCCCGAATGCAGTGTATCTTCAGGAAGGGAAACCAAATTTGACGAGACCAGAATGGGGCAATGAGGATTATTGTCCTGTGTAGGTTCCTGGCTTTCTGGAGAAACTTTGATATCAGAGGAAATGGAGGAAATGCGTACAGGAGTCCCGGGGGCCAATCGTGAACCAGTGCGTCCCTGGGGACTTCCCTGGAGGGGTAATAGGGCAAAGTAGCTCCTGCATTTGGCGTTCATTGGAGACGCAAACAGATCGCAGGAAGGCTGGCCCCACTTGCGAAAAATCCTTTCCGCTACTGACTGTTTTAGGGACCACTCGTGCGGTAACAGAATTGCTCTGCTGAGTCTGTCGGCTATGACGTTGGATGACCCCGGGATGTGCGTTGCTATTAGAAAGCGACCCGTGGACTCCGCCCACTGCCATATTCTCATGGCCTCTCTGCATAGCTGATAGGATTTGGTTCCCCCTTGCTTGTTTATGTACCAGACTACAGACATGTTGTCCATCTGAACTGCAATAGTTCCCAGAGGAAGAAGGGGAGCAAAGTGTTGCAACGCTAGAAACACTGCCCTCAACTCTAGAACATTGATGTGCAGATTGTACTCCAAATTGGTCCATTCGCCTTGGACTGTCTGTCCCTGAAAGATGCCCCCCACCCTATCAGGGAAGCGTCCGTGGTCACCGTAACTGTGGGCGTGGGTAGCATAAACGGTCTCCCCTTGGAAAGGTTGCACGTTTGAAGCCACCAGTTTAGATCTGTTTTGCATGTCTTTGTTATAAGAATCTCGTGTGTTAGAGGTAGTAGTTGAAACGACCATTGTGCAAACAGCAGCCATTGTAGGACTCTCATGTGCAGCCTTCCCAAGGGTATTGCAATAAGGGAGGCTGACATGAGGCCCAACACCTTCAGTACCAGTTTTGCAGGAGATTTTCTTGATAAGAGTAGAAGACGTATATGAGTCTGAAGTGATAATATCCTTTCTGGGGGAAGCCTCAGAATCAACTGACGTGTGTTTAATTCTGCTCCTATGAACAAGATATTTTGTGATGGCTGAAGTGAGGATTTTCCGAAGTTTACGGAAATCCCTAGGTGAACACACAGTTGAAGAGCAAAGTCTCTGGCCTGTAATAGTTGACGCTGGGTGGTGGCAGAAAGGAGCCAGTCGTCCAGATACGGAAACACCTGGAATCCTTGGCGTCTCAAGTGAGACGCTACCACTGCCATGCATTTGGTGAAGACCCTGGGGCTGAGGTCAGACCAAAGGGCAGGGCTCGAAATTGAAAGTGACTGGCCCCAGCCGAAGCGCAGATGATCTCTGGATGCCCTGGCCATTTTGATGTGGTAGTATGCATCTTCTAGATCTATTGAGCACATCCAGTCGTCCTTCTGTAAGAATGGAAGGATCGATTGAAGCGTGACCATTCGAACTTTTCTTTCCTGACGAAGGTATTGAGGTAGCTTAGGTCCAGAATGGGCCTCCAGTCCCCTGTTTTCTTTGGAACTAAAAGAACCTTGAGTAAGTCCCGAATCCTTGCTGGTCCGCTGGGACTGGTTGGATGACTCTTTTTCTAGCAGCTTTGAAATTTCTATGGCTGCTGGCTCTCGCAGACGGGGCGGTACATCTGGGAGTCTTTTCTTTGGGATGGGATGAGATAGAAAGGGTATGTTGTAACCTCTGGTAACCACGCTTTTTACCCACTTGTCTGTAGTTAAATTTTGCCAGGCCTGAGGGTATAAAGCTGGCGACCCCGACTGCCTCCAGAGCAGGACAGTCGGGCCTCCTCTCAGGAGTGCTGGAAAGGTTTACCAGGGAGTGTCTCCCTGTCACCTTGATGTTGCGGACCCCCTCTGCCGCCAGGGCGGCGTCTTCCACCTCTACCCCCTCCTCTGCCTCTAGAGGGGACGTCTCCCTGTGTGCCTGGGAAAGATCCTTGGGGTTTTCGAAACCACATTTTTCCACCACGTTGCCCTTTGGGGTACGGTCTGGTTGGGGTGGAAAAACGGACTCCGACAGCAGACAGAGTCTTTCCCTCCTGTTCACACCGGGTAAGGGTCTCCTTTACTTTGGGGCCAAAAAGAGTGGCACCGTCAAAAGGGGCGTTAGTAAAGGAAGACTTGAAGGCTTCCGCAAAGGAGCATAAGCGCATCCAGGATTGTCTGCGAAGAGCAATCGCTGAAGCTGCTGCCCTACTCGAACCTTCGGCTGCGTAGGAAATCAGCCTCATGGACGAGTTAACAATCGATGTAAGGGTATTAAGTTGCGCTGTCACTTTGTCTGAGACAGCTGCATCCGTAGTACCCTGGAGGGTATCTCCCAACTCTTTGACTAGATCCCTCTGTAGACGTGTAAAATGGGTCAAATAGTTCAGGGATCGCATGGAAAAAGCCGCTGAACTAAAACTGCGCTTCCCGTATCTATCCATCGTCCTAGAATCTTTATTAGGAGGATGGACAGACAAAGAAGACTCCGACATCTCCTTTTTCGTGGCTGCTGCCACCACCATAGCGTCTACCGGAACTCCTTTTGTTAGGTAGGACTTGTCCTGAGGTGCCGTGATGTATTTATTAGGTTTCCTTGGAACTGGTTCCACTGTGTCAGGAGCCTCCCACGCCCTTCGAGCAATTAGTTCCATTAGTTTGTCGAAGGGCGGAGTGACCCAGGAGGAAGAAGGGCGAGCACCAAATGCCTTCAGCAGAACTGACTCATCCTCAGAAGGGGGAAGGGACTGCCAGTCACCTCTCTGTTTCAGGATCTCCAATATGTCCGAAAAAGAGACATCTTCCGAAGGTGACTTAGAGGACCCCTCTGACTCATCTAAGTCAGTATCAGATGTTAAGGATTCCTGTGGAGAATCCAAGTGTCTCCTCTTACACAATCTTTTCCTAGGGACTTCTTCGTGGGGAGCATCCGAAGAAGCCTCGGAGGAAGAGGGGGCACCCTCCAGGGGTGGCTGAGACACTGGTGCCCGACGCTTGGATGTGGCCGTGGGTGCAGATGAGGATAACGGCCCTTTATGGGGAGGAGAGGTTGCTTCCACTGATGTGGTTGTCTGGGTAGACAACACCTTCCTCATCAGGTCGAACGCCCCCGGGTCCCGCATCGAAGAGTCCCCGGTTCGAAGAAATGGGAAGAATCCCCGACACGGGCACCGAAGGCATCGACCCCGAGGACGGAGCCGAATCGATCCGCGCCGAGGCCCGAGGGGGAGAGTCGGAACCGAAACGTCGGTTCGACTCTCGGCCCCGGAACCAAGGACAGACCGTCGGCTCCGAGACTCCGGTATCGGGTCCGACGGAGTCGAGGTGAGAGGAACAGACCGAGAAAAGGACGGTTCTGGACCCGAGGGCTCCACAATCAGTAGATCAGCCTCTTCCGGCTCCAAAGACTGAATCGGTCTCGGAGGAGGAATGGATGGAGATACCGGGAGGCCTTCAAGTTTCGACACCAACTGGGTGGAAACCGAAATAAGTTTGGACAGGGCCGAATGCTCCAATAACTTCTGCACCACGCGATCCACATCGATATCAGAAAGTTTGGAGGAAGAACGGGTCGAAGGAACCGAAGACAGAGCCGACCTCAATAAGGTCGAAGGAGGGAGCTCCATCACCGGTTCCAAGACTCGAGGCTCAGGAACCGATACCAGTTGAACACTCGGCCCCGAAGTCTGTGGAACCGGTGATCTAACCTTTGCTGAAGAGCTCGGAGCCGATGACTTGGGCTCCGACGTCTTCGATTCCTTAGAGGACTTTGATGCCTGGTCAGAAGCATCCAGAGCCTCCTGAAAAGAAGGTTTCAATAGACCTCTGTCCATTAGTTTCCTGCGCCTATCTGTCATGACCCTCCCACTAAAAGAGTGACAGATGGAACAGTCCTCTTGCAAGTGGAGAGGGCCAAGGCAGTAGACGCAGGAACTATGGTTGTCAGTCACTGACATTTTCTGGCCACACTGACAACGCTTGAAACCTGACTTCACCTTATCAGACATTATAGGAGTAAAGGACAAGTCCAGTAATGCAGTCAAATCCGTGAAAGTTTGTCAAATCCGATAAAAAATTGTCAAATCCGGTATAAAGTCAACTAGTATTAAACTTATGAAGGGTTGTAGGCCCCGAAAAAATCTAACCGATAAAACTACTTAACGGTACCAAGAAATCAACCAGACCACAGCACAATCATACAGTATAATACTGAAACATCAAACAGAATTAGAAAATCTAATAAAATATAACAAAAAGTTATATCTTAGCTTTTTAGACTCTCGAGCTAGCTCCCAACGATGCGAATGCAGCAGCGGCAAACTAGATCTGAGGTAAAGGCAGAGGGGGATTGTGGGTATTAGATTGTCTCGAGCTTCTTCTCGATGCAGAGCTTGCAAGAGGCTGGCACGGAGCCGAGGATCGGCTCCGAACCCATGTGTAAGAACAAACGGCGAGATTGAACACTATCACATCTAGCATCTATTAAACACACCTGCTGCTTGCTCACTAGTGCGCTATGTGCAGCTATGCACAGCTCAATGCCCCTCCTTGCACCTCTGCACACCTTTACATAAACAAGATAAACATAGGCAAAAAAAAAGAAGTTATGTACTTACCATAACATTCCATGTGTGTTGTCCATCTCGACCTTTATTCTCATTGATGGGTCGGATCCAGTCCTTCAGATCTGTCTCGGCCATTTCAAAAGCTCAAGGTCTTCAGCAAAGTTCATGGGCATCATTCCTTATCCATAATGCAACTCCCTAGCTTCCTCAGATCTTGTTTGCCCCTAGTACTCATACAGAGATAGTTTTTAATATATATATATATATATATATATATATATATATATATATATATACACACACACACACACACACACACATATATATATATACACACACACACACACACATATATATATATATATGTATATATATATATATATATATATATATATATATATATACATATATTCAAGTAGAATATTATTTCTGAGGCTATATAACCCTGTAGTATCCAATTTGTAGTACTCAGGCTTCCAGGAGTACAGGCAGTGGTTATGGAGGGTGGGTTGTGAGAATAAAGTCAAGATGGACAACACACATGGAACATTATGCTAAGTACATAACTTCTTTATGGGATGTTGTTAACCTCGTCTTTATTTTCACTGATGGGACCACATCCCAAGCAACATGACTCTTGGGTGGCTTATGGGAGAATATTCCTCAGAACCATAGAACCAAAAGAGCCTCTACTCTTAGAGGCCAAATCCACTTTGTAATGAGTAATAAAGGTATGAGGTTTTATCCACATCGCTGCAGCACAGATATTATCCAAGGATAACTCAGCTTGAAAGGCTGCAGTTGCAACTACTGACCTAGTGGAGTGAGCTTTAATGGGATTAGAAAGACCTTTTCTAATATAAGAATAAGAAATATACAGCTGATCTTATTTTTTAAATTCTGAAGTTCCATGTAAGTAGAAAAGTAACTGTCTATGAACATCCAGAAGATGCAGTGAATATTCTCCTTTATTTTGGAAATTTGGGAAGAAAACTGGCAGGTCAGTAGATTGATTGAGGTTACTTTCTGACACAACCTTGGGTAGAAAGGATGGTTGGTGCATAAAGAAACGCTGTCCTTATGAAAAACTAGGTATGGTGGCTTAGCAGACAAAGCTTGTAATTCAGAAACTCTCCTTGCTGAAGTAACAGCCACTAAAAAGAGCATTTTCCAGGAGAGATACTTCAAATCACAGGTAGCAGATGCTTCAAAGGGAGGACAGATAATGTTTGACAAAATGAAATTCAGATCCTAGGGCTGTGATAGGTTCCTGTATGGGAGTCTTATCATTGTACTTCCTTTTAAGAATGCCTTACAAAGTCTGTGTGACATGATACCAGAACCATTTTCTCATATATGGAAATCTGAAATTGCTGCCAGCTGGACTCTGCTGCAGCAGCTCCTTCATTGAAATGTTTTGCCAAAAATTCTAGAATAGAATGTGTTGGTGCAGAAAAGCGATCTATCTGATTATTGCTGGCCCATGTAACAAATCTCTTCCATTTACCACTGTGCAGTTTTCATGTAGATGTTTTATGGAAAGATAACAAAATATGTATGACTGGAGAGGAAAGGAGAGGAAACCTGGCGATTAGGGGAACTGGAGCATCCAAGATGTTATTCTGAGATTGTCTAGGTTGGGACAAACTGTTCCTGATGGGTGAGATAGAAGGTCCAGAGTAGGGTCCAGAATCCATGGTTCATCTGAAGATGAGGCTGAAGAAATGGGAACCAGATTTGACAGGGGCAATTAGGATTATTGCTGTCTCCAACAATCTTGCTTTCTGCAAAAGCTTGGGAATTAGAAGGACTGGAGGAAAGGCATAAAGAAGACCAGGAGGCCAAGTGTGAACAAGTCTATCCCTTGGTGACTCCACCGTAGGAGGGGTCAGGGAAAAGTATTTGCTGCATTTGACCCTGGAGGGTGATGCAAAGAGGCTGGCCCCATTTCTGGAAGATCTCTTTCATAACTTTCTGACTGAGGGGCCACTCTTGTGGCTATAGTATGGCTCTGCTCAATTTGTCTGCAATCAGGTTGGATTTCCCCCAGTTGTGCATTGCTATCAGAAAGAGGTTGGAAGCCATTGCCCATTGTCAGACCTTCAGGGCTTTTCAACAAAGGGGGTAAGATCTGGTTCCCCCCTGTTTATGTACCAGACCACAGACATGTTGTCTGACTGGATTGCTATCGTTCCTAGAGGGAGATTGTCATGAAATTTTTGCAACGCTAAAAGCACCACCCTCATCTCCAGGATGTTTGTATGCAAATGAGCCTCGTGTTCTTGCCAGATGCCTTGAACTGTCTTCCCTAGATAATGCCCCCCCCCCCCAATCTGGGAAGCAGCCATTGCCACTGTGGCCTGGGTTGGGGTGGTGGGGTGAAGTGACGGCTTTGAGATGTTAAGGTAGAGTGATTCCACCATTAGATAACCTTTTTGCAGGAGTTGGTTATCATGATTTTGTGTGACACTGGAAGGTCTAGGATTGAACATTGTGTGGAAAGTAATCATTGAAGTATTCTCATATGAAGACGAGCTAGGGGAATGAGTATGATTGATGCAGCCATTTTCCCCAGAACCTGGAGAACCAGTTTTGCAGAAGCTTGCGTCTTCCTGATTAACAATCTTACATAATGGCGGATATCATCTACTCTGTCTTGTGGGAGTCTTGCTATCAATGTAGTTGTGTTTATCTCTGCTCCTATGAAGACTAAGTTTTGACATGGCCTTAGAGCAGATTCTTCATAGTTTATGGTAATACCTTGGGAGGAACAGAGTTGTAGCGTATAGTCCCTGGCTTATAGCAGAAGATGCCTGGTCGGGGCAGTTATGAGCCAGTCATCCAGATACAGAAACACCTGGAACCCTCGGCATCTCAGGAGAGCCGCCACCACTGCCATGCATTTGGTGAACACTCTGGGGGCTATAGTGAGACAAAAGGGCAGAGTTCAAAACTGGAAATGACTGGCTCAAGCACAAGTACCTTCTGGATTGCCTTTCCATTCGAATGTGGTAGTATGCATCCTGAAGTATTATAGAGCACATCCAATTGTCTTTTTCCAGGAATAGAAGTATCAACTGCAATGTTACCATCCGGAACTTGGTCTTTTTCACAGATTTGTTCAAATTGCTGACGTTCAAAATGGGACTCCAGTCCCCTGTTTTCTTTGCAACTAAAAAGAATCTTGAGTAATTTCGGATCCTGTCTGGTCTGCGGGGACTTCTTGGGTGACTTTTTCTTAGCAACTTTTGGATTTCTAATGTTGCTTGTTCCTTTGGATGGGGTGGAACAGCTGGAACTGACTTGTTTATGGGAGTGGGGAAGGAGAAGGGAATGACATATCCTCTGTTTTTTATGTCCTGTACCCATTTGTCATTTGTTATCTTTTGCCATGTTTCATGGTGCAGGCACAATTGACCCCTGACTACCTACAGAGATGAATAATCGGGCACTCCTTCAAGAGCGCTGGAAGGGTCTACCAAAGAAAAATTCTCTGGAGCCCTGATTCTGCAGGCCTCCCCTGATGTGAGGGCAGCATCTTCCATTATTGTTCTCCCCTCTGCCGCTAGGGGAACTTTTACCTTGTGTGTCTTGGAAAGACTTTTGTGACTTTCTGAACCACATTTTCCCACTACCTCTCTGACCTTTGGGAAAGGGACTGGTAGGTATGGAAAAATGCACTCCAATGGCACATAAGCTTTTGCCTTCCTGTTCACACCTGGTAAGCGTCTCTTTAACTTTAGCTCCAAAAAGATTAGAGCCATCAAATGGGGCTTTAATAAAGGGAGACTTGAAAGACTCCATGAAATTACAAAGGTGCATCCAGGCCTTCCTTCTGAGAGAGATGCTCTATTTGTTCATCTGCTGCATACAATATGAGCATCATGGATGAGTTCACAACTGAATTGAGGGTGGCCAGATGAGTATTGACTTTATCTGCCACTGTGTCAGCTACAGCTCCTTGGAGGATGGCTGACAGTTAACAGGTCCCTTTATAATCTTGTGAAGTGGGTAAGGTAGTTCAGTGATCGTAAGGCAAAGGTCGCTGATGAAAAGACATGCTTCCCATACCTATCCATGGTTCTGGAATCCTTATTCGGAGGATAGATAGAGGAAACGGTCTCAGATAACTCCTTTTTTGGTGCCCACTGTCACACCCATGGCATTAACTGCTACATCTTTCATCAAGAATGCCTTGGCTTAGGGGCTGTTAAGTATTTATTTGGCCTCCTAGCAGTAAGTTCTATGGAGTCAGGAGTCTCCAAAGCCTTCCACGAGATTAATTCCATAATTTTCACTGGAAGGAGGGGACACCCAAGAGGTCGAAGGGCAAAACCCAAAGGCCTTCAGGTAAACTGACTTCTCGGCTGAAAGGAATGTGGACTGCCAGCCAACTCTCTGCTTTAAAAGTTCCACAATGTCTCCAAAGGAGCCATCTTCAGGAGGTGACCGTATGGACCCTACTACTACATCAAGGTTTGTATCAGATGTGATAGACTTGCTAGTGAACTTCCTTCACAGAGTGGCAAACGAGATCTGAGGAAGCTAGACAGTTGCATTTTAGGTAAGGAAGGTTGCCCACGAGTTTTGCTGAAGACCTCAAGCTTTTGAAATGGCCAAGACAAATCTGAAGGATCTGATCCGACCCATCAGTGAGAATAAAGGTGAGATTGACAACATCACATTTGATATTTCCTCTGTTCTCATGATATTGCACAAACATGGACCATAAAAATTGAAGGAAAATTTGCACACCTTGTAGTCAAACTCAGGACCATCTATATTCCAGCCCTAACACATGCATGTGCTGCACAGGAATAGTTACATACCAGAACAGCGAAACCTGCCATTCATTCCAATGTTTCTCTTGGTTGCGCTGAGCACCTTATCGTACAAACAATGGCAAAGTAAAAAAATAAACTGGAAAGAGACCACACATGTTAACACCCAAATAACAAGGATGACATTTTCACTCCTCACAACCCTACATGTTCACCTTTGTAAGTGTAACCTGACACACCCCCTAATATCAGCATTCACTGTTGCCAGCATTCAACATGAACAGTGTGGAAGTGCCTACACGAACTGAGCATCCCTACAAGGTTACTCTTTTTTGAGATTCAATGATTTTAATGAGTTTAGACCTCATATGCATCTTCACCATGCTGACAGCCTACAACCTACAAGGTTAGTAACCATGTAGGGACAGAAACTGCATGGGAGCCCAATGTTGTAAAAGAGGAATACATGTTCTAGTAAAATGGGACTATAATCCATCATCTACATCCTAGATATGCTTACATTACAGTATAATACTCTTTCATGGAGGTTTACACATTTTAGCAGCCTACATTACTTACAAGTATATTCTTCATTATGGGGTGGGGGAGCAAAGCTGCATATAGGTCATGCCACTTAAAAAGGAATTACTATGACTGTTACACTGATTTTCTAGCATCCACCCTGTGAAATTAGGTCAGAATATATGTGGTGTTATACATTAAGGGCAGTTATGTACAAACGTAAGTGCTTTTCCTTGTTTTTGTTTCTGTGCAGACTCCTTTCCATAGCTGTATTCTGAAAGTTTTGGAATACATGGCCAACACGAACACAGAGTGTACGTGGTTGCTTTAGAGGCTGTTGAATCAATACACCTTGTTGATTTGCTTCATTAGCTAAAATTCAGCGACTTATGCTGTAAAATGCATGCTATGAAATTTTAAGTTTGCTCGTGATTGAATGTCGCTACACTGAGTTTAATAAATCTAAAACTTTTGGCAGCCGTGTGCACATCACGCAGAGATGCACACATGGTCAAAATTATTGTGTAGGCTTTATTGAATCCCCCTAATTTATTGCATTAATGTATTCAAATAGTGGACAGTACCACATTTAGTTTGCATATTGGTGGATTTGACAGGTACTGTTATACTGTCTCACTGCAGACAATTCCCTTATGAAGTAAACTAGGTAAAGGAAAGTGAAAGGGGAGACGATGTAACAAAGAAAAATAGAGAAACATAACAGAAATAAAAAATTATAAGCAATGGACAGATGAAATAAAAATACTCTTTTAATACATATTCATAATCATACACAGACACACACACACACACACACACACACACTACATATCGGGACTCACTTTAGCAGTTTCTATAATATGGATATTAAATAGTCAAAAAGCCATTTTGTCAAGTATTTCCTTTACACAGAGGTATGCCGATCTTGGAGTTAGTAAATATATATATATATATATATATATATATATATATATATATATATATATATACACATATATATATATATACATATATCTGTTCTGAGGTGTGGGAAGTGCGGTAGGAGGGTAGCCCCCTGCCCCGCCACCTGCACTGAATAAGCTTAAAGGATAACATGGTATATTTACCATTTTCCTATATTTAATTAGCGGGGGTGAAGAGGAGCATGCCCCCCCTGCAAAAACATTAAAAAAAAATTTTGTTTTTATTTTTTTTATTTACATTTCGAAGTTTCAAAACTTTGATCTTATGGTTTCGACGATCAGAAACTCAAAGTTTTGTTTTGAAACTTCAAAATTTAGAAGTAGACCCCACCACCACCCCCCCCCCACACACACACACACACACACACACACACACACATATATATATATATATATATATATATTCACTTTATAATCTTGAAATACTGAAATCTTGAATTTCAGTATCTCGAGACTATAAAGCCGAAAATTCAAAATACCGAAACCCCAAAAGCACAAAATTCAAAATCGTGACTTTTAAATACACCCTCCACCACACAAACAAACACACATATACCTTCCTCCCCACACTACAACAAACAAAACACACACAAACACAACAACATAAATACATGAACCTATCCTACATATAAGCAGGGGGGCAAGCCCCCATGCACCCGCCCATGTGGGGGGATGCACACCCCACACCCCCGTTACTTATATATACTAACTCCGAGGTCACACTATATAGACAAAGACACTAAACCCACTACACATTTTACATTCCCCTCACACAAAACACACATCATATACTCACAAACACCACCATTCTCAACACTTACACACTCACACTCTTACCTACATGCCGTAACCTACACCTACAACTTCCCAACACACTAACATACACTAAAATCCCTACCCAAAACCCTTAACATATAAACAATTACCTGAATCTCCAGCTATCCATTAACACACCACACCACCACAACCGCTGATTCGACATTTCTTGATTCAGTTATGTGGACTTTCTCGCAACTGGGCTTTAGATATTTTATTCTCGAGATACTAAATTCGAGATTTCAGTATTTCGAGAATGATAAGTGCACCCATATATATATATATATATATATATATATATATATATATATATATATATATATATATATGCACACACACACACACACACACATATATATATATATATATATATATATATATATATATATATATATATATATATATACACACACACACACACACACACACACACACACACACACACACACACACACACACACACACACACACACACACACACGCGCGCGCGCGCGCACGCAGACTTGTGTGAAAAGCAAGGATTTCCCCTTTTTCCAAGCAGTGGTGATTTTGGCGGTAATTATATTAAATAGTCAGAGGTGGAAAGGATATTGATATAGACAGAAAGAGAAATATACACATAATTAAATATGTGATGTGCAGAAAATTCAGCAATCACTAAACTGATTTCTGCTTGTTGTCACGTTCCTAATTCAAACACTAAAAACCTTGACAATCCTCCTAAAAAGAACAGCAATCTGTCCTTTTCTGACAGTTGAAGTAAAAAAAGAAAAAAAAAAAATAGACCCTAATAGTAACATCAGACGCACTTAGTCTCAATAGTGAGACTTCACCCACCCCTGCACCACTTTACTCATGCATGTTAACACTGATCCCTAATCCTACCTCTGACCTCCAGCCCTACACATTGCCTGACAAAAAAGCTTCTCCATAACAGTACCACTACACTAGACACTCATACATATACACCACACATAACACACATGCACAACACTAAAGCTATCCTTTTACCTTGCCTCTAATCTAACTCTAACTTACAAAGACTCATATGCACACTCAATCTCCAAATACAGAAACTTTCAGAATTAACACACATACTCTCACTTATTATACAGCAAAACATACCCCACACAAACCCAACATTCACTATTATGATATTCAATTCATTTAGCACTTGATAAACACGGGTGCCATACGTGTGTTTGTGGATGCAGCATAATCAGTCAAATAATTCCTCAGGCAAATTTGAGTAGACAGAGCGTGTTTTTAATCAAATTGCAGAATGGTTAAGCAGTATGGTTGGAGATGAACTAGAGCAAATAAAACTAGAGTCAATATATTTATAGTTGTTGGTATGAGTGGATGTGCAGCAAGACATGTTCTCCTGCAAGAAATAATTAAAATAGGTGTTTTTATGTTTTTGAAAGTTGTGGTGGTGAAGGTTCTAGGTTAGTACCATGTTTGCTGATATTATGCCAATACAACTGTTGCTGTTAGAATTAGAATGATAAAGTGCCAGAATACACACCACACACACACACACACACACACACACACACACACACACACACACACACACACACACACACACCAAAACCACACACAAATGGATCCATTATATATGATTGATTGTTTAAGACTCCATCTGAGCAGATCAGTCATATGAACTTGTGAATGACAGCTCAAGTACAGACATTCTTGTAATACATGTGTATAAGCTAATTGCTTTATAAGCAAGTGTGGCACAAATGAGAAGTGCTGTCTGTGGTAGGACAAGCCAATCTGCAGCCCCCATGTGGGGGCAAGGGGGGCTTTGACATCACTTCCTTTATTTTATTATTTTCATACTAAGGGCTTTGCAACCTGGAGGAAGACTGTTGAAAGACAGGCAGTTTAAAGCCTGTCTCACTGATTCTCTAATGTGTGCTGACCTCTGAACAGGTTCCTATTACGTGATCGAAGTTTTGAGACTTTGAACATGACAATATCGAACTTGTCTGTTCGAAGTTTCAAAACTCTGAACATGGGGAAAAAAAAGATGCAACAGTAAACTAACTGTTGCAAGCAGGGGGGCAAGCCCACCTGCACCCCCCACACCCCCGCTCTTTAAATATACCAACTCCAAGATCGCATTACAGTGCAGCAAAGGGAAATTCCCTTTCTGCACTATAGTGCGGTCTCAGAGCTGGTATATTTAAAGAGCGGGGGGGTGGGGTGAAGGGGGGCTTGTGCCCCTGCTTGCAACAGTTTACTGTTGCATTTTTTTTTTTTTTTTTTTTATGTGTTCAAACTTCAGCAAGTTCAACTATATGGTTTCGACCGTATAGGGTTCGAACTTGTTGAAGTTCAATCACATAATAGGAACCCCCTCTGAACACCAACAGCTCACTACCAAGTGAGTAATTACAGTCATACTCTACTGAGAAATGAGCAACAAAACATAACCATATGCTAAATTGCATTATTAGGCATGAATAGCTATGACTTAAGTTTAGATGATTTGTGTGACAGTAGCAAATCACAGATACACCAGCACAAGGCCGCAACACACACACACACACACACACACACACACACACACACACACACGTGTGTGTGTGCAAATACGTATATATTACATATATATCTAAATAGATATCTAAAAAAAAAAAAATATATATATATATATATATATATACATACACACACACACATATATATATATTATATATATATATATATATATATATATATATATATATATATATATATATATATATATATATATTATATATGCATATATATAATAAGTGGAGCCACCAGGCTGTCAGGCAAACACATACACTTTAATAAAATCCAAGTTAAATCCAAAAAAGTACACCACAAAAGTAGATAAAGTACAACAATGTAAAATACAGAGACAATCCAAGGGAAGTCCAATGAAATAAACCGCAAAGGTAAATGAGGTCCAACAAAGTAAAACACAGAGATGAGCACTTTTGGGTCCTAGCTGCCATTACTAAACTCTAAGGTCGATTTAAGTAAGGGAACAGCCAATCAATGACATACTTCAGACACACGTCCTCAAGAACACCAATGGCACGAATTTAAAAACTACAAATAAAATTAATCTAAAAAGCTTATGCCCCTAAATGGCAGGCTTCAGAGGTATATTAGCATTGAGTCCAGGAAACTTTTCGGCCTGAAGCTCCGCTATCCATTGCATCTCAGCGTGTTCCGTTTTATCAGTGATATTGCCACATCGTAAATTTTCCTTTAAAACTTCTAAGGCCATAAACTGAAAAGCATGACCTGGACATTGAATAATCAAGCAACATATCTCAAGGGGCACTTGAAAAACTAGGTTGAGTTCTGGTTGGGGAGAGAAATGTGACACTGCCAGCCTAGCCAGATAGAATTTTGTAAATAATTCTATGTCATTTGTGAATAGTAATATATGATTTGTATTCTTGCCTTAAAAATGTAAGAAAACTATATGTTCTGTACTGAGCTTCAAGACTGTAACCAGAGTGCACCCTGCTGGAAAAGAGCAGAAATGTGTATAAACTCTATGCCTATGTAAATGCATGTTTCATAGCAGAAATTGGGATATACAGAGTTAACTTGCAAAACTCTTCGAAAATAAGTTGATAATGGAGAACATCGACATTTGTGCTGTAACAGAGATCTAGTTCAAGGCAGCAGAAAGCATCCCTGCACTACCAGGCTATAACTCATTCCACATCTTTCAGCCCCAGAACATGGACCAAAGCTGCAAAGGTGGTGGTATTTTCATATTCATAAAGGATCCGCACACCTCCAGACTGGTAGCCCAATGTAATACATCAGAGATACTTCGTGTGCAGCTAACATTGGGTAAGACAGAGATTCAGGTCGTAGCCTGCTATAGGTCCCCACCATGTCCTAAGACTCACACTCCATGTTCCCAAGCACCCTTTAGAATATTAGGGTCCAACCTAACACTCTCACACTAGGCGACTTCAACTACCCCTCCATTAACTGGGAAAACTACTCATGTACCAATAATCTCGCCCAACGTTTCCTAGAATTTATTAATTCAAATGCCCTGGACCAGCTCATTCTTACCCCCACTAGAGGTAGCAAAATCCTTGCCCTGGTCATTACTAACATGGGCAACCATTGCTCTACACCAGTATTCAACTCCTCCCTGGTTAGATCCGACCACAAACTAATCACCTTAGAAATCCACATCCCTAACCCCCCCAAATGTAACCACCATGAAAAACATCTCTAAAGCTAAATTTGGGCTCCTAAAAACAGAGGCCGCTAACTTCACTGCATCCATGCAAATGGAGAATAGTTGCATGACCACCAAATCATACACCAATGCACTGTATGAACACGTACACAAATGCATGGATCTCGCCATACACAATACAACCAAGACACTCTCCTCCAAAAAAAGGAAGCCAATCTGGTGGTCCCCTGCCATAAACAAACTCTACAACAAAAGAAGGAAAATGATGCGGAATAAGGTGAAGTCCCAAGACTGGAAAAACTCCCTTATCAACCTCAACAAAAAGTTGAGATCCCTCATCAAATCCTCTAAAGCTAGCTATGAAAAAAAAATTGCAGCAGATAGTAAATACAACCACAAGGCCTTCTATAGTTATGTAAACTATCTTCAAGGCAATACCCAGATTTGTTCTGAGCTACTGCACAATGGTACCTCCTATACCAAGCCAAGAGATATTGCCAATATACTGGCCGACAGATTCAGTGGCAATTTTACCCCCCCCCCCCCCCCACAGCCAGTGGGGAGTCTTACTGGGGATCTGGAGAGAGAGGAAGAAACCAGCCCTAGACTGACTGTGACCTCTGTGTGCTCTTATGGGAAATTGTACTTTACTGTGTGTGTAGTGTTCATCCTCCCAATGTGCACGTCCCTCACTGGTGTTAGTGGTGAGGATTGAGGCTCCTTGATTACACGGTCAGTGCAGGGGTGTCACAGTTTCCATGATAACCTTCTGCCAGTTTAACAGTAAAGGTCTCTCAGACTTCAACCTTTCCAAAAAAAAAAAAGTCAATGGCACTTTACTTCAAAACAGGGTTTTTCTTCCAGTCCTCTGTCTTCTTTTATAGGTTCTTTGATAAGTGTTAGGCTAGCTGCCCTTACAGCCCACTTTAAGCCTAGCCAACATTCCTTTTTCTGCTTGCAATAGCCTATCCCACACTAGGCGACTTCAACTAGCCTTACCCATCCCATGGCCGATAATTATATATTACTTCTAATAAGAATAACTGCGATCACACCATAGATAATTTGAGGGGACCCACACATGGGATAAAGCATTTAGGCAGTACATCTGTCCATTACTAGTACAGGGAGCAGTCCTGAGTTAAATGTTTTGTTTTCCATCCATAGATGTAAGTTGTACTTGAAAACAGACATGGATGAACTTTGTTTTATGTGAATGTGAAGTCTGTTTCACAGCAGCGGTATCTTCTGTGAAATATACCTATCCCTCCAAACCATCCTGTTGATGTTACAGAAGAGGTTTAGATTCCTAGACCAAGCATTTCTGTGTTGTGGCCACCTCTGACTCTGGTTTTTAAGGGCAACTTTACCCCAAAAATACTGCCAAAAATCCTTTCTCTCATTTTGGAGATACCATTAAAGTTCCAATAATTAATGATTACTGTGGCTCACTTGTCTTCTCCATTTATAACGACTGTTCAGGCTTCTTCTTTTTGGAAAAGACTTGGCATACCTCAATCGCTTCACCTTTGTCCACTATACCATAGTACTAATTATGATAAAATGGTGGAAAAGCTTAGCAGTTTTCAGGTAGTGTAAGTTATCCTCCTTGTCCTCACATATAAAGCTATATCCCTAAATGTGAACTAATGCCTATTCATACCTACCTCTCCTTACTTTCCCTTCTTCACTCACTTCCTTACTTCTGTCAATTTCTCTCTATGGCTTTCTGTCTAAATATACAATAAGTCTGCTTTTCCTTCACTTCATATTGCAATTCCTATTTGTATTATACAAACTTACCTTTAATTTTTCTATAAACTGGCTAAAATTTCTCTCACTATTAACTTGGTACCAAAAAAACTTGTATCTATTCTTAAACAATGTTTTTATGTTATGTTTAGTTTGATGAATTATATAAAATGTAGTTTTTTGTATTAATTTTAAAGACTGTAAAATTATTGTTCTTCAAATGATTTGAACTACTTTGGAGCCTTTCTCCCTGGGCCTCTGCTAAAAATGGGCTCCTACCCAGTCAGCCTTTCCCAGTAAACAAATGTCAATACATAAATAAAAAACATTCAAGACAAGAGGTGAGCTTTGATATTCATAGGTTCATTGGTGTTCACTAGGCTAATTATCACAAGGGGCTTTTTAAGCCTAGCTATGTATCCCAAATTTCTGACAAGTTCTGATACCCTTGAAAAGTGTAAGCATGGGCCTGCAAGATAAACCATTTACAGGTTACCTGTTTGCATCAAAGACATAGGTGCCAAACCAGGGATGAATTTCCGGTTTCCCATCCAATTGTCCAACTTGCGCTTGAATTGGATTAGGAAGGAATGCTGCTTCACATGGATGGGGAGTCTGTTCCACAGATGAGGTAGTCTCTGGGATACATACCTATTTCTCCAGCAGGTCCTATTTATATCACAGGTAAGGTTTAAGTCTTTAGAACTGGTAATTATGGTACTGTTTGTTTTGTGGATATGCAGGAGATCCATCAGAGTGGGGTCTGACAATGCCCTGTACTCCAGGCATAAATGTCCCCTCAAAAGCCTGTAGGAGACAGAATACAGGGATAGGGCCTTGAGGTGGTCTGCATAAGACATATTACTTATACCCTGTATTCTTTTAGTGAGGAACCTCTGTGGATGTTCCAGTTGTTGGATATGCCTGGTTAGGTACATACCAAAGGGGGCATTGTACTCAATGATAGGTCTGATGAATGCTGAATACAGTGGAACAATGACTTCCTTGGACTTAGATGCCATACCTTTGTCCCTTAGTCCCTGACTACTGGGTCAACTGTAAGGGGTGTGTTGTCAATATGATAGTTACCAGGGATGGATGACTTCCCAAATGATACTATTATGCATTTCTTGGCATTTAGTTTTAGTCCATGACTCTGGCACCAGTTGTTTGTCTGTGTCAGCCCCTCCTGGAGAACATGTGTGTCAGTCTGAGATTCAATGACAGCTCCTAATTTGCAATTATCTGTAAATTTAGTCAGTCAGAGACCACTGACATTGGCCTTGACGTCTGAGAAGTAAATGCCAAAAAGGAGCAGTCCAAAGACTGATCCCTGAGGGACTCCACTTATGACTGGCCTCCTTGTAGAGGTGGACTCCTCAGTTCTAACTTCCTGGGTCCTGCCTGTGAGCCAGTTGGCTATCCACCGGGTGACATACGAGTTTGTACCTATCCTCATGAGTTTGTCAACAATGCCCAAGTAGGGTATTGTGTCAAATGCATTGGCTAGGTCAAGGTAGGCAGTGTGAACGATTTTGCCCTCATCCATTGCTTTGGTGACCTTCTCAAAGAAGACCACCAGATTGAGTAGGCATGATCTGCCCTTGACGAAACCAAACTGGGTTGGGTCCAGTGTCTGGAGGTTTACTATATCTCTGTTGATCATCTCCATGATAATTCTTTCCATGGCTTTACATATAAGACTAGTGAGACTTATGGGTCTGTAGTTGGCCCACCTTTGTGTAGAGGGATGACAGTTGCCTTTCTCCATTAATGAGGCAAGACGCCTGTTTGGAGGCTACAGTTAAATAGTAATTCCAGAGGCCCTGATAGGTCATGTTTCATGCTATTTAGAAGGCATCCTGCGATATTGTCTGGGCCCACTGATGCAGTGTTCTTGGTCTTAGAGAGAGCATTAAGGATCTGTTCCCTAGTGATAGTAGGGGGAGTTATATTTGATGATACTTCCTGAGGGAAGGCTGGGGGGTAGACAGGAGTAATGCTGGAGCTGAATTTATCAGCCAGGAGGTTTGCTATATCTTCTGGCTCAGTACAGGTGGCTCCATTTACAATGAGCTCTGTACACAATTGTGTATTACCTTTGAGGTTGCGGACATAGCTAAAGAATGCTTTGCGGTTGTCTTTGGCCTGGGAGGCCAAATTTACCTCAAATTTGGCTTTGGTAGACTTTATTTGTCCTCTGAGTTGTTTGTTTAGTTTAATGAGAGTGCTTTTATCCTGCTGGGTGCTACACCTCCTAATTTTTGCCATGATTTTCTTCCTCCTGCTCCTAGTTCCTGAATTTTCCTGGTTTAGCTGGGGGTCCAGGTTTTAAAGCAGACCATTTTGTGGTCTGACCTTACCAGGGAAGGCATTACAGCAGGGGTGTGCAGCACTCTCCCATATTAGTGAAGGCCAGATCCAGTATGGTTGCACCCCTGTTTGATGTACTGACTATCTGGTCCAGGGAGTTTGTGTTTACAAAATCCAGGAATCTCTTGTACTTGATATATTTTCTTCTTTTACCAATGTATAACTGACATTGTCTTTTTACCTATGTTCTATATCTTCTTTTACCTGGAGTGTTTTATTAATTTCTTGTTATATTACTATGCTCAGCATACATGATGTAACCTGTTTTGTGTATTATTCTGGATGTACTGTATTTGTATAACTTGATACCAGAGCTTTTCTCCCCGGGCCACCACTGAAAATGGACCTGGTCCAGTCAGAATTTCCTGGTTAACAAATGTAAAATAAATAAATAAATAATGTATATTTGATGTAGTATAGGATTCCCAGTTAATAGAGGGGTAATTAAAGTCACCCATATAAATGATATTTGGTTGGATGGTTAGTGTCTCTAAGTTTAAATATATAGTATAGGTTTCCTGGGTCATAGAGGGGGAACCATAGCTTGCAAGGAAGTGGTACTGGATTTTACCTATGGTGATTTGAACATGGATCAGCTCAAGTGCATTGTCCTGTTTAACCAGCCTTGAAGTATATTTATTTTTGATGTAAATAGCGACACCTCCACGTTTAGTCCCTGCCTGTGAAGTAGCTGGTCTAAATGTGTGGAAGGCATTGTAACCCTGCACTGTTGGGTGTGCTGTCCGAAGCTTTAAACCACATCTCAGAGACCACACAGACATCAGCATTCTCTAGGGTAAAGAGAGTTTCCAGGGAGTGGATTTTTTTGTTTAGGCTCCTAGCATTTAGCAATAATACCTTTAGATTTTCTTGGTTTTGATTTGCTGTGTCGGAAGTACTTTCAGTCTGGCATTGCCTAAAAAGGCACTATGGGGGAAGACAATGTTTTAGCTAATATTCAAAAGCCTAGAAGGGAGAGGTGCAGACCATCTCTGGCGAAGCAGCATTGTCTGTTGACCATCTCCTTCCATGCCGGCAAATATTGCACCCCTTAGAATTACACCAGAAGCTAAGCCAATTATTAAAGTCGATCATCTTTTGTTCGTATTGTGGCATCATCCTTGGGAAAAGTAAAATGCTGCTCAATGCTGGGATTATACCAGCCTGAGACATATATTCCGAGAGTTTTATGATGCCTCTCTTCATATAGTCAATGGGTTGGGAGGGTGGCCTAATGGTTAAGGCTCCCCATCCATGTGAAGCAGCATTCCTCCCTAATCCAATTCAAGCGCAAGTTGGACAATTGGATGGGAAACTGGAAATTCATCCCTGGTTTGGCACCTATGTCTTTGATGCAAACAGGTAACCTGTAAATGGTTTATCTCGCAGGCCCATGCTTACACTTTTCAAGGGTATCAGAACTTGTCAGAAATTTGGGATACATGGCTATTTTCTCTACAGCTGGTAATTGCTTCAGATTTTCTTACAGCAATCTGTTGCAACAGTAACTTGCCTAAAAGCTTTATATCCCATGACAGTTTTGATTTTATGCTTCTTCTTGCCAGAGTTCACATGATAGTCTTTAAATTTAAAGACTGGGTCTAGTGGTCTCAACATCTTTTATCTAATATTCCATAAAAATCAGAATTCCTAAAGTTTCTCAAATGCACATGTAGTGGTTTTTGAATACTCAAACATACAACACAGGAGCCCATTCTAGTTCCAACCTCCTCTGGCCACAGTCACCATAAATGGGCCGGCTATAACAAGAGTGGAAGAGGTACTGCAGGGTTGTTTGATTTCCTCAGAAGTTTCAACTGTTTACAGATATTTTTGGAATGAGGTCAGTCTGCAGTCACTATTGGCTTTTTAGGATGTCCTACTTAAACAGATTATTTCTCTTCAGCGAGATAACATGGTTATTGTTTGATTTAGAAACAAATGTGGAAGAATGTATTTCTACCCTCTGTGAATGGAGGTGATGTGAATACACAATGGTCCATCAAGTCTACTAGAAGCAACCCACTTCCTATGGCTGGTCAAATACATGGTGAACAGTTTTAACTGTTGTCTTTTGTTGCTCCATAAATGGTCATTAAGCCCCTTAATGACCAAATGCATCTTTCAACTCTGAGACACTCCAGTGTATAAACTCTGTCCATTTCACAAAGGCCAACTGTTCAAATTTTGTTTCCTTGATCATTTTCCTGGTGGTCAGGTAAGAGAAGCACTAACATAGAAAAGGCCAAATGGCCTTCTTAAAGTTTTACTCTTTCTTTTGATGATGAGATTCTTCCAGAAAGCTAAACTCCTCTAAACCATGTGTATTTACAATACAGCCCTTCTGGCCCAGAAAAAACCTGGTTTCCTCTAATAACACCCTTTCTAATACAGAATCCCCCCTTCTTCATCTCTTCAAAATGCTGCTATATTATCACTCAGACAACTCTCGTTTTGGCCTTCACACAACAAACTGACAGACTTCTTTGCTTCAACTGACATGTAAACATCTTGCTTTCTCTTAGAGCACAGTTTTCAACATTTCTTCCATTCAGAGATCACCTACCCTAAAAAATGTGCAAGAAATTCAGCAATAGACTGCTTTCAGCACTTAATTACATTAGGTCTATTGTATCACTCTAAAATATTTGAGTCCATTTGTTGGCCACTTTCCTTTGTTTCTCTTATGTTTTCTTCTACTGCAGCACCTCAGCCCCCCCCCCCCCCCAGCTTGGAATACACGTTCTCCCATGAGCTATTTAGTTTGCACTTGTGAAGCTTACACTTCCTCCACTTTAGCCTGTTGCTTCCTTGAATATGTAGTTTCTGTCCTGGAAAACTTTCTTTCTAGTGGGTATTACATCTGCTAAAAGAAATGTCTGCATTGCAAACTTTTTTGTGAAGCATAGTTAACTGATTTTTCTGCCCATGGGTAATGGTTAGAACTAATACACTCTTCCTGCTAAAAGATGGTATAGAGTCAAATCCAGACCAGCTTATAACTCTGCCTATGTTTTTTTACCTGATTATTCTAACAACAGGAATTATCTCACATCTTTTGTAGACAGAACTAAACCCTTTGATGGCCAGTTGTATTTATCCTTTGTTAAGACAAGGGGAAAGTCAGAATGCATGTAAGTTGCCCTTCCATTAGGTTACTAATGCCACTGGCTTTGTCACAACAAATCCTTTTTGTGTAAATTTCAGGAATCATTCCACTAAAGCAGTAACTATTTCTGCTGCCCTTTATCATACTATTGAGGATATTTGTGCAGCTGTACCTTGGTTCTTTCTGAACCCCATTGTGAGGCTCTATAAACTGAGCATTATTTCCAGGTCCAGGTCTTCTTTAGGTACAGTTATCTGCGGTATGTTTTCATGATGATGACCACCTAGGACAATCGACTAGAAACTTTTTCCTACAGGTTACCAAAGAAGGAGCTTTTTCTTAGATTAAAAAAAAAAGAAGTTATGTCTTACTATAACATTCCATCTGTGTTGTTGATCTTCATTCATTTATTACTGATGGGTTATCGGTTCTGTCCTCGGAACAGAGCCGGCCAAATATCAAGCTCGCGTCAGCCAAAAACTCTCGAGCCAAGGTCCTACCCAGAATGCTCTGCTCCTTGTTACCTCAGATCGAGTTTGCAAGTTGATAGATAAAAGTAGAGGCTACCTCTGGTCATAACAGACCTACAATAAAGGAGTATATGAGATCAACCAGGAACCTTTGGAGGGGGATGAAGGGTGGGAAGTAATGAATGAACGAAGATCAACAACACAGACGGAAAGTTATGGTAAGACATAACTTCTTTATCTGATTTTGTTAATCTTCGTTCATTCCTTACTGATGGGACAGAGTCCCCAGCTGCCTGTATCCCCTGGGTGGGGTGGCACTCATGGAAAGACATTCCTGAGCACCATGGAGACAAAAAAAGCTCTTCCTCTGGAGGCCAAGTCCAATTTGTAATGAAGAATAAAGGTATGAGGTTTGGCCCAAGTCGCAGCTGAAAAAATATCATTGAGGGAAGCCTTAACATGGAAAGCTGCTGAAGTTGCCATAGACCCTGAAGAATGTGTGTTCACTCTGTGAGGCAAGGTGACATCGTTTTTTTTTTTTTGTAGATAAAGGTAATATAATTTCTCAGCCATGAAGCCAATGTAACTTTTGAGACAGGATGACCTTGTCTAGGTCCAGAAAAAGCCAGGAACAGTTGGTCTGATTTACAGGTAGATTTTGTTCTGTCCAGATAAAATCGTATTTGAATATGAACATCCAAGGAGTGCAGGCATTACTCTCCCTTGTTAGAGTGGTTAGGATAGAACACTGGAAGGTCAATAGATTGGTTGACAGACTGCTCTGACACCACTTTTGGTAAAGAGGAAGAATTAGTTCTCAGTGATACCCTATCCTTATGGAAAATAAGATAGGGAGGTTTGATGCATAAGGCTTGAAGTTCTGACAAGCATCTGGCCGATGTAATTGCAATCAGAAACAAAGTTTTCCAAGAGAGATATTTTACATCACATGAAGATGCAGGTTCAAAGGGGGGAGCTCTTAGAGCTTGCAGAACCAATGCCAAATCCCAAGGTTGTACTGGTTCTCTAAAGGAGGTTTTAAGTGGATAACCCCCTTCAAGAAAGTTTTACAGAGTCTACGTGACATAAGTGAAGAATCCTGAAAATCAATGTGGAAATTTGAAATGACAGTTAAATGCAAATGAATAGTAGAGGCAGACACCCCAGAGTGGAAAAGAAGTGATAAGTAATCCAAAACCACCTAAACTTGGTCTGACAAGGGGTCTAATTGTCTATTCGCTGCCCATAGAGAAAACCTTTTCCATTTAATGAGATAGATTAGTCTGGTGGACGATTTATGAGATGCAATAAGAATATTGGCACAGGGAACGAGAGGTTTTCCTGCCTGGCAATCATTGGAAGTGGAGAAACCAAGCTGTCAGTTTCAGGGTTGTTAGACTGGGGTGAGTCAGACCATGCAGATGGGAGATCAACATTGGGGATGGATTGAGGATCCACGGTTGATCTAGCAGGTGAGGCCAGAGGAAGGGGAAACAGACTTGTTGAAGCCAATATGGAGCAATGAGGATCACTTTGCTTTTCAACTGTTGTGCTTTCTTCAGAAATTGGGAGATGAGGGGAAGAGGAGGATAAGCATAAAGTAGACCCGAGGGCCAAGTGTGGACTAGAGCATCTCTCAGTGACTGTCCCCAAGGGGGGATCAGGGCAAAATAGTTGCTGTACTTGTAGTTGGTTGGGTGGCGAATAGGTCGCAGCAAGGCTGGCCCCAGCGGTTGAAGATTCTTGCCTCTATCATAGGGTTGAGGGATCACTCATGAGGTTGTAGAATGCACCTGCTCAGTTTGTCCGCTATTATGTTGGACCTCCCTGGAATGTGCCTTGCAATTAGAAAGCGGTTGGAAGCTATTGACCATTGCCATATTCTCAAGGCCTTTCGGCATAATGGGTAACATGTGGTGCCCCGTTGTTTGCTGATGTACCAGACCACTGACATGTTATCTGATTGGATCGCAATAGTCCCTGACGGAAGGATGGAATGAAATACTTGCAAAGCTAGTAGCCCTGCCCTCATTTCCAGGACATTGATATGCAAAACGGTCTCTGTCTCCGACCAGGTGCCTTGGACTGAGTTTCCCTGACATAGCCCCCCCACCCCATCATGGAGGAGTCTGTGGTCAACTTGGCTTTTGGTTGATGGGGGCTGAAGGGGTGAGACCATTGTTGGGGATTTCAAGATGTCCACCAGAGTAAATCTTGCTTGCATCTCTGAGTTACACTTATCTGAAAAGACAAAGGATGTTGTAGAGGGTACCACTAAGTGAGAAGTAACCAATGAAGGAGCCTCATATGGAATCTGGCTAGAGGAACAATGGTGATCGAAGCTGCCATTGACCCCAAGAGTTGGAGTATAGATCGAGTGGGGGATTTGTGGTGACAGAGCAGTGGTTGAACCTGTTGCCTTATTCTTTGAAGCCTGTGGTCTGGAAGAAATGCTGTGCAATTTCTCGTGTCCAACAGTACCCCTATAAATTCCAAAGACTGAGCTGGGGTCGTGTTGGATTTCTCCCAGTTTATAGTGAATTCTATGCTTTGTGCTGTGAGGAGAGTGTAGTGCAGTGCTTCTTCCAGTAGACGCTTGGTGAGGGCAGTGAAGAGCCAGTCATCTAGATATGGAAACACCTGGAATCCTTGAAGTTGCAAGTGAGCGATAACCATTGCCATGCATTTGGTGAACACTGGGGCTGTAGAGAGACTGAAGGGCAGAGCTCAGAATTAGTAGTGACTGGCTCATATGCGGAAGCGGAGGTATCTTCTTGAGCATTTGTCCATTTTTATGTGGTAATACGCATCTTGAAGATCTACAGAGCACATCCAATAATCTTCTTCCAGAAGAGGAAGGATAGACTGAACCATGACCATCTGGAATTTCTCTGTTTTTACAAATTAGTTTAGTTTGCTAAGATCCAGAATTGGTCTCCAGTCCCCTATCTTTTTTGGCACTAAAAAAAACCTTGAATGAAAACCGGATCCTATCTGGTCTGGGGGGACCATCTGGATGACTCTTTTTTTGTAGCAGTTTTTGGATTTCGTGTGCTGCTGATTCCCTTTGACTGGGTGGAACGTTGGGTAATACTCTGGATGAGACTGGACAAAGATGGAAGGGGATGTGATAGCCTCTGGATATTATCTGTTGTACCCAAGGGTCGGTGGTTATATTTTGCCAGGCAGCAGGATACAAGGAAAAAGGTTTACCTTCATGTGTGCATATTGTACATGGACAAACAGCAATTGTCCGATAGGCCGTTTGCAAACGTCGAATGGAAAAAGGTTCGAATGTGCAATGAGAAAATGACCAGTGACATTTGCTCATTGCACATTCGACATTTTGGGGAGGATTGCACTATAGTGGGGATGAGAAAATGGTCCCTTTCCCCACTGTAGTGCAATGTCGGAGTTAGAATATTAAAGTGGGGGGGCACAGCCCCCCACATGGGGATGCAGGGAGGCTTACCCCACTGCTTTACACTTCATTAGATTTTTCTTTCAATATTTATGTTCGAAAATCAGCGAATCTGCTTTTCGATTTGCTGATTTTCAAACATATTAAATTGTCGCTGTTATGACTTTCATGGTTACGATTCGCTCATATGAGCAATCGTACTACTGTGATTTGGTTTTGTAAAGGTAAACCAAAGAAAATCGACCCCCGACTGCTTCCAGAAGTGAGCAGTCGGGCAACACTTCAGGAGCGCTGATAGGGTTGGCAAGAGAAAGAATCTCTAGAACCCCGGTTTCGCGGACCTCCTCTGCCCTGAAAAGGGCATCTTCCTTTGGAGTTTCCCCCTCTGCCTCTAAGGGAGAACTCGGCATGTGCGTCCTGGAAAGAGTCCTGCAATTTCCTGTGCCATATCTTCCCACTCCTCTGATTTCTGGAGTAGAATCATTGAGGAGTGGAGTGTCTGACACACATGGCAGACAGGGTCTTGCCATCTTGTTCGCACCTTGCCAGCATATCATTCACTTTAGAGCCAAACAAAGAAGCAGCCTCGATGGGGGTGTTCATGAAGGAAGCCTTAAAGGAGTCCACGAAGTTGCAAAGGCGCATCCACTTGCGCCTGCCGCTCTGGCCACTCCTTCTGGTGCGTGAGAAATAAGACGCATGGAAGAGTTGGAAATAGACTCTAGGGTGGCTACCTGAGAAGCCATGTTGTCATGGACCTTGTCAGAAACAGCTCCTGCCAAGGTTTCAGAGAGTTGGTTGATAAGATCCCGCTGAAGCCTGGTAAAGTGTGCCAAATAGTTCAAAGACCTTACTGTGAAGATCGATGAAGCAAACACATGCTTCCCTAGTCTGTCTATCGCCCGGGACTCCTTGTTGGGAATATGGACAGTTTGCCTCTCTTCTGCCAAATCCTTCTTAGTTGCAGCCTCAACCACCATGGCGTCTACTGGAAGACCTCGTGACCAATGGGTATGCTCAGCTGGGGGCAATAAGATTTTATCAGGCCTCCATGGTATCGCTTCCAGGGTGTCAGAAGCCTTCCATGCGTGCTGGACGATGAGCTGGATGAGCTCATCAGCTGGCGGGGTAACCCAGGAGGTAGGGAGCTGGGCAGGAAAGGTCTGCAGGAATACGGATTCCTCAGAGGAAGGATTAGAGGACTTCCAGTCACCCCTCTGCCTAAGGATCTTGAGGATGTCACCAAAGGACACCTCATCAGAGGGTGACTGTGGGGACCCTTCCCCGTCATCAAAGTCTGTATCTTCAGTCAGCGACTCCTCAGTGGAGTCCATGTGCTTCCTCTTGCACAACACTTTGTGGGGTACTTTCTCAGTGGGAGGTTCTGGCGAAGACTGCAAAGAGGGGGTATCCTGAGGAGGAGAGGCCTGAGGCTCTTGTGCCCAGTGTCCGGTGGTTGTGGCTTGAGAGAGTTGCGGCACAGAGGGGGGAGAGGACTCCAACATGTGGGGTTTGCCAGCGGAGGCAAATGCCCTCTCCATGGCTTGGAATGCCAGCCCACCCAAGGAGGGATGGGAGCTCAGAACCGAGCACACAAACCTCGGAACCGGGGTCAGACCCTGCCCCGACGAGCTGACTCCCAGACCAGGAATCTCAAGAGGGCTGTGAAGCATGAGAGGGGTTGGATTACTGGATGGTGCCATAGAAAAAAACTGGCATGGAGCCATGAATGCCCTCCCCCACAGCCACTGGCCTGAGAAGAGCCCAATGCCCATTGCACCAAGGGCCACAAGGAAGACTCCGGTTCCAAAGTAAGATCCACTATTGGAGTCAGAGGAAGGGAAGCTGCTGTTGGAGTAATGGGTTCAATACTTGAGTGGAAGTCGAAGGAGGAGTGTACGCTGGAGTTTGAGGAGATAGGCGTTCATCTGAAGGAGGGAACGTGGATTTCGACGGTTGAGAGAGACCTCTGGCTACAAGCAACGAGTCAACAAGCTGCAACACATCATGCTCAGAGAGGCTCCTGGTCGACCTCATAAAAAGACCTGAGGGTGATTCTGGCCTTTCTAGAAAAGGACTGTATTGGCTACCAATGAATGGATCCAAGGAAGGACAGTACTTAGTTCTTGCTAATTCGAGAGGTGCAGAGCTCGGAACCGAGGACGTCTGCACCGAAGAGAACAGTGTGGAAGTAGTCTGTGCCGATGACGTCAGCGCCATAGAAGTCGAAGGTGTCTGCACCATAAAAGCAAATGTCTGCACCGATGTGTATGGTGCCGTCGAGGAAAGTGTCTGCACCGGTAACAATGACAGTGCCGAAAAGGACTGCACTGACAAAACATGTCAGTGCTGAAAGTGTCTGCACCGTGGAGGACAGTAACGTCATACTCAGAGCTGAAGGGGGTTGTACCAATGGTTCCGAAGGGGACTGTACCTGCATGGACGGTGCCAGTAAGAGCTGCGATGGAACTGTCAGAGCCATAATTGCCTGCACTGGGAACTCCAGTACTGGTGTCGATAAGGAAGACATGGATGGAGCAAAAATCAGTTGGGGCAGTGCCGAGGCTGGAGCCGACAGGGTTTCAGGTGGCAGCGCCAAAGTAGTAGTTAATTTCACCTTCTTATGAGTTGACTCCCTACGATCTCCATAGGGAGATGAAGTAAGTGACCTCAATGAGGAAGAGGAAGAACACCTCTTGTGGGGTTTAGCAGGAGGGGATGAACACTCGGACCCAGAAATAGCCTCACAGAAAGGAGATTTGAGAAGACCTTTCAAGATTAATTTGTTCCTTCTCTCGTTAAGAGTCCTGGTGGAAACATTTCTACAAATCCCACATGGGTGATCCACAGTTAGGTGGAAGACATTCAAACAATAGACACATAAGTCATAGCCATCAGAAAGCGGTAAATTATGGCCACAATCCTTACACTGCTTAAAACCAACACTACTTTCTTATCCAACATAATGATGTGGAGAAGAAGAACAGTACCAAAAGGAAGAGGAAAGGCTACCCAAAAGGGTAAGAAGAGAGAAGGAAGAAGGATTACCAATGATGGTAATGAAGAATTACCTCAAAGGTAAGAAAAGAGAAATAGACCAAAGGGAGAGAGTCTTAAGTATATAATAGGATAGGAGAATATTAGCAGAAATTGTTTGAAAAACTTTAAAGTAGAAACAATCTATAAAACTTAAAATTAGACACTTAGCCGAAGAGCGTGGCTTGACATGGCTGTAAAGCAACATGGCAAACGAGATCTGAGGTAACAGGGAGCACAGCGTTCTGAGTAGGACCTTGGCTTGAGAGTTTTTGGCTGATGCGAGCTTGATATTTGGCCAGCTCAGTTCCGAGGACGGAACCGATAACCCATCAGTAAGGAATGAACGAAGATTAACAACATCAGATCTTATGTTTAACAAAAGATCTAAAAGAAGAAGAAGGTTCACCTTTGACAACATTTCTATCTTCCAGCCCCACCTTATTTGAAATTTTCCTCGAGATCTGCCTACTCCATCTCTTGCATTTTCCTTCCGTCCTTTTGCCTAGTATTTTCATTGAAAACTGGACAGTGAGAGATGACTAATCCATGATAGAATGAGGAGTGTGCCAGGCACCCTAGGAAAATGTATCTACTTAGCAGTCCTAAAGGCCAGAGCACAACTCCAAAATGTTACTGAAATTGGAGCATTTCCTAACAGATATACCTTTCTGACAACTGCATAGCTTTCAATTCATGCACATCTCTCACCAACTATTGTCAACATGTTCCTTTCAAAGTCCTTCAAAATATATACAAGCTTCACTTCACCACATTGTTACATTGTTTTTTTTTTTACCAACAATCATATTTCTACCTCACAACATGGTTCAGCCCTCATCATTGTTCAGACATATCATCAAAATACATAGCTGAATTTATCTGAAAGAAGGTCAGTGGAAGATGCTGCATCTTTATTTTCAGCTTTATCTCCACTTTGATACAGTCAATCATAATACTACTGGGTCATTTCTCACCAGTGATTGTTGACAATATTCCAGTTATTTAGAAGGCAGAACTCAGTCAAATGTTGCAGCATCTTCTCTTCTTATCTTCCATGTAATTTTGGAGTTCTGCATATTCCTATTCTTGGTCCACTTTTCAGTCTTTCTGAATGACGTTCCAGTCCACTGCAAGAGGGCCAAGCTTGTCCAGTATGCCAAGAACCAAACTATTTTACTGTTAGCTGATTTCACTAACTTTAATTACAAATCATTTACAACAAATTTCAGTTATGGTTGTCCTCGGTAGGACTTCATCCTAGCATAAGTAAACATGTCTGTTATTTCTTAGCAATAACTACTTGCCCAAACACAAAAAAATAATTAAATTACGACTTAAGACTTCTGTCAGTGATTAATCACTGATGAAGACATCACTTCCACCCAAGTCACAGGGTGAAATTTAGGTAAACATCTGCAATTTTATAAGTACATTCACTTTGTAGTTGCCATTAATTATTTACACCATGCATGTTTAAAGTGTCTATGTACCTCATCTATTTTTTTCTGCTTTCATAGCACAGACTCAGCAAATCTCATTCACCAGTTTAAGTTATCAAGGTTACAACTGGAGAGCAAGGGATGCTACTAGTTATGACTCCTGAATTCATCACTGCTCTGCCCAGCAGTATCAAGCTTTACCTGAAAATAAACATCAGCTAAACTACAATCAGCTGAATTTTGTCCATAAATGTTACTATTCAGAAAATTCACTTAGAGTGCTTCTTTAGCTGGTATCGCTCGTGATCCAACTGAAGTCATGCTCTTAGGATTATAGGTTCATAGGTAGGTACTAGGCTATTGGTCCTAGGGTCTATATAAGCCTAGGCCTATATATGCCTAGCCAAAAAGGTACCCTGGCTTTCGCCACCAAAGAAAATTATTTTCTTGTGCCCCTGTAGAACAGAGCCACATAAATTATCCCCGGGGTGAATTTCCTATTTCCCATCCAATCATCAAGATTTTTCTTGAAGAGTGCTAATGAGGAGCTTTGTTTGATATAGATAGGTAGTTTGTTCCAGAGTATGGGAAGTCTCTGGGACAGGAATCTGTTCCTCCAGCATGTTATGTTTATTGCGGTGAAAATATTTAGGTCCCTAGAGAGTGTAGCTCAGAGAAATTGGGATTTCTTTAAGTGGAGCATGTCCAACAGCTCTGGGTTTGACATAGCTTTGTATGTTAGGCAGAGATTGCCTCTGAGTAGGTGATATGCAATGGAGTAAAGCTAGAGTTTTTTGAGACGGTCTGTGTAGGGCATTTGTTTGAGGCCGGTAATCCTTCTTATGAGGTATTTCTGCAGTCTTTCCAGTTGCTGTAGATGTCTTATGAGGCACATACCAAAAGGGGTGTTGTACTCTGTAATGGGTCTAATGAGTGACTAGTAGAGGGGAACAATGACCTCTTTTTTCCTAGATGAGAAACCTTTTGTGATGAGGTGTGCCACATAGAAAGATTTCCTGGCTACTGTGGCGATGTGATTATCAAAGGAGAGACTACTGTCCACCTGTGTCCAAAGGTCTCATCATACTTTCGGTGTTAAGTAGACTACCGCCTATGTGGTAATTCATGAGTACAGAGTTTTTACCAAAGGGGATGACAATGCACTTTTTGGCATTGAGCTTGGGGCCATGGCTTTGACACCAGGCATCTGTCTCAGTGAGGCCCTTTTGTAGGATGTCCACATCTTTAGGAGTTTCGATTATGGCTCCTAGTTTGCAGTCATCTGCGAACTTCATTAGCCAAAGACCGTCTATGTTAGCCTGTACTTCACAGAAGTAGATACCAAACAGGAGAGGACCCAGGACTGAACCCTGTGGTACTCCACTTGTCACTGGTCTGAAGTCGGATTTGGAGTCTGCTACTTTCACACTGTGGGTTCTGTCAGTGGGCCAGTTGGCAATCCATCTTGTGACATAGGGATGTATACCTAGTTTAGTGAGTTTATCTATAATTCCAGAGTGGGGGATGGTGTCGAAGGCCTTGGTGAGATCTAGATAGGCTGTGTGAACCAACTTACCCTCGTCTACGGCTTTGGTGACTGCTTCAAAGAAGTCTATTAGGTATAGGAGACATTATCTGCCTTTTACAAACCAGAACTGGGTGGGGTCCAGAGTTTGGAGATTAGCAATGTCTTTGTTTATAAGTTCCATGATGATACGTTCCATGGCCTTGCAGACCAGGCTCGTCATGCTAATGGGGTGGTAGTTCCTGGGGTTCGTGGTGGCTCCCCCTTTGTGGAGTGGGGTAACCGTCGCTGTGTGCCATTCAGTGGGCACAAAGCCTGAGGTGAGGCTATAATTGAACATGGTACTTAGGTGGGGTGTTAGTTCATTCTGTAGTTTGTGTAGAATGCAAGCTGGGATGTTGTCAGGTCCCCATGGATGCTGTGTTTTGGCTTTGGAGAGTGTGTTTTTTACCTGTGCAGCCGTGATTACAGGAACTTTGCATTCTTCCGGTATAGAGATGGGCCCTATAGGGGCGGAGGGGGGGGGGGTAAAGTTAGCACTGAACCTATCTGCCAGGATGTTGGCAATATCAGTTGGTTCTGTATATTTAGTGCCATTGTGCTGTAGCTCAGAGCAGGTCTAAGTGTTGCCATTTAGATTCTTAACATAGCTATAGAATGCTTTGTTGTTGTCTTTAGAATAAGTGGCGATTCTGTTTTCGTAACTAGCTTTGCAGGATTTTATGAGGGATCTCAGCTTCTTACTGATGCTGACCAGGGAGTTCCTCCAATCATGGTATTTTACTCTTTTTTGCAACAGTTTCTTCTGTTGTAGAGTTTGTTTATGGAAGGGGACCACCAGATTGGCTTCTTTTTTTTGGAGGATAGCATCTTGGTTCTGTTAGGGATAGCACGATCCATGCACTTGTGTAAGTGGTTATAAAGTGCATTTGTGTAGGATTCAACAGTCATACCTCTATTGTCCATCTGCATGGGTGTCGTGAAGTTTGCCACTTCTGTATTAAGAAGCGTGAAGTTGGCTTTGGAGAAATTTTTTACGGTGGTTTCCTAATGAGGGGTGGGGGCAGGATGTGGATGTCTATGGTGATTTGCTTGTGGTCAGATCTGACCAACTAGGAACTGACCTCTGGTGTGGAACACCGGTTTCCCATGTTGGTAATGACCAGGTCTAGGATATTGCTGCCCCTGGTGGGGGGTGTGGATAAGCTGATCCACGACATTGGAATTTATGAATTCCAGAAAACATTGAGCAAAAGAGTTGGTACATGAGTAGTTTTCCCAGTTAATGGTGGGGTAGTTGAAATTGTCCATTATTAGGGTGTTAGGTTGTACGCTAATATTTTCCAGTGTATCAAGAAATGAGGAGTGGGAATCCTGGGGCATGGTGGGGGATCTGTAGCAAGCTACAATTTGGATTGCGGTCTTCCCAGAGTTAGCTGCACTTGGATAATGTCGGGTGCATTATGCTGAACAACTAGCCTGGAGGTGTGGATATCCTTAATGAATATGGACACGCCTCCGCCTTTAGTGTTTCGGTCCAGGTTAGGTGGCCGAACGGTGTGGTATGAATTATAGCCTGGTAATGCAGGGGTGCTCTCTGGAGCTTTGAACCAGGTCTCTGTCACTGCACAGATGTCGATGTTCTCCATTTTAAGGAGAGCCTCGAGTGAGTGCATTTTGAGGTTTAGACTTCTAGCACTGAGTAGCATTACCCTCAGATTTTGCTTGCTTGCACCTGCTACGGTGGTGAATTTGTCATTTGAACCTTGCCTAAAAAAGGCACTATAGGGGTGGCAAGAGCCTTAGCCAGTATCCGGAATCCCAAGGGTGACAGGTGCAGGCCATCTGTGGCAAAGCATCGTGGTCTGTCGATCATGTCATCCCAGGCAGACAGATACTGGATCCCCTTAGAAAGACACCAGAAGCTTAGCCAATTGCTGAAGTCAATAATTTTGTCCTTGTACTGTGGTATCATTCTGGGTGATGGCAGGATGCTACTCAGGGCTAGGGTCATACCTGCCTGGGCTACAAGATTGGAGAGCTCCTCAATGTCTCTTTTCATGTAGATCAGAGGAGGTTACTAGGCTAATTGCCCTGGGGCCCTTACAAGCCTAGCCAAGATTTTATCCCCAAAAAAGAAAGCTCAGTCAGCACCTGTCACCCCTGTTGCCTCTGTCAATGAGGGACACAGGTGGAACTCCTGGGACAAATTTGTGGTTTCTCATCCACTCATCAAGATTGCACTTGAAGAGGGTTAGCGAGGTACTCTGTTTGACGTGTATGGGAAGTCTATTCCAGAGACTGGGCAGCCTCCAGCAGGTTTTGTTGATATCGCATATTAGATTTAGGCATTTCAAGTGGGTAATGCATGAGGAGTTAGACTTATGGATATGAAGCATCTCTAGTAGGGCAGGATCCGAGATTGCCTTGTAGGCAAGACACAGTTCACCTCTGAGCAATCTGTATGATACGGAGTACAGTGATAGTGATTTGAACCTATCCACATAGGACAGGTGTTGGAGGCCATATATTCTCTTTGTGACGTATTTCTTTGGCATTTCCAGTGGGTGCAGGTGTTTGGAGAGGTACATACCAAATGGAGCATTACACTCAATTATTGGCCTAATGAGGGAGGAGTACAAAGAGGTAATAACCTCGTTTTTTTCTGATATCTATTCCAGAATCCAGAAATCATGTTAGTGAACCATACTACCCTGTCAGTTTAGCCAGACTGGGGAATAATCTTGAAATTGTCCTTAGGCAAAGGGTACATCAGTTTTCAAAAGAAAACTGAAAAAAATACTTTATATAGCAATAACCCACGCCTGGGTGTGGGTAATGCTAAATTTACCCACGGTTGGCGTGGTTTGGTCCCGAGGGCGAAGCCCGAGGGACCAAAAGCCAACCGTGGTAAATTTAGCATTACCCACCAGAAGTGGTTATTGCTATTATGACATTATTTAAGAAAAGAAACTGTTACTTTTCTTAAATAATGGCATAATATAATGCCTGTTTACTGCCCTTCCGCAGATGTCTGGCATCGCGGCAGTTCTGATGTACTGCGCCTGCGCAGTACATCAGAGCTGTGGGCAAAAGCAACGGAAAAAGCAAGATCTCCGTTGCTTTTTTTTAGTGTCTCGCTATGTTAAATGAGTTTAACATAGCGAGACAGTTTTAAAATAAGCAACGGACATCTCCGTTGCTTATTTTAAAACTGTCTCGCTATGTTAAACTCATTTAACATAGCGAGACACTAAAAAAAACAACGGAGATCTTGCTTTCTCCGTTGCTTTTTTTTTAAACACTGCCTCGCTATGTTAAATGGGTTTAACATAGCGAGACAGTGTTTAAAAAAAACGAGTTATACTAATGGAAAAAAGTCCGGGTGACCGGACCTTTTTCCATTAGTATAACTCGATTTACAACGGGCACGCTGGCCAATCAGCGTGCACGTTTTGGGGGGATCATGGTATAATCAAGCAATATTCCTGTAGCTTTGGATTTACATAAATGCTTAATATTGATGAATTGCTCATGACATCTGATTTGAATTTTGAATTAATCATCTCAGTTCTATGATAAAATGAAAGCATTAGTCATTGTGTGTGTATTTTGCAGTTTCTCTAACAAAAACGTGACTTTAGTATATCTAAAGCTAAAGACCATTTTCTCATCCCCACTATAGTGCAATCCTCCCCAAAATGTCGTTAACCACCACTTACTTTTATTCTCTTCTGACTGCATGCACACATAGTTTATTGATCTCTTTTGAAGTTTCTGCATCTTTTCTCTCATTAGTTTGAACATTCTTATTTAGTTAGCTATTTATTGACAGTTATTTACCAGGAAAGTCCGACCGGACACAGGCTCCCCTTTTTAATGGAGACCCATAGAGAAAAGCTCCAATGTATCATATTTAATGCAATCAGTATTTATAACAACACATTTTATAATGTAGTTTCAGTTAACTCAAAGCATAATAGTATAATAAAATTGACATTGGTATTCTCAAACATTGAATTTACAAGCCCTTTACCGAGACTTTACAGACAGAAGAGTGGTATATAAGATAGGTAGGAGTAATTTAAGAAATACAAAAGAGTGAGTATTAGAGGATATAAGCAAGTCTGATAATTAAAAGAGAAGTAGCAAGTATAAGTACAATAAAGTGAGATATTAGAAGGGGATAAGCAGATTAAGTGATTCTTTAAAAGAAGGTATAAGAAAGGTGATGAAAGGTGTTAGAGAGCTATGTCCCAGTTGAGGAGCAGGAACAAAGCCAGGAGTCAGAGAAGTCTTTTAGTAATGGTTTGAAAAGATGAAGGGGTGTGACAAAACTTGACTGATAAAGGAATTTTATTCCAAGTTCTAGCTACACTACTGGAATACAGACTGACCTCAGCAGACCTTTATAATTTGTAGATGGTAAGCAGTTGTTTACTATTTGACTGAAGGGGATGATTTGGAAGATAGTACTGGATTAGGGGTTTAGTTACTGGGCAGGCAGATGGAATATGGATGATTTTATGGGTTAATGAAAGCTGAGTATAAGACAGGTAGTGAGAAAGCTCTAGCCATTTAAATGTTTTTAGTGCTAAACTGTGGTGGGGCCAGTAAGGTTTGTTGTAAGCAAATCTGGTGACTAATGTTAAAGCACTGTTCATGTTTAAAACTAAGTGAGGTTTGTAGATTGGTCATGATAGGGGCTCCATATATAAGACAGGGTAAGAGATAAGTGGTAGCTAGAGTTACCTTGGCATAATTTGTAAGAAAGTGATTCACTCAATATAGGCTGTCTAGTCTTTGATAGGTTTTCTTGATGCTGTTATGGATATGTAAATCAAATTTAAGATTGCTGTCAAACTGACATGCCAAGTAGTTTTGTACTTGAGGTAACTTCAGTCATGGTATTATTTAATGAAGAGATTTTAAAATTGTTTTTTCATAGCAATAGGATTTTGTAAAATATGTCTCTAGGTAATTTGGTCATGTTGACTAATGTCGCAAAAATGGGCATGGGTAGTTACCGGTGATAAGTGGGTAGAGGACCCAGCCTACTCCGACCTACTCCAGGGACCCATGCTAATAGTGGGAGGAGAGTATGTGCCCCTACTGGCCAATGTGTGCCCACCATAAAGCCCATAAGCCATGTGTCAATAAGCTATTGGCTGGCCGTTGTCTAGTTGCCCAGTCTGGGTTACCTGGGATAGCTCTGTTGAGAGAAAGCTGGATGTAAAACCAATCAACATGCCAATCTTGAAGTGAGAATTGCTACACTTAATGTAGGTGCACTGACAGGACATAGGTTGGAAGTGGATGACATGACGATACAGAGGAGGGTAGACATCCTACATATCCAAGAGACAAGATGGAAGGGCAGCAGTGAAGCCACTGGGCTTGGGATCCAGAGTCTACTACTCAGGAGAAGGTCAGGCTAGAAATGGTCTGGGAATTGTGGTGAGAGAAAGGCTTCAGAAGGCAGTGAGGGATATTATCAGAATTAGTGACAGACTCATGCCAATCACACTCCAGTGTAATGATAGGACCTATGCCCCACAGCAGTGTTGTGATAGTGAGGAAAAGAGAGCATTCAGACACCAGTTGCAAAACTTACTAGATAAAGCAGGACAACATAAATTGGTGTTGATAATGGGTGACCTGAATGCAAATATCGGGACAGACAGAACAAGATATGAGGACCGCCTCAGTCCACATGGGTGGACAACAGGATTAAAGAAGGAGAGGCCATTTTAGACTTCTGTCTGCCAGATGACCTGATAGTAGCCAACACATGGTTCAGAAAGACAGACAGTCACAATATCACATACAAGAGTGGCCAACATGCAACTCAGGTAGACTTCCTCCTAGTAATGAAAGGGCATTGGGGTAGAATCAATGATTGCAAAGTCATCCTCAGTGAAAACAGTCGCACACAACTTAAACCACTGATTGTCATAATCAGCTGCAAGCAGTGGTCAGAGAAGGCTCTAAGGTCAACAGAGACCAACTGAAGACCTGAAAACTGACTGGAGAGAAAATACAACAGTTCAAGGAATTTTTCAGAGCTCTAGCACCCCAAGAAGAGGAGGAAACAGGTGGAGTTGAAGAAGAATGGCAGCACCTCAAAACAGCATGTGTGAGGAATACAGAACTGATATGTGGCTGAGCCAGGTATGGAAATAAGGTACATAAGGAAAGTTGGTGGTGGAATGCAGAAGTCCAGGAGGTCATCAAAAGAAAGGAGGAGTGCAAGAAAAAGTGGGAGATAGAAAATACCAACCAGGCTATTAAAGAATACTGGTTGGCTAACAAAGAAGCAAAGAAAGGAGTTGCAATAGCAAAGAACAGGGCATCAGAGGCACTCTGCCAGCTTCTGGTAATTAACTTAGTAGGTGACACAAAGAAACTATGTCAGGTTGCAAGGCAAAGACAGAAAGATAAGGAAGATAGTCAAACATCCATCATAAGGGATGCCAGCAACAACCTACTCACCAGTCTAGAGGACATCAAAGCAGATGGAAGTATTTCCAGCAGTTTCTGAATGAAGAACACCCCACAGATGCTGTACTGTTCCAGAAACTGCCTACGATGACAGAAGAAGAGAAGCCACCACAGAAGTCAGGCAAAGCAGCAGGCTCAAATAAGGTCACAGCAGATATGATAAACATGCTAGGTGAAATAGGGGAGAAATGGCTCCCGAGGGTACTCATAACAGTGTGGAGAGAAATGTATACACCAGATGACTGCAGAATAAGCATACTAGTGCCAGTGTACAAGAACAAAGGGGGCATCCACAACTGTGGGCAGTACAGAGGCATCAAACTCCTGTCACATTGCATGAAAGTTCTGGAAAGGGTGATTGATAAATGGATATGCAGAGCAATAGGATGTAAGATGGGAGTTGAGCAATTCAGATTCAGATCAGGATGCAGTACAACTGATGAGATGTTTGCAGTGAGACATATAGTTGAGAAGAAGCTAGAGGTGAGGAAAGAGTCCATCTGGGCATTCCTAGACTTGGAGAAAGCATATGACAAGGTCCCAAGAAAGCTGATTTGGGCAGTAATACTGTGGTTCATAGTCTCAGAAACATTGGTGGAATTATTGCAGGCTATGTACAAGGACCCAATGACTTAAGTATGAACAGTGTTTTATCTCAAACAGGGGTTTCCAATAGGAGTGGGTGTGCACCAGGGTGCACCTCTGACCCCACTGCTGTTCATACTGGTAATGAACTACATTAGCAAACAGGTTATAGGGGAACAGATCAACAAAGTTGCTATATGCGGACAATGTGGCATTACAAGCAGATTCTGAGCATGAACTTCAGCAAAGGATAGGGGAATGGCATGCAAAACTGAAGGCACATGGGATGAAACTAAACATAGATAAGACAATGGTAACAGCAGCAAACTGGGGAAATCAGAAGAAGCTGATAATTGAGATAGAAGGGAAGATAGTGCAACAGGTTAATAGCTTCCAGTATCTGGGAGGGGTGGCTGAGCAGAAGAGAAGTCTGAATAAAGAGTTCAAAGCTAGAATCGGAGGGAATGTAGCCAGCTGGCATAGAGTTTGAGGTATAGTCTATGACAGAAGAATGCCAAAGAAGCTGAAAAGTAAGCCATACAAGACAGTGGTGCGAACAGTACTACTTTATGGTACAGAAACCTGGGCAGTAAAGGCAGAGCACATGAGGAAGACAGAGGTGATGGAAATGAAGTACCTGGGAGGGGTGGTAGCATGCACGATGTGGGATAGATAAAGAAATGAGGACATAAGATCAGAAGCCAAAGTAGCTCTAGTTGCAGAAAAGATCAAAGAGAACAGATTACGGTGGTTTCAACATGTGCTGAAAAGCAAAAGACAATCTGATAAAGAAGATTTGGTGCAGACAGGAGGAAGAGGATAAGAAGAAATGAGGACATCCAGCAAAGAGGTGGATGTATTGTGTGGGAGAAGATCTGCGAGAGTCAGGCATGAGTGTCAAAGAAGGTAGCAGTGTGTCATTTAATCAAGAGAGATGGTGACAGTTAAGATACCCCGATCCCATGTAGAAAATAGCAAACAGTGGGCTGATGATGATGATGAGGATTTTGGAAAAAAGAGAATTTAGTTTTTTATGGATTTAGCAGCAGGGTATTATCCTATAGCCAACTTTCAACAGAGTTAAAGACTTCTTGGGTAATTCTCTGAAGATGTATTAGGCTGCCAGAAATGCACATCAGGGTAGAATCATCAGTGTATTGTATGAGGGAAGCTTGGTGGGAGGACTCATACATTGTTAGTGATTATATTAAAAAGTAGAGGGCTGAGAATGGATGAATAGTCTGTCTTTCTCTATCACTGCTTACATACATACATACATATATGTATATATGTATGTGTATGTGTGTGTGTGTGTGTGTGTGTGTGTGTGTGTGTGTGTGTGTGTGTGTGTGTGTGTGTGTGTGTATATATATATATATACATATCACATGTACAATAAACTTTAAGAAAGCTTATCCCTTCAGAACTCCACTAAAAATGAATTATTCCCAGTTAGATATTCCACGCCAACAAACACAAATGCCCAAAAAAGAAGTTATGTTTTACCATAAAGTTCCATCTGTGTTGTTCATCTTCACCAATCCTTAACAGTTGGTCCGGGTCTAAACCCTCGATACCAACTCAGCTGTATCTTTCAGCTCATGCTCTCCAAACTCTCGAGCTAGGATCTACCCATAATGCTCCTCACAGAGATTACCTCAGATCAAGTTTGCCGGATGATAGTATATAGCAGAAATAAGACTGGTTAAGTAGAGATATTCTAGAGATGAGGCCATGTATAAGTACTTAATGAGAAACTAGTTAAGGACTAAGAGATCTACTGAGAATCTTAAGATGGGGGAAGGTGGGTGGGTATGTGAAGGACTGGTGAAGATGAACAACACAGAGAGAATGTTATGGTAAGACATAACTTCTTTATCTGATGTTGTTAATCTTCACCTAATCTTTGACAGTGGGACAGAATCCCCAGCTACTTTAGCCTTTGGGAGGTCTCATGGAAGAATATTCCGAAACACCATAGAGCCAAAGGATGTTCGACCCCTCGAGACCTGGTTTAATTTGTAATGAGAGATGAAGGTATGATGAGAGGACCATGTGGCTGCTGCACTCATGTCATCTAGGGAATCTCTGGCATGAAAAAACACTGATGTTGCTACAGCTCTGTTTGAGTGGGCTTGCACTGTTTTGGGAAGATGAAGTCCTTGAGAGTGGTAAATGAATGTGATGCAGTCTCTCAGCCATTTAGCTAAAGTAACCTTAGTAACAGGATTGTCTATATGGAGAGATGAGAAGGCTATGAATAATTGATCTGACTTTTGAAATTCTTTCATTCTGTGGAGAGAAAAATGTAACGATCTATGCACATCTAGTAAATGAAGTGCATATTCTCCTTCATTTGAGAAATTAGGGAAAAAGGTTGGTAATTGTAACAAATGATTAATATTTGATTCAGAGACTACCTTGAGCAGAAAGGATGGATTTGTTCTCAGAACAACTCTGTCCTTATGAAAGATCAGGTAAGGTGATTTGCATGAAAGGGCCTACAGTTCAGAAACCCTTCTTGCAGAAGTAATCGCTACCAAAAATACAGTCTTCCAGGATAAATATTTCAACTGGCAAGATGATGATGGTTCAAAGGGGCTTCAGTTAGAGCATGAAGAATGGTAGTTAGATCCCATGGGGGAATTGGTTCTTTAAATGGGGGCTTCAGTAGGATGAGTCCCTTCAAGAAGGCTTTACAAAGTTTGTGAGACATTACTGGAAAATTATTCCATACAGAGTGAAAGTTTGAAATTGCTACTTAATCATAGAAGCAGAGGAACCAGATTGAGAAAGTGTGTTTAGAAAATCTAGAACGTCATGGATAGGAGCAGCAAAGGGGTCAAGCCCTTTAATCATGTCCCATTTGGTGAATTTTTTCTATTTGTACTGGTACAGTTTTCTAGTAGTAGATTTGTGGTGTGCAATAATGATAAGTTGGATGGTGGAAGAAAGAGAGGGATGCCTGGCAATCATGAGAATTGGAAAAGCCATGCAGTGAGTTTGAGATGTTGAAGATTGGGGTAAACCATGCCCTCTGGGTGAGTTATTAGATCTGGAACTGGGACCAGGATCCATGGTTTCTGTATCAGAGGAGGCCAGAGAAAGGGAAACCAAACTTGCCGAGGCCAGGATGGGGCAACGAGGATTATTGTATTCTTCGTCCTTTTGGCTTTCTTTAGGTATTGTGAGATTAGGGGAATGGGGGGAAAGGCATATAACAGACAGGGAGGCCAACTATGGAAAACAGCATCTCTGGATGAGTCCTCTGGGGGGAGGGGGGATTAGGGCGAAGTAATTTCTGCACTTGTTCAGGGGAGAAGAAAATATGTCACAGCATGTTTGGCCCCAATGAAGAAAAATCCTGTCCGCCACCATAGTGTTCAGAGACCACTCGTGAGGCATAAGAATTGTCCTGTTTAATTTGTCCACTATCACATTGGATCTTCCCAGAATGTGCATTGCTATCAGAAAGCGGTTGGAAGAAATCTCCCATTGCCAAACTCTGAGAGCATCTTGACATAGTGGTAAGATTTGGTTCCCCCTTGTTTGTGATATACCAGACTACCGACATGTTGTCTGTCTGAATTGCAACTATCCCTAGAGGGTGGGCATCCTGAAATGCTTGCAGCGCTAATAGCACTGCCCTCATTTCTAGAATGCTGATGTGCAAATTGGCCTCTAATTGGGACCATGTGTCTTGAACTGTCTTTTCCAGATAATGCCCCCCCCCATCATATCTGGGAAGCATCCGTGGTCACTATGGCTTGGGGTTGAGGAAGGATGAATGGCCGGCCCAAGAGAACGTGGTCGGAGTGAAGCCACCATATGAGGTCTCGTTTGCAGTAGTTGGTAATTAACTGGGTGAGACATTGGTTGGTGAATCAGAGACCACTGGGTTGCAAGTAGCCAGTGTAGTATTCGCATATGAAACCTCGCTAGAGGAACAAGAGTGATTGCAGCTGACATCGAGCCTAAGGTTTGAAGGACAAGTCTTGCTGGGACACTGTTGCTTTGGAGAATTTGTCTGACTTGGGCTTTGATACTATGAAGCCTTTCTGGAGCAGAGAAGCAATTCCTGAGGCAGTGTTTAAATGAGCACCATTGAAATCCAGTTGATGAGAAGGCTGCAGGTTGGACTTTTCAAAATTTGTTGAGATGCCTAGAGATGTACAAAGATTCATGGTGTAGTCTCTTGCCTGTTCTAAGAGATACCTGGTGGTAGCAGTGAGGAGTCAGTATTCAAGGTACAGAAAGACTCGAAATCCTTGCAGCCTGAGGTGAGCTGCAACCACTGCCATGCATTTATTAAACACTCTGGGACTGTGGTGAGGCCAAAGGGTAGTGTTCTGAACTGGAAATGACTGGCTCCTAGCCAGAAGCGTAGAAACCTCCTGGAGATTTTTTTTTCCATTTTTATATGGTAATAAGCATCTTGAAGGTCTATAGAGCACATCCAGTTGCCCTTCTCCAAAAAAAGGAAGTATGGCTTATACCGAGACCATCCAGAATTTGGTTTGTTTAACCACCTTGCTGATCTGGCTGAGATCCAAAATGGGTCTCCAGTCCCCTGTTTATTCTGGGCACTAAAAAGAACCTTGAATAAACCTCGGATCCTGTTTGGTCTGGTGGGACTTTTTGGATGACTCTTTTTTTCAAGCAGTTTTTGAATTTCTAAGACTACTGATTTCCTTTGATTATTAATGCGGTGGTGGTGCTGCTGTAGCGTTGTTGCCTCACAGTAAGACGTTGTCCTGTTCGATTCTCAGCTAGAGCGTCTTCTGTGTTGAGACATGTGTGAATGGGCGTACCTTCGTTGAAGGTTGTGCATCAGGGCTGGCAATTCGGCACGTAAAAATCTACTGCCAATCATTAGCAGACCAGAGTTCCGCTGTGGTGACCCCTAACCGGGAAAAGCCGAAAGACACAACAACAACTGATTTCCTTAGATTGGGTGGAACATCTGGGATTTTTTTCTGGGATTTGGGACTTACAGATAGTGGGATTTGATAGCCTCTGGAAATTATTCCCTCCACGCATTTGTCCAAAGTTATTAATTGCCCGGCTGGTTGGTGCAGGGATAATAGTTCCCTGACTGCCTCCAGAGGAAGGCAATTGGGCATCCATTCAGGGATGCTGATAGGAAGTTCCAGAGAAGGATTCTCTGGATCCCTGATTCTGCGGTCCATTTCTGCCTCTGGGGTGGCGTCTTCAGTTACTTTCTCCTCTGCCCCGGGGGAAGTCTTTACTTCGTGAGTCGTGGAAAGGCCCTTTGAATTTTCTAAACCATAGTCTCCCACTCCTTTGGTTCCTCGAGTAAGGTCTCTGAGAAGTGGAGAAATGTATGCCTACGGCATATAGGGTCTTACCATCATGCTCACTTCTGGCAAGAGTGTCTTTAACCTCTGGGCCAAAAAGGCTGGATCTGTCAAAAGGAGCATTGATGAATGACGCTTTAAATGGCTCCACAAAGTCGCACAAGCGCATCCAGGAGCCTTCTAATGGCTATACTGCTACATGTGCAATGAGCCTCATGGAAGAATTGGAGATAGCGTCTAGGGTTGCAAGCTGAGAGGACACTTTGTTGCAGACCTCTTCAGCCATTGCTCCTGAGAGAGTATTTGAAAGTTCTATAATGAAATCTCTCTGTAATCTGTTAAAGTATGCCATATAATTCAAGGACCTCAGAGTGAAGGTCGATGAAGCATAAACACGCTTCCCAAATCTATCCAACATCCTAGACTCCTTGTTAGGAGGATGGATAGCAGGACTCTCTTCAGCTAGTTCCCTCTTGGTGGCAGCCACTACCAGCATGACGTCAACAGGAATCCCCATAGACCAATGTGGTTCTGCCTTTGGTGCTGATAGTACGCGATCAGGTCTCTTGGGGATTGGCTCTATGGTGCCGGGCATCTTCCACACTTCCCAAATCTATCCAACATCCTAGACTCCTTGTTAGGAGGATGGATAGCAGGACTCTCTTCAGCTAGTTCCCTCTTAGTGGCAGCCACTACCACCATGACGTCAACAGAAACTCCCTTAGACCAATGTGGTTCTGCCTTTGGTGCTGATAGTACATGATCAGGTCTCTTGGGGAATGGCTCTATGGAGTCGGGCATCTTCCAAGCCTGCTGAGCAATTAGTTTGATAAGATTTCAGCGGGTGGAGAGATCCAAGAAGTGGAGGGTTGGGCATGAAAAGCCTCCAAGTATACTGATTCCTCCGAGGAAGGCTTGGTGGATGACCAGCCAACCCTCTGCTTTAGGATTTCCAAGATGTCCCCGAAGGAACATCATCACGGGTGACCAGGGGGGAGCTTCCCCTTAATCGAAGTCAGTATCATCCATGTAAGACTCTTCTGGGGAGTCCAGGTGCTTCCTCTTGCACTTCCTCTTCACAGGGACTTCCTTTGGTAGGATGTTCCAGGGAAGTTTCCGAAGAGGAAACCACTAAAGTGGGAGACAACTGGGATTTCTGTGCCCTCTGCCTGGAGAGTGAGACTAATGGTAGCTCAGGTTGAGAGGAAGAAGATACATGTCCCGACAAGGATGGCAAGGACTGAGAATCCCCTAGGGATAATGCCTTCTCCATAATCCAGAAGGCAGGTCTCTCCATACAGGGGTGGGAGCCCGGAACTAAAATAGACTGCTTCGGAACCGGGTCACACTCTGCACTGAGGAGGCCGCCTCTGGAACAGGAGCCTATATCGACACTACAAGGGCGAAGGCACTGAGAGGCATAGAAGGCTCCAAAGGAATCAAAAAGGTACCATGCATCTCGGACTTGACCAGAGAGTCCCAACCCTGGGAGGTCTCTGGTGCTGAAGGCTCGGAGATACTCAAGACGGTTCTCGGAAATGAAAACGAAAGAGCTATCAGAGCCAAGCCAGTAGAGCTGCAAATGTTGGAACCGAAGGCTCCAAAGACTCATCTAGACTTGGAGGAGGTGGGTATGAAGGGGTTATAGGATGGATAGTTTTGATGCCAGTTTGGCTAGAAACCAAAGGTAATCCTCTCACCACAAGTAGCTGATATACTAGCCTCATGATATCAGCTTCCGATAGACTCTTAGTAGACCTCACCGATGCTGTGGAGGGAGATCTGGGTGGTCTCACTTCCACAAATGGGGTTTCTCTGAGAGGGTCCACAGAAGGGGAATAGGAAGTTCTTGGGAGCACAGGCAACCCCAGTTGCTTAGGTACCGATTGATCTATTGGTACTGATGTGGAGGCTGTCGGCTCAGAAACCAATTTTGTCGACGTAGATAGGCCCTACA